>NC_139015.1:9085425-10285425 GCF_964374135.1 Grampus griseus | reverse complement strand
CCCGGGGCAGCCGCTCTGTGTCCCTGTGCGGCTCACAGGCCACCATCTGCGGGGGCACTTTAGGGCCATGTAAACACCCCGCTCCTCGGCGCTTTCGCACCCGGATTTTAGCGCCCACTGATAAGTCTCGTCTGAATCCATCTTCGTTCCGATGGTTGAGGAGGGTGATGCTTCCGACAGCTGCACCCTCCAGGCTTCTTACTCAGCATCCGGCTCTGAGCAAGGGTCCCCTCCCCGTCAGGCGTGGGTTCATGTCTATGCGAATGTCTGTATTTATCTATCATCCTCAGCTTGGACCTACGGGTTCCTGTTTTTCTCAGTGGATTGTAATATTTTACTGTCCTTATTTTCTCTTATTCCCAAATTGTCCAGCTTCAGCTTGAACACCATGTTCTGTGTTTGGCACCTGGTGTGGGGAGTCCCCTTTCTGGGGGTTTTGTCTGGGTGTCACCCGTACCTCCGACCTCTCAGCATCCGCAGGCTGGAATCTTATGAGGACTTGCCTCCTGGTCATTTGAAGTTTGTGGTGACCTTTGTCCCCTAATACCGCAGACGTCAAGTTCACATGCGGCTTCATGTTCACTCCTGCCTCAGTATGAAAGCTCGTGATGAGACACATCTGCCTCTGTTTCACGACCTCAGGCCTTGGTAAGGACGACCCCTTGCAGAAACGCAGTGCTTGGAGCCCAGGTCCAGCACCGAGTTCCAGCTCAGCGAACGGCCAGCTTTTTATTATGGGCAAGTCATTTGGATTCTTTTTTTTTTGGAAAACATAATATTTAATTATCATAGCATAAGGTACTCTTTTTTTTTTAAGGTAGAATAAAGATTTAATAGAAATATAATCAGACACAAAGACAGATGAAAATACCCTCCCATGTACCTTTTCTTTTTTGAATGTATACATTTTTTTATACAGCAGGTTCTTATTAGTTACCTATTTTATACATATTGGTGTATACATGTCAATCCCAATCTCCCAGTTCATCCCACCCACCACCACCACCCCCCACACACACTTGGATTATTTTAAGTCTTGTTTTCTTGTATCTACAAAAATGGAGGGAAATGATGCCTTTTACGAGTGAGTGGGATATGCATTCTGATAGCTCAGTTATAGAAAGAGTGAATTTCAGATCCATATGATTATGAAATGTGGTGGGTGAGGGTGGAATGGGGGCTTCTAAAGGAATCAACCATCAGTTAAAAATGTCTAGTCCTCTGGCCATCTCGTGAGAATTGTTAGGTATAAATGCATATGAATCAACCATGGAAGAAGCCTTCATCTGGGAGGAGAACAGGCTGAGCAGGTGGGAACGTAAAGGACTGAAGTGTGACTCGGCATTTGTAAAAACGACGCTTCACCAAACTGATGATGTCACCAGACGTCAGCTTCCAGAGCTGAGACAGGACCTACTAAGGGGACCACAGACCGAAACATTGTTCTGTAGCTTAAACATTCCTACTAGCTGCTTATCACCCAAAGAATATGTCACTGCTTCTGGGTGTATGTTCAAAGGGAGTGAGATCACTGTCTTGAAGAGATACCTGCACCTCCATGCTCCCTGCAGCGTTATTCACAACAGACAAGACATGGCAACAACCTGGGTGCCCATCAAGGGTGAGTGGAGAAGGAAGATGTGATGCGTACTTGTGAACACACACACACACACACACACACACACACACACACACACACACACAATGGAATACTGCTCAGCCATAAAAGAGAATGAAATGTTGCCACTTGCAACGACATGGATGGATGTCCAGGGCGTTGTGCTCAATGAAAGAGCCAGGCAGATAAAGACACACACTGAATGATCTCCCACGTGAAATTTAAAGAAGCCGAACTCAGCAACAGAGAGTAGGATGGTGGTTACCAGGGGCTGGGGGGTGAATGGGGAGATGTTGGTCAAAGGGCACAAGCCTGCAGTTACAAGATGAGGGAGTTCTGGGGGTCTAACGCACGGCACGGCGACTACAGTTAATCATACTCCATTGCATACTGGAAAGTCGCTAAGAGATCAAATCTCAAATGTCCTCACCACGAAAAAGAAATAGTAACTATGTGATTTGAGGCCATGGCGGGGTCACCGTTTTACAGCAGACACACGTGTCAAATCATCCTACATCTGAAACTCATGCAATGTTATACGTCAGTCATATTTCAATACACCCAGGGGAAACGTCTGTGTTATCTTGTTCAACTCACGTGGGAAATACAGAGATTTTTGCGTCTTCTCAAACTGGGCATCGAGACTGCCCATATCCTATTTTTAAGCAATAATTTTGAAGTTACCTCATTCACGTGCACCTCTCTGCCCTCAGTCCTGGCCAGAATGAAGCCGCGTGGCTCGCTTTTCAAGCTTCGAAAGGGCTTTTGGGCCAAAGCAGAGCTTCCTGCAGTCAGAGCGCCCAGGACCAGGGTGGGTCCTGATTGTGTAGGATTCAGTCCCCCTCACCTTCTGTCAGGTGAATCCTGGACACCAGCGCCCTTCCTAAAAGAATCTGCCACTTTCTTTAGTCAATAAACATGAAAAGGAAGCCCATTCCTGATGCTGATCCCACCTGCATTTCCGTTTTCAGAAAAGGAGGCCCGTGCTGGATAGTTACCTCTATGGTGGAGAGTGAATGATGCCATTACTAGGGCTTGTATTTCATACGTCTGCCTCATTCAGCCCGTGTCAAGTGTGCTGCTTTCAGTAAAACGTGTGGGGTTTTTTTTCCATGAAACGTTTTTACCCAGAAGTGCAGTGAGAATCCACATGTGAACGTTAATGACTTAGAAAATTAAAAACCATAAATAGAGAAATTTCATAAAAAGTACACTCGCATTAACGATGGCATGAAACACATGAACAGACGCATTATTTGTGACATATCTGAGAGTATCTCATTAGTGGTTGGATATTTATGAAAGTGTTTTTTAAAAAATGGATTCAAACAATTTTTTAACTAAATGAAAGTCCGTTTGTGTGTCTATCGACGGGGGGGCGGGGAAGTCGGTAACTGGAGAGCGAAGGCTTTGTTTCTACTTCACAGAAAGTTGTTTCTCACGTTTGGGGTTCTGGGCTAGTGCTTGAGAGAAGTTGGGGTTCTGTTAAGGTGGGCTTCCAGCAAGGGTGAGAGCTGCATTAGGAATGTGATCAAGGACACTGGGAAGTTGGGGTGCCTTCGCATTCTCAGGGGGGAGCGGTAGGGGGGACTGTCTATGGAGGTCAGACCGGCGCGGTTCTCCTTATTTTCTCCAGGAATGGGGGAATCTAGGCCTGGCGGGGCCTGACCTCAGCTCACCTTTCCAAGCTGGATGTTGGGAAAGGAGGTCCTCAGCAGATGGTCAGGCAGCGTCAAGAGAGGAAGGTCCCACTTTGTGTTCTGTGTTTTGGTTATTTTTTAATTGACTTACTGGTTATTATGTGATTGTTAGACAGTTATGAGAAACCAGTAGGAAGATGGCAGAAGTCACATAATTTCATGAAACCACTTTGTGGTCTCACCGCTGGACTGATCCCCGTCCACCGTGGCCAGCCGACGGCCCACCAGTTCCAAAGCGTCTTCTCTTTAAACCGTCTGGAAATTTCCAGACTCTGACCCAGACGGCCCTATGGCTGCCCTCCGTTTGGTGACCTTAGGCAGGCTTCCCCCCCGACTCGACTCGAACCTGTGACTCCCTCAGAGATGCAGGGAAGCCTTCCCCTCTGCCGGTTTCACAGCCCGGGCCCTGGAGCCCCTCTGCGATGCGACCATCAGGAGGACAGGGCCCCGTCTCCCAGTCTCTGTGGGCGCCAGAGCGTCACTCCAGGCGGCTCCCAGTGGCAACCACAGCCCGGGGAGTTCAGGTCAGATTTGCCGCCGGTTAGTTTATTCTTTAGAGATAAGGATCCCTCTTCCCCACCCCCCCACCCCCCGCCACAACTCTTGGACCCTCCCTTCCCCATCCCCCCACCATGTCCCTGTTTAAGCTCCCAGCGCCTCTGCACCGAGGGGCCAGAGGGCCCAGACGCCTGAGCTCTGAGGACACTGCCTCTGCCAGCCTCACTCTGGGCGCCGGGCACAGTCACCGACTCAGGTCCTCCTCCGTCCGCTGTAAAGCGGGGACAGTGGTGGACCTGACCCCCAGGCTCTGGATGAAGCTTGGTGGTCACGTGACGAGCACAGAGAAGGCGCTGGGGCCGGTGCCCGGTGCACAGCAAGTGCTGCGAACGTGCTTGCTCTCATTACGACCATCACTGTATGACTATTTAATAGTAACATTTAGTATTTAACCCAGATTACTTTCCTCTTGGCTTTTTTTCCTCTTTTTCCTCATCCACACTTTGTTGCTTTTTCTCAACCATCTTTTCTGTGATTTTATGTCAAATTTGAGGCCACTCTTCACCATTTCTCTTCAGGGAAGTTTCCCACGAGTCGGGGCCCGTCCCCGCCCTCACGGCTGCTTGCGTGGAGCTGCGGAGCCGCAGGAGGGTGTTTGCCTCTCTGTCCCCACGCTCTCTAAGCATTCATTTCAAACTGAGGCCTTGGGGATGGTTGGGGATGCTGGACTTGTCCTCCTTTCCTTCAAAATTGTGGTTTTGCTGCCTCAGCAGTAGAAGAGGGGATTGTGGGTAATTAGTGGCAATAGTTCCATAGCGACATAGGGTCACGCTTACCTCTCCATCACGGACGTTCGCAGGCCACACCGTGGCTCTGGTGTGAAGCAGTGCGCCACGCCTGGCCTCACACTTCTCTCCACATGGTGCCACGTCACACGCAAGCACACGGCAGGATCAGCCTCACACACCAGCCTGGCGACCGTGGTCCCTCCGGGCAGTGGCAGCCGATGGCACGGGAGCTCCCGTGACCTGTGACCCCTCGGGCCGCAGCTCAGAGATGCAGCACGGCCGCCCGCGGGCAGGGGGACAGGATGGTGGCCGGTCACTCAGAAGGCAGGTGGGCTGAAAGGATGCACTACCGGCAGGGTTTTCATAAAAGCCTTTGCTTTCCTCGCATCACCTTTGATGTGCATCTTGTTTGCTGGAAAAAGAACTCAATATAACAGCCTTTCCAAGGCCCGCTTCTCCGCGGTGCTGGGTTTTAAGCTCAGATGAGTACTGGCGGCTTCAAAAGGTTTCTTGGTCCTCAGTGCGAATCTGCCCCAGACCCAGGTTCAGCCCCTTTCTGCCAGCACTCTGTCGGCTGCGTTCCCACAGTTCCCGCTTGGAGTGAAGTGATGAGACAACCCAGCCCTTAGAGATACTAGTTCTCAGCCTCGGGAACAAGCTCTCAGTGCTAAATTAATGAACGTGGAGAAAGCTCTCCCAGCCCGTTCCTGTGCTCGGGGCCCTGAAACCTCTAGATGGCACTCGGAGAACAGGTACTGAACGCCTGCCTGCACGGGCAAACCAGATCCATCTTTTTGATGCAAACACATCGCTTAGTGAATGGAAAATTATTAAAGGCATTATGCGTATCCCAGCGACAAGGAGAGGTCCGGCCAATTACTGTGTCCAGGAAATAGCAGGTCATTGTGAAGGCAGTAATACAGCCTCTTAATCTTCACGTGATACACATTAGAAGGAATAAAACATACCTTGCGAGATATTACAAGGCTCTCATTACATCAGTGAGTCATAAAAAGATGTGATCTATCTATACATTAAGTTTGGGGTATGAATTTTACATATTCCGTGTTTCAAAGAGGCACGTCAAACGCAGCAGGCGCCCTCATTTTTCAAAGCAGTAAATTACAGTATTGGAATTTTTCCCAAGATGATGGGAAGCAAATGATGCCGCGGAGCTATCAGGTGAGGGGGTGGGATCTGAACCAGAGGAGTTTCTGGATCTTCAGGGAGCTGTGATCTCCCAGGTGCCCTTGTTTGTCCTTGAGTACTTTCTCAGTGGTTGCCCTGCTTCTCGATTTTTCAAAGGACTTTTTCACAGTGCATGTTTGGGAGAGGAAGCTGCCAGGGGGCATTAGCAATCCCTATCACCTTTCGTCTCATAGTGAACAAACATGGTTAGTTTGGGGGATCCCTTTTAATTTTTATTGCCCCTTGGATGTATAGTTAAATAAGAAGTGGAACAAAAGATTACACATAACAATCTCTCTCTTTTTTTTTTTCTGGCTTAAGATAGTTGAAAATCCATTTAAACCTCATTTTCGCACAGAATTATGATGGTATTTTTTAAACAAAGGGGGCATATAAAAGAGGTACATTAAAGGGGTATTAAAAACGAAAATGAAGATAAACAATCCCCACTCCATGCAGCTTTACGACGCCAAGGCCACACCACGTCTGCTCCTCTGCTTCCTGTTCATCACTCCGCTCCCTACTCCAGCTCTCACTCCCCAGCCACACTACTGTATCTGCTTTTATTTTATTAAAGATGTTCCTCCGCTTCTCCGGTAATGCAAACGTCGTTTCTTTCGTTGCTCTTAATACATTGCCGTAGAAAAGCGGTGAACACAGCGTCGCAGGGAGAGCTCAGGATTTAGTCCTGGCTCTGTCGGAACCCAGCTGCACAGCAACCTTGGGCAAATCTTCTTTATCTTTCTGTGCCTCAGTTTCCTAATCTGTAAACGTGGGACCAGCAGTTCTCCAGCTGAGCTCCATCCACGTACCACAGGGGTGTCACTGCATCACCAGCTCCCCAGCACACTTCGGGCCCCGCCATCATGACGCTCAGCTTTCGTCTCGTATGCGGGACTTTCCAGAAGACTCCTTTCAACAGTTTCTTGGGATTTTTCAGGCAGTTCAAAAGTTGCCTAAAGTACTTCTCTGATCTGAATTTTAGGACGGCAGCTTCTCTGTCTGTCGTTTTGACGAGGAGTCAGTTCAAGACCTCAGCTGCCAGCCAGTGGGCGCGCAGAGGGCGGATGCAGTGCAGGCGCAGGTGGGCTGGGCAAACACACGTGCTCCAGCAGGGAGCTGGGCTCCAGCAGGTTCTCTGGTTTCAGGGACGGCTCCTTCGCCCAGGATGTCCATGCTTTTGGCTTTGTTCCCATGTCCTAGTTGAACCACGGAGAGCGTTTAAAGAACCAGATCACAACGTGGTAAAGGATGGCTGACCCCCGGAGACCACCAGGTGAGAAACAGAGAAGCAGGTCGCCTTTGAGACCACCTGCCACCTGCAGGAAGCCGGCTCTGAAGGGATGGAGGACGCCTTAAGTTCAGCAGGGCGTTCATTAACCAGGCAGGGAGTCAGGACCCTGGGGACAGCAAAGGGGCTAGAAGGGACCTGGAATCCAGGGACAAACCTTCTGAGCATTCAGGCCCCAGACAGCTCAGCGCTCTGGGTGAACGGAGGCGGGAGGCCCAGGGCGGCCCATGCTGGGAAAGGAAGGGGCACAGTGAGCTGCAGCGGGGGAGCCTGCTCCAGCCGGTGGGTGGGGCCTCTCCAGAAGGTGGGCGGGGCCTTTCCTACAAGTGGGCGGCGCGTTCTCCAGCTGGTGGGTGGGCGTGGTGCTTGCTATACCTGGTGGCTGTGGCCTTGGGGCCCCCACCCCTTCAAGACCCCACTCAAGGCTGTCATCTGGTGGCTAGAGTGACTTTTTTAGATGCCCCAGTTCTTTTGACCAATGGAAGAAAACGCCTGGGCAATATGTCTCCTTGTTTTCCCTTCTAAAGATTAAAAGAAGAAAAAGAAAAAGCAAGTGCTCCTGTTTATCAACTAGGCTACCTAAGTAAAGGGATGCTTAAGTATTTCCCACCCCTACGCCACTGCTACCTGCCTTACGGTCTTTTGAGAAAATGATCTGTCGGGCTCCAGCCATGTGCTCGCTCGTCACCCGCTCATTCGCCCCCTCACCCCGGGAGCGCTGGGACCACCCAGCCCCGCGCCCCCCACCGCGCAGCGGTCAGTTCATGTGATCGCTGCTCATTACAGCTTTGCATGAAGCAATGGAGGCGGCGAACGTTGCATTTTTCCAGCAAGAATTCACTTCTTAGGCCTGAAGTTCCCGTGTTCAGCTGGCAGTGCGTCTTAGCCGCCGTCCGAGGCTTGGGGACCCCGGCCTAGGCCACGTTTCCAGGCCCTCTGCTCCTGCCACCAGGGGCTTCACAATCCTTTACATATTAAAAAAAAATTGTAGTAACAGCACTTCTGGGTATTTGTAGGAGGAGTTTTTCTGCATTACCCTTGTCTGCCATGTTTCTCGGAAGGGCACTCTTAGGGAGTGTGAGTATAAAGATGGCAGGTGAAGATGTGTTTTAATTAAGTCCCAGCCTTAAAGGGTAACGCAGGGGACATGGGCTCTCACACATGCAGATTCCTTCATGTGGGTCGCAGCGTTTGTGGCCGTCCAGTCCATCTTAGACTTGATTAAACTCTCCCTGGCTTCCTCCCTGGGCCCTCATCCTCCTGACTCCTCCCAAAACCGCCTGTTGCACAATGAATCACTGGAAGCAAAGCATTGATAAAGAAAGTTTCTGTTCTACTCGGCCATAAACAAGAAGGAAATGTTGCCATTTGCAGCAAGGTTGATGGGCCTGGAGGGCATTATGCCACGTTAAATAAGCCAGACAGAGAAAGACAAATACTGTCTGATCTCACTTATATGTGGAATCTAAAAAAAAATGCAACAAACTAGTGACTATAACAAAAAGGAAACAGATTCACAGATGTAGAGAACAAACTAGTGGTTACCAGTGGAGGCGGGGGGGGGGGGGGGGGGAGGGGGAGGGGCACGACAGCGGAAGGGAAGTAAGAGGTCCAAACTACTATGTATAAAATAAGCTACACAGTTATACTGTACAGCACAGGGAGTGTAGCAAATATTTTATAACTATACGTGGAGTATAATCTTTAAAAATTGTGAATCACTATGCTCTACACCTGTAATTTATATACTGGTGTACGTGAACTAGACTTCAATTTAAAAAAATGGAATCATACCAAACAAAAAAAAGAAAGCATCTGTTCAAACCTCTTTGCATGACTCCCTGTTGCCTGCAGATCCTCAGCCTGCCTTTCATTTGATATAACACACTGTGTCGTTCTGCACACATGTGGTCTAGAGGAGCCCTGCCCGTCTGTCAGGGCTGCCCTGACACTCCACCTCTGTTCTGGAGAAGAGCGTCTGCCCTTCGTCGGTCCTAACCCTCTTCTCTGCTGGAGCTCCCTCCAGCCGCTCTGTCTCCCAAATGCCCCTCTCCTCTATTTCTCCCTTCTCCCATTTATCAGAGGAGCCCTCACATCATGCCTTGTCCATGGAGCCGTTTTTCGATTCTTCTAAGAGGTGGAAGCCACTTTACATACACCATCACCTCTTCCTGGAACCAGTGTTTGCTCATATTCTCTATGAGGTGTGTTGAATCTGATGGTACAGCACTGGTCGTGTACCTTATTTCCCATGTTAATGGATTCTTGATCTCATCCCTCTAATACTGTTTGTGTTCCCTTTCCTGAACATTCTGTTTCATCCCACATTCTTATTCTTATTCAATTCTATCTGGGCCCATAGCTGCTGGGAACCTGTCGGAGCCTCCGCGCTTTTCTCAGTCTGGAAGATGTAAGCCCCACAGGGACCCCTCCCGCAAGCCCACTCCTTTGGCCCCTCACCTGAACGGCTTTGGCTGGGTCATACTTCCTCGCAGGGGCATCTGCATAATGTTGCTGGAATTCCCACCTGAAAAGATCCCCAGTTAGAGGGCCACCCCCCGCCCTTCCAGAATCTTAGAATTCATGTTGATTCTATCTGTGCCCATTACTTCACTCTGGGTCACAGAAGCCTCCCTATTGGCTCGCAGCTGGTGGTGTGGCGGACACCGTTCTTTCCGGATCTGTGGCTTATAACGTTTTCTGATCTATTTTCCTGAGGTTTCACTCCCACTTCCTTCTATACACTGTTACAAATAATTTTTTGAGAATTGACTTCTATTTCTGTGTTCAACCAATCAGCATCATTTTTACAATGATGTGGTCTCAATTGAATCTAGTCAAGAAAATGGGGTTTTTTTCCAAAATTGCAGCTAAGGGTTCCCTTGAGGTCTATCAGTGTGGTAACACAGACATTGATTTCTTTATACATAAACAACCATTTAAACCTCAAGAATTACAAAGAAAGAAAGAAAAAAAGAGGTAACTGCATAGGGGATGGATGTGTTAATTAACTTGACTGTAGTGATTATTTCATCCTGCATATGCAGTATCAAATCATCACGTTGTACATCTTTCGTATGTATACTTTTCGTCAGTTGTACCTGGAAAAAGAAGAAGAATTAGGTGCTAGAACCTCAGTGTTGACCTTTCCACCCAGATCAAGTTCACATGATCGTTAAGACAGACACGCTGAATAGGAACTCTTCTCTTGATAGCATTTATTTTTCCTCTGCCCTCTTTTCCATTTACCTCAATTTTGTTGTTTATTTTTTTACACAATTTTTTGGTAATAATGGTTAAATTGGGACTCTTCTTTGAAGGAATAAATATATTTTAAGTTTGATGAAGTCGTTATAGTTTGTGAGGACAAGAAATAAAAATCAAACGATAAACAGTCTGACAGATCAGCCAGGTCTGCTGGTCCAAAGCTTCTACGAGATCAGTGTGGTTACATGAACAAGACTCAATCTTAACACGTATCGCAACATTGAGAAAATGGCTTGTATAACGTCTGGTGTAACAAATAGAAAATGTACCTTAATGTTTCTCAGTGTTACTGCGGAGTAATGGAAAACGGCAGCTTGGAGCTAAATTGTACTCCCTGGGGGAGCTGGAGAGCATCGTCCTCCGGGATTAATTAGTTGTTCTGCTATCAGCATTGAGCATCGTTGTGTCTCTGCTGCTCAATCGATGTACCATCTGCCCTCAACTCAGACTCGCAAGGCGTCTTTTGTGAGTTTACCACTTACTCTGGAGCCTCAGGAGACAGACCTCTTTGCTGTTCTTTGCTATTCTGCCTCACGTTTCAGCTACAGACACACGACACGCATTCTCTGGACAGGTTTCCAGAAACGCAAGCAGCCGCTGGCTGGTCCTTGCTGGGCTGGGAGGGGCGGGCGGGGTCCCTGGTCCCCTTAGCCCGATTCTCCATCACCCTCAATTCAGCTTGTGTTTATTTGCAGCGGAAATTCCCTCTTAACTTGGCTTAAAAGATATGAATCGTGTACAGACCACAAAACAATAAAATAAATCAAGGAGGTGGAACCTACAGAAAACAGCCGTTCTCAGGGAATGAGGGCAGGTATCCGCTTTAGTCTGGACCCCACTTCTTAGCTAGATGAGGGTCAGTGACCCCTTCTCTGGCCTTGGGCTCTTGATTATAAACAGGCACTCACGGGCGGCAGGTGTATGAGGGCTGTGAAGTCAGACCCCTGCCCTTGGAGTAAAACTGCCTGCCGCTGCCTCATGGAAATGGATCGTTGCAGGCATTTGAGCTGATCTGGGACAGAGTTCTTAAACTAATGTAAATAAAATATGTTCCCTGGTATGTTATTCTTAACATCGATTTGTCGCATAAGAGAAATAGTGAATCACGTTTCCCTTTTCGAATGTAGGAAGGGGATCTCCCCCAGACAGCTATTACTAACCTGGACACAGATTTGCCCCAAGGGTTAAAGAAAAAAAAGATTTGTTTTCTTGTAGTTTTTACCAGGGGAAAAGAAACAGGTGAGGTAATGCTGTTCCCTGCTGTAACTAAGTTGAAGATAAAACCTTACCTTTTTTTTTTTGTCCATCAAGGGAAAAAAGATCAGATGAATCTCGCCTTTTCTTATAGTAAAATCATGTGAAGGTGATGAGCAGGGTCTGGGGCCCAAGGCGGCTGCTGCAGGTGCCTTTGCCGGGGTTGAATCGCCGGGGTTAACAGAAAGAAAGCAAAATACAACCACCACCAGCAACAAAACACCATATCTACAGGCACAAGAAAGCCGCTTAGAATCTCCCCATTCCATGGACGGAAAAATACAGCCTTTGCAGTATTTTCTCTGATTACTTCAACCAAATACCATAACCTACGTATTGCCCCTTGTTTAGATATGGTTTTTTGACTAAATGAGAAAACTTGATCACTTAATGATTTTATCATCGTCAGCGGAGGTGCCACTCACTGAGAAACAAAGGATAAAATAAGTTTTATCTTCTTTTTCTTCTTTCGAAAGACGATGTTCTTCACATCGAAACAGGAAAGCGGCCCCGAAGTGTTTGAGTGAGATGGTATAAGTGAGCATTTCCCACGTTCGTGCTTTCGTTGTTGAGGTTCCGTCCTCTGTGAAGGCAGGGACGCAGTGCAGAGGCCTTGGGGCCTGAGGTCTTGAGTCCAATGTGGGCAGCACGTGAGCTATGTGCTGGGGACCTTGGAGACCTCACCTGTGGGACGGAGAGATGGGTGCTCCCAAGTGGTGGTCCAGTGCCGTGTGGGAACCAGGAACCTGATGGTAACTTGAATAATCATGTGAAATGGAGGCTGCCCAGGGAAGGGGATGGACTCACACTCAATTTCTCTGATTTACGAACCAGCAGGTCCACAAGCAGGACTGTGGAAGCACGATGAAGACGTAGCTGCCACCTCACGTCCTCTCAGAGGCAGAAGGATGAAGGAGGACATGAAATACACCACATCTATTCAGAGACAGGAAACCCTCACTAGCCCAGCACAGAGCTTTGAGTCTCAGCTAGCTCGTCATCTCCCCTTGACACGCTCCGTATCTCCAATGAGAAGAATACTCAGGCAGGAGCTTCGTTACCTGTCAATTTCAACAATTTAATTTCCAGTTCCATGGAACCGCTCACCTGTTCAAGTTTGTGAGATTTCAATTTAATAAACACTTGCAAACTCTTTGAAAACAGTGAGTAAATAAAAAAAGGTTTTGTTTGCTGAATCTACAACTCACTGAAAAACTGTGAGACTATGTGGTACCTTGGCCCCTGGGAATGTGCCTTCAAGCTGGAAGATGCAGGATGATACACCTTGGGAGTGTCCTGAGGGATTTCCGAGTCTGTCTCCCCAGGATCCAGCCCTCTCCTGCAGCCACAGGCCTCCAGGTGGCCCCAGGCAGGCTCCCTCTTCCTGGGCCCACCACCTCTCCTTTCAAACACCTGATGCGTGGCTTTGCCATGTAAATTTGGCTTCTTGAAGTTTTCTGGTCCTGATTTTAAGGGGCTTGCAGAATCTTTCCCTGTGGTTACTTCACCCACCACCAGGCAGACCACCTTCAGATTGTGTGTAATTAAAACTCGATGAAAAACCATTAGGAACAATTAACCTTGTCAGCTAACAATGGATACCTTATAATTATCTCTCTCCTGTTTATAATCTTCTTTCTAACAAGCCGATTTATCCTATTTCTTTAACATTAAATGGTGGAGACCCAATTAGCAAAGGCTAACTTGGGCAAGCAGGTACCAACAGGGGAGACACTTTTCTAAAGAGAAACATAAGCTCAAACCATAAAATACAGGCTGAACACAGAGGTCAGTATGTCCACCACGCATGGCCACTGACGACGCTGGTCGCAAGCCGAGGAATGTCCAGTGTGTATGTCCACAAACACAGCGGCTTCAAGGTCTTGTGGGTACTTGTGCCCAAACCGGCCGACACCCCTGGAAGTCCTACTTCCTCAGAGTGCACGGGTTTCCCCAGGGGTGTGTACAGAATGTTGTAGAACAAGTCCAGTGCAGTGCCCACTGCCAGCCCCCCCAGTCCAGGGAAAGGGGACCTCTTGAGCTCACGGGCTGCTGGCCACCTCGCAAGTTGCAGGAACGAGACACTTGCCAAGCTCCCTGGACCCTGGGTCTCCCATCCCTTCCCGCTGCCTCTCCTCCCAGTGGTACTCAGGGAGCAGGGAGAATGGAGGCCACTTCACCTTCACCTCCTGGGCTCACAGCCTCTAGCCTTCCTCCAGCCCAGGCTAACCTGTGTCCTACGGTGGGCTGCAGCTTTTAGATCATCAGTGCTATGGTGCATTCTACCTTACCCGTGGCCCTTTGTTGTGGTTTGAAGTTCTTTGTCATTTATTCAGGACAGCAGAGCCTTTCTATCCAGCGGGCGAGGCAGGTAAGGTGTGCAAAGCCGGCTGCAAAATCAGTGCCCTAGGAGCGTAGGTGCAGGTGGCAGGGAGCCTCCTCGGGCGTCTACGAGGGACGCAGCCCCTGAGCGACGAGAGGTTTGTCAGGTAGGGGGTGGATGGAACACCGGAGAGGTGGCAAGTGTAGCTGAAAAAGGAGAAATTTTGGCACAGGTTGAAAATTCAGGAAATGCTCTTCTTTTATTTATTTCCTTTTTAACGTAAAGCAATGATTATTGATAATTATGTGCTGACGCCCTTTGGAAGGGGTCCCTGACCATCGGACTCTCCTGTATCTCATCTTTGGGGGATGGTAGGAAAGGTTATGTAGTGATGCTGTAAGGAGGTGGCTCTCCTCAATTGTTCTACTCGGTGTGCAGGAGCTATTTGTCTCCAGTTGGGGTGGACTGTTTCTAGAACCTTCTAAAACACTGTGGTCTGTCTTCACCTTGTCAACATCTTGCTGGCTGGTGGAGGGAACGTGATCCCAGTTGACTAATTGCTGCTCTCATCTGCTGTTTACTGTTTCAAGTGCCAGATGTTGAGAGTTCAGTGGGAATCACTAATCCCTTGTTTGTTTTCATCACAATACGTGTTGATAATAAAAATGACCATCGTTGCCTCATCGAGGTGCCAGGGTCTTGAAGAAAATCACCTCTGTTCTCTCTGGAGTCCTCTCTCCATTTGTAAAATCGAGACAGTGACTCTTTGCAGGGTTATTATGAGATTGAAAAACAACTTGCCCTGTGAACAGAGCAGATAGGAGGCCTCGTGATCTTGAAACTGATGGCTTCTCCCCTCAGTCTTTGGTTCACAGAGACGCCACCACGTGCGAATATTCAAACTTTGTCAACTTCAGATTTAACAGTGATTTAACTTCCTCTCCCTGCGCTCTGCTACCTGCATTTCTAAGAAATTGAGACTTAGCAGTGAGCTGACATCCTCTTAATCCAATTTTCCAAGTCAGACATGGAAAAAGGATGGAGCAGACATCCATCCTTTTGAAAGGGAGCGTGATTTCTGTCTTTTTGAAAACGTTAGCCATTTTTATCCAGTGTTGTCGTTGCATATTTCAGAACGAGGAGGGGGAAAGCTTTATTTTTAGAGCAGCCACCGTCCTGGGCTGCTCTAAAGGATAATGAAGAGACTGCTGTCTATGGAACAATTTGTGCCAACTTTCTGCCGGCGGCGGGGGAGAGGGCGAGGGTGTGGCTGACAGTTTTAGCAGGAACTTAAGCAACAGACGATCCACACACGCCAGCTGTCCTGCTTGTTCTCCTGAAGGAATGCGCCCGTCAGCGCTCTTGCCTGATGAAGTGTAGCTTGTGTGGCTTATGTAACTCAACAGGCTATAAATACTCCCAAGTTCAAGGTCATCTCCGCCGGCATGTCTGGACGTGGCCTCTGGCCTCAGAACTTCAGGAAAATCATCCTTTAAAAGTCAAATGCCTCTTTCTCCTGTGTTGCCCTTTGCAACCCAGTGTAATTCCTGTTCCTTAAAGTATGGTGTTGACAGGTTGTTTAGCTGCTGTAAAAAAAAAAAACAAACTTTAAAATAGCATTTAGTATCATTAATATTATTAAAATAATATTGAAAAATAAATTTTATCCATGAAATTTGTGTCAAAGTAGGGGAAAGTGGAGAAATTAGGAAAAAATAAGAAGCAAATGAGAAGTGTGTGTTTGTGTGTGTATATGTATATGTGTGTGTATATGTATGTGTGTGTATATGTGTGTGTATGTGTGTGTATATATGTGCGTGTGTACCATTTTTAGGTTCAATTTTTTGTTTTGTGTGGATCAAAATTTTCCTCTGGATTTCATTATTTTTCATTATTTAAAAAGAAAAATTCCCACCAAATACATAAACATGTCTATTTCTAAATGATTAATATATTTAATTTAAAAAGTCTCATAGATCTTATTTAATTTACCATAAATCTTATCTACTAAGCAAACACAAATAAAATCATTTAATAAAAACAGTTCCTGATTACACTGTTAATATTCTGCTATAAATTCGCTGGAAAATACATGTCTCTCAACTTTTTTGTGGAGAGTGAATTAAACATCAGTGTAGGTCTCTCTTTGCTCTGTCTCCAATCTTAGATAATCCATTTGTGCTTCTATCTTCCAAATATAAAGTGAGTAGCGACTTCCCAGGTGGTCCAGTGGTTAGGACTCCACGCTTCCACTGCAAGGGGCACAGGTTTGAACCCTGGTCAGGGAACTAAGATCCCACATACCTGGTGGCATGGCCAAAGTGGGGGGGGGCAGGAAATATATATATATATACATAAAATGAGTGAGTATATAGTGAAGGTGTCTTCTGAGGTAATTTAGAATAGATCAGAAATTAGATTATCAACAAGTGTTGGTGAGGGTGTGGAGAAAAGGAAACACTTGTGCACTGTTGGTGGGGATGTAAATTGGTGCAGCCTTTGTGGCATTTTACATGTAGAATTTAAAGATATATTACATTTCAACCCTATATTTGTTTTATATTTCTAATATTTTATCTATGTAGCATTTATTTTTATAGAGTATGTATATGTCTAATGTTCTGCATTTTTAAACTTTTGAAAGTAATAAGTGCTCATTGTAAAAAAAAATACTGGAAAGTGGTAAAAGGAAAATAAATCCTTGCTCATTTTTATTCCAGTTTCCTCTCTTGTGCTCCTTTCCTTACCTCTCAAACCACGTCATCAGTGCTAAGAATTTTATTTCTGTTCTTCCACATGGGTGTAGAGGATTAATAACATCTTAAATTATCCTATCTATCTATCATCTATGTATGTATGTATTATCTATCATCTATCTAGGTATCTATCACCTCTGTATCGATCTACCCTATTTATCTACCTTCTATCTATTCATCCATTCATCTGGTCAGTCAACCTATCCTGCCCCTCATTTCAAAAGTGTTTACAAATTATTCTCAATATGTACAGTACAGTGACACAAAGTGAGGGGAGGTTAGGTCAAAGAGAAAATTAAAAGGGAGTATTAAGATTAAAAAATTAACACACAGAAATTCATGCGGAGGTGAGAACTTACCCGATGATTGAATATGGAAATAATTTACCTCTGAGCTCAGTCGTGTCCAAAGACAATGAGGAAACCTGAGTAAGACTAAAGAAAACACTGAAGTGATTCTCTGGGTGCCGAGTTCTTTGATGTACTGGGAAAGGTAACAAAAGGGAAAATAGCTTCGATCTTAACAGTTTTAATATATGTTTAATTAAATTAAAAAATAATAAAACCATCAGGCTGTGATTCCCCTGAAACATGTTCTAAGTGCCCAAAAGTATGTCCTGAGTGAAATGGCAACAGAAACATAAAACAACAGTGACAGCTCCGGTTTTCCCAGCTCCCTTGGTGCGCCAAGCAGTTCTTTTTATCTGTTTATAAACATGCGTTCATTTCTTCTTGGTTCTTGAAAAGCATCTTTTCAGGTGGCATCAGGAGGCCTGGCACTCAGCCTGAGTAAGTCGTCCACCAGGGGCTTCCGTGCAAAATCGCAGGTGGCAGGCAGGTGGCTGGGCAGTGGTCCTGGAGGGTTCTCCCCCGGGCTTCACAGCTGGTGATGCTACCGGGCACTGAGTGAGAGGATGCCTGCCCTCTGTGTGAGAGGTCAAGTATCAGAAAAGAAAAGAAAAGGAAAAACCCCCAAGCTTCCAAAAAGCGTGCAGCTCAGCGAGACCCACACGCAGGGCATACATTCCCAAGGTCAGGTGTAATTTATCTGACTTTGAGGCCTTTGATGAAACACACCCAGAGAATGAAAAGTGTGTACCTGTGCAGGAACGGCTGCTTCCCCAAGGGTTTACAAGCCGGTGCTGTATGAATATGTGAGTATATCATCCCGTGTACACCCAGCACAGCCCAGTCAGGACTTCTCCCAGCCCCGAATTGTTCCGATACCTGCCAGCTCATACCGTCCAGGGTCTAGGAAGCCGTTCTGACCTCCGCCCTGGTGGGGAGGGGACCCTGAGATCAGGCCAGTCCGCAGTCCCTATTTCCTAGGTGCGCTCGGTGGTGGAGTTTACAGTCCAAGGACCAGTGCTGCCGACCTGGATAAGCCGGTGTCCCTGAGCCGAGCCCCCCTGAGCTACCTGCAGGGGGGGTGCCCCCTCCCTGCCAGCCTCCCCAGGGTGTTCCCCCACTCCAGGTTCCCGTGGTTGCAGTGTTTCGGGGGGTCCTTCTGTTCTTTCCAGCTCAGATGTTCCCCCAGGAGCCCTTGGGACCAAGGACAGGACGAACACTGAGCACACGGTCATCCTGCCCCGCCTTGCGCCCTCTGAACACAGCAGCTTCCCTCCTCTGGCCCGATGGTTACATGGACCGTCCTTCAGATAGAAGTTACCGCTGGGTGACGCAGAGGCGGTAGGTGGTCCAGGGTGCCCCTCTCTGTAGGAGGATGGAGGCAAGAGACACTGGCAGTGGTCCTAGCACCTCTCTTGATGGTGAACTCTGGGTCTCTGAGAGCAGTTCTGTCTTTGGTCCAGACAGGAGCCACCCTGACCCCTGATGTGACCCTCTCAGGCTGTGTTCTGACTGGTGGGGTCCAGGGGATGTGCCCATGGGGCCTTAGATGCCCTGGAGATTGGCCTTGATTCTAGGGGTTCTTGGGCTCCTTCCCCAGGTCCCTTGACTGAGGGACACATCTCTTCATCAGTTTGCAGCCAAGAGGCACCCATTTGCAGGTGGACAGAGCCTGGGCATTGACGCTCCTCTGTGTGTGTGTGTGTGTGTGTGTGATGCCACTTGCATCGTGGGAGTACCCTGGGGTGAGAAGCCCAGGGTGTGGGGTAGGGCCGGGGCCCAGCCCTCCTTGCAGCTCACCCCGACTCCATCTTGGATCTGTTTCTTTGACTTTAATCTTTGCTTTTGTGATTATAATCATACATAATGGCCTGCCTCAGGGAACCCTGCCCCTCTGCCAGAATGTTAAACTAAAGTGCCTTTGTTCAGCTCACCAGGAGACAATCTGACCCTGCCCACCTGTGAATGGCTGCAGAGAGGAAGAAATGAACACATCCCCTCCCTGATGCTGGCCACAGGAGATTTTGCAAGATAAGTGGCCTTTTTACTTTACTTCCTCACCTCCTCCCCTTCTCTGTTCTGTAAAAGAAACTGGCATCCAGGGCCCGATAAGATGGTTTTTCAGAGACACTAGTCTGCTGGCTTTCCAAATAAAGCTGTATTCCTTGCCTCAACGCCCCGTCTCCCGATTTATGGGCTTGTCGTGCAGCGAGCAGAGTGAGCTTGGACTCGGTAACAGGTTGTCAGGTAGAACCAGCCCTTCCTGGATTTCATGAAAGTGTATCTGCAAAGGGGAGTGGCCCCAAAGCTTTCTACTTCACTGCTAGGTAGCTTGACTTTCACTTTACTATATTTAGTGATGTGATACCTGGATCTCCTTTTCTACTCCCCTGCCAACCTTGCAAATTTTATGAGAGGATATGTCAAAACATGCAAAAAATGGACTTCCTGAAATACGTCTGTAGTATAGTTTGTGATCTTGCCAGGCGTGAAGGAATGAATTACCTGCGAGTACTGGGCCAAGTGAGAAGAGCTGGGAGGGCTTCCCTGGTGGCGCAGTGGTTGAGAGTCCGCCTGCCGATACAGGGGACATGGGTTCGTGCCCCGGTCCGGGAAGATCCCACATGCCGCGGAGCGGCTGGGCCCGTGAGCCATGGCCGCTGAGCCTGCGCGTCCGGAGCCTGTGCTCCGCAACGAGAGAAACCACAACAGTGAGAGGCCCGCGTACCGCAAAAAAAAAAAAAAAGGAAAGAAAAGAAAAGAGCTGGGATTCAGTGTTCATCCTCCTATTGCAGGAATAGAGCTGAGTGCTGAGGAAGGGACCCTGTCAAATCAGGATACCTTCTATAACCAGAACAGGTGGCCATGTGGGCAGGTGAGGCCTGGGAAGCCTTCAGCATCAGAAATGTCCACCAGGGCTTCTGCAGGGGCCCCCCGGGAGCGGGGCTGTTGAGAGATACAGGCGGGCAGGTGGATCATAGCGAACAGATGGGCCAGGAGATGTCAGGGTTCCTGGGTGGGAGATGAGGAAATCACAGGAGTGCCCCTGGGAGGAGCTGAAACATGGAATGATGGTGTGTTCAGGACACAAGGACAAAGCTATGACCCATTTAATATGCCTGGGGCACAACGGCAAGGACCGTGACCAAGCAGGGAGATCCCTGAGTAAGGACCCCTGGCTTTTCCATCCCACTCCCCCCCTCCCCGGGGACAGGAACGGTCCCAGACCCTGGGTGGATACCTGGATGAGAAGGAGCCTTACTAAGGAGAGGGGCGCACTTTCAGGGCTGGGTGGTGTCTGCCTCTGGGGAGGGAGTGGCTGTGTGGAGTGTGCTGGGCAACGATGCTCATGTAGGACCTTCTGTGGCAGCTGATTTCCTGTTACTTTTCTTGTCGAAGAATCAACGTTTTATTTTTAAAAACAGGCAATGGCTATGCATTTTGACGCATCAACAGATAAAAAGAATTGTTGTCATTAATTAGCTTATTGCAGCGTGTGCTGTGTGGTGAACACTTCTCGGGAGGGACTGAACATATGTGATCACATTATTGTTAACCTCTGATTTCATTTATCAAGCCGACCTGTAAAACAGCTGGGCTTGTCTGGATGTAACCTTGCTCCGTCTTACAGCCTCAAGGAGAATTTTTGTTTATTTATTTTGCTAGTAAGGGATTTCCCCCCAATAGTGTTTATTTACTCACTCTCATCTTGAATTTAAATTACTTCCTATCAGCCAAAGGGGCATTTTCATTAAAAAAATTGAACACTGTTAGCACAAGGTGGCTACACTAATCCTGCCAGAGGTGTGAGTAGTAAGTGTGGTTCCTCAAATTTAAGACACAGGGAAAGGGCTGGGTTACTTTTGGTTCCATGTGGCTAAAGGATGCTGTTTGCTGAAGTGCACATGGGAACTGGCCCAGAGCTGCTAGGTGACATGGCACAAGGCGCTGCTTCAGGCGAGGTGATGTCAGAGCTGCATCCTCCACTGGTCAGTCTGTAGCAGATGCGAACAGCACCTTCCTGAGGGGAGGGGCCATGTCAGCCTCCCCCCGAGCTGGGCTCACAGCCCCCTGGTCCCCTCCGTCCCTCAGAAGCCTCTCCTGCAGAGGGAGGGGAGGAAGGAAGGGAAGTGGGGAGTCCCCTCCATCCCCTCTTCCCACATCACTTTGTAGTTAGACGGGGGACCGTCCACAAATAATCATTTCTTTACACCCAAAAAACCCAGGGAGGAAGAACGGTCACTTTACAGATAAAGACTCACACTTTGCGAAGGGCTGAGGGCACAGGAGAGGCATTTCAACCCCTTGCTCTACAGCGTGGAGCCCTTCCTTTCACTCCCGGTCCTTCCTGGGAAGTTCACCCGGGCAGAGCATCTCCCACCAGAACGGTTCAAGGTCACTGCAGAGTCTCCAAAGATTGATTTCATCTCCTCCTCCTAAGCCATTTAAGTTTTCTTTTTCTTTGTGCATTTCTCAGCGCTCCATGTATCATTTCTGCAAAATCGAAACAAACAGCAAACACACGTGCAGCTCTGTCATGGAATGCTGGAGAGCCCACGTGAAATGAATTTGGTGAAATCCTCACCGGACCCCCTCCTTTCTTTTAATAGATAAGAATTAGTCTCACTGTCAAGCTGCTTGTTTGGTGACCCCTGATATAATTAAGGGCATTTCCATGTTATAGGCACATACATCCCGTTCCGTCACCCCAGCTACCTCGTTCAGCCTAATGAATTATCGAAGTGCCTGTTTTGTGTTTCCCTCTAAGTTCGTGGAGACTTTAAATGCTGTCAGTATGTCCGCGCAAATTAATATGCTGAATTAAAAAAAGAAGAATGATTAAAATGCCTTTAAAATGATCTATAAATCTTTCATTTTAAGGAAGGGCAGCACACATTATCCTTACAATCTAAGCGGGAGTAATTAGTCTCCCTCCGATTAAAGCTTGAATTACGTATATTTTGGTAGATGCAGTCTGATATCTTGATATTTTTTAAAAAGACCATAAAAGGCACTTAGAGTCACGGAAAAGCTTCACTGCAGAACTCTGCTCTGTTTAGAGGTCATCGCGTTCAGAAACATACACCTAGTGGTGAACCCCCGAAGGGCTACCAAACAACAAGACACAAACAGCTAAGCATGAGATCTTAGCCATCCCTTGCGGGTCAAGATTCATGCAGTGAAGGTGGGATCCCTGAATCCTCTGGAGTAAAGAGATATCCCTGGTTATTATTCTCTGTGATTTCCCACATGCTTTCATGTTGGGCGGGGTGACCTCTGAGCGGTATCTCGTGGGACTCAGAATGTCCCTGAGATCACTTAACCCAACCAGCCTGCACTGGTGATAGCGCAGGGGATGCAGAGCAGGTGTTGTGACCGTGGCAGGTGAGCAGGAGGGAGGAGCCCGCATGGGCCGGAATGTATTTCCTGCAGCTCACAGTATGGGTCAAGCACACAGTACGGACTCAATCCATTTCTATTTAATTAAATTCAGGAAAAAAATTATTTTCTCCATCAACCTAGCTGCCCAGCGCATACCCCAATATCTCATGGCAAAAATATCTATAAATAGGAAGAGAAGTGGTACCTTTGAGAATGTGAAAAATTGTCTTGAGAGGTAATTCATGGTTATTTCTGTAGATAACAGATGTGATGCTGTTCAAATTTGGCTGAAATTATGGCATATAAATCAGCGATGTGATTTTTACGGCTATAATCTGAATTCTATGATATGATATGAATCATGCAGCGTGATTTTTCCTGCAGGTTCTCCTCGCTCGGTGCTCGGAAAATGAGCATAAATCTCAAAGGAGTAGCTACACTTAAGCAAGCTGAGTGTGATTGAGGAGAAACCGATGCATATTCATGACAGAAAAGAATAAATAAAAGGGGGTGGATAAACATATGGATGAAAGTTGCAGAATACAACAACTGTGCACTCTGGAGTCCCGGTACCAGCAGCTAACTTTGCACAGAGGTGCTCCTTAAATAGCGCTTTATTTTTTTAAGATTTATTTATTTTATTTATTTTTGGCTGTGTCGGGTCTTAGTTGCGTTACACGGGCTCTTTGTTGTGGGGCACGGGCTTCTCTAGCTGTGACGTGTGGGTTTTCCCTCTCTAGCTGTGGCGCACAGGCTCCAGGGCGCGTGGGCTCTGTAGTTTGCAGTACACGGGCTCTAGTTGAGGCGCGTGAGCTCAGTAGTTGTGGCGCGTGAGCTCAGTAGTTGTGGCGCGTGAGCTCAGTAGTTGTGGCACGTGGGCTCAGTTGCTCCGCTGCATGTGGAATCTTAGTTCCCCTGACCAGGGATCGAACCCGTGTCCCCTGCATTGTAAGGTGGATTCTTTACCACTGGACCACCAGGGAAATCCCAGCGCTTTGTTTATAACTTAGTAATTATCTGTGTTTTCTCTCCTTTGTTTGCTTATTTGTACTCTGAAAACTCGTTATGCTAATAATTCCTGAAGGATGCATTCGGTGATGAATCATAACTAAACCTCATCACATCAAACTGGAGATACACAGCGTTTTTCCAGATATAGGCATGTAGATGGGTTTTATCCATTTTTAAATTTTTAACAAAATCTTGAATGTGTAACAAAATACTATATACATTGTATAGCAAGTTTATTTTCCTTTTAGCGTTATATCGTTAGAGAGCCCTATCGATTTATCCCCAAATTTCTGTGCACCCACATGGGCACAAATGTAATTTTATATGGATAGATTCATGTTACACATGCTGTATTTTTTCATGCATTTTTTGCTTGCCTTTTCTCTCTCCCTCTAAACCCTAAATCCACTGGCATTCATGGGGAATGGATGGGGTATGTGTATTGATATCAAAATTTCTAATTACCTACCTTAGCAGGCAGGCAGTGGTTTACTCTGCAGGCCAGGCTTCACAGAGGGAACCACAGTCACCGCATCTGGAAACCTGAGGGTGACGGCAAGCATTGGGTCCCGGGGTGCAGGGCTGAGGGCAGCACAGAGACGGGGTGCCGTGATGGACAACAGGGTCCAACAGCTCAGTGTCGTCTGATTCCCGTAGACCCGTGGCCTTGGCTGCTGGACCACGGTGCTCCCAGAAGCGAAGTAGGTGGGATGCTTACTAAGTTCTCATGTGGTTAACTAGTATGAAATCAGCAAAAGTGGGGAGAGGTGCTCCGTTTTCTTTACATAGAAACTTTCTGGGGCTTTAGACTGTGTCAGTGGAAGTTTCCAGAAGGCTCGGCACGGAGTGGGAGTGATGTGTGAAGGCGGAGACGCACGATGAGATTTCAATCAGTTCCCCATTCACCCTCTTTGGAAAACTCAAGGCAAAGCCCGGTCCACAGAGTCCCATCCACGCGCCCTGGGCCGCAGCATCCCGGCTCTGCAGCCCCTCAGTGCCTGCCAGCGGCTGGCTCCTCTGAGCGCTACATGCAAGCTCCTTTTCACTTGACTCCAGCTCTCAGATCTGTGCCGAGAACTCGGAAGGCTGTTACAGCCCATTATACGGCTCGTGTTGGTTTATTATCCCCGGTCAGGCTGAGCTCCTTTCTATTTCAGATCCGGAATATGTTAAGCCTGGTCTTTACTTAGGCAGTTCATCAAAGGCACTGCTGAATTGCTGCCCTGTATAAACACCAGAGCGGGTCCCCTCTCCCTCTCCCTCGCTGTAATTGATTCCAGGCCTTTCCCAGGTTCCGGGGGGCCTCTGGGATCTTCTATTTCCAGGTAACGCTTGTTTGGAGACTCACAGGCCCACTTGGGCCACTTCCCCTAAGATGGTTTGTGGGGCTGGGAAGGTGGTTTTGTGGGGATACTGGGATTACTGACTGGCGTGAAATGTATTTCCACGTCGGTGGGAACAGCTCAGCCCAGGCATCATAAACTAGTAAGTGCAGCTGTGTAAATGTTGCTGAGTTTGAAAATACCCACAAACCTCACCTTTTCATTCTCTGGTGTTGAGGGCAACAGACAGATTCGGGTTACATGAAAGTGCTTGAGTCCCACTTTTTTTTCCCTTTAAAATTGTTTATTAGTATATTTCTTCTTTCATCAACCTGTCGTTTTACATAGTTAATGATGGAAAGAACTTGCGAACGTTAGACTGTGCCGGGCGCTGTTCTCAGCACTTGATACACATGAAGTCATTTACTCTCCATGATGACCCACGGCGAGGTGTCACAATTATTGTCAGAGGAAACTGAGGCCCAGAGGTCAGTCCCTCCCCCAGAGTATGTTCATCCTGTCCCCTCTGATCAGCACGATGCCATTGGTGCTGCGGGTCGCGGGTTCTCTGGGCTGCCCCGCTGGTCCAGACCCCCTTAGACCACAGCGTCAGTGTCCAAGTGGCGGCCACTAGCCTCCCGGGTCCATCCTGCACTTGACACGAGGCTGGTCTAAACTGAGGGGTGCTCTGAGGACAAAGGACACCCTGGTTTTTCAAAATTTAGTATGAAAACAAAGTTGTAAAATACCATGTTCATAATTTTTATACTGATTGCATGTTAAATAATATCTTAAATGTATTGGGCTAAGTAAGAGACATTATGAAAATTAATTTAACACTTTGCTTTTTAAAATGTGGCTGCTGGAAGATTTAGAGTCACCTGTGTGGCTGCTGTCGGGTTTCCCAGGGACAGGGCTGGTCTGTGATGTGGGAGAGGCCGGGGCGAGGAAGCCTAGCCCTGAGGCGGGACTCTAAATGGAGATTACTGTGTGTCCCCTGTGAATCCAGCTGTTATTCGAAGCCTAGCCCTGAGGCAGGACTCTGATTATTGTGTGTCCCATGTGAATCCAGCTGTTTTTCGTCCTCTTTTCTAATTGGAAGGAGGAAGAACGCCTTCAGCAAATCGATGGCCACACACCTTCTGGCCAGGACCTCAGGAATCTGCTGTGGAAACAGCACTCGGGCTGGGTGCTACCTGGTGACACCGGACTGGTCCACAGACGTTGGCCTGCATACAGCCGTCCCCAGCAAGCTAAGGGGGGTGGGGCGGGGACCACCACCCTGCACCCGCCGGGCGCACCTGACAGCCCACTGGACCCCACCGAGCCCACATCCGTTCTATCAGTCCTCTGTGTGAGCCCAGCCCTCATGGGGTTTATGCATCTCTGGGGTGCAGAGCTGAGCAGTGGCCACAGAGATGTGGTGTCTGCAAAACCTGACATACGTGCGGTCTGACTGTCCACAGGAGAGGTGCGCCTGCCCCCACTTTACGTCTTTAATTAGGGCCCTAAGCTCCACTCCCCTCCCCGTTCCCCGGTGTGACAATGGTTTTGATTTGACATCTTGGCCAGGGCTTGTGGGTAGTTTCAAAGTTTCCCATTTGGCCTCTTCACTGAGGTCACCTTTACACCAAGGGCCAGCATCTTGGGTTCTCCAAAAAAACAGAAGTAATAAGATGGATGGATGGATAGATGGATGGATAGTTAGATAGGTGGTAGAGACAGATAGATATAGACGGATAGATGACCGAGATACAAGAGGAGATTTGTTAGGAGAATATCGGCTCCAGTGATTATGGATGCTGAGATACGCTGTCTGCAAACCAGAAACCAGCAAAGGCGGTGATGCAATTCAGCCTAAATCCTAAGGCCCCAGGACGTAGTCAGAAGATGGACATCCCAGCTCAAGAAAAGACAGGGAGAGAGTTCTACCTTCCTCCCGCCGCCCACACTGGGGAGGCTGATCCTATGTACTGTCCGCAGATTCGAATGCTGATCTCTTCCAGACACACCCTCACAGACCTGGCCCAGACATGCCGTTTCCCCAGCCCTCTGGGCGTCCCTCAGCCCCGTCCAGGTGACACAGAGAATTACCGTCATAGCCGGGGACCTAGCGAGGCGGCTCCTGCAACTGCAAATGCTTCAACCACGTGTATCTCAGCCCCGCACTCAGGACTGGGGGAGGGATGGGGCCACCGTGCGCTGGGGAGCGGGTCGCCCCTCAACTCCAGGCCGTGCAGACCCTCACCCTCCACTTGGATGGGCGGTCGCGGTCACGCTCCGGTGTCCCCACCCGGGGTCAGCTCAGATGGGCGCAAGCAGCCCTTTGCCCGTTGAGTGTCCTCTGTTGTCCAGGGGACAGTCACCCAGCAAGTGGTCCCTCTGGCGGAGCACGAGGGGACTCTCCACAGATGCTGCCTTCGTGTGGCCGGGTCCCTCCTGGGGTCCTGCTCACCACAGTGGAGTTGTGCCGGGCACTTAGCATGTCTGAGACCCAGATTCGTTAATTGTGTGATGGGAGCGAAGATACTTTTCTTTCCTGCTTCGCAAGGTTCTTGGGGAATCGAAAGGCGTGATGCATGTGATATAAATAAGTGAAATAGCAACATCAACACCATTCAGCGCTTGTTTTCAAAAACAAAATTTACAAACGAAACACGCCTTTTATCTGGCAATTAGGATCACGTTTTCTCCCTGGAGGAAGGGAAATGTAGAGGGTCAGAGACAGCGAGCTCTTCCTCTGTCAGGTCCTGCATCCCGCCTGAGTGTCAACCCCGTTCCAGCCTTCCTGCCTCCTAACTGCTTTAATGACACTTCTCACAGGATGAACATCCACTGGCAATTTCAGCGGGTGTGACCTCAATTTCCGAGCAATCATGTCTGTTTCAGAGGTGAGCACCGTTGCAAACGCTTCTGCACGACAGTTCTGAGGGATGGAGGCTACGGGCCAGCACTGGGATTTCCTTGCTTCTTGGAAACGTGGAAATCGCTTTGTCAATCAGGCTGCCTTTATCCTTTACAAAATGGGGACCATGACACCATCACATTTCCCCAGAGCGGCAGAGTGATCACCCTATACCTTGAGACGTGCGCCTGAACGCGCAGGAGCCCTTCAGCAGCTTGTTACTTCGCCCTCGTAAATGCGCGGCAAGGGGAGGAATGCCGGTGAGACTCTGCACTGAGTCATTCAATACTCATTTTAAGCCTTTCCCCTCCGCATCTTCTGGAGTCTCTCTTCTCATATATTCGATCTGTAACATTACTGGGAACAAATTAATCTCCTCCTAGATTTAACCTGAAACCATTTTGAGTGATAAAGATGAGCTTATCGAGCTAATTTTATACGAATCCCACCCAGAGGGCAACACTCTGATACATTTCAGAGGAACGGGAAGAATTCCTGATGGTGAGGATGCCCACGGGTGTAGCTGGTCCTGTCAAATTGCCCCTTGAAGTCATTAAAGGAAATACAAGCTAACAGCTGATTTGTTTAGTGATATGGAGTGATTCTGTCCAAGTCTGTGTCTGAGACATAAGAAAACCCTGGGAAATTGTCTAAATTTCCACTTGAAGCTTGCACAGTCCGGGCAAATAAAATAGCCACCGGGGACTGAGATCAGCTACATCTGTGGAGGCGTCTTGCTGCCCGGCTGACCTGCACGGGGATTGGCCCTGTGTGTTTGTCACCAGGGAACGCCAGCCTCTACTTACCCGGTTTCACAAGCGCGGAGAGTGTCAGGCTCACACTCCACTCTTGTTTAAAGTCCCCAAAGCAGGTGACAGGTGTGGTGATGCCTAGTGGGGTTCAGGCTTTTAGAGCAAGAGACTCTGCCGATGTCTTGTTCAGGGCGGGAAGGAGGGGGCTGGCATGGGGGGAAGATATAGGACGGTCCCTGATAAGCACTTTTTGTTCTTGGAATGATTTTGCATCCCTGCCCATGGCCCACGATGCACATTAGCTGAGGATCTCGCTCTGATGCTGCCGGCTCCCCCGCCCCATGGAGTGGATCTGAACTCAGGTTCTGGATCTGCCGCCAGCTTCGTACAGCATCACGGCCTGAGAACTGGAAAGACCCTGGATTTGAACTCTTCTGGTTTCTACAGGGAGTGAGAAAGATGGCGCTGAGAGAGGAGAAGGGTGAGAGCATTGGACCTCACCAGGGGAGGCATCTCAGTAATGCATCTGCTGATTTAAACCCATGGCGTCTTTCAGACTCAAGCCTGGGTTCCCTCAGCTTGGTCTTAGATTTCCCTTTGTCCAAATGGTAACGGCAAGCCCAGCACAGACGGACTTTCCCAACACACCGGCCCCAGGGACCAGTGCCGAGTGTAAAATCCAGCTAAAAACAATGACTACATGTAGTCTGGGTGTGAAGGGTGACCAAAGGCTGCTTCACGCTGATGAACAAACACGTGCTCCGTACGAGAGTCTCAGTAAGAGCGGCTGGGCTTTGCTGTGAGCATTTTTAAAAACTTCATTGACACCTGGGTGCTCGTTTGATAACGTTGCAGTGAAGGTCTGCACGCCTCCCACATTTGGGCAGATTAATGGAGACACCTGGTTGGGGTCTCTTTGGAGCCACAGATACGGTGTAGGTTTTCTACTAGACGTGTTTACCACACACTCTAATTAAGAAACACCAGCTTGAACATCGAGGCCAACTTCAGGTCAGGCAGTTCCCCTGTTCTTTAGAAAACTGTCCTGTTTTGTTCCCTGGGGTAACTGGGACTGCCCCTGTGGGATGGTGTGTGGAGACTAGAGTTGCCCTCTCCCCACCTTATAAATATCTTTCCCGTCTGCCAACCAAAGAGTTTAGATTTTAGGGTGACATCTTCCCCACCTCAAAACTCAGTTATACCTGGAGTCAGAATCCACAGGGACCAAAATAGCCTCCCTCTTGGGATGAGGTGACGCTTTCCCTGAGAGAATTTGGGGGAGAGTCACGTCTTCCTTGCTTGCGATAGTAGCTAGTATGCAATTACACTGACACCTTTCCCCGGATGTGCCTGACAGCTGTTTGCACTTGAGTCCTAGACCCGTGTGTGTTTATTATCTAAGCTTGTCACTGTTTCAGGTTTGTTACTGTACAGGGACAACGAGATGAACAGGAAGCAACTGCTGTGCATCGTGGGCGGTGCCCTGGAGAGAATGCTTTCCAGTTCTGTGACCAGTAGGATTGATGGAGATGAAGGAATCTTCAGTCAGGTGTCTTAGACCATCGAGATAAAGGATAAGGACCTTCCAGGTGGGGATGGAGTCAGAGGACTCACAGGCTGAATAGCGCTGACGTGCACCTGAGTCACCAACTATTGACACTCCAGGACACAGCCGCTGTGTCAACCCAGCCACTGGGGCCACCACAATGGGGATTTTGGAGGCTTTCAAGACCCCCACAAAGCCTGCTCTTGCCCTTCCTGCCGTCCTCAAACCAAATAATGGGGACCCCATCCGCAGGTGGTCAGGGTACCCCTGAGAAGAACCAAATGTCATCATCTGGTCTCCTTATCTGAAGGAGACATGATGGCAGGAATTAGGTCTTTGAGGAGAACCTGCTGTACGGGGGACCAAGGCTGGAGGACACCAGGGAAGCAGATCGCGCCTGAGGTGCTGCCTCTGCTCCTGCAGATAAACAGAAGGTTCTGGAACATGCCTGGAAGTCAGGATGGCTTCCTGGGCCTCAGGGGAGGTGGGGGAGGGAGGGGCGTCAGACCTGGTGCTCAGATGAAGGCAAGGGCATTACTCAGAGAGCAGAGGTCTCTCCCGAGCACTTTGGAAGCGTCTGAGGTCATCTGAGCCCTTTTAGAAAATCAGATTTTTCCACCTGCTGGTCTCTCTGTTGGCCATATGTGCGTTAATGTGTGCTAGAGGGGAATTCCATCCAACTTTCCAGTAGAAAGATGATCACTAACGTGCCCAGTTTAGCCCACATCTTAACTGCTACCTTAGGAGGCCAACTTTTTGATGCTGTAAAGAGCATCACCGTTTAATTCCATTTTGAAACACTCACTAAGCGCTCACATGAGTCAGCTATTGTTTTGTGCGTGGGTAAACCGCTAATATGCCAGCCCTGCCTTTAAGGAGCTCAGTATCAACAAAGAAATCAACAAAAAAGTACCATGATGCCTCTGCATTGTTCTTAGTGCATCTGCACAACTAACCCCACGGAGTGTCGCCCAGGCATTGAGAAGGGAGGAGTCCTGCCTGCCTGAGGGTTTGCGGGGGGAGGGGGGCGCGTTTCCACAGGAAGTGATGCAGAAACTCAGCCTTGGAACAGCTGGGAGGATGGATTGGAGAAAGAGGCTTGCTGACTGAGAGGAGGACGGAAGCAAAGTCAGAGTGATGGAAATTTCCACTTACATCGTTGGAAATTCAAGACTGGATCTTGTTCCATCACCTGGTTGATATCAGTTGCTGATCTACTAACTCTTCTTGGCAGAAAACTAAATTCCTAGATAATATAATCTGTATTTCTCATAAAAGTATTGAGTCATGAGTGAATATTATTAAATCACACTTTAAAGACAATTGATAGAAAACGATTCCAAAACCCTATTTGAAGTTATTTTATACTAAGTCCCAGGAGATTGAAAGATCTGCAGTGTAGTGAAGAGTAAGTTTGGTTTCACTTCTCTGTTGAGAGCTAGTCCGGTCCCTAGAACATAAAAAGTGCTCAAAATGAAGGAATGGAAGTAGGTTCTATAATGTTTAGTGATTGTGATTTAACTTTTGGGGGCATATTTCCTCTAAATGTATAGTGAAAGGTTGGATTAGATCAGCATTTTCTGAAAGTACACAAGGAGTATTGTAACTGGAAAGTAGCTGCTTTTTGCTGGATACCGTGAAATAACGATGTATTTAATTGCATTTTCAAGTAAGGGAAAACTTCTCCACTCGGTGAGATACACACACACACACGTACACACACACGCACATATATATACAAAATAAACTTAGTATGAGCACACAGTCCCAACAAACAAAGACATACAATGAAAACAAGCTACAGAATCACGAATGATGGTAGATCTTCTCATTTTGGGGGTGATATTTCTTTGTGACTTATTTTGATATTAATCTTTAATACTAGATAAAAAGGAACAGATGTCAAAGATTGGAGGGAAAATAACAAGAGAATTCTTTCTATAGCTTTCCCTTTCCACATCTGTGAAAGCTGGGAAAGAATCCCTATTTTGGGTTTCAGAGACTGGAGCCCTTGGTTTGTCTCTAGGGTACGTGTATCACAGTGTTGTGGAGAGACACTGTGGGAATGACAGGATTAGGGCTTTCCTTCCAGCTTTGTTGAGGTGTAATTTGGCATCTGAAGACCTGCACATAATGAACACGAACAGCTTGGCATGGACCCATGCACACATCTATGCCACCATCACCACGTTCCAAGGTCCACATTGCCTATTCCTCAACAAACTCACTTGGGCTCCCCCTAACAGCCATGTCTTCTGCTTCTCTCTGATGGTCCCTGTCCTGTTTTAGATCTAAATTGTTATTTTGAGTCCTTCCTTTCTTTTGTAAAGGCCTCAGATCCACTTAGGAGGCCCAATGCATATGACTAATTAAAGAAAATGGGGCATTTTGCTTTCGCTAATGAAACAGCCCAAGTCTTGGTTTACGCATCATATGTAGATTTGATCCAGAAGGATTATCGCAAAGCATCATTAATACTTTTTACACCTGTAGTTTATCTTCACATTTGCAGGCGTCTTCATGAGAGTGTCTTGACTTCCTTGTTACCTACAGTTGACCCCCATTATTCAGATTCCGCTTTTCCACACCAGCCTAATTGCCGACATTTATTTGCGACGCCAAACTCAGTACTCGCGGTGCTCATCCCGTAAACCGTTCTTTTCGTGGTCTATTTAGTGCCAAGTTTCCGTGCATTTTTGTGCTTTTTGGGGAGATGTCACTGGTTACAGTGGCCCCCGAGGCCCGTGCTGCAGGGTTGGCCAGCGCCCCTTAGGACAAGAAGGCTGCGACGGGCCTCACAGGGAAACACGCATCAGAGAAGCTTCCTCTGGTCGTGGCTTATGGTGCTGTTAGCGGAGATTTCACGTGAATGAATCAACGCTATGTATTAAGTAGGATGTCTTTGAACAGAGGCCCACATAAAACCAGGTTCTGTATGGACTGACTGATGAAAATGTTGTGCCCCGTGTTTCCCCTACGAGCAATGATTAGGTATTTGCTAGTTCAGTGTTCGTGGGGCCTTCATAGCACAGAACTACCATGAATAACCGTCCTTTTGAGATTTCCTGTCACTGAGACAGCGTCACTGGGATTTACTCGGGCTGCCCCTCTGACTCTCCAGACAGGAAGCATATTTATTCCGTGTTGACTGAGGAGAGATCACAAAAGACTGTGACACAGGAACAGAGAGACTGCTGTAGCCCAGCAACAAGCCCGTGATTTCTAACCTGTATTGATCTGTAATTAACCAGTAAGATAAATCTCTGTTTTCAAGGATGCATGGAAACATCACATTGACTTAATGCAAAACTTACTATAGAAAATAGAAATGTGGCAATGACAACGCAGAGACAAGGACTCGTTTGCCAAGGCGAAAGTATACTGAGCGTCTTCCCCTCCCACTGGCCAGGGACTGTATAATCATTCGCGCTTTTGAATTATTTGCGTCGTGTTTCATCAATACGCCCTCTTCTATCCTCCTTTTTTTTTTATTTTTATTTTTTTTATTTTTTTTAATTTTTTTTTTATCCTCCTTTTTACTTTCAGTACGGCAGTTTGGAAGCTAAGTGTCTCAGAAGAAACTGAAATGAAAATAGATTTATATCAGGAGGAGCTGACAGTTCAGAGTTTGATAGTCTCTAAAAACTTGAAAATTTCACTCTTTTTATTTGGCCCTGGGGCATCAACTATCGACTGAGCTGACAAATGCAAGCTGATGGACGGCAAGAGCATTTCATCAATAGTATCACTTTTGCTTATCCAGTAGGTAAGCTCAGTATTAAGGGGAAAAAGATTGCTTGGTGAAAATACCTACTCCTAAACCACGGTAGATTGAAAAGGCTGTAAATCCAGTTATGATTCAACTAAAGGGTATTTGGAGTAGCTTCCCTAAGAGAAATTCCACAGGGTCATTCCGTCAGAGATGGCTGAGGAAGGACAGCTAAGAGGACCCACCACCAAAAGGGCCCCTCTGAAGCTGGGCGTTTCCAGATGAGGCCACGTCACGACTTTTCCGGATTACTAGTCACTGGTAAGGGCTATTGCTTAATTTTCTTTTTTATACTATTGCTTAATTTTTTAAGAGATGCAGATTGTATCCTGCCTTATGTCCTGAATCTGTGAGGATCTCCGATTCCTAGTTCATTAGGATTTAGGCTCCAGATTCTAGAGAAGAAGAAAAGCATTGAAACATTTTAAACAAAAGTATCGGATAAGAGCATTGGAATCTCTTTAAAATTCAGCTGGAAATGAGCACCGCTGAAAAGGACTCTCCAAGGTGAAAGAGATCTCCTAGTGAGAGTGTTTAAAATAATTATAATATGGCAATTGGGGTCACTTTTTCCAATTTTAGTAGTTTTGTGTTACTAGCACTGTATAAAGTAGGGGTAGTTGACCTTTTTACCTAGTATTATGTCATTTGGAGAATGAGATAAGATGGCGTTGACAAAAGTCTCCAATCTTGAAGTTCTATTTGACATGCTGTGCATGTGAAATCTAGCCCCTTCTCCCAACCATGTTGAGGATTTCAGGTAAAACCTCTGTGCGTTTGGAATTTCTTTAAACTGTAATATAAGAATGGGCCCAATTCTGCCGACCACGCCCTTTGGATGGCTGCCGGCCCTGCAGCCTCTGGGCTGTTGTTTGTCCAGACACATCTCACTTGGCATGTGGCAGACACACCAAACTTCCTGGTCTGTCTTCTCCTCCACCCACAGGTACGTTGCAGAGCAAATTTACACTTCATTAATACCCAGAGAAAGAAAAACCTCAAATGTTTTTAATGATAAACAAAACAGAATTTTGACTGAAGTTAGGATTTGTAATATGGCATTCCCTTTGTCCCGTGTTAGACCAATATTATCGTATTTTGATGAACATAAAAGCAATTTCCTAGATTTCTACATCTTCACTGTTATCCTTGTTCCTACTAAATCATCTTTTAAAAATATATGTATATAGGTGTTTAGTTTATTCCATTCTATAAATGGACATGAAAAGCTGAAATAACTAGTCGTTTCTATGTGTCGTGTGTAGACCAGAATCATAGAGATGGTTTCCCTAGTTTTATATTCTCTTTCCATTTCATTTTATGAGAATTTTTTTATGTTATTAGTAATCCTCAGCAGTGCCGCACTGAGTGGCATAATAATATTTCTTCTATGGATCAACTATGCCTGCTTCTTAACCACTTCTCTGCTCTTGGGCATTTGGATTGTTCGTGGTGTTTTATCATCAAAAATATTTGACAGGGCTTCCCTGGTGGCGCAGTGGTTGAGAGTCCACCTGCTGATGCAGGGGACACGGGTTCGTGCCCCGGTCCGGGAGGATCCCACATGCCGCGGAGTGGCTGGGCCCGTGAGCCATGGCCGCTGAGCCTGCGCGTCCGGAGCCTGTGGTCTGCAACGGGAGAGGCCACAGCAGTGAGAGGCCTGCGTACCGCAAAAAAACAAAAAACAAAAACAACAACAACAACAAAAAATATTTGATTGTCCTTGGCCATACATTTCGCTGACTACTTTATAATAATATTTTCTTACAGATCTGTACTCACTATTTGCATATTCATGGTATGACCCGTGTAATATTTTCATACGTGTTAATCACACATATGCATGTATATACTCTATACATACACAGGCATTTGTGCAACTTATTGGTTTTCTTCTCATTTTGTTTGTGCTGTTTCCAAGGGTTTCAGCTCTTGTACAGGAGGCTTCCGCATGCTTGGTTTCCTGTGATCCTTCCTTCCCACAGTCTCGTGAGATGGGTTTTATTCTCACTGCTGTGCTGGAGTGCCTCCAGCCAAGGGTTGGTGCACTCTCCTTCTGCCCACTGCATCTCTCCAGCGTTATTACCAGCACGGGATGAGCTAATTCAAGGGGACAGGATCCACTCTGGAGCGGGTTCTTACTAAATTCTCCTGGGTTAAGTGCAGTAAAGAAGACGGCTCTGAAAATCCCCTTTCCTTCTACTCTTAGTGATTCTGTGACTCCGGGTAATATTTCTACGCATATCAAGCACTTTGTTGATTTTGAAATCACTCTTGCAGCTCAGGTTTTCTAAAGATTTTACAAATCAATTCGAAGGCATTTATATAATTTGAGAGTAATCAGTCAGCTGATCCATTATGGAAATGAAACATTCCCAGTGTGGCCAGTTTATGACTCTGAAGCACCGTTTTGGTCCTTTGCTGGTTTGGACATCACTCAGCCAGCTCTGGCTGCCTTTCAAAAGTTTTCTAAGCAAATCGATGAGAATGCCTTTATTTCATGTGAGATTAATGAGTACATTGATCAGTTATGGAAATAAAACATTCTCAATGAGTTTCGTAGATAAAAAATTTAAGCAACGGAAAGAATTAAGCTGCATTTTTTTTTTTAGTTCTGACACCCTTGCATGTTGTAATTAAGACGGAGCAAAATCATACAGACACAGACGTGTCACTTAAAAGGACTTGATCTTTTTCAGTTAGTCTCTTCAAACGAAGCTTAAAGAAGTCAGAAATTAAAAACTACGCGTTTCTCGTTAGAGCCTATGCAAAGGATTAAAAAAAAATCTTACAGAGAGAATAAACATCAGAAGAATGACGACGTTTCCTAGGCAGTGCTGCTTCTGGCGGCTTTCCTGTCCTCATATCAGATACCAGGCAGCACCCTTGATCTCCACTTTTATGTGCTCTGCTTTGAAAACAAAATGGGTTATAAACTGACTCACAAACTCCTGGAAAATCCACTTGCTTTTAGCGGGGGAGCTCAGGATGGGGAATTGGGGTGATGGGGGGTCTCCCATCTCACCTCTAGGGGGTGTGTGGCAGAGTGGACTTCTGTGCATCCCAAAGCTGTTTTGTTTGTTTGTTTGTTTTTAAATAAAAACGGAGGTTGGATTCAGTGAGGTTTGATGGTGTTATCTATTTTGTGGTTCCTTACCTCTCTGGACCTTCCAAAGGAACCAACTATGTAAATTCTCTCCTCTCTGGCCGTTTTTGTTGCTGTGAAACAGCAGGATTTCGGTTAATCTTTTCCAGTCCTCCGTGATTCCCAGAAGCCAGGATACCTAACAGTATACCTAACGGCCACAGCCTGCCCCACCATCAACATCCCCACTGATGTGCAGGTGACAGTGGGTGGAGCCTCACCCGAGTCCACAGCGCACACAAGAGCCCCTCCGGGTGTGGTCCGCCCGGTGAGTCTGCACAAATGTATCTGGGCTTCTCTTCCTTGAGCTTCTCTCAGGCAGGTACTCTGTCCACCTGGTGTCCTCACCTCTGTCCGGGGTGGGGGGGCTCTGAGCCCTGCAGATGGAGGGTCCTGCATGGAGCTCCTGAGGGGGGAGCAGGGGCAGGGGTCCCGGGACATCTAGTGGGTCCCATCCTGACCTTGCAGCCGAGTGACTGACCAGTTCCCTGGGCGTGTGGGCAGCTGACCCCATCACAGGAAGGGGTGTCCATGGGCTTGGACGAGGGCTGACATCCTTTTGTCCTGCCCCGTGTTGTGGTGAGGGAGCCAAGGTGTGGAGGGCTGAGCCGTGTCACCCACAGAGACCCAGGAAGTCCTTCCCTGACACCGTCGTGGAGAGAAGACGGTGAAGGAAACACCAAGCAGTTCTCTGGTTCTCAGTGGACACCAACTGCATGTCCCACAATTTAACTCAATTCTGACACTGATCCCCTGGGGTTAGTGTGGACCCACCGGTGAAGGGTCACACCCATCACACCCATCACAAGTCCAGGGCTCCGGTACCTCTGACTGGTGGGCTATAAATAGGGGTTCACACAGCCCCATCCTGGGATTTGGTCATTTGCTAGAATGGTTCACAGAACTCAGCAAAACACTTACGTTTACCAGTTTATTAGACAGGACACAACCCAGGAACAGAGATGCACAGAGCAAGGGGGCGGGAGGGCCGGGAGCTTCCCTGCCCCCTGGGTGCACTGCCCCCCCTACACTTCCAGTGACCACCAACCAGGAGACCCTCCAGCACCTTTGTGACTGTCGGGGATGAACCCAGTCCCCAGACCCCTCTTTTCCCCAGGGTCGGGGGTGGGGCTGAAAGCTCCGACCCTCTAATCGCACGCATCCCTCTGGCCCCCGCCCGTCTTGAGCTCCTCTCCTGGGCCCCTTGGGACTCCCCTCATCGGCACAGACTCAGGGTGGTGAGACGGGCTTGTTATGAACACCAGACGCCCCACCCCCCATCACTCAGGCAGTTCCAAGGGTCTTAGGGGTCCCAGGCCAGGAATTGGAGATGAGGGCCAAACGTCTATGCCTTACCGTGTCCCACGGGGGTAGATGCAGAATGCTCGAAGTGTAAACACATCCCTGAGATTAAAACCATCAACAACACCACTTAACCACAAGAGTCTGACGCCTTACACTGGTAAGTTTCCAGAGCTTCCCTTCATCCCGTGGGCATGGCCCCCAGAGAAGACGAACTGCGAGCTTCTCCACAGTGGTGTAGACACACTGGGGCCCTCGTGGCTGTGATGCCTGGTGTCATCACCCAGGGAGCGGGGGGGACAGGAACTCAGGGACTCCTGGGGTTCGGCTGCGTGTCCCCCTCGCCGGCTGAGTCACGGCTCCAGGAGCCTACTTGAAAACTCTGGGAAGTCAAGGCTGATGCATGAGACTGTCTCGTTGAAGAAGGGCACACACGTCAGCAAGTCCCCTGGGCTAATTTACACGATAGGCTCTGATCCCCTTCATTGGGCCACGCGGAGCTCTGGGGAAACACAAGCAAACACGGGGTGGTCCCGACCCCCAGGTCTTCACAGCCTGACAATGAGAACCATGTCATGATGTAGTCATTACAACGAAGTCCTGTGGGGACGCATTCTGGATGAGTCAGTGCAATTACACAAGTGCTATATGTGCGATTTGTATATATATTTCCAGCTCGTAAAGTCCCGCTTTAGAATCTCAGACGGCCCCACGTGACACGGGCTTATCACCACCGGTCGTGGATGACAAGCAGGGCTGAGACCTGAGTCTCCAGCTCCAGGCTTTACCCTCCACTTTCTCCCCAGCCCGTGACCGTCCCTTCTCTTGTGGCTAGTGGATGGGGGGAGAGGGGGAGAATCCAGTGGCTTCTGCGGGATCTGTAGGCAGACCTGTGTGATGCTGGGCACGATCGCCAGAGCTGCCCTACGGAAGATGAGGGTGAGAAGGGCCTTGACTAATTGCAGCTTCTGGGTCAGCTTAGGACAGAGAGGTTGGCTCAGGCAGGGTGTATCGGGGGCTGTGAGGGGATGGCCCTCTGTGTGGCAGCCAGTGATTGAAAGAAGCCATCATGTTAGCCTAACCAGCTGTGCTATGTTGCCCCCTAAATAATAATGTCACTGCTCTTGTTTTTTCTCACTCTCTTTCTCTCTTTCTTTTTTGGCCGCAAGGCATGTGGGATCTTAGCTCTCCAACCAGGGATGGAACCCGCACCCCCAGCAGTGCAAGCGCGGGGTCTTAACCACTGGACCGCCAGGGAACTCCCTCTCACTATCTTTGAAAGAGTTGACTTATGCATATATATATAAGTATATGTGTATTCTTTTTTTTTTTTTTCCTTGCGGTACGCGGGCCTCTCACTGCCGTGGCCTCTCCCGTTGCGGAGCACAGGCTCCGGACGTGCAGGCTCAGCGGCCATGGCTCACGGGCCCAGCCGCTCCGTGGCACGTGGGATCCTCCCGGACCGGGGCGCGAACCCGTGTCCCCTGCATTGGCAGGCGGACTCTCAACCACTGCGCCACCAGGGAAGCCCATATGTGTATTCTTATTTCTTCTTCTTATCCATAAATTCACAGACTGTTTAGGTTGCTGGAGGTCTTAGAGACTGTAACCATGATTTGGTTGACGCCTGCCATTTCGTCTGTTCCTCTTTTCTTCCTTTATCTACTGGGAGGAAGCACCGCTTTCTGATCCCCCCTATTCTGGATTGGCTGGCGATGACCCGGTCTGTGTTCCAGGTGGCCTGGCTGGCCTGCCACATCCGTGGGACGCTGGGATGGACTTGGAGACATTTCCCGCAGGCAGGACCATCGTAGTCACTTTATTCTGAGCTGTGTGGCTGTCGAGAAGGAGAGGGATGGCCTCCTTCTGGGTGGAGAGTGTTAGGAGTACATCCAGGGGACGTTGAGAATCTCACGGACACCTTTGCGGGGGTCTGACCCCTGGGAAATAACACAGCGTGTTCAAGGCCACTGAGCTGCTTGCCCTTGGTACAGAGAATACAGTGCAGGTCCCCACGCCCCTGATACATGCTGGTGGTCACGCATTACAGTCATTCAGGGTAATTTCTCAGGCACGAGCAGAGTGTGAATTCACAAATACAGGCCATCTTCATTCACCGAGTTCTCGGGCATATGGTACCATACGTCTTCCTATGGTTCCTGGGTGGGAAGTGAGGAGAATAAGACCCTAAGTTATTAAACATTATTGAATAGGTTGTAAAGGAATCTCATGCTTGATTTATACTTTCCATGTTTCTTACGTTAGCAGGCAAACGCATCCTGCTTTCTCCTGGCGTCTTCCCTGAGACCAGGAAAGTTGCCTGCTTTCAATTCTCTGTTAACTGAGATTTCCTCCATAATGAACTAACGAATATCTTCATTAGCGCCTCTCATTTCCACTTCCAGTTTGCTCGGAATTAAGCAACACGAAGCTTCCAAGGAGACTGTTTCTTAGCGTCTAAATAGAGACATGCGGGAATCAAATTCTCATCTCCCTACAGATGATCCGATTACACGGAAACCCATGCAGCCAACTCTGAATTATCCGTGCTAATGGAAGCAGAGCTGACTTGAGAAAATGAAATCCATAGCGCTCAGAAGCCCTCCCCCCGCCCCCACATTTATTTCCACCTTTCCACCCCGCAAGCATTTGACCAGCACCACTAACAAGCAGCAAAATGGACTGGCTCAGATTCCATCTTCCCTCCGTCCTTTCAGCCTGGGTGAATGAGCGACCAGATCATACACAGGAGGCAGAGGGAAGAAGCAAGATGCCCGGATGGTCCCAAACCGGAGCTCCGTCCTGGAGGAACTGCTGTCTTACCGCACGCACACAAGCTGCATTTAAAATCTCTTAGAAAGATTTGCACCAAAAGGGCTGGCATTGAGAGTGGTGTTGGGATAGAGAGAAATCTGCTTCTTATTATTCTTCCTGCCAGAAAATCTCCCTCCTTACTTGGCAAATACATCGTCCAAAACTGGCCCCATCGCGGCTCCACTGTGTCAGATAACTTAACTCCCTGTTTTGTCTGGCGGTGGAGTTTTTACTCTCTCCCTTCTAAGTAGTGCTTCCTATGCTTGTGATTTCATCATATTTTAACGTATACTTTTTTCCTTTTGAAATTTGAACCTGAAATGTACTTTGTTTTCAAAATTTTATATTTTCACACTTGGCTTTTTGTTGTGAGTCTGTATAAACACTATGTTAATGCTTCCCTTTATCTTGTTTCAAGTTGAAGTGGGATTTATATCTGCCCTGAAACCTCACACTCAGAAGGAGTAACTTAGTCATCATGTTGAACTTAAGATTTCCTTATCCTATGATTGGTATGGTAAGTTCTGAGAGAGGGAGAGAGAGAGAGAGAGAGAGAGAGAGAGAGAGAGAGAGAAAGAAGGGTAGCCAAGATCATCACGAGCTACAAAGAGGATAAATTCCAAGGAAGAAATTAGGAGGCTATTGTTGAATTTCTATGTGCAAAAGCCAAAGGTCCTTTGTACTATGACTGTAAACACTTACTGAGCCCTTACTATACCTGCTAGGAAGTCTACTAAGCTAATTGCATGTATTATCTCATTTAATTTTCACAGAAATCTGATAGGGACGTTCTATTGTAATCCTCATTTTATTGTAAAGGAAGCTGAAGCTTTGAGAAGTTAAACTACTTGCCCAAGACCTCACAGGCAGTAAATTCAGTAATATGACCCCCAGATAAGGGCTCTTATCCACTAGTATTTTTTTCCTTCAAATGTCATGAGAAAAATAGGAAGTTAGAAGTTTTAAAACCAGATTAAAAAAAAATAACATGCATTTTCCGCATAGAGGAGACCTAGGCATGTGTATAGACCTCTGAGTGAGTCAATCAAATGGATGAAAATGAAGGGACAGTGAGAGAGGAGAACTTTCTTTAAAAATTCCTTAAAAAGAAATGCAGATACCACTACACACCTATGAGAAGGACCAAAATCCGGAGCACTGACAACAGCAAATGCTGGTGAGGATGTGGAGCAACGGGAACTCTCATCACTGCTGGTGAGGATGTAGAACGACAGGGGCTCTCATCGTTGCTGGTGGGGATGCTAGATGGTGCGGCTACCTTGGAAGACAGTTTGCCATTTCTTATCAGACTAAACACATACTTTCACTGTGTGCTCCAGTCATCTCTCTCTTTGGTATTTATCCAAAGAAGTTTTGTCCAAGGCTTATGTCCACACAAAAACCTGCACACAGATTTTTACAGCTGCTTTATTCATAATTGCCCAAACTTGGAAACAACCAAGATGTGCTTCAGAGGGTGAATGGACAAATAAACTGTAGTCCGTTGAAACAATGGGATATTACTCACCTAAAAAGAAACGGGCCATCAAGTCATGAAGGAAACTTCAGTGCATATGACTGAATGAAAGGAGCCAATCTGAAAATGCTACAGACTGTATGGTTCCAACTCCACGACATTCTGGAAAAGACAAAACTATGGAGACAGTAAAAAGAGCAACGGTTGCCAGGGGTTGGTGGTGGGAAGAAATAACGAGGTGCAGCACAGGGGATTTTTAGGACAGTGAAACGACTCTGTGTGACACTATAATGATGGATGCATGTCATTATACATTTGTCCAAACCCACAGAACGTCCAACACCAAGAGTGACCCCTGACGTGAACCATGGACTCGGGGTGATGGTGACGTGTCAGTGTAGGTTCATCAGTCGTAAAGCATGGACCACCTGGTGGGGATGTTGATAATGGGGGAAGCAGTGGGGGAGGGAGGGGGTATACGGAAGCTCTGTACCTTCTTCTCAATTTTATTGTAAACCTAAAACCAGTCTAAAAATAGAAATTATTTTTTAAAAGTGAAATATAGAAGGCAGAGAAGAACCAGCAGTCCAGGTGGTGGCCAATTCAGCCCCAAGCGTAAAAAGATATGGAGACATTTTGAGGCAGAGGAGAAAGAAGTTGAGGACACACAATGGGGTGTTTTTACATCAGTAACAGATTAGAGGTGAGAATATTTGCTTCTGAGGATCTTTTTAAGTGGGTAAGGGCTTTTTTGCTGATTGTGATCATTATGAGACAGTTATATTTGGCTTTAAAATATTTATTTTTAAACATTTACTTATTTTTAAGTTTACTTCTTTATTTTTAAATATTTATTTTCACATATTTATACCTTGATAAAATTAAAATTTAACTCCAAAGGGGAGAGATACAGTAACTAACTTTTGGCTCAAGTGGTGATCACGGAAGCCTGTCTTGGAGACAATGATTTATATTAGGGTGTTTGTCCCAGAAATTCAAACCTTGCCATCAGGTCAGTTTTCTGATTCTTGAGGATACCACGCTGAGCGCTATGGAGAAACAGACACAAGAGAGGAAATAGAGAAGCACAAAAGTGAAAGAGTGAAGAGGCAAGGGGATCAGCAAGTGTCCGGATCTCTGGACTTGAACTGCAGTGGAGAGATCACAGTCAGACAGAGCCAGGCGCGGCACCTGGCCGAGCTGCCCGGAGGAGAGGAAGCCCAATGGACGGTCCGCTTCACCTCCGAGGGTCGGCCGTGGTGCTTAGGCCTGGCGTTTCTGTGGCAGCTCCGTAGGTGGACCTCAGTCCCCCGCACCGACCTTTGCTCTCACACTGGGAGGAAAGCAGCTGTTCCTTCTGCAGCTCCCTCCAACCTGGAAATTTCTGGAAGGGGCCTGGTCCCCTGTGCATCTGACGCGATAAAGGGACGTCTAGATATCTGGGCAGGGAAACCAGCGCGTTCAGCGTGATAATTTGCACGAAGGGTTTGCCTCGGCTGCTTTCCAGAGGGAAGCATCGCTCTTCCTTAGGTTCCACCTGTCATCGTGTGTAGAGTTTGCAGGTGGGAGTTTCAAGCTGTCAGTGTGGTGAAGCCCCTGGATCTCCCTGGAAGGAGCAGGCTTGTTGAGCAGGTGAAGTTTCCCCAGGTCAGGTCAGGGAGCGAGCAGAGGGGGAGACCTGGGCTGCTGCGCGGCGAATGCTCAGCTGAAGCCCGGTTTTCTGCCCTGATCAGGGGGCAACGCGGTCACGAGGAGGGTCTGGCTTTGCTCTTCGTGAAAACGCGCTTATGACCTGCTGGCATCTCGGCGCCCGTTTGTCCTGAGCGTGAGGCACTGGTGAGCCCCGAAACCCTCGTTTCAGCTCCCCGGGGACACCCCCGCACTCACTCTAATCCTGGGCTTTGCTCTGATTCTTCCGGAGTCCTCCCTGCATCAGAGGCCTCCGGGGAGACCGTCAAGGTCAGTCCCACATGGTTCGTCCCCAGATGCCTCTGGCCTGAACATCTAGGGATGGGCCTCTGCTTTGCCCCCACAAGACTCATCTCCATCCCTTCCCTACGAGACTCATCTCGTCTCCTTCCCTTCCATCCTCTATGCCGTCCTCCTGTTGTTATCCCCCCAAAAGGTTCAATAGGCCATAACACCTGCTTGAATATTTATGCCTAGACCTTCCCATCTTCCAGTTTGTTTTCTAAGATTCCTGCGTCCGCACGAGGTCGTTTGAGGGACTCTGTTCCTTGGCGGGCGTCGCTCGTTACTGGGGTCTGGGGTCCGTGGGCCCCACTTTCATCAGCGACTCAGCTCTTCCCTCTGCAGACGCTCCCCCATCTTTCTCTTCCCCTTCAGCTTTCTGACACCATCCCTTATCCTCACGGATTCTGATTTACACACTTTTCAAGGTTGAACGAAAGGTATGAATGTTTGGAGTGAAGCGCACTGGCTGTGGGTGAAGGCACCCAGGCACCTGGGAGGCAACCAGCTCTGGGTCCCTGGAAGCCCCCCACCCTGGCTGGGACCACCACCAGCACCGCCATCTGCTTTGGCTTCGAGTCAGGACCGAGGTTGCGTTGAGTGGTGAGAGGGGCCTCTCAGCAGGCCTGTGTCCACCTGTCCACGAGGTGGGAGGTATAGGACCTCCCCGAAGGTGCCCCTGCTGTAGAGCTCGCCACGCCTGCATGCCTGCTGTGAGGCACTTGCCTTCCACACTGGGGGAAGTTGCTTTTCTTCCACATGGGAGGAGCTTGCAGCTCCTCTGTAGATGGATTAATTACATCTTCCTTTTGGGGTGTTTGTGCGGATTCAAGCAATCACATCTAAGGGGCAGCTGGGGGACTTCCCTGGTGGCGCCTGCCAATGCAGGGGACACGGGTTCGAGCCCTGGTCCAGGAAGATCCCACAGGCTGCAGAGCAACTTACCCGTGTGCCACAACTACTGAGTCTGCGCTCTAGAGCTCACGAGCCACAACTACTGAGCCCACGTGCCCCAACTACTGAAGCCTGCGTGCCTAGAGCCCATGCTCCACAACAAGAGAAGCCACCGCAATGAGAAGCCCACACGCAGCAACGAAGAGTAGCCCCCGCTCACCGCAACTAGAGAAAGGCTGCGCGCAGCAACGAGGACCCAATGCATCCAAAAAAAAGTAAATAAAAATTAAAATAAAAAAAATTAAGGAGCAGCTGGCAGGGTTGACGGGAACTGAATTATAAAGTCTCAACAGATGGAGCCTCCCAGGGGCCGGGGGCAGGCGGGGGAGGCTGCAGGCAAGGGGAGGGGAGGTGGGGTGAGCAGGGAGCGGGCAGCGGTAGGGCCTGGGCTGCCCAAGTTCACGGGTAACTTCCCCGCAGAAGGGCTGGGCCTGCGGTCAGATTCAGGTGTCGCCTCTGGGCCACAAAGCTTGTGTCGGCCGTTCTGAAGACAAGAGGGAAGGTGCCGCCTAACTCAAGATTTAGGGGCATTTGGGGGAGAAGGGCAGAAGTCATTTTCATAGTCAAATGTCGTCCACAGCCGGGTGATGGAAACTTAGGAAAGAATCCTCCTGGATTCCGCTAACAGCCGACGATGGGGCCGTCCAGGCCCCCGGTCAGGGTGGGTTGGTGATTCTGCTTCCAGAGCATGGTGCCCTCTGCCCTGGCAGCCGTGGCCACAGCCCCCGTGTGGTCCTGGGCCCTGCCCGGGCCACTCCAGCTCATGCCTCTGCTCGTTCACCCCTCGTGCGTGCCAGGCACGGGCTGCATCTTAAATGCCATTATTAGAAATCTAGACACCCAGTTCATTTCCTTTATGTTCTGTGCTCCCGCGCGTTCAGGAAGGAGACGTGTCCTAAGCCGGCAGCCTCTGCACCTGTACATCAGGGGGTGTCTTCGGGGATTATTAGTTCTGTTCTGCTGCTTTGTAGGCGGGAAGTAATTTGCTTCCTTTGTTGTTTTTGATCCATGTTTATCATTCTCTCCAAGCTGCGGTTATTTATCCAAACAGTGCAAGTAAGGAACTGGGAGAAGAGAGATTAAAATAAGAAGAATGTTCCCGCCCTAAGAATGTGCAGCTGAGCAGGCATATCTCACGAGATGAGTGGCAGAGGCCTGGGAGGAGGCATTAATTAAAACTCGCGGCTGGGATGGGGAATTGAAAGTGCGTTTGTAAACGATTATGTTTTCTTTTCTTTTTTGAAAAAATAATTATTAGTAGGCAATGAGGCTGAAAGGACAAATGAGACATTTACTCACTTTTTTTTTTTTTTTTTCTTTTGCGGTACGCGGGCCTCTCACTGTTGTGGCCTCTCCCGTTGCGGAGCACAGGCTCCGGACGCGCAGGCTCAGCGGCCATGGCTCACGGGTCCAGCCGCTCCGCGGCATGTAGGATCTTCCCGGACCGGGGCACGAACCCATGTCCCCTGCATCGGCAGGCGGATTCTCAACCACTGCGCCACCAGGGAAGCCCTCTATCCATTTCTGGATTTCCAATGTCTGACCCATGGTAGGTGCTCAATATGTTTTGAATGAGTTGATTAGTCATTTATCCCAGTCAACAGAAAGCAAGTCCAATGTAGGTACATTTACCCTGCACAAGTCACGGTAAAGTAATATAAAATGCAGTGATTAAGAGTTTGGGCTGTAGAGTTTGACAAACTGCATATTTAGTGAATTCAGTTCTGGGTCTGTGGCCATGAACTCTGTGTCCTGGAACAAGTTACTCTGATCCCAGATCCCGCCTTTATAAAATGGACACGCTAACTGCCCCTCGCTTATAAAGGCATATCCACCCCCCGACACTTATCGCTCTATGCATTTTATGTCTTTGTGCACTTATCTTCCTTCTGGTTGACTAGTGTTTAAGTCCCAGATGAGGGCAGGACCACATCCGTTCAGGTCACTATTTTATCACTAGCGCTTAGAGCAGAGTCAGGCTCTCAGTGTCTGTGTGTTGATGAAGGACCCCATAAAGCTGCAGTGAGGTGTTGAACAGAGTGCCAGCTGCATCCCAAGCCCTGATTTAGTGTTGGTGCCACTCTCTCTGTCAGCATCACGAATAGGTACTAGTCAGCATAGAGAGGAGGACAAAGGGGAGGTTTTGTACATTTTTCTACACAGAGAAAGTTGAAGTAGGTTAAAAGTGTATAAGGTTTGAATTAACACGTGGATGGGATTTGTTTATAATTAGCATATTAATTACTTTAATGCAAATCAGAACTTTAAAATAAAAGTGTTTGAAAATAGTTTGCTCTCTTAAATGGCTGTTTAATCATTGTTCCTGCCATCTTATATTTATTGCTAAACAATCTCCTTTTATGTATTAAAAATCTTCAGCTATTGAAAGGAAGCATCTACTCATACTCTTAATTCCTCCTTTTTACGACCTCTGATTCCAGTTTGAGCAGAATTCTAAATTAGAAAAAGAATTCAATTTTTTTCTTCTTTTTTTTTGGCCACACTGCACGGCTTTACAGCTTCTTAGTTCCTCAAGCAGGGATTGAACCTGGGGCCATGGCAGTGAAAGCACCAAGTCCTAACCGCTGGACCAGGGAACTCCCCAAGAATTCAAGTTTTTATTTCAGGCTATTTCCAAACAGACACTTGCCTCTTAGATGATGGTACCATTTCTGCTGTAAGTCTTAGTAGGGAAACCCCACGTGCCATTTGGGCTGCTTAGACTGTATTGTGAACGTGTAGTTTTTAGAATTCAAGAACTAATTTCTGATAGGAGAAGACGATGACCACGATAGCCTCCAGAGGGAACGGATTGTAACATTAAATTTCAGTGGGACGTTTATGTTCCCTCAGATGGTTGAGCATCGCCTATCAAAAGCTTTGTGTCTTATAGGGCATTTAATTCCTTGAGTTTTAAGGGCAAGTTATTACTTTTACACCGTGGACTCTGAAAAAAATCTTCCATACAGGGAACAATAGAAGGAGAGGCTCTGTATTAATTATTTGGCTACTTAAGAAGGACTCAATTGTAATAACAATTTGCTGCATGAGCTATAAGGCATATTTCCTGTGTTTATTAAAAAAGGAGTTACTCCAGCAATTATGTAATGAAACGAACCTGTTTATATTTGAGCTGAACATATTCGAGTGTTTTGTTATTTTTATGTGTTTCCTTAATTTTCTTTAATTCTTCTTCCTTTCTTAATTGGTCTTCTATGACGTGTTTTCTAGCTTTCACATTAACTGGTGACGACTCTCAATCATTTGGCTGATAAAGTAAGCAAGTTTCCTTATATACTGAGGGTGTAAAAGAGACAACAGAGGTTTTATCTATTTTGAATTAAAAATTATTCTGCATTACGAAGTCGCTTCCTGGCGTGAATCCCTTCTTTTGGAATATTCAAGGCTGATGGCTGATGAAAGGCCCGAGAGAACATTCCGATGAGGCCAAAGTTTTGATCTGGTGGTTTCCTAAGACAGTCAGGAAGTGGACGTAATTCCTACCGCCAACTTGATTATGACCAAACACTTAGGTTTCTGTTATTGAAAAGAGCCTGGAAGCTCCCTCAGGAGACCCTAGCCATGGGGAGGGGTCTTACACTGACGACTTTCCCTTTGGGGGGTGGGCACTCTCATCTCTGAGCGGCCAGGGCCTCTGGGTCGGGTCCAGGTGAGGGAAATGCCCTTCTCCTGGCTTTCCTTGAGGGGGCTGGGAGGATGCCCCAGGCAGAGGTAGCCCGTGTCCTGCTGGGAGCTCGTGCTGGGCGGGGGGGTCCTGCATCCCTGCCCACCCTCCGCCAGCCATCACAGCATGGGTCTGCACCAGTGATGATGCATCTGCAGGACGGCGGTCCTGTCTGCTGAACAGGAAGGCCCCGGTCACAGGGCGTTTGGAGACCACAAAGAGCAGGGTGGTTCTCTCCTTGGCTGGGAACCAGCTCCCGGGGATGTGCCAGGTGAATTAGCTGGGCTTCCTGAGCCTGACTTTCCTCCTGTGTAAAGTTCAGATTTGTTATTTAATCAATAAGTTCAACAACCTCTGCAGGGGATCCTAGGGTTTTGAAGAGACCGCTTTGGCTCAGCCCTGGGTGGGGTGGTGGTAGGAAGTGTGGTCTGACGTCCAAGCCTCCGCACGGTGAACCAGGACGACCCTGGGTTCATCTCTGTAATGTTCCAGGTAAAAGTCGATCTGAACAAAGAGATCTTCTGCTTAGAAGAAAGAAGAGATCTGAGGATACCCTGCAGCCTTAGCCTACGACTTAGACTTCCCAGGGAGGTGATTCTCAGGCTTCTGCTCCTCTGCTCCCTGCACGACAAGACCAGGCGTGGCAGACGCGGGACCTCCCGCTGCACCCTCGAAGGCTCCAGGGAATAACAACACAGGTCGTGATTGTTGCACTGCGAATTCTGTAGGACTTCTAGAAATAAAGTTGGAAAATGATTTTAGATGTCGTTTCAGATTCTGTAGCTTGAAATATCTTATGCATATGCGATGCAGTGACACTTCCCGATTTGTGAAATATGGGAAGATACTGCCTTTTCGTAAAACAGACGTTAGAATAACCCCCGAGATGATGATGACGCAGGAGAAAATTTTTCGAATCAGATTGGTTCTGTTTCTGCTCCCTTTCAGCCTTCCTTGAAGGCATTAAGAAGTACACATTTTAATAAAGAAAAAAAGATTAACTTCCAGCAGGACGAGACCATCACTTCTGATGAGATTCTTTGACATGAAGAACTGTAGCTTAATTGATTAAAGAAGAACATTAATAGGTAATTAGTTACTTAGGGACAAAAGTAATCAAAATAGAAACACCTGTAGTTGCTATAACAGCAGGAATCCAAAGAGAGATGATTTTTGTATTAGATCTTGTCTTAAAAAGACGCTCATCTCATCACTGGACTGAACAACAGGGCCCTGGGTTTGAGTCTGGGCTTTGTAACTGTTTAGCTTGTGACTCAGGGGAGGTGACTTCAACTTTCTGGTCCTGGGTTACCCCATCCCCAAAGCGATGTGGTGGTATCAGATACCCCACTACATGGGGTGTTTCATGAATCTGTGTTTCAGCAGTTTTCGTTACATGGTTTCCATACTTTTTTTGAGATTTTAGTCAGAAACGAGTGTGTATCAAAGAGACCTCAGTGCCTGATACTCACATATTTATATCATATGAGGGGATAGAAATATGTTTGTTTTTTTCAAGTTGCCTTTTCAATGGTTATCACTGTAGGAAAACACATAACCCTGCTTTTATTCCTAATTTATCAAACACAAGAAAATCATACTGAATATAGTTTAGTAATAATTTTCATCACTTGCCATTATATTTTGACTTTTGTTCTTTTAATTTTCTTAACTTAGAACTTACAGCATGTAGTTAACTCCGGCCCCAGCTAGGGTGGAGGATTATAAACAGCCCTGGTTTAGTCGCAAGGCCAGAAACGGCCCGAGGGGCAGCCCTGTCCCCTCACTGTCATAATTCTCCTTCTGTCTCTGCATCTCTCACTCGGCCCTGCATCGCGCCTTCTTCGCCTACCGCCCTAAGTGGGAGAGAAGCGGTGCCTTCCTGGAGGCCGAGCTGGGTGCCCCCGGCACCCAGTCTCCCGGTCAGCTGCCTCTGGAGGGTGCTATCTGGGTGGGGAGCTCCTAACGCATGGGTCAGAGGCTCCTCAGGCGCGGTGCTGGCTGGCAGGCAGCACCGGGCCAGTGCTTTCCTAGATCTACCAACTCAGATGTGAAACTCGTCCAAATCCATCCTCACAGACACACCGAGAATGTTTCACCAAACATCTGGGTCCCCCTGTGGTCTAGTAAAATTCACCATCACGCTAGTCAAGGCTCGGACCCTAGGCTGACGCCAGCACTGAGATTCTACCGAGTTCTGCTGTGAGCATTGTTGGTTACCCTCAAAACTAAAGGTAGGGCTTCCCTGGTGGCGCAGTGGTTGAGAGTCCGCCTGCCGATGCAGAGGACACAGGTTCGTGCCCCGGTCCGGGAAGATCCCACGTGCCGCGGAGCGGCTGGGCCCGTGAGCCATGGCCACTGAGCCTGCGCGTCCGGAGCCTGTGCTCCGCAACGGGAGAGGCCACAACAGTGAGAGGCCAGCGTACCGCAAAAAAAACCCCCAAAACTAAAGGTAAAGTGGTATTTTGAGTCTTGTGGTTGTTCATCTGTACGAGTCTGTTGCAGAAGCCCTCTGGGTAGGGGTACAGTTTTCAGAGCAGCTGTGATGTGAACCCCTCCGGAGAATCCTCCGCTTGGGACCTGAGCTGTCCTGTCCCTGCCACGGAGCAGTTTCTCCTGCCAGGGGAGGTGCATGGAACGAACACACCGAGATGGTCCTCTGTGTGTCCAGTGAGCCAGAGAGCAGGGCAGAGCTTGTAACCCAACTGCCCAACGTTCCCAAAAGCCCTCTTTGCTTCAGAAGTTATCCTTGTAGAATCTCACAGAAAACAAAGAGCAGCTGTACCCCAGGTCCCAGACAAAGAAAGGGAGCCGTCATTGTATGTCACCTACCTCAGACTCTCAGCATTTGTCCTAAAGAAACTCATATATATTTATAATATAGCTCACCGTCTTCTCCCTCGTAACAGCTGTCTACCTGTAGAACTTCTAGAATTTGCAAACCCCAGATGACCCCTGGCTCTTCACCCCAATTCCTATCAAGTTAGCAATGAATTGGAAGTGAAGTGAAATGAAAACTTCCACCTTCAGGGAAAGGGCAGCAACAGTGCAGATACTACACGGGTGCCTTTTGGACCTGACTTAGTTGAGAATAAAGCGAAAATGAAACCATTTTCAAGTTAACAACATAAAAACCAGACAAAGAATGATCTTAGTCAGACAAGGCAAGTGTCCTGTGCATGGAGGGTCCGGGATTCCTGTGTCCAGGGCTCTAGTCCCATCAAAAATCACTGCACCCTGCTTTTATTCCTAATTTAGCAAACACAAGAAAATCATACTGAATATAGTTTAGTAATAATTTTCATCACTTGCCATTATATATATATATATACATTTTTTTTTTTTTGCGGTACGCGGGCCTCTCACTGTTGTGGCCTCTCTTGTTGCGGAGCACAGGCTCCGGACGCGCAGGCTCAGCGGCCATGGCTCATGGGCCCAGCCGCTCCACGGCATGTGGGATCTTCCCGGACCGGGGCACGAACCCGCGTGCCCTGTATCAGCAGGCGGACTCTCAACCACTGCGCCACCAGGGAAGCCCTGCTCTTGTATATTAATAGAGCGTTGATGATTTTGATGATATGGGTCACAGAACTGGCGTTAAAACTTGGTAAAATCCCAAAGCATGCTCACATAGTGAAGTTCAATGAACTCAATGGCATGTTTAGGAGGAAGGGGACTTAATGGCACTTGTGACAACAGAAACAAGCATTTCATCTAGAGTAGAGTCTGATTTGAGTCTGCTTTTTGTTTCAATCCAGGCATAAGGACATCTGAGTGTAACCCTTGATTGTAATTTCCAGCTAGCTGCGTGGTTTCTAATCCAATGATATCTGAGTTTCTTACGATACGTGTCCTCTGTTCTCTGAGAATCACGAAGCAGCTGAACTGCCGTCCTCTTCCCCCTCGAGGCCATGGGTGTCACGGTCACTCACACGGTCACCTCAGCAGCAGCCAGTGTGCTCCGGACCGTGCTCCACGCTGCTGGCTCTGCAGACGGCTTCCACGTTCCGAGGGCCCTGATGCAGCGGGCGCCAAGCAGACCCCCCACTGCTCACGTCCCTCCGTCTTCCTTCACTCGGCAATTTCTCCTGCATTCCTTTAAAACTCAACTCAAACGCCATATCGCCTGTGGAAGCTCTCCTAATTCCTCACGGTCAATAGCGCATCAGTAACAACGTTCACACCTTAAATTCAGTAGTTCCAATCGCCTCTTCCTTTCTTTCCCTACCAGAGTTTGAGCTTTGGCGTCACAACTATATCTCATTTGTTTTTGCATTTTGGTGCTGGGTCTTTTCTGTCCACTCTGTTGAAAACTCTGACCCTCTGCATCCCGAGAGACCCCGGTCTCCCCCTCCTTGCCCAGCTCCGCATGTTCCGTATTCGTGGGCTCACATCTATTCCCTCTGACCATGATGTCCCTTCAGGAGGTGGGACCCTGTGTCTGTTCTTCACTGCCGTATCCTGAGAGCTGGGACTGTGCCAAAGAGATGGTGAGCTTCACAAAATCGTTCCAGAAGAAAGGAATAAATGACAAAGTAGAAACCAAGTACGTTCCAGGAGGAAAAACCACGCAAAACTCAAGTTACCTTTCCTGGGCACCTGGGTTTGGCCCAGAGCTAACTGTTTGCGCATCTGTTTTTGTTGTTTTGAACAACTTACTCAGCCTCTCTGGGCTCCGGGATCTGATCCATGAGATCGGAACCCTCTCTAGTTCTTGGAGGCTTCGAAAATTCATTTTTTCCCTCCTGGTTCGTTATCAAGAGTGTGTCCAGTGGGGCCTGAAAGACACACGGGATCTTGTCTTAAGAGTGAGAAGCCACTTACACGGGTTGTCTAAAGGAGGCAAGATGCTCCTTGTCTGAGACTGAGTTCTCTTTACCCTGAAACCCCCAACAAGAGGGTCACTCTGCAGCCCTGCTGCCAGGAAGCCCTTGCTCAGGTGTGTTTGCTCCAGACTGAGGGATTGTCCCCCAGCTGGTAAGGTTCCCTAGCTCTCCCTGATCAGGAGGCTGAGGTCCTTGGGAGACCTAATAGGACAGATCACTAAGGGGGCGAGAGCAGCGGGGGACGAGAAACTGATGAGGTTCTGCGGCCTCTGTCCCTGACAGGCCCTTCTGTGTGAGCCTTGGTCCCGCACCTGCCGCCCCTCTGACTGTCCCCCTCCTGGGGCGCTTCCTGATGTGTCTGTCTCCCCTCAGCCCCGACGGGCCCCTCACTGCTGGGATCGCCCCAGCCTCCTTGGCCTCCCCTCCCCAGAGAGCCCTTTCAAAGTGTTGCTCGGGGTTCTGGTTAAATGATCCAGGGGATTCGGTCCCCAGCTTTCCTCCGCTGCTCCCACTGGCCTGGGGCAGCGGTGCCCTAGCTCTGGGAGGACGAACCATGAGGCTGGTACTTTTGGGGGCAGTGGGGATCTGGAGAGGTCTTGGGGGCAGCCGTCAAGGACTACAGGTGAGCACCTCAGCCGTCCAGAGGCTGAACCGGGGCAAGGCATCACGGCCCACGTGGGAGCCGTGCAGAAGCCCACGGCCTCCTCCTGACCACTGGCCTGGGAGCAGAGGTCTCTGCAGAGCCAGCAGCATGGGTCCTGGCGTCAGAGGGACACGTCCTCGGAGGAGCTGGGCAAGGGCTGCAGGGGCGGATGCACCTGTGCAGGGACAGCCTGACTGCTGGCCGTTCGTGGTCCTCTGCGCAGCCGCTGTGGAGGCTGCAGGAATACACTGCCGGCGTCAAATCCCGGCTCCGACAGACACTGCTTCCGAGAGTTTTGGAGCATTGCTTCACCTTGCTGACCGGACACACACACTATTCTCATTGGTGGAAAAGAGAAAACAAGTTTGCTTTGCAAGGTTTAAATGAGATGCATTACATAAGCGTAAGCGTTGAGTGCATTTAAGACCTCAGAGCTTCTCCACCTCAAGCCCTTCTCACTTTTCTCTTTAAGTTTTCACGACCACCCAGTTATAGCACACGTCTCTGTCCTTATTGTCCTTCTGTTTTTCTCCTTCCTTGATTATGCCCCAGGCCTGCCACCAGCTCTCAGAGGCTACACCACTGAAAAGCTGTGGACTTCAGAAGACCAGAGAAGCATCCCCAGGGAACATCCACATCATGTTCCCACCCACCACCAAGTCCACGGAGGCAGGGCCGCGTCGCCCCAAGAACTCGGGGCATTATCCTCTACCCCGTTACTTCCAGAGCCTGCAGAGTTAATGCCTGCGTATGGGGTTCTCACGTCCCTTTACTTGAGTGTGTATTTTTATTTTAAAGCATTTAAAAAAGCTAGATAAAAGTCAAGATTTACTGAGATTCTCTTTCAAGTAGTTCACCACAAGATTGGCAAAAAATTCAGCGGAATGTGACCATAATTTCGAGTTACTGGCCCCTAAGTATGAGCCTGTGCGTTGCTTTGTTTGAAGCCCGAAGCAGGTGATCGCTGACAGGAAGAAGTTGTTGTTGTTATCCTCATCTCAGAGACAAGGATGTGCTGTTCCAGGTGATGCACTCAAGGCGCCTGGCGGGGAACCCGGCCTCAGCCTCGCAGCCTCATGACGCCGCAATCAGGGCTGCTGTTCCCCTGCAAACCAGCAGTTCCCCGGTGGCCTGGCTGGTCCCGGGCCGTGGTCACTAGGGAGGAACCACATCCCTAGTGATGCCCCCTCAGGCACACAGACGGCTGGACGGACGTGACTCCAAAGAGCCCCTAGAACCAGACGAGTGGCAGCGTGGGTGTGTCGGGCTTTGCCTGTCATAAACTATCAGGGATCTGACAGACTGAAAATGTCAATGCTTTATTTTTCTTGCTGAAAAGGAGACTCAAGTGATCACGTGTGGAGAGGGGGCCACGCCATCTAGGGAACCATCTCCCAGGGGAAAACCTGCAGCACAGGAAAAAAGCTTTTGACTGTCACGTGCCATTTACCGCCTGACCTGTGTGAGCAGCAGTGACTGGGAATTTTCAACAGATGTTGAAGGCAGACAGGAGCCCCGGGACCAACTGCGCTTCAGACATGCCTGCAACACAGAGAGAGACAATTCCCATGGAAACACACGTCCCCCAAGGAAACATCTCCCCAGACTTCAGCTGTGGAGAAACGGTGTCAGATGGTATCTAGATGGGCATCAAGTTCCCTTGCTCCTTTTTCTTTTTTTCAAAACAGAATCTTCCAGATTACGATCCAATTCATGATAGTACGAAGTATCCTCCCTGTACAATCAAGGCCTTGAATTTTATTCTAGAAAAACAATACTTCAGGAGATTTAAAAAATATATACTAAGTAAACATAACCTGAAAGAAAGAATCATTGTAGTGATTACTCTTAGGTTACATTATTATTAATCTTACTTTTGTCTAGTAAGATGTCTCCTCATTTAAATTTAAAACAATTTGAACATATAGAATCCAGTGGAGTCCAAGAAGGAATCTCCTGTGGTTTTGACCTCCAAGCCTGGTGATCCCACTAGAGCAAAGGAACCACAGACGAGGCATGGCCACAGGGCACAGCCCCACAGGCTACACACATGTTCCATAGCTCAGCGCCCCCTGATTCTTGCAGGCAAGTGCTGGTGAGCTAGTCTTCTTATGATCTTGTTGAGGACACGTATTTTGGTTTGGAATCGAAGATGCTAAAATTATTTATAACTAGGCCCTATATGGAACACTTGAAAGTGAGGTTTTATGAGTTTTTCTTATGAAATACAAATAAATGTCATCACCCTAGAGTCTTTTGGGAGAGTTTGAAATCAAAATAAAATCACTGCAAATAAATGAGGACATGTTTTAACCAATTTATTGCAGAGTCATGAGTCGGGTCCATGGGGACTGAGGGGGATGCGTATTTGTAACGTGGCAGCTCAAGAAGGAAACCTGCTCGGAAAAGTTTCATTAATCACCCAGAGACCGCGCATAAAGCAAAGAAAATACACCTCAGAGGAAAACTGACTTTCACGCTCCCAGTTTGGTTGTAAAAACGTACTCTAGACGTAATCGATGAATGGTCCCAGCTTCCGTACTTAGTCCTTGAAAATGGGACACTTGCTCGTGAAACTGACCTGGACGGGCTGGAAACGTGTTCTGGTTCATTCTAAACAGAACGTGGGAGTCATTTTAAGGTTGTTCAAAGACCATTTGAAGTAGTATTTCTGGAGTCACGGTGTATTCCCAGCAAGAAAGGGCACTAGGATCCTTTCAGTTCAAGGTGGTCATTCTACAGGGGAGACCGGGGTGACCGTCACAGGACTCCTGGGAAGATGTCCGAGCTAAGCTGAGGGTTGGCCGACCCCTTGCACCGCAGGGAGCCCGGTTCTGGGCAATGGCTCTGGGTGACGATCAGGGCCTTGTTTCCCAGAAGAGGGAGGCAAGGCTGAGGACGTTAACAGTGGCTACACCCCATGCCGAGGAGCTGGGCTGGGGCTGGACACAGGCTTCCAAGTCAGAGCGGTGCCCACGGCCCTGTGCACACGTCTGCACCACGGAGATGGCCCCCTGTCCCTCCCCCTTCCGCCGGGGGTCGGCTGAGGACCGCCATGGGCTTCATGACATGGTCTTGTGGTGGAATCCAGTGCCATTCGTCAGGGTTCTGCCCAGACCTCAATCCCTGCCTGGGCCTCAAGCTTCCCAACAGTCCTGACTGTCAATTCTCTCTTCAAGTCGGGCCCTCTGGTAATCCTCTTCCTGTTTTTGAGTTCAGATCAGTAATTTTAAAAGTTCATTTTGCATCTGGGACCCATGTGTCTGAGCAGGAAGCGGCCATCTTGCACAAACCTGTGTCTAGATCATTTCATGTCTGTGTGGATAACTTTTCTCCTGGATAAATTCACTTGAAGGACAGGAAGTTTGGATGCTTTACGGTCTCACAATATTTCATATATAAATGTCATGAATAAGAGGAAGAATAGTTTTGGAGATAGTTATGTTTTTTGTAAATCTCTGGGTGGTGAGGTGTATATTCAGTAATGGACAAGTTTCTACCTTCTCAAGCTTGGTTTCACCACTTGTAGCAATGGGAGAATGAACGCGGCTCTATTTCTAGTACCAGCTTTGTATTGTAGCTGCGCTAGCCGTCCTGTGTCTGGTACCCGACAAAACCCAGAATTTTCTGACCTGTTTTCATCAGCCTGCGCTGCCCTCTGACCTGCAGCCTGAGTCAGCTTCCTTGACCCGTCCTCCTGGATGACAGTGTATGCCCAGCCTGGCCCGTGCTCCATCATGGGGATGGATAGCTTTACAGCCCCCAGCCTGGTTTCTATTCCTGCTAGGATTTGCGTTCCTGTAATTGCATTTTCACTTGTTCTGCATAAACACTTTTCTTCTTTTTTATCCGTCCCAGACCTGGCAAATCCCTACGCATCATCTTTCGCAGCGCCCTGGTAATTGTGTCTTTGTATCCACAGTGCCTGGGAAACTGCCCGCGTAACCTTGAGGGGGACAATGTGAGAGGGGAATGGGGGTTATTCTCTGATCAGCCCACAGCCCCACGCAGAACGGGATGGACAAGAACAGCTTGCAGATTCCAGGCTCACACGCTGGGATCAGCTTAAAAACCGCACTGTGAGGCCAGACCTGATCGCAGCCCTTTATCACCCACAGGGAACATCACATTTGGTAAGATGTTAAAATTGAAGAGAGGTTAAAATATGATTTATCAAAGATACAAGAAATAGGCTTTGTATTATCCCTTTGTATGATTAGCTCATTGCACTAATGCACTGAGTTAATGTCTATATGACCATATTCTTAATTAGAAAATTATTTTTTCCTGTATCTGTCTACAAACATATAGGAAAAGGTAATCAGTCATCGTAGTTACCTCTGTGCTATGTTCCAGAAAGCTTGCTTTACTGCAACTTTGTAAAAGAAGCTGTGCTCTCAGAAAATAAAGCTCCTTGTGACTCAATGAGGCTCAGCCCTTGCTTATTACAGAATTTCGGTTTCATCCCTTACACTGTGCTGGATTCAGTACGCTTACCTCTAAAACATTAATATATCCAGGGCTGCAATCATGAATACACAAAATAAGGTATGTTCCTGTACAATATATCCTATACATTTATACAGAAATGTGAGCTACTATGACCGCTGCCTGTATGTGACTTAAGGCTCTTGCACATATTTCAAAATTCTCATAATGGACAATCTCAGCTTTGGTGTGAGTCTGAGGTTAGAGGAGCTGACAGAAGCTTCCAGGTGGCTGTGCTGAAGGTCATTACACCTGCTGCTAAAACAAATGTGGGGGAAGAGGGCTGGGACACACTCCACGGCCTGGGTGATGGGAGTCAGGACTTGCGTGCGCGTGTGCGTGTGTGTGTATGAGCATGCGTGATCTATGGAGTTGTTATCTGGGACTTGTATTTTAATTATTGTTGCATCTAAGGTCACATGGGCAGGTATTTAAAATGTTAGCTTTGGACTTCCCTGGTGGCACAGTGGTTGAGAATCCACGGGCCAATGCAGGGGACACGGGTTCGAGTCCTGGTCTGGGAAGCAACTAAGCCCGTGGGCCACAACTACTGAGCCCATGTGACACAACTACTGAGCCCACGGGCCTAGAACCCGTGATCCGCAACAAGTGAAGCCACCGCAATGAGAAGCCCGCGTGCAGCAATGAAGACCCAATGCAGCCAAAAAATGTTAGCTTTTTAATAAATAGGAGTGTGTGTGTGTGTGTGTGTGTGTGTAACCATCTGTCATCTTTCTAACAGCAAATGTTACAATCTCTTATTCGACACCGTTTGCCTGGACGAGAATTCACTCCTTGTTTTGGGAGTTATTTTTCATGTTTCTATAGATTTTTAAATAAAAAGCAATTTTACCTGGTTTTATAACATATGTGTAGTAGACTTTATCACAAGCCCATTTGTTTTTATCACATTCTCCAAACCTATTTGAAACTTTGAGAGGTATGTGCACAACCGACCTGGAATTCGCACAATCGTGGCCAAGAGAAAAGCTTTCTTCGAGTTTTGCTTTGCCGTGAAGATTTCACCCTCTTGCTCTTTTCCCAAATCATCCTGAACATTCACTTAGTCACTTGTGTGTCAGATACCGACCCGTATGTCTGTCCAACCCTGTGACAGGTGGGCCTCCCCTTACCGCCCTTGTCCCACCAGATACAGTAGCCTCTTTCTGTAGCCGCGGAAGTGCGGATCCCACGAGGTTAAAAGGAGGCGCGAGGCGGGAGGTTGCTTTGGTGCTTCGGTGACCAGCCCCAGGCTCACTGCAGACCTCAGACTGATAGTGATTCACCGGCAGGGAAATAGGAAAATCAGGACCAAGAGTGATTTACGGAAATGAACTTCACTGCGGGCTAACGCCCCCTCCGGACCCAGCAGGGAGGAGTGTTATTACTCCTTATTTCTGTGTCTTAGGTGAGTCTGAAACAACTTTGGGGACAGTCTCTCCTCCATTTACTTCTTCCAAGGGTGTGGAGATGCTTCTCAGAAGTAGCAGCTGCTTTTAAGAATTCAGGTCCTTGATGATCACGTTGAATGTTCGTCACTCCAAGATTTGTTAAACCCCTATGTGACTTCCCGGAGCCATCGACTTTCTTAAAAATAAATTTATTTGGATTTCTAAGCAGAACTCCTTATACTGATTGCTGTGGAAGCATAGAAACCTCTAGGCACAGTGACTGAATGCAGATAATCTGTTTCAAAAGAACTAGTTTTATAGTCACAACACGGCACCTTCTTGCCATCACAGATTTTAAAAGAACAGTAGCGTGTCGGGGTGCAGAAGAAGTTAAGCGCTCAGAGTCATCCACCAGGATAAGTTACACAGCTTCGCGCATCGTCTCCATCACGGCATGGCCTCAATGTTCTTCACATCTGCCGTGACATTGACCTTGCTTATTTGTTGCCTACTCGCCCACATTTCACACTTTAACCATTTGCCTCCTGCTTACTGCTCTGTGTGGGGTCAGTGGGACTGAGCGTCCACTTCCAAGGAGCTGCCATGTTGGTGTAGCTGTGGGTTGGGAGCTCAGCTGGGCTAGTGGTGGGGCCCCTGTTCTTCTCCATGACGCAGTCCCAGGGTCGCTGGACTCTTACACAGTGGATGGCTTCCCCCAGAGTGCAAAGGTGGAAGCTGCCTGGCCCTCCTATGGCTTAGGTCCAGAACTGCACAGCACTGCTTCAGCTGTGTTCTCTCTTCTCAGAAGGCTGCGGGGCCACTTCGGGGTCAAAGACAGGCATGAGGCATGGCATGAGGAGTCATGGCTCACTGGGGACCACCAGACTGTGTACCTCATTTGCCCTAACAGCTCTTCTGCTTTCAACTGGCATTCATAAAAACACAGCTTGAGTACCAGGTTCTTTATGAAGATTTTCCAGACTCTCTTAGAAGAAGAGAAAGAGGTACTAGGGGTGCACACACAGAGGGATGACCATGTGAGGACACAGGGAGAAGACGGCCATCTACCAGCCAAGGAGAGAGACCCCAGCAGAGACCACCCCTGCTGACACCTTCTTCTTGAACTTCCAGCCTCCAGAACTGTGAGAAATACATTTCTGTTGTTTCAACCACCCTGGTTATTAGTACTTTGTGATGGCAGCCTGAGCAGACCAGTACTGTGATTCGCATGAAAGAGAGGCTCGATGACCGTGGAATGAATGATATCAGTCCTCATTTTAATTAATTAACTAATTAGTTAATTAATTAATTGACGTATAGTTGATGTACAACATTATATAAGTTACAGGCATACAGTACAGTGATTCACAATTTTCAAAGGTTATACTCCATTCATAGTCATTATAAGACATTAGCTACATTCCCCATGTTGTACAGTATATCCCTGTAACTTACTTTATACCTAATAGTTTGTACCTCGTAATCCCCGCCCCCTATATTGCCCCCTCTCCATATGAGTCCTCATTTTTAAGTCACAGAGACCAAGTCTGGGGTTCCAGGTATCTCTGTAATATAATAAGATGAATACTTCTCTTATTTCTCCTATTTGATTAGCTTGCAATATCACCATCTAGACTGAGGGGCAGATCCAGAAATATCAGTATTCATTCTTAAAAAATATTTTTGTACCATTTTCCCAAGTTTAATTTTAATTGTCAGCGTAGAGTGTGTAGTTGATTTGTGACTATAAATTAAAAACTTTCTATGTATTACTGGCTAGGGTGAAAGGGAATATGAAAGGCAGAGAAGAAATGATAAAATACCATGTTTCAACTTGTAATCTTGTGAGAACGTAGGAACAGGTGGCCTATTTGAATAGAAATGTTATATTTCTTATGAAAATAAATCTTATTGCAGGCAAACGTGGTAGCACTTGACAGTCACCGCTCTGATGAACACTGCAGCCGTGGTCTGGGCATGAGAAAATGTGGAGTTTAAATATGATAAGCTACTTTAACAGATTTTTAAATGCATATTTATTCATTAAAAGGGGATAAAAGCATTTGCGCCAATATAGCTGTTATAGCAGGAAAAGTGTACTTGTGAGAGATAGCATTTCTCAAAAGCTGTTTTATCTTTTTGCTGGATGGGGGAGCTGCACCACAAGGCATGCAGGATCTTAGTTCCCCAACCAGGGATTGAACCCAGGCCCCCTGCAATGGAAGTGTGGTGTCTTAGCCACTGGACCCCAGGGAAGTCTTTCAAAAGCTGTTTTAAATGGAAACAAATTGTTTTTTCAAGCATTCTGACTTTGACGAGTGTTGACATAAGTTACTAATAAAAACATATACTTTCAGCTGTTTTTCATTCTATTTCTAATAGACATTTTGAAAATTGCAAATTTGAAGTAGAGATTTAATCGCCAGGATTGGGCGACCATGTCTATATTTATATTGACAGCTCTTCCGATATTCTGGGTTCCTTTATTTTTTTTAAGTTTATTTTATTTATTTATATTTGGCTGCGTTAAGTCTTCTTTGCTGCGAGTAGTCTTTCTCTAGTTGTGGCGAGCAGGGGCTTCTCTTGTTTCAGAGCATGGGCTCTAGGCACATGGGCTTCAGTAGTTGTGGCACACGGGCTCAGTAGTTGTGGCACACGGCTCAGTAGTTGTGGCCTGCTGGTTCTAGAGCGCAGGCTCAGTAGTTGTGGCGCACGGGCTTAGTTGCTCCGCGGCACGTGGGATCTTCCTGGACCAGAGCTCGAACCCGTGTCCCCTGCAATGGCAGGCGGATTCTTAACCACTGTGCCACCAGGGAAGCCCGATATTCTGGGTTCTTGAACGGGGCAGACTGCTTAAGAAATTGACTAGCTGGAACTTGTCTATAATTGTACTGTCAGTGCTGTATTTTTAAACAAAAGTTTCCCTTTATGGTTGCTTTTTAATGTCAATGGCAGAGAGTTAGAAATTCTTATACTTCTGTATAAAGAGTCTTGGTAATAGTTTTACAATTTTCTAGATTAAGTAAAAGCTTCTAGCTTAAGCAATGCCATGATTATAGCTATTAAATAATTATTCTTCAAAATCCAGTTATAAAGACAGACTCATGAGTTTGGAAATAGTTTTTTATCTGTGATTGTATCATCCCAGCCACACCGCCCATAGTCCCTCAGAGTGCCCATCCTGCTTCCTGTTTCTCCAAAGTACTGGCTGGTTTAGATCATTGGTTAGCCTGACTAAATATAGGATGTGGTCTTTTTAAAAATATACATATTCAGAGATTTTAGTGCCTACTTAAAGTTGGAGTTTGCTAAACACTTGCTGAGATAAACTTACATAAAATAGGATCTACTGTCTTGACTGAAGCATTGATTAGTGTTTCCTATTATAGACGATATATTTCTAAATCACATCCCCCCTACAGCTCCCCTACACACAAACACACACACATAATTCTATGACTACTTGCCTGAAAAACTGTGTCTTTTCAGAGATTTAATTTTTCCTTTCCCAATAATTTATTTGAAGCTTTATTTTTTAAAAGAGAGTTGACAGAGATAACATGTTCATGATGTCTTTCTTTTATTAAGTTAGAAAAATTATTGGGACACACTTGATCACAAGTCCCTCTGCTTTCTTGCCAATACACAGGAGTAGCGAAGCATATTAGAAGAAAAATTGTTTTTTTCAGAGCAGATCTCTCTGTGTTTAGACTTTGTTTCACAGGACACTTGCCGATCTGAATTATGGTCTAGAACCTGCTGATTTTGATAGGATTGTGCGGATTCCAAACATCACTCGAGGCTTATTTCGATGATTGTAACCATGAACGGTTCCCTCATACCATATCCACGGAGTGTTGACTGGTGTTGCCCTGTGTGTGTCAGGCACGCTGGCAGGTACGGGAGACGCACAGGGTGGGCGGCAGGCAGATCCCTGGTCTTGGGTGGCTCGCAGGCCACACAGGGCGAGTGTTCTCGGGTGTTCTGAATGCCAACGGTACACACTGACCTGGAGGTTGGACAGTCACAACAGGACAGCCACGTATGTGGCTTTGCTTGGCTTTGGGACAGGACATCAGAAACACCATTATGGGAACCGGGAGAATGTGGCCCAGGGCTGCGCGGTCCCAGCCAGCGCATCTGCAGAGATGAGGAAGAGTGAGCCCGTGAACTTCATCTGGCACCGCGAGCTCCGGACGATGTCAGCTGAGCACGCCAGTGACCTGTGGCCAGATATGACAGGCAGAGCTTGGAGGGAATACAGAGAGGCCGGGACCTGCTGGGCTGCAAGAGGAAACTGGCTTTCAGTCTCCCGATCCAGTAAAATATATAAAACAAAACAGAACAAAATAGAAAACAGGTGGGGACCTCAGATCCAGGGCGTGGCTGCAAGACCCATGTTAAGGAAGTCTAAGGCAATAAAACCAGCTAGACAAGAGCTTCTAGGATTCTTGGTGGTGTTATCCCAGAGCACCCCAAATGCCTAAATTAATGGAAAATCTAGAATTAAAGGCATTTCTCCCCAAAATGTCTGTAGGTGTGGTCTTTGTCTGATGGAGTCGATTCCAATACGTATATAACTGCTGACCCACTTACTTTTCCATTAAACGTTTTTGAAAAAAATTAAAGTATAATTTTTATAATAAAACATGGAGATTAGAAATATACCCTTCATACATTTTGACAGATAATCTTTAATCATCACCCTCCTCCAGGCACATAACATTTCTATCCCTCCAGAATTTTCTCTAATTTCCTTCCATCATTACTCCCTGCCTTTGAGGCAACCCCTCTTCTGATTCTCCCATCACACATCAGTTTTTCCTGCCCTAAAACTCCGTCTCGATGGAGTTGTACAGAGAGTCCTCCTAACGGCTGGCTTCCTGCACTTAGCGGAACGCTTATGAGATCCATTCTGTCCTTGCAGGAGTCGGATGAGCCTAGGTCACTGCACTTTGTTTTCCACTCTGTTAATGGACATCTAAGTTGTTTCCCCTGTTCAGCTATTCTGCATAAAGTTCTTAGGAATTTTCTTGAACAGATCATTTTATCAATATTTATTTCCATTTCTCTTGAGTAAATATCTAGAAGTAGAATTGCTCGGTCAGGGGCCTGGGCATAGGTTTAATCTTATAGGAAACTTCGAGGCTGTTTTCCAAAATAGTTGTATGATTTTAGATTCCCATCAGCCAGCGCGGAGTTCCCGACGCTCCACGTCTCTGACGATGCTGGTGTCACTGACCTTTTCATTTGGGCCATTTTAGCAGGTTCCCAGGATAGTCACTGTGGTTTCAACCTGCATTTCCTGGTGATGGGGGGCTGCCCTCCTTTCTCAGCTACTTACCTGCCATCTGTACGTCTTCTGTGAACTGTCAGTTTAGGTCTTTTGCCAATTTTTATCAGATTGATTTGTATTTTTTTTAATCTATTGAGGACAAATGCCTTTTGTTAGATATTATGTATTGTAAATATTTTCTCCGTTCTTTGGCTTGCTTTTTTATTTTCTGAAGTGTTTTTTGATAAGCAGAAATGTTTAATTTTGATGAAATCCAATCCATCCTCTGTCTTTTTTTCCTTCTAAATGCTTTTATTATTATTATTTTCCTGTCTTAGAAATCTCTGTCTATGCCAAAAGCATGAGGATACTCTCCTTGGTTTTCTCTCGAAGGATCATGTACTTTTAGGACTGTGATGCATTTCAAATTGCCCTTTCTACCTTTAACAAACATCAATTAACTATGTATGTATGGGCTCATGATCTATAGTATTTGCCTATCCTTTTATGAATAACATACTGTTTTGATTTCTATAGCTTTATAGTAGACCTTGATCTTAGTGTAATTTCTCCAATTTTGTCCTTTTCAACATTATTTTAGTTATTCTAGGTCCATCTCATTTCCAAACAAATTATGTGATCAGCTTATTGATTTCTACAATAAAACCTGCTGGGACTTTTAGTTTTAACTGGGGTAAACTTTACACAGAGTGAAATGCAGAGAAGTTGTGTCAATGTGATGAGTTTTGGCAAATGTCCATACTTGAGTAACCATCACCTTGGTAAAAATATAGACAATGTTCCTCGCTGGAATGTTTCCCGTCACCATCTACTCACTCCCCTTCACCCATAACTAACTGTTTTAAAATTTATGTTATGAAAGATGAGATTTTCCTGTTCTTAAACTTTGTATAAGCAGATGCAGACAGTATTTATTGTGTCTTATTATTTCTCTGAGTATCATGCTTTGAGATTTATAGATCGATATAAACATAGATTTATAAAAGAACTATATTAACAGGTTTTTCCTTCTTTATTGGCAAGTGGTATTCCATTGGGTGTGTATATATGCTCGATTTAACTGTCCACCTGCTAATGACCATCATTCCCCCCCAGTCTTGTCTCTTATAAACACTCTTTTAGGTGTCTTTGTGTGGACACACGTTTCCTTTCTCTTGTGTAAATATGTAGAGTGTATCTGCTGACTCACAGGGAAGGTGTGTTTTTAAGTTTATAAGAAGCTGTCAAACACTTTCTGACCTGGCTGTACCATTTTGCCCTTCCACCAGCCATGTGGGAAAGTTCTAGTTGACGCCTATTCTCAAGAACATGTGGTGTGGTCTGTCTTCCTGATTTTAGCTGTTAGGACACGATGTCCACTGTGGCTGTATTTTGTGTTTCCCTGATGAGAATGAGGCCGGTTATCTTTCATGTGCTCATTTTCCGTTCATATCTTTTTTGAAACTTTTATTAAAATATTTTGTCCATCAAAAAAATCTGAGCTTTCATGTTTATAACTGATTTCCAGTACTTTGGACATTCTGCAGGTATGTCGATTTTCAGTGATGTGTGTTGGGATTCTTTTTTCTAGGCTTGACTTCTCATTTGTTTTCTAAATGGATCGTTTGATGAACAGAAGTTCTTAACTTCAGTCAAGTCTATTATATGATTTTTAATGATTAGCACTTACCAAAACATTCTGTCTCAGAAGTATTTGCCCACCTGGAGGTCGAGATCATGCTCTCATACGGTTTCTTCTGGAAGCACAGACGCCTCCTCTTTGTAATTCTTCTGTCCCCAGGACAAGGGGCCCCATCTGCGCCGATGCACATCACGGGTTCCTGGACGTGGGTCAGATGGTGGGGCTGGACCGGAGTTTCGTGGGCGAGGGCAGGAGTTGAGGGTCCTTTGCACGCGGCGGGATGTGGCTGGGGTTGACCGGCGGGAGTGCAGAGATGAATTGCTCCTTCCCTCCCCGTTCAGTCTTAGTGTCAGAAGTTGGAGTCTACGTCTGCAGCCCTTGAGTCCAGGCTGGCCAGGAGAAGGAGGTGGAGGTGATCGCATGCTCTTTCTAAGCCTGGGCCTTAGGGCGTCTACAGGATTCTCTTTCACAGGCTGCTACCTAAGAATGTGTGCCGCGGCCAGACCAGCTTGTTGGGGGTAAGTCATGCAGCCGGTCGCCCTACTGTCCAGCTGACTGCAAGCCCCCTGCTGACATTGATGAGTCCGTCCTAGACCACCCGTCCCAGGGTGACCTGCCAGCTGACTCCAGATGCGTGTACAAGCCCTTTGTGTGGGGTGGCTTGTTACACAGCACATGCAGCATGTGAAAAGGAGTCCGGCGTTCTCTCTAGCTGGGGGACAATTTGATGAACTGGGGTGTAGGTACCAATTCCTCAAGCAAATGTTGACATGTAAAGAAGTTCTCACCCTATCTGTGGGGCTCACTGGGAGTGACCGAGGAGCTGGGACTTGACCACAGGGGGAGCCAGGTCTCAGCCAGGCAGAGTGGACCCCGGGGGAGGCCTGAATATGTCCTGCTGCTTTTCCTCAAGGTCACAGGTTGCAGCTGAGCCCGCTGGGCTCCTGACCACAGCAGGGACAGGTCATAGAGGGGCAGCTGTTTTGTGTCACCAGGACGCAGAGCAGGCAGCAGGTGACCGAGGCCCCTCACACCTCCCGCCCACGCGCTTCACCCCAACAAACGCACAGGCACCATCTGTCACCCCTCAGGTCCTGGAAGGTCCGGTGTGACTCCTCTCGTGAGAAAGCCATCCCGCTGGGACTCTTTCCCCGAGACAGGTCCATCTCCACCTCCCCTGCCGTAGCTGGGCCTTCCAGAGGGGACTTCACTTGTGTCCAGGACCCCTGAGGAAATCAGGACAGTCCGGCCGGGTCAATGTGCGTGAAAGTGTTTTTCCTAAGAAGCAGAGGTCAGTGTGCAGAGTCTACAAACCTTCCTTAGATGAAATGACAGAAAACTCGGGTGACTGAGTGAGGAGATGGAAATACCTGCCCCCCCACCCCCCCGCCAACCCCACCATCCCGCCAGCTTCCAGAGCCACCCAGGCTCTTAGCTTTTCTAGAATGTTCATTTCCAGGGGCAGTTGCAATCAATCTTGATAGAATTAAACTTCATAAGACAAAGTAAAAGTGATCAAAGTCAAGCTGGAAACATGGACAGCCAACCTCCAGGAATTTGATGCCTGGAAATCAGGGTAAGTAAAACGGAGAATCCAATTACGGGGGATTCGCAGCCCCCCTGCAGCCCTCCTGGCCAGCAGCACAGAGCAGGTGCCTGCCAGGAGCCGGGCCCCCAGCCCGAGGGAGCGGTAGGACTGCGGCCCATTTATTTTTCTGAGTCGATTCAATCATTCAGGTAACTTCACAAGCTCCCTACTGAGCAGGGTGATAGAGGACAAAGCGATTCATCTTTGCATTGTAAAGCCAGATGCCTGGGAAAATGCAATGCACCGCGACGCTGAAGACCAGCCCGGCGCAGGGAGAGACGCCTGTGGGCCGGGGGTTCCCCTGTGAACTCCCCTGGAGGCTTCCACAAAATCGAGCCCAGTGGAGCCTTACAGCCCTGGGACATTTTCATTAATATGAGTCCTGGCATTGCCATCTTTGACCAAACGGTATGGGTGATCTGGTAATGAGTGCCTTTTTCTTCCCTAATAAGCGTGGCTGCTTTAATTTAACAGGATGGGGGAAAATATAAAATAAGGGATGAAACACAGCTTGCAGTTATGACTGTGAACATTTAACTCACCTCTATGGCTTTTGTTTTTATTGTGCTAATTAGCAACTCCTATTATAAGTTAAATGGGAAAGTTCTCAAGATACCTACACGTCTAGGCCCTACTCCCCTTATGTATTTAAAAGTCAGATATTCATGAAATAGTTTAATAATTTTAACCAAAAAATAGTAACATGTCAGAGTCTGAAGCAGGCGTTCACTGTATTTCTTTACTAGAAAAGCAACAGTGTGCGTGTGGCGTTCTTCACGTGGCAGGACAGTGTCTCTTCTTCCAAGACTGGTAACAAAAAGTTGAAAAAGTGTATGATGATATATACATTTGACAGATGCACTGAACACAGGTGCAAGACAATTTCCCCCTATATTGCCATCATGCTGGGATCACGATGTTTCTTGTAGTCAATGGGCACCTTACCCCCATTGTTACCTATGGGGGCCCCTCACCCCATTTTCTCTGGCGCCTTGTAAACCTGCTCTGTCACGGGACTACGTGAGCCCCTGGCCTCTGGGCTGCTTAGTCTGTATCTAGAACACAGATGCCACCAGTGTGCCTTCAGGTCTGGCCACAGCAAGGAGGATGAGTTTGTGACATGGAGACTTTGAGGACCTTGAAAGTATCTGACGATTAAAAAGAAGTGAGGGCTTCCCTGGTGGCGCAGTGGTTGAGAGTCCGCCTGCCGATGCAGGGGACACGGGTTCGTGCCCCGGTCCACGAGAATCCCACATGCCGCGGGGCGGCTGGGCCCGTGAGCCATGGCCGCTGAGCCTGCGCGTCCGGAGCCTGTGCTCTGCAACGGGAGAGGCCACAATAGTGAGAGGCCCGCGTACTGCAAAAAAAAAAAAAAAAAGAAGTGTGGCTGCCTTGGGTTGGTTCCTCCCAGTGAGTTGAAAGCTGCCTTTCTATCATTTCACCCCTCGGTCTGTTCTGTCTTCTAGGATAACAAACAATGTCATAACTGCTCTTCTGTGTAAGAACCTGAATTATTCAAGTTCAACCCGTTGGGCAGATAGCACAGCCGCTAGAGCCGATTGCACGGCCGGCGAGCGGGATGGACATCCAGCCTTGGCTCAGCTGGGCCTGGGTCTTGGGCAGCGGTTCAGGTCCTGTGCTTCTGAGCCAAACCTGCAAAATGAGGCCCACAGTTGTGCTGCATCTCAGGGCCCAGAAAACCGTCGTAAAATCGCACCGTTCCTGGCACAGAGTAAGCAGGTAATGAACGATGACTACTTTTTACTCTTTGACATTTTATTAGGTTAAAAAGATAATAGAGTCTTCATACATGGCTGGAAGAAGGTCATGGTCCACTGGGAGAAATGGGCCTATACATATTCATGAAACAAACACATAGATGCCTGGAATATAATAGGATCAGTGCTATGAGAGACGTGTGGATAAAACAGGACGGAAGCGTATCCATCAGTGATCCAGAAGGGTGGGGTGACCTTCTTGCGCCCGAGATTCGGAATGGGAATATCAGAGCCTGCCTAGTCACTACCTCATCTCGCAAGGTGTTTCAAGACAAAACAGAAAAAACATATCAGGGACACTTTGTTTTAGAGGGGGCGTTGCTCTAGAGAATGTCCTCCTGCTGATTTAAAAGGCGTAAATGCAAATAAGGATGAGAAGTGAAACTTGGTTTGATTCAGGACCCTCCCCCGCCCCCATCGGGCACATGGCGTGGTTGTTGCAAACAGGCCCTAAGGCCTGGAGCAGGTGCGGCCACCAGCAGCCCCAGTGCCACGTGGGTGGCCCTGTCACTGCGGTGCTGTCCCCTGCCTTGCCCGGTCCCCGGGGAATATGCCTGATGGCAGGGTGGCCCTTGTGAGGTCACTCACCAGGTGTAAGTCCTTCAAAAGAGGGTGCCCAGCTACGGAGGCGGAGACACAGCACAGCAAAGCATAAGAATGGGACGTGAGAGAGCTTTCTGTTGCAAGGCTCAGCTTGTCTAAATTACTCTGTATCAGTGGGTGGCCCCTCATGAAGGGTTCACATTGAAGAAAAGGGCTGAATTAGTTTTAAAAGCTGCTAAAAGTGCAATGGGAAGAGAGAGAACACAAGAAGGAAATAGCTTCTCCGTCTGACTCCCTTCACTCAGTATGATCATCTCTAGGTCCATCCATGTTGCTGCAAATGGCATTACTTCATTCTTTTTTATGGCTGAGTAATATTCCACTGTACATGTGTGCCACATCTTCTTTGTCCATTCCTCTGTCGATGGACACTTAGGTTGCTTCCATGTCTTGGCTATTGTAAATAGTGTTGCAATGAACATTGGTGTGCATGTATTTTTTCGAATTATGGTTTTCTCTGGATATAGGCCCCAGGTGTTTGTTATTTTTGAGAAGACTTTCAGGAAGCCAGAAAAAATGACAGCTGCCTAGATAGGCACCTCCCAATATTTCTGGTAAAAGCAATACAGAAGAATAAATAAAAATCCATGAAAACGATATTCACAGCGTAATCCAAAGGCCAAAAAATGTCCGGACTTCAAAATAACTGTAAATTAAGAAAGAAAAACTCCAAGGCCCAGGAAGCAATCTCTCTCACTCCTTCTCTAGAGGCTTCAAGCTTTTGCAATGAGCAAAAGAGCAGGTGGAAAAAGTTGTAGGTAAGAGAGAAGAGTTGTGATTGTGATGGATCTAATTTGATCCAAAACCACAGTGAGAAAGAGTAAGTTCACATTAAATGTGGAAAAGAAGAATCTGTCTCGAGAGACGAGAATAAGATACACAGGAAGGGAATGGAAACGATATGCAATTTGAAGTGTCACCTCTTGGTACCTTGAGAGAAGAAAAACATTAAAATTATAAAAGTACTATGTGTGGAGTAAAGAAATAATAGACACTGATAACAGAGAGGTCAAATACAGAATAAAATTTGTGTTGTAACGGTTTTAAAAATAAAATCTTAAAGACTAGAACATGGAAAAGAAGAAAAGTAGGCAAAACCAAGCAAGGAGTGAGATTGTTTCCTGGGTTGGTCTCTCCAGTCCCTTCCTGAGAATGATATTCCCTTGAAATCTCACCCAGGGTTAAGCAGTTGAGGGTGAGATCATTTTCTTGGCATCAGTCATGTTTGAAAGATGCATCTCTTTGAACAGAATACTGAAATTAAAAGTACAGGCATTGAGCAGCAGGAAAAAAAAAAAAAAAAAAAGAAAGGAAATAGCGACCAGAGTCCGTGCTGATCTGAGGAGGGAAACTGCCGGCAGGATTTCTTTTATTCCTCAGGTTGGGAGCTGGGCCCCTGGGTCCCAGGACTCACCTCGGTCTCCTTACCGATGGCTTAGTCACTGAATTTCCCACCACACGGTTAGTTCCCACAGAGAGAAGCATCATCCCGTCGTGTTCTCTGTTGTATCCCTAAGGTATAACACGTTATTAGATTTTCAACTCTTATTGAAGGAGTGAGCTAGCACTGAAGCTTGTGAACGATACAAAAATGCAAAATGTGAGATTTTCCTTGAAGAGCTTCAAGTGTGTGTGAAAAACACCAACAGGAAGCGATGAAAAGACGAAGGGAGACAACGTACCACCGAATATCTGGGTGAGCTTAGTTATATGCCAGCTGTCACGTCCACTCCCAGAGTGCAGACACCACGCGCGTTTGTTCCTCACAGTGTGCCTTGGTCCCACGGCGGCAGGCACGCAGCAGCTATCGGTGGAGAAAAGGAGAAAGGAGCACGGGCTGAGGGTGACGTGAGGCGCGGGGTGTGCAGGTTGGTCAGAGACGGGGAAGAGGCAGTTTGGGGGCAAGTGCATCCGCTGAGTGCCCAGTGGGGAACCTGCACGGAAGCCTGGGGCAGGCAGGGCCTGGGCGGGCTCTCTGTTAGGGGGCGAGGTGCAAGAGGGGCAGCGGCATCTGGGATTATGATGATGGTTGGCGTGGATGGACTATTCCACAGTCGGGTAGTTTTCTAACGTAATCCTCTCAACACATGGGAGTTCAATAGAATAAGCATAATTATTTCCATCCTATGGAAGAGCAAACGGTGATTTAGGAAGGAGAACAGATGCCTCTAAGTAGGGAAAACACTGTGCTCTATAGGCTTGGCTTCTGTGTTCCATGTTTGTGGCATCCTCTGATCTTGTTTTTTTAAATACATATTTTAATGGGGAAAATAATTAGATAAAATTATGTATACAATGCCCAGAGCGCTATTGGGATAGATCTGATACAGTCATGAGAAGAGTCTTGTTATACAGACCACACACAAGCTCATTAGCAGATATGCATGTGCGTGCAGGAACACAACTCGCGTGCATGCACACATACTACATGCTCACACACATACACACATGCATAGCCACACGCACAAATGTGTACACACACATGCACACACACATCCGCTTGCTGAAACACAGAAAGGACGCAACTGAAAGGACAATTCGGTCCTAAATTACATAAAAAATGTCTGGGTGGGAAGACTAGACCTGTTGTGGAAGTGAAACCACTGAAACAAGTGCATGAATTCTTGGTAGAAATTTTCCACGTTTTTATGTAGAAACCTGAGTGGTGAAGCAAAGGCAACACGCGGCATCGCACTGCCTCTTCCCTGAAAATCATCTGAGAGAAGGTGGCGTTTCGACCAGCCCTGCGTCCCTGGAAGCCTCCAGGGCATCGCCATCAGCTTGAGGAGGGGTCCTTATCTCTGGGAGGCCCCTACCCAGGTTGAAGCTCGCACTGCAGCGTGGACTCTGCTTACAGGTGTGTGTCACCCTTGTCGGGAGGTTCCACAGCTCTGCCCTCAGAGTAGTAATTCTGGGAAACAAGATATTTTCATTTGCAGCAAACATGACAGAGTGGGAGAGTGCATTTTGTTTCTTCCGGCTATGCCACTATAGCATAGACGAAATGGAAAAGTAATTATCAGATAAACTTTCTAACCCCCAGTTTACAAAACGACCTTAGATATGTTTCCACTTTGTTTTTAAGATAAGACAAAACACCTTTCTTCGCATGCTCAGACAGTGTATTTAGATATTTCTGTGGAATCTTATAATTAGACCTGCTGGCTGTAGGATTTGCGTTACCTGTGACTTCCCCTGAGGACTAAAAAAATAACAGTGTGGTAGAAACCAGGGCAGGAGGACACGTTGATAGGGGTTTTCTTTGAGCAAACACCAGGCTCTTCAACAAGGTACTCAATTTTATATAAATGAAAGGAAGTTACCACCAGGCAAATAGTTTCTTACCATCTTATGTAAGGGCGTTAAAATAATATGTTGTAGTATCAGAATCAGGAACGTAATTTAAAAGGCGGTGATTAAGTAGGGTTGGGTAAGGCCGGAGCCACAGTGTCATCCTGGGGCTCCACGTGCCGGGTGGTGTAGGGGCCGTGTCCCCTGCGATGACTTGGGCACCGCAGCCCCTAGAAGGGAAAGGATGGGAACCTTGACAAGAACCCCGGCAACAACTGATCCAGCCACCAGGTGGCACTCTTGCTCTGCGTTTCGAGGTTGTGCTGGTCCCGGCTCCTGGCAGGGACTTTCTCTGCAGGATTGAAAGACTCTGTCCAGGAGCATTCTGCTTGAATTAGTCAGCTTATTTTTAACCCCGACAACTCTGGCCAGGGAGGCTCAGAGAGAGAAACTTATTTTGTCGGGTTAGCAGCACCCAGGCATTCAGACGTGTCTCTACTTGGGTGTTTAGGAAGGGGACGTGTGTGATAAGTTTTTGCTTTCTGAATATTAAGGAATAAAGTGTTTCTCCCCTTTATTAATTTAAATGGGTCTTTGAGGAACAGCTCTTTCTTTTTTTTTTTGGCTGCGCTGGGTCTTCGTTGCTCTGCACAGGCTTTCTCTAGTTGCGGCGAGTGGGGGCCCAGACCCACGGGAACACAGCCCGCCCCCAGCCCGGGGCTCCTCTCACTTGGTGATGATTTCTGACAAAGGGTGACAAAGTAGGGCCCTTTGCTGTGCTCAAGTGTCCCGAACCGGGGGTGAGATCACAGCTCCTTCCAACTAAAAACAACAGCGCTGAGTGGGCTCCGGGGTCGAAGGGCAGCTCGAAAGTGCTGAGTGATAGTTAATACCAATTAGGGGAAGACGCTTTGCCAGCTTCTAAGTGGAGCTGTGTGTCTCCTGACACACTGATGGATCCTGGTCGCGAGGAAGGCCTCTGCACCTTTGTCGTTTAGAAGATGGGTCCCTGTAACAAAGTAATCCTGCTGGCAGGGCAGGGGTTTCATCTGCTCATGCAAAAAAGAGATCAGTGACGCGATCTGTCTGAAAACCGAGCCTGCGTAGCTTCCTTGGAACAGAACCAGAATTGTAACAATGGCTTGAATGCTCATGAGAAATGAGCTCCGGGTTGCCAGCCGTGCGCCTCTCTTTCATGCAACCATCCAGGACGCAGGGCAGGTGGTGCCCTAGCTGACTGAGCTCCTAGGACGCGTCACTTTCTGTGGGGACGAAGTGGCGGCCTAGGAAGAACCTGGTGCTGGGCTTGGGGCTGAGGTGGAGGCAGAACAGACACAAAGCCCCCTGGATGGGGGGACACCCAGGAGTCTTGTCTTTGGAAGGACATGTGCACGCGGGTCCACTGGAAGCAGCCCGGGCAGTACGTGACCCGTGAAGGATGCACGGTATAAGGTGGGTGCAGCAGGCCGGGGTGGTGTTGGCGAGACCCTCACAGTGGGGTGCTCACTAAGGGCTAAAGTTTGGGTCGATCTGGGAGGGAGAAGAGGAGAGACCAAGGCGGCTGTTCTGAGATCAGCGTAACCGCGGAGGAGAGCCCGAGGCAGAGGGGACCCTGCCCGGACCCTGAGGGTGGGTCCCCACGTTCTCTCTAGGCCTGCATTTGTTCACGTCCTATTTGTAATTTTCAAAAGTTATCCAGGTCCGTACTTCACTTAGCACCGAAAGGTCCTCACGTTGGATGCAACAGGAAGCATCAATGTCTTCTGGACTGTCTTCCCCTTTATTTCAGGTACATGAACTTTTGGAAAGATAGATGTTGAATCCACTAAGCATCTACTTTTCCGTAGTTGCCACCCAGGCCCTAATTCTGCCTTCTCACTGAGCTGAATATTTCACTTTTAAGCTCAAAGGTCACGGCTGTGTGAGCCTTCCCAACTCCTGTGGTTTTTCACTCTCTACCTGGACACCTACCTTTAGTCCCCAAACTCACATCTCTTGAGGAAGCCGTCACTCAGCCTCAGCGGTTAGAAAACTCTCAGGTCGATTCAGAATGTCCTTCCCTGCGTCTTCTCCCATGTACTGTCTGTTCTGCGTCTGAAGCCGTCCCAAAGGAGATTATTCTTCACAGGACGACTTTTCCAAGTTCTGTACGTGGTGTTTGGGCATCTTTACCCCCAAATCAACGTGATCTTCTCCAAATCCCTTGACCAGACCTCGCTTGCCATTTCCCAGATGACACAGTGTCGGACCCTTTGCCCTTCATACCCTCCTTGAAGAGGGTCCCTGACTGGTCATCAAGGGCATGTGTCAGCAGGGGTCCTCGTCACCCACGTGTTTCCCAGGCTCTCCCACTTCTCCCGCCTCTGCTGTAACATCCCCACCCGAGTGACTCACCCCTGGATGACGGCGACAGTCCCCGTCACTGCATCTCATCTCGACCACCTGTCACTGAGTCGTCACACTGCCAGCGGAAGGCCTTGTGAGAACGGTCCTTTAATCATGGCTTTACGTGAAGATTGGTTCTTGTCTTTGCCCTGCCCTTGGGCAAACGTCCAAGTCCCTTAATCTGCCTACAAAACCCGCTGCAGAGCCCTGGCCGCTCACCTCGCCAACTGTGCTTCCCCCCGTGTCCCCGTCAACGTCTCTCAGTGACCGGAGCACGTGCCGCCCAGACCCAGGTTCCCGCACACGCGATCCCCTCTTCCCTCCCCGCCCGCATCTCAGTGGGACTTACTTCTGCTCATCTTGGCTTGAACAACCCCGAGGGTCTTTGCCTGACCTCCAGGCTGAGGCGGGCTCCCACTCTATGCTCTTTTTACCAGATGCCCCCGTTTCAGCTGAACTACCAGCTGAGTGTTCCCTCTACGGCCTGTGAGTGAGCGGGGCGATGCAGGGGCCACAGCTGCTCCTGCCTGGTGCCCGGCCCTGGTCCACAGAGCTCCCCGCGCGCGGGTCCGGTGAACGGTCGAGCTGTATCGCGAGGTGGTTCTCCTGAGCTCTTCTCCGTCCAGCACTTCGGAGGCTACGGGGACCCGGAAGGCACCTCTGCTCGCCTGCGTGTGTATAACTACTCCGTGCTCCCGAGCGTTCGTAGACTATGACATCATCTATTCCACCCAGCCTCGTGGCCGGCGTGTCTCCATGTGATTTCATCCTCTGTCACTGTACCTTGCGGATGGCTCAGCTGATCAGTCTGGAAAGTGCACCAGTATCTCACCTTCTAAAGCAACATCTTTGTCAAAATTCTGACAGCAGGAGGGAATGTTGGACTGAAATGATCACTTTTTCTAACAATGTCTGTTTTGATTGGAAGCCTTGCTACAGCATTTTGTGTCAAGCAGAATAAATGTTATATATATTTTTTTCTTCCTGGGGTGCTTTATAGTTAGGTTGTAGGGAATCTTCATAAAATATGCCAGCAATGCATCTTTGATTCAATATTCATGTATCCTCCCACACACCAGATTTCAAGGTCACACTTAAGGGGAATGAAAAAAAGGTCCCATAGAGAATGACGGCTTATGTGGCTTATTTAAAAACGAGGCTCTGATAAACTGCTAGCTCTTCCAAACTTCCAACTTTTAAACCTGAAATCCACCAGACCCCAAATACCTACATTAATCTCTAAATTTTAATTGCTCACTCTCGTGGATAAGATTACAAGAGCACATTTTTTTAAACTGGTGAAAAACACATAACGTTGAACTTACCAATGTAACCACCTTTAGTGGACAATTTAGTAGGGTTAATTAAGTACATTCCCATTGTTGTGAAACAGACATCTAAAACTTCTCCTGTCTTGCAAGACTGACACTCTGTCCCCACTAAATGCCAATTATCTTTAATCCCCTCCACCAGCCCCTGGAACCCACCGTTCTACTTTTCTGTCTCTATGACTTTATCTACCCCAGGGACCTCACAAAAGTGGAATCCTCCAGGATTTGCCCTTTAGTGACAAATTTCACTTAGCGATGTCCCCGAGGTTCATCCATGTTGTACCAGGTGACGAGATTTCCCTCTTTTTTAAGGCTTCATGATATTCCACTGTGTGGACAGACACACTTTCTGGATCCGTGGGTCTGTCAGTGGGCATTTGTGTTGCTTGCTCCTCTTGGCTTTGTAGGCAGAGCTACCGTGAACACGGGGGTACAAATATCTCCTGTAGATCCTGCTTTTCAGATAAATACCTAGAAATGAAATTGCTGGGTCATATGGTAATTCTATTTGGAACTTTCTGAGGACGCTCCATACTCTTTTACACAACAGCTATACAATTTTACATTCGAGCCTGATTATGCCGGCCCGTGTTTGACAAGTGCTATAAATTGCTGTTCTTTGTTCCACTGCATAAGCTTGTTATTGATTGAAATGCTAACTATTTCTGATGGATCAATTTGCAAGGGCAAAAGAAGGTTGTCATTCACATGCATGGGCTTGCAGCTCCAGGAGGAGGTTGTTTGATCTTAGAAATGTGGTTGTTTTCTGTTTGTTTGTTTGTCTGTTTTTTGAGAGTAAATGAAATTCCAGAGGCCTGACACCAGAGCAAATTAGAATTGACCAGAGTTCTCAATCGTTTTTAATAAGTTTAGGGTAGGCAGAGCCTTATGTAGTTTGACTTGAAGATTTGTGCAGAATCTGGAGTCCCTATGACAGATGGTTCAGGAGGCCCGTGAGAAGACATACATGCACGTCTTGGGAGGAGAAACAGGTGTGTGCGTTAGTTAGAAATCCAGTCACAATCGTGGGCTAACCTGGCAGGGTGCAAAGTCAGGCCAGGGAAGATCCTGGTGTGCAGGAGGGGACAAGGGGTCTTGGTGTGAGCTGTTTAGGACGGGAAACTCTGTCAAAGAAAGGATAGAGTCCTGATTGCCAGGGAGAAATTGTCCCCATTCACAGTTTTGTTTAGAGCCGGACGCAAGCATTGAAATTTTATGTGAAGCATTACTAAATAGTAGTTCTCAAGAATTATGCCACACGCAGAACAACCTGAAGAAGGAGCTAAAATACTTATAACCTTAAAGCATAACTCAGGTGCTTAAAGAAATAGGGCAGAGAACTTTAGCAACCTTAACTGTATATCATGACATACAAGGTCTAAAAGAGCTTTCCCTTTTCCCCAAAGCCTAGTGTTTTGGCTACAAAAAATGTTTTTATTGGTGCCTGTCTGTTATCTGTGTTGATAAGAAAGGGTCTGAGTGACTCCTTTCTAGCAGGTGGATGTCAATAACTTTTTATTTATCAGTGGATTCATTTAATTCCTGGATTTGACAGTTCTCATATATTTTTTATAAGCTGATTTCTGTCTTATCATAAATTCCAAGTCAACACTTCTAATACCTAAAAGAGCATTTAAAACTTATCTCCACAAATCACCCTGATATGACGAGGACTTTATCAGAGTTAAGTAGGAGACACACGCTCCATATTCATCCAGCAGAAAGGCTGACTTCTACGCTGTTTGAATAAGCACCGACCTAAAGCACTGACTTTAAAAGTGGGGGGGGTCAATCCATTTAAGGGTTTTGTATACTGTGCCTGAAGTGGGATTTGTTTAGGCTTTATTTTTTCAGAGACTAAAATAAACCCACCCAGCAAGCATTCATTTATTTTTGAAAATGTCACCATTTCCATCCCCAATTAGTGCTTCACTTACCCCAAATGGCACGTTGAGGAGATCTCATCAGATACAGTGCGGTTCAGGCCTTGTGGCCCAATCACGGAAGGTCAGGGCTTTTGCATTCAGCTTAAAATGAATTAAGACTTCAAGTTCTTTTTCCTGCCACGAAACACCCTCCAAGGGACCGTCTGATGAGGGTGGGGAGAGCAGGGGTGGGAGGAGGTGGGCAGCTGGCCCTCGGGTTCGTCCTGATGCCTGGGGAAAGGGTGGTGCCCAGGTCACAAGCGTCTGTCCCTCTAGAGACTGGCCGTGTAGTCATCACTGTCTCATGTTTTATTGTTGTGGCTGTTTGTTTCATCTCTTGGATTTGGCCCTGAGGATGTTTCGACTTGGGTAAAACTTTGGATTCACCAAAATGTCTGACGAAGCACCCGCCCCCCCCGCCCCCCCCCCACCATGGCCACACGATGCTCTGTGACGCCCCCTTCTGATGGGCGCGTTGAATGACCTGCCTCACAGACCACCTAAGGTTATGTGGGAAGAAAAAAACCCCTTCCACTTAGAGAAATGTAACATTACATATGCAAATGCACTTTTAAAAAACAGACAAAAGAAAGTTTTGGTTTTGTTACCTATACCGAATTTGCCAGATTTATTATTTAGTATCTAAATATTTAATTCAAAACCTGTAATGAATTCCTGACTCAGTCATTCACCAAACACTAATTGAGCATAAACTGTCTTCTTAGCTTTATGGTATACATTTGTGGGATACATTGAAAAAGTACATTTAAAGATGTACCGTCTTTAAGACATTTAAAATATGCATTCCCTGAATCTGTCCACACGCAAATTTAATTTTGACCAGCAAGTCTTTGAAAATGAAAGATAGACACAATTTTTTTAATTGAAATGAAAAAACAGTCTGAAACCTCCTTAAAATTCTACAGAGGTAATTTAGGCTATGATTAATAAGATTATAACACTTTCTCAATGTGGGAATGATTCTACCCCAGAAGCCACCCTTCTTTTCATTAAATCTAAATGCTATTAACTGGGAGACGCACCACTGCTTCATGGACCACCAAGAAAAAATGCTGCTAATGAAATTATGACCTGACACTTCCTTATCACTCAAAATTTTAATCTGTACGTTCTGAAGAGCTATTTAAAAAGGCATAATTGGATACAGGTTTGTAACCCATTAGCTCTTGCACATATATGTGTGTGTGTGTATAATGATACATTGATATAGGCGCTCCTAAAACTTCACAGAATCTGCCTTTTCTGAATCTTAACGCAGACTCATGAATGCCCCTAATTTTCCACAAACTATTGTTTTCTGCCATCAGGAAAAGTCTTCACTAGCGTCTCAACGTTCAGTTCCAAGCCCCTCGCTCAGGCTCTGAACATTTTTTTTTTTTTTTTTGCGGTACGCGGGCCTCTCACTGTTGTGGCCTCTCCCGCTGCGGAGCACAGGCTCCGGACGCGCAGGCTCAGCGGCCATGGCTCACGGGCCCAGCCGCTCCGCAGCACGTGGGATCTTCCCGGACCGGGGCACGAACCCGTGTCCCCTGCATCGGCAGGCGGACTCTCAACCACTGCGCCACCAGGGAAGCCCGGCTCTGAACATTTTGACGCGGGCACTGCCTTGAATTCTAATTCTATAGAAGGTGTCAACAAAGTGTTTTCAGAAAACAGGCTTTCTCCAAAAGTCCTTGCGTGAGTCCTGCATCACTGCGTGTGTGAGTGAGAAACGCCAACACTCTTCTGTTTCCCTGTGGAGTAATCTCCCTGGGAAGAAACCTTACCAGGTACTGATGCAAGCTGTTCTCTTCCAAAGACTCCCTCACAGACTCCCTGGGAAACGCTGCTTTCCCAGCCGTCTGGGCGTCCCCCAGCCTGTCCAGTGGACACAGGCAGGCACCCATCCCTGTCCTGCCCTGGTGTGTGGCCTGAAGCATCAGGGGTTGTGGTCGCCCTGTCCTGTCCTACCCCTTGGGTGATGATTCCATCCTGGGTTCACCCCATGGGCTTGCTCCTGACTTTCCAGATTAACACCTCAGAACACACTAGAAGTTTATTTCAGATGACAATATCCCAGTCCTACATCTTGCCCATGGAGACAAAGCTTGGAGCTGTCAGTTTCATCTTTCTTTTTCACAAGCATTAAATATTCTAGTTCTTTCTTTTAGTAAAACAACAACAACAAAAACCAACCTTTTGATAAGAGTTCTGAAGGATTCTCACTTTAGTCCAGATTGCCAGCCCAGAAGCCCCTGCAGACACGACCTGAATATCACGCCTCGTATCACGCTCTGAAAGAGCTCCAGATAGAAGGAAAATGTAGTGGCTGCATCATCTTCTGTCTCATCTTTTGCAGCTGGGATACAAGAACACAATCAGGGATTTCTTACTTGATTCATATCTTGGATTGGCTTAAATTTGTAGAGATTTGAAAGCCCTTTTTCCTACTTTGCCTCAATTGATTTAAAAAAATAAAACCTGTAGGTGAGCAGCGAAGCCTTGTTATACCCGTTTCGCAGATGGGGAGACCGAGGAACAGAGGGCAGAAGAAGGGACCTACTGGAGTCCCTGCCAGAAAGCACCAGCTCTTCCAGGAATAAGGGCCTGGCTTCAGCCTGGCACCCTGCCCATGACCACCAACCCCTTTCAGTGTGGGACACGGAGCAGGGCCAGAAAGCGGGGCCCAGGAGGGGGCGAGGAGGGGATGCCTGTGGGACTGCTCCCCTCCCAGCCACTGTGGCCTCCGACCCACCACTGATCTCGGAGTCGGCCAAGTCAACTGCCCTTGCATATTATGAAGACTTAATTGGAAATTTCCTATCAAGCTACGGAGAGTTTAATTAAACATGAGGAAGAAATCTCCAAAAATCAAGCCCTTGATTATGCGTGTTTTTGCTCTGGACCTAGAAAATTCTAATTTTCACCCCGGTTGCCCTTTCTCAGAATGAAAAGTCAGACGTTGTTTTTTCCCAAAGGTGAGACCTTGGACTCTGCTACCAGAGACACTCACATCCTCTTAGTCTCTCTGTGGTTTTCCTTCTCAGCTGGTCTCCTAAGGCATGGAGACTCAGTTCTGGCACTTTCCATCTCCAGCAGGAATCTGCAAGGTCAAGTATATTTTAAGAACTATCTCTGGGCTGCTCAGAGAAGTGGGCCATTTTGTCGTCAGGGCGCGAATAGGAGTGTGTGATATGCCGGGGGTTTTGCTGCCCCGTGGGTGCAGCCCTGCATCTGGGCTCACGGGAGGGGGAGGAAAGAAAATGCAGGGCAGCTGTGATCTGTTCCAGAACGGTAAGCTGTGCTGTGTGAGGGCCTCATGGCCGACTGTGGAGCCCTGGTGCCAGGAAGCCAGAGGCATTGAATTGGAGCTGTAGGCGGCGGGGGCTCCTGAAGGAACCCAGGCAAATGGGTCCCTTGGGTGCTGGCGCTGGGCAGGGATAGTTCCCTCTGCCCACAGGCTGCCTGAGCCTCTCCTTCTGCAGAAGAGGACAGGGGACAAAGCAGCTGACCTCCGGCACCCAGGGCAATGGCTGGCCTCTGCCCAGGTCCAGACCGTCTGAGAGACTCCTTCAGAAACGGGGTGGACGCCACAGGACGGCAGCGCAACTGGGCTCACTTTCTCCACAGGTGCCCAGAGACTCAGGGCCGCTGGCTGCTGGGCTGTGACGGAGAGGAAGGTGGGCCGGGGGCCACCAGCTCACATGTGGCAGTGCCATCCCATGCGTTTAGATGGGACCATACACACAACCCTGGTGTCCTAGGGCTAATTCCACACCCTGTCATTTCTTAGTGGAATTTCCACTCTGCTTCAACTTTTTAAAATAATTTATTTACTTTTGGCTGTGTTGGGTCTTTGTTGCTGCGTGCGGGCTTTCTCTAGTTGTGGTGAGCAGGGGCTACTCATCGTTGCGGTGCACGGGCTTCTTATTGTGGTGGCTTCTCTTGTTGCGGAGCACAGGCTCTAGGTGCGCAGGCTTCAGTAGTTGTGGCCCACGGGCTCAGTAGTTGTGGCTTACGGGCTCTAGAGCACAGGCTCAGTAGTTGTGGCTCACGGGCCCAGCCGCTCCACGGCATGTGGGATCTTCCCGGACCAGGGCACGAACCCATGTCCCCTGCATTGGCAGGCGGCCTCTCAGCCACTGCGCCACCAGGAAAGCCCTCTGCTTCAGCTTTTAACCCTTATTATCGATATTACTTATATCTCTATGAAAATATTTTCTTTCTGTTGACAGTGTTTTTGAGTGTTAAAATGCTTTCACATTTTAAATATTATATTTGTGAGGCATTTTTCTTCTTTTTATAAGCCAGTATCTTACTTACAACCATTACAATTCTTTTTTTTAATTGTATTTTTTTATTGGAGTATAATTGGTTTACAATGTTGTCCTTTAACTATTACAGTTCTTAAACAATTACTCCTAGTATCTTGTTAATTCTCATGTTTTTAATTTCTTTTATATTAAGAACAAAGTTACTCATATATTAATAACAAAGTGTAACATTTTTTTTGTTTTCTCATGAGACTTCCTCATAATTTTATTTCTGTGCAATTCAACGGAAACATCTTTTATGATTTTTCTTCTTTTACTTGGGATTAATATTGTTTAGTGAAGACTGGAGGGTTTCAGTATCGATTAACTCACGCCTTAACATCTTCCTGTGTCTCTAAGGAGCTCTAAGTGATTTCTCAGATACATCTGTCCTACAGTTGGCATCCTGTGAGGTGCACAATATTTGCTGGAATTCACTAGAGGTACCTGCTGAGATGATGAAGATGATGTCCTCTGCTGAGGACAGAGGATTCTGAAAAGAGAGCTGAGGGTTGAAACATATTGTCAAGACTCATTTCTTAGCATCAGGGATGCCATTTCTTCCCTCTCAAATTTAAATCCTGGCTGATTTTCTTCATAACTGGTTTTCAATATGCAAGAAGGGCTACAGGATCGACCAGGAGACAGCGCAGTGAAGCTCTGGGCAGAACGAGGAGCTGACTGTACTGAGTTGATCTTGGGCTGACGCCACAGACCTGCACGCAGCACACGAGGCCTCTGTCACCAGCCTGTTCCCGTGACCCTGGAAAACTGGACCACCTACACGGGAAGATAGCACAAGTGATGAGAAAACTTGGAATTCTCTCAAATAGGGCTTCTGGGAGGACTTTGATATTTTTAGCGTAGGACCGGGGCCACAGTAGCCTTGTTCACCCCCAGAGATCTGTACTAGGCAAGCAGAGCGAGATCTGAATTGTGCTGTCAGGGAGGGAGCACGGGGGCCCCGGGGGGACTGTGCACGGGATTAACCTCTACGAGCCAACTCGTGAGCTTCACGTGTGACAGACCCATGGTCATGACACGCTGAGATGCCTGTAAAGGACGGGCATGCCCGAGGGGCTAGGAAGCAGGGAGACTGAGGGCCCCCGAGAGATGTAGGGAAGGCGGGCTCAGCAGGGAGAGGGGCCGGGTGGCCAGCAAGGTCTGTGTGCTCAGCTGGGTCATGAAAGGTGAGTGAGAAGCAGCAGGGACAGAGGCCCAGAGATGGAAGGTGTGTTTGCGGCCACAGCCAACCTCGCAGAACTCAGACCAGGGTGGACGGAGCGATCGGTCTCCGGACGGCTCGGCAGGGCTGCCGTGGGGAGAAGGTGAGGGTGAGACTCAAAGTGTCTTCTGCAGACCGTGTGATGGGAGAGTCCGTGGCTTCGGCGGTGCCACCGGCTCCCTGTCCTGCTACCCCTCTTCCTTCCTCTCTGCCCTGATTTTCCAAATCCCGCTGTTTATTTCTGAGCTCTAACAGGGTAGCGTGGCTTCTCTGCTGGCTCCCTCCTGGACACACCCCAGAGTCCCTCCCTCCCCAGGAAAGAACCTCACTCTTGTCAATTGAGTTAAAATGAGATTCCGAGGAGGTACAGGCAGACGTTCCACCCGTGAGCCTGCACTGTCCCCTGGGGGCCTGGTCTCCTGAGGAACGGGTGTGGCAGGGCGCGGTCCACACCTGCCCAGGGCTCGCCACGGACCATCCTCTGAGCATCCTCTCAGCTTGACGGGGCAGCCCCTCAGACCCCACGCTCATTCCCACCCCTCTGTCCTTGCCCCCTGGCACCTCTCGCCCCTTCCCAATCCAGCTGCATCTTGGTTCATCTTGAAGACCCGAATCATATCCCAAGCTTCCCATGAGGTTTCCTTGGGCTGTCGCGCGTGTCTTTAGACCCACGTTTACTTGGTATGTCGTAGGCAGTGCAGCCGTATCCTCTCTGGTGTCTGTTCCTTTGGTTCCGGGAGCCTGTCTCTCCTCCCACCTTTTCTGTCCTCCGTCAGGGCCAAGGCTGCGATATTCCGGGGGCACAGCCTGCCTTGAACAGCCTCAAACTATTCTGTGGGGGATGCCTGAGCACGAGGAGAGAGAAAGGGGGACCGGGGGCCGGGAGTGGCCTGAGGAAGGAAGGGGGTGAGGGATGACGGGCCCTGGACAGGCCCAGCGTCTGGGAGGAGCCGCCCCGCGCAGCTGTCCAGGTGTGCGGTGCAGGCCCTCCTGGGGTTGGCTTCTCCCCTGCAGTGTAGGTTCCCAGGGGATGTTGCGGGCCTCACAGACAAGCCCACCTCTGTGGTTAGGGGACCTGGCGCAGGGAGGAGACGCTGCTCGAGGAAGCACTCAGCCTGTCTCTGGGTCCCCTCTCACGTGGACATCACCCACAAGGCACATGCTGAGTCCACAGGTGCTGCCGTGACCACGCTGGCAGGGCGTCTGGAGGAGACTGCGGCTTCGAGGATGGTACAGAAGGGAATCCCTTTGGGACAAGCAGGGTTTTTTGGCAAGAGGGGCAGCTCTGAGTCGGAAGTGCAGGCTGAGCTCTCATGTCCCCATCTGGAAGTCTGAGAGCCTCTGCCCCGGGACTCTGTGCTGGTGGATGAGGGACCATTTGTTACCAGGTGTGTCCCCAGTGCTCGTGTGATGCCCATCGCCATGCCCGCGGGGTTTACTGCTCTACGCCACCCTTAGAGCCTGTGCGTTTTTTCTCATATCGGCCAGGATTTTTGTGCCATCCTAAAATAAATCTCGTCTGTCGAGTGCAAATAATCAGAAGAATAAAAGTCTGCTTTCCGAGTCTAGTCATCCTGAACATTCGATGTCCACATTCTGTAAGCACATGTGAATGCCAGTTTATCCACTGAAGGAAAGGACGTGATTAAACACTCGCTTTTTTTGATTATAAAGAAAACTATAGATAAGCAATCATTTTTTAAAAGTTGCTTTGGGTAAAACCTCCTCTACTGTATTTTCCTTGTGAAATAATGTAGCTCCTCTGGTTTTCATCAGTCATGACACTTCTGTCCCTTTTGAAACTCAACAGACTGGATAAAAATGTTACAATCAAACTAGGGATACAAAACAAAATACTGTGATTCATTTTTCTAAAAGCACCCTTCACTTACGCACCAAAAGAAGAGAGATACTATTTCTAGGACTTATAATCTGCCTATTGGGCTTCCCTGGTGGCGCAGTGGTTGAGAGTCTGCCTGCCGATGCAGGGGACACGGGTTCGTGCCCCGGTCTGGGAGGATCCCACGTGCCGCGGAGCGGCTGGGCCCGTGAGCCATGGCCGCTGAGCCTGCGCGTCCGGAGCCTGTGCTCCGCAACGGGAGAGGCCACAGCAGTGAGAGGCCCGCGTACCGCAAAAAAAAAAAAAAAAAAAATCTGCCTATTCTTCTATGTGTCGATCTAGACGTGGAGAGAGATGACAGACAGACAGACAGACAGGTGGGTGGGGCCCAGATCCTCTTTGCCTAGCAGAACGTTTCTGCACATTTCTCACACCGAGCTAGCTGGCCTGCTGCAGCCGGACTGGCCCGTCCGCGACTCCCGCGTTGAACACTGGCGGCCGGAGACCTGCTCTCGCCGCTTTGCAGTTGTAACACCTGCTCCTGGCTGGCTTCACCGAAGGAACGCTCTGTCAGGGAGAACAGAGGAGATGGGTTTTGTGTCGTTGCAGTAATCCAGGCGGCCTGGACGCGACCTGAGAAATGAGTCCGAATTCTCTGTGATGTGCATGCACGGCCTTCACCGGAGGCCAAACTCCAGGCCGAAGCCCAGGGGCTGAGCTTCCTGGGTTCCCTGAAGGATCCCAGGTCACAGCTGCACGCGACGAGGGGCCTGCTTCACCCACAGCTTTACGACCACGTGATCCTTCTTTTATCTGCCAAACAGCGTTTTGTCTCGTTTGAGAATCTTCATGGTGCTCCAGGCGAGTTTTGTTTATTTTTAAAACAACCTAGTATTTGCTTTTCTGCTGTTAGAAACAATGCAGTGACGTGGATACCCCCTCTTGGAATTGGCCGCGAGGCTCTTTTGGGATGGCTCCTAGAACTGGAAACCTTGCATGCAGGGCAGGCCGGTTTTTTTGGTGAGTACTTCTGCAGGCATTGCCCCAGGCCTCGCTGCCCCTGTTCTGGGCTTATAACGATACCAGCACCACCACGATCCACGGCCACGGATCAGCCTCTCCTAATACTCAAACCAGGCCTGTCTGACCCCCGGACTCCACGATAAAATATTTACCTGTTGCCTTAAAATATTTTTCTGCTTTCAGTATTACTGTTGGCAAATAATTGGTGTTTCTAAACGTTCCAGGTGAAGCAGCAGGAAGAAACCGCACGCCTGTCTGGAACTGGCTGTGTGACCCTGGACCCGACCTTTCTGGGCCTGCAGCCCCTCCTGTTGGCGAATCCCCTCCTGCCTCCCTGATGGCCTGCGTGTGTCGCCCTGTGGTGGCCGCTGTTTCTACAGGGACAGAGCAGGGTGGCCGTGTGTGGTTATCAGTGACCATGGGATACAAAGGGGGGGTTTCAATGGATTCACACACCACACACACACACACACACACACACACGCACACACACACACTCTCTCTCTCTCTCTCTCTCAGACAGACCTTCACAGGAAAAGCGCTTCATAATTAAACAAGTGACTTGAATTTGTACTCTATTGCTGCAACGTTTTCAAGGGGCGTGATCGTACCTCAGGCCTTTGTATTGGAGAATGTCCATCAGGAAGCCAGGCTTCCTGCACAGAACTCGCCTGGATCAACGGGCTGTGCCTCGTCCAGCTGCGTCGCTTGCAGTGTGGACGGTCTGGGCTCCACGTGGCCGGGAGCTGTCCTCAGGGACTGTCTGTGGCACAGCATCGTCTGTCGGGGCTCCCAGGGTTGCAGGGGATTCCAAACACAAGCTCAGTAATAAAACACACGTTTATGACCTTTTTTTTGCCAAATTCTGCAGCATACCACGTGACAGCCTCCGTCTCCGGATCTGTTACTACTGTTCCTGCCCCAAACCCCTCAGCTCAGTTCAAAGTTTCCAGGAAAACAAAAGATAATGGAGATCCGTCAGGAAGTCAGACCATGGCGCTGGCTTGATATCGTATTCTATGCCTTATGAAGTTTTCTCTTATCAGCACCCGCATCAAATAATGTTTATTAAGCCCGTCCTGGGCCCAGTGCCAGCAGGGTAACTTTTCCCTACAGTTCCCTCCCTGTGCTGGGTTTTCAAATGGTCCTGACCAATTCTGTTGTGAAATCAATTTCTCCCTTGTTAACCAAATAGGTTATTTTTGATGAAAATCACAAGATAATTGAGTTTGTAATCTCAGTGAAAGCGGTTCAAGAACTCCAAGGCCCCGGTGTGAGTGTCAGCGCGGTGAAGACAGATATGCCCGGGGTTCCGGGGTCAGCAGCCTGGGATTATGGCTGCACGTGGGCCTTCACAGCCGAGGACACGTTCTGTGCACAGTTTTCAGGACATAAATAAGCACTACGGGTGTGCGTGGCACTTAATTTCCACAGAGATAGCCATTATCCTTGGTATTAGTTAGCTGCCCTTCGTAATTCATTCCCTTGAATTTTTTCCTAAAGTTTCCCCAAACTGTGGGTAAAAACTTCTAATACAGATAAAATGTCAGTTGTAAATTATGACAACAGCTGTTTGCGTTTAGGATCTTAGCATCCCCCTGCCCCCAACTCCCACTCCAGGAGGAAAATCGTCGAATGTGAAAAGGTATTAACCCGTTAGGTTTATCCGGGTGATCCTACATATTAACGTGGACCTCTAGGTATTTGCCATTAGCCAGAGAGTGGACAACAAAGTAAAAATAAACAGATGCAATCTCTTTTTAGTAATTATGAGCTGCCTGATACTCAGTTTCACGTACATCACCTGAGCTATCCTTTCTGGAGTCCTAGGGAAGCTGGAAAATTCACCAGAGGTCACGCTGCCCTTAGGCCCGGATAAGGTTCACTAAAACCTCCCACACCCGGCCCCTCCATCAGCTCTCTGAGGCAGTGAGTTCTCAGCTGGCTTTTCACAAACCCTAGGCATTTCTTTCCAGCATGGCTGGAAAATTTCATCTACAGGCAATTAATTTTTGAAAGAACTGAGGTCCACGGTGGCATCAGCCTGGCTGAATGGTGAGGTGCTCGGGCCTCCGTCGGGGCAGAGCAGGCGGCACTTGCTTCGCGGAAAGAGAAGGGGTGTAAGATGCCATCAGACCAACGCCGAGAAGACTGCTCATTCACGGAGCACGAAGAATCTGGACTCCAGGGTGAGTGGAAGAGAGCAGCCGAGGGGGAAACAGCTTCTTTAAACAGCATCATGGTCAGAAAGACAAGGAAAGCCAGGTGGGGTGACCGCGCGTGAGCTGGGCCCGTCGAGAGATCTGCAGAATCTCACGACACGCGGAAGCCTGACTTGGTTCCGCAGGAGAAGCTGACAGCTGCAGCCCTAATTGCCAGCAGTTCGGGGCTTCATGTCGCGGCAACGAGGAGAGGCATCAGGGAGAGGCTGCGGCGCTGGGGGCAGAGGAAGGTGGGCTCTTTCAACAGGGTCAGTGCCCTGGGTCCTCGCCGTCTCAACTCCTGTCCTGGACGCCGGGAACGTGCCCTTCCTTCTGGAGGAGGGCAGACAGCCTGCCTATGGGCTTATCTCTGCTTCCAGAAGAAAAAGGGAGGGCTGAGCGTTTTTCTTGCATCTGCTGTTTAAGTGCCTTTAGCTCAAAATACATTTATGTCAAAGAAGCATATTTCGGGGTGATCTCGTCTAGTTTCCTTCCCGGCGGAATTGCTCCTGTGCTCACGTGCAACGTTTAGCAAGGTTTCCACGGCCCAGAGGTTTCACAGCTACAGGCTCCCTCCTTCCTGCCCCTCCTGCTGCCTCCCCCCCACTCACTGTCTCTCTGTCTCTCGTCTCTGTCTATTCCCTCTCTGTCTCTCTCTCCCTCCTTCTCTCTGTCCTTCTTTGTCTCTCTGCCTCTGTCTGTCCGTCTCTCCCTCTCCCCCAGGAAAGGGACGTCTCATGGGACCAGCACCCGCCTCGGCCCACCCGTGGAAACATCAGAACAGGAGACTGAGTCCGACCTGCGCATCCACTATGTATTTCTCACGCGATGGAGACCGGGCGTGAACGGGAATCACCTTGAAAAGCCAAGTGCACATTCTCACCCACGGTGCCACAGGGCAGACCAGGCACTCCAACCTACGCAGCCTTGTGCGCCTCTCAGCCACTGGGTGGAGTGGGAAGGCTCCGTGGAGTGTGGACCCCTGGCTTTAAGCTGGGCCGAGACCCAGAACTCGAGGACGCACAGCGGCCTTCCTAGCAGCAGAAACAGCAAAGCGGCCAATCTGTCTCCGGAGCCTCGGCTTCAACGCGGATCCAGGACCGCGGGCAGCTCCCTGGCGACTCCTCCAAGTGTCCTCGTTCCTTCGTTCACCTGCTGTCACCAGCTCTGCGTCTCCTTTGTCCGATGAGAGTCACCAGGGGCTGCAGGGAGATACTGAAGATCACTAGGGCCTACTCGAAGCTTCCTTCCTGACGTCGTTCCAGGATGGGGAGACATTAGCCAGGGCGCTTCCGAGTAGATGAGAAGGGTTCTTTTCTCCAGCAAATACGTGTTGGCAAACACTTCATCATTTCATACTGGGCAAAAGTTTATCACAGCGAAGGAGGAGGCCAATTCTGCCTTTATTTATCACACCCGCTGGACGTATCTTCCACTCCTGAACTTTAAAATCTGAAAAGGCAGTTGCCTGGTAGTCAGACAGGCGCCCCTCACGGGAGTAAGGACCGTGGGGGAGGGACAGCAAGGTGACGCCAGCATGCCCTCTGCCCCGTGCGGTCCCCTCACCATCTGTGCATCTCGCTCTCTTTAAGCAGCAGCAGAGACTGCATGTTGCCTTCAAGCGCTCTTGAAAGACCACCCAGTGAAAGGGAACAATCCCGGTGACGTAATCAGGAGAGTCAGCGTTTGGGCGCCTCCCGTCCTGGGCGGCCGCTGCTTCAGGCAGAAGCGATGCCTGTTTCTTCCTGCCCTTTGGAGGTGGCCTCTCGTTTCCTCCGGTTTGTTGCTGGTACTACGTTAATGAGAGCTCCTGTAACTGCGTTCAAATCACCGATGGATGAATGGGCTCAGGCAGTGTTTGCGTTTCCAGGTCGGCCTGTTCATCCTGGGCCACTGGCTCTCGTGCTGACTTGCCGGGGCTTGCGGTCTGATCCCCAGACCCACGCCGCCTGGTCCAGCGCGGCCTAACCTCAGGCTCTGTGGCCGTGATCAATTCTCACCTCCCTGTCCCTGCTTCCCAGATCACCTCATCTGTAACGATGCTGAAAACAACCCGGCGTCTCTTACAAACCCTTGATCCGTGTGTTGGGGGATGCCAGATTTCCCCCCTCCTTTTGTTCCCGTGTGTGTTGGGAGCATCGCTGTTATTTTTCACTGACTTTCCAGCTGGAATCTTATTGCTGTGACTTGGAGGACCCACATCTCTCCCCAGGCTGCCAGAGTCCGGGCTTCTTGGCCTCACTAACGCGTGGTGTCTTTCGGACGTGACCTGTCACTTAATAAACCACCTGCTGAATGGCCCTCGGGCTCTTTCCTGGGTTCACCAGGCAGAGAAGCCGGCTGGACTTTCCCAGAGAAGCACCGGCTTAGTCTAGAGCCAATGGGAAACTTCCACAATTCCCTTGTTTGCTTCGCTTCTGTGTTTTCGCTCCACAAACTTCTGCCCAGCCGTCCCTGCACCACCAGCACCCCGTCCGCGCTCGTTCCGGTGAAACCTTGTCTGCTCAGACTTTTCAAAGTTCACCGTGCCTCAGTTTACCTTTGTACAAAGTTAATAACAAGCGTCAAGAAAGAACCTATGCCCACGTTTTCTCACGGGAGAGGGTTATGGTTCTGGTCCATTCTGGTGCCCACCTGTAATTTAGAGGGTCGGCGTCCCTGTGCCGCTTCCTCCATGCAGCCGTCAGGCACGGGCACGAGCCCTCGCTCCACGTGGTGCCGGCTGCTCACCACGGATGGACGCAGTCTCAGCTTCTCCCCTCGGCCTCCCCCCGGGCACGTCCCAGCTGTGCGACTCCACCTCATTTAAGCTACACAGTCGCGGAGCTGACTTTTGAGAATACATCACCTCCTCTTTGTCGAACGTGTTCTTTTGAGTCTGGGGACCCTGCAAGCTCCCAGCCACACAATGAAGTTTCCCTGAAGGCAGGGAACAGACCCTCAGCATCTGCAAACACCAGCACTACCTACACAAGGATGAAGGGGGCGCTCAGTCCACGACCGCTCATGGAGATTAACTTCCCTCTTTGAAAACTGAAAATCACATTTTCAAAACTCTATTTATGATGGTAAACACGTGTGATTGAAAGAAAATGAAGCTATGTGCCCGGATTTGTTGATTATTTACACCCACGTTAATGGCATAGTTCAAATGCCCATTTGTGGTCCTGGGACACTGATTTCAGCTCATTTCCCATCTGCCTTTTTGGGGTCACCTTCTCAGGTCCCCTCGCGGGGTTTTTCCCCTCTACCCGTTCCGAAAGCAGCTGTGCCCCTGCCAGCCCTTCCCGAGGTCCTCATCCCTCCATCACGACATTCACCGTCACAGGGCAACTCCATCCCCTCTTGGTGCTTGACCGGACCTCTGTGCCGAAAAGCCCTTCTAAGACACCATCAGCTCTTGCATTAAGCACCTGGAATTTTTCCTAAGAGATTTCTCTGCCTATACATAGGCACATAGATTTTAACCTTCTCTCCCTTAGGTAGCCAGAGCGATATTCCTAAAATTTGAATCCCAGCACATCCCTTCTGGGCTTGGAAGCCTGGTATAGGTTCATACCGTTATCAGCGTAAAACCCAAATCACAGGGCACGGTACACCTGGCCCCTTGGACCCACATCTACTTCCCTGTTCAGCTTCCACTCTCCCAGTTACTCCTGGGAATCTGTGCTCTGTTCATCCTAAATTATTTTTATTTTTCTTTTCTCAGGATCTTCCACGCTCTCCTTTACCGCTGCACCTGCGAATATTTCACCCTTTCTTCCCCAGTCTTTCCTCTTTGATGTTCCCTGGCTAGGCTGGATTCAACTTAGACCTCACCTCCTCCAGGGAGCCTTCCAAGACCATCAGCTTCCCCATCTCCCCAAGCTGGGTTGGGTGCCCCTCACGAAACACAGGGAATTGTACTGACCTGTTTATTTGTGTGAAAACACCTCGTTCCCCATTTACCTCTAAGCTCTTCGGAGGAAGGACCATCCATAATTGCCCAATTTTCTATCTTCAGGGATGACCCCAAAGCCTGGATCTTAATAAATGCTCATTTAGGGTGGCAACACGGAGACTGTGATTCAGGCTGCCATGGGGCCTAGGATCTGTGCCTTTATTTTAACACTCTCTAAAGAGAAATGATTCCCGGTGGGATTTGGGAGGCGCTAACCCCTGATAAAGGAGGGTCACTTAACACAATTCCCAGGACCTGAGGGCACAGAAAGGGGAAGCGTGCTCTCTGTGGGTCTGTGCAACCTGCCTTTACTCACAGAGGAATGAAAGCATTTGCTCCGTTAGAAGATAAATTAAAGAACTCAGACGTGGGGAAGAGGATTTGTTTCTGTTAAGTCCAAATGTATTTATTAAGCACTTAGTGTAAAGGACTGCGCCAGAGAGCAAACTGTATTCCGTGCTTTCAGGGAGCTTAGAAATTAGTCGGGAAGCAAGTCAGCACTTGCAGTGATGTGGGACTTAATCAGGGTCTGCTGTGAATAATCTTCTCATCGTCTCTCTATTGATCAGATGCCTCTTGACCAGTTAAATGAGTAGAAAGGACACAGTCTTGCTAGGACTTCAGAGGAGATGGTTATTCCTGCAGAGTTTACAATTCACTTGCAAGATGAGCCATGGATTCGGCCAACGTAAGGCGAGCACACACTGCCCGAGAGTCAGCGCAGGGAGGACGCGGCCCTCAGGGAGGGGCAGAGGGCCTGGAGCGGATGGCAGGGCTGGATCTGACCTGAGAGTGAGGTGGGAACAGCCGCGTCTGGGAAGGGGCGAGGGTGCAGGCAGACGAGCAGACTGATGGGCTGGAGGTGGTCGGCAGAAGATGCGCGGGTAAGGGGAGCCCTCGGCGTGCGCGGGTACGTCGTGGTTCCAGGAGCCGAAGGCCCAGGGGGCCGTCAAGTCCCCAGCAGGCCTTTCAAAAGGAAGAGAAAAGAGAACGTCTGAAGGCTTTAAACAAGCGATAAACGTAAAGTTTGCCTATGTTCTCGCAATTTTATTCATTTAACTTTCTCAGCAAAATGTGGTCTGTCTTCAACCTTAATTTAACAAATCACTCGCCAGAGCAGCCATTTTCCAGCCTCACAGCAGCACAGAAACGGGCGTGTTTGAAACACGACTTGGCCAATCACATAGAAGTTCGGATTCCATCGGTTGGATGTGGAACCCACCCGCCAGATGTAGTTGTTGTTTCTTGAGGTTAAGAACGCCCGCCCCAGAGGGTTCCCAAGGAACTTCTGTGACTGATGCTGCCAAAATGTAGTGCAAGCTTTACTGACATCAAGAAGACATTTCTATTTTCAAGCTAAGAAACTTAGCAATCATTAAACTTAAAGGAAGGTAATTTGCTGCAGAGTTTGAAGCTAGGCAGACACCCTCCACAGGGACATGAATTGCTGTTAAGTGTCTGCGGTAAGTGATGGCCATTTTTGTGACTTTTGTCCAAAAAAATGAGGATCTGAAGATTGAGCTACAAGCTATGCTAACAAAAGAGTAACTGTTGAGGCTGGTTTTGAATTATAACTGAACCAAAACGCATTTCAAAGCAATACATTCTTTTTCTTCCCTTCTCTCCCTTAAAAAACTGGGCTGTATTTTTTCACATTTGGTAAAAGGAATGTTCAGACTCTTTGACCCAGTGTGCCAAGCTGTAGCCAACAGCACATATTCAGAGCTAATTTATGGGCCCCAGAAGGCTACCTGGAAGAGATCTCTGCGGTTGCAATGTCCTATTTTTTTTTTTCTGAATTACTTTGTATCTGATTTAGATGGTTATGATTTTCAGCCTGGGATTTTGCATACAGATCGGGCACTGCTTTGAAACCTCGGCTACCATGCATATTTCATGATTAGCCTCCTCAAAACCCACAACCTCTCTGGAAAAAAAAACCCTGTACCTTTGTGGTTTGCTTATGAAAATGGACATAACCCTAACTTAATGAGAAATATTTTTTAAAACAAAACTTTGAATAATTGAAAATGGCATTGAAAAACAACAACAACAAACTACTACAGGGAAAAATATTTAAGTATGGACTTTTTAATGACAGCATTTTAGAAATAATAACTTAAAACTGTAATTTAAAATATCACCTCTTTTTGGAAGACATGTGACCCACACATTTTTTTTTTCCCCTGGGTGATGTACTTGGAGAAAACACAGATTAAATGAGTTTAGATGCTATTAGAATGGCGCCTTTGCTCTATCTCCTGATGGCAGAACCGAACTCTGATGGTGGAACGGGGCTGAAGTACCAAGCTACAAGGTCAGGGATGGAAGAAACTGCAGTTTGAGACATGAGAGCTCTCCTCTTAAGCACGGATTCCCTATTTTCTTGGTGGATGACTGATCATTGCCAGTACCTTTGAGGATATTTCATCCTAGTAAACCCACCCCCAGCACTACCTTTTGCCCATCTAAGAGCACTGAGGACATGAGGATGGGAAAGCCCTCAAGTGCAAATTTAATAACCTCTGTCCTTCTGGTTGACCCCTCTTGGTATTCCTTGCTGAAGGCATGGCATCATCAGTGGTCTAGTTTCTCTATCCAGAAATCAAAGAAGCCTCGAAGCCTCTCCTCTTTACCCCTCTACATTAACTGGACCACCAGTGCCTGGATCCCCGTGAATGCTCCCAGATGCCCATTTTTCCCTCCATGGGCAGACTGGCCTCGATTATCACTGACCTCTACTCCGTCCCCAGTGTCATAAGCCCTGTCCTGCTCACAATTCTGCGAGCCTTAAGCAATTTTCTTTACTGTAGACAGAATGGTATTTTCTAAATTTTAAATCTCATTATAACCTTTCTGTGCTTAAAACCCTCCCGCGACCCCACAGCCACCAGGACAGAGGCCGATCTCGTCCGCATGCGTACAATGCCCTGCAGGAGCATTTTCCCTGCTTTCTCTGTCAACGCCATCCTTCCCCACCCCATGCTTTCTGCCTTAGCCATGTTTAACTTGTGGTCTCTTAAATTTACTTTGCCCTACTTTATGGTAAAGGCTCGGAACATCCCATTTCTGTGTGAAATAAGGTTTGCCTTTCTTGACCTCCGGGCAACGCCTACTCATCCTTCAGAGCTCAGCTTAAAAACGGCACTTCCACCAGGAAGCCCTTCTTATCTGGGAACGTGTCCTCGCCATAGCACACGTCCCACCGTCACGACTGGCTTGATCCACACACGTACTTTTGTCTCATCCAGATCGTTCATTCTTGACGTGTGCTCACCCTGCACCCTCAGGGCCCCGGGGGCTGATCCTGCAAGGTTACGGAAAGTCGTGTCTGCACCTTGGCACAGCTGCTAGCGTGAGGCTAGGCACTTCTGCTGTAGGATCCTGAGTGAGGTCAACCGCCCCTGAAGCTGCTGTCACTGTCTCTTCAGCCTCGCCAGCCTCTGGCTCACGCAGTGTATCTTCTCCTCTTACTGTTTCCCTCTGGGGATCCCAAGGACGTGGTGGGCTCGAATAGAAACGTTCCTGGGATGTATGTGCATGATTTCATGTTTCCGGTTTCCTCCGTACGGTGGTTGCTTGGTATGCAGACATGGACCAAACATCAGCTCTTTTAAGACCCCCAGCTTATTCTAGCTGTGTTATTCACAACAGCTAGACCAGCGAAGCAACCTGAGTGCCCATCAACAGATGGTGAATGGATAAGTAAACGTAGCAGGGGCGTATAGTGGAATATCATTCAGCCCCGAAAAGAAGAAATTCTGATACTCGCTGCAACAAGGATGAATCTTGGCGACATTATGTTGAGTAAAACAAGCCAGTCGTCAAAGGGTAAATACTCATGTGAGATCCCTAGGGTTGTCAGATTCATAAAAACAGAAAGTAGAAGGGTGTGTTGCCAGGGGCTGGGGGAGGGTGAAGGGGGGTCAGTGTTTAGTGGGTGCAGAGTGTCAGGTTGGGAAGATGAAACGTTCTGGAGAAGATGGTGGGGACTGTCGCACAGTGATGTGCTTAATGCCACCGAATGTCCACTTAAAGTGGTTAAGATGTTGTGTCCCCCTAGAGGGTGGGATGGGGAGGGTGGCAGGGAGACGCCAGAGGGAGGGGACATGGAGACATATGTACACGTGTAGCTGATTCACCGTGTTATACAGCAGCCACTAGCACACCACTGTAAAGCAATTATACTCCAATAAAGATGTTAAAAAAAATGGTTAAGATGGTAAATTTTATGTTACGGGTATTTACCGCAGGAAAAAACAACAAACAAGTCCTGATTGGGCTCCCCCAGGTCAGCCTGGCATATTTGTCTGTGGTCACGTCTGTCACAAGGAGCGCTTGCACTGGAGATGGCAAGGACCAGTTTTGTTCAGAAAAGTGCAAATGCCCTGGTTCCCACAGGCCTTTGGCGACACACCCAGTTCTTTATTTGAGGGTGAACCATTCCAAATAAAGGCTTTGAAGGCTTTTTCTGCTTTAATTTACCTCCCTTGGATAATTCTGAAAAAGGCTCCTACAGGGCTAGCGTTCCCTTTTCTCGATTATTTACAACAGTAGATGGAGGAGGAACTTGACGTTTCTTTGAACCCATTTGCCTCTAGGGCTTCGACCACGTGAACAGTGGATGTACCGCCCTCCCTCAGCTGACTCAGAATTTAGATGTTGTCAGATTTCCTGAGCCTGTAGTATTCTTGCATGAGTTTCTCTCTTTGCTGACCTATCTCTAGACTTTGAAACCAAACAGTAATTCTGGGGAGTCTGAAAAGTTTGACCATATAAAACTAAATAACCACTAGAATTGAATTTGAAGTATACATTCTGCTGATAGTTTTCAAAACCAGTTGTTAGCAATTATTTTTCAAAACACAAGTAAATAGCTAATGAAAATGTAACTGTGTATGTTGAAAGACACACCTTTTATTCTGAGAGTAATGGGACCAGACGTCGGTTTCAAGAGGTTATAGTGGAATTGAGCTATATTTTGTGAGGACTCTGACAAAAGAGCTAAATGAGAGCCGAGAAGAAAGATTAAAAATCGATAGAGAGACATTCCTTGTGCAGGTTAACAACTAGAAAAGCCAGTCTGCAGGTATCGAGCAGATACAGTGCAGATTTCATTCTAAACGCTGCCTGCATTTTATTAATATTTTAAAGGAAACACAGAATTGAACTATGTGATGTTGAAAGCATTGATTATGTGAAATTACTGCAAAATAAGAATATTTATGACATTAAGTTATAGAATTGGGATATTATTATCAAAAATATTTCTAAAAAACATCAAAACATCTACTGCTAGATTTTCCATAAACCTGCTGCACGTATAACTTTAGTAGTTAGTGCCACGGTCATTGCTGTGTGGTTCTACTGTCCTCATAGCCCATCTTTTACAGGTGTTTCCTACACGACCTTAGAGGTGCCTGTTACTACCTATTCTTCCAAAGCGTCACCTGGAAAATCAGGCCCATTTTAGGAAAATTTCAAGGGGCTCCTTCAAGCAGGTTTGTCCACAGTAGATACTCAGCTCATCAAGTTCACTAGAGCTGGCCCCTCCCGCTCTTTGAAGAATGTTTCATGAATGGTACAGGGTTTAACCTGACCAAGCACCCTTACAAGGTTCTGAAGCCCAGCGTCCTGGAGGCTTAGAAGGTTAGTGGTAAGTGTCCTTTCTTCACCCACCCCCAAAGGTTAACCACTTTTTTGAGGCTTTTATTTTGAATTTTGTGATTTAACATTTTATTTCTATTAAATAAACCCTAGAATCTCTTGGTTGTCAGTTTATTCAATATGATGTTCATTATGAATTTGAGACATTGAACTCAAGGCGTATTTTAAAACTTTGTTATATTAATGAAAACCATCTAGAACTATCTTTTGCATTTTTCCTAGACATGAAACTCTTCCCAGGCTTAATGTTTATGTTTTTATCTGGTTTTTCAAATTCCTCAGTTTTTTTCAAGATTATTTTGATGATCTTTATTCCCTAGAAGAGCATACTTAACTGAGATTCACGGACAAATTTTCAGAACACGAACAGTGTATTTTACAGAAACGTTCTACCAGTGACTACTTATTTGTGATCTTATTATGCATGTACATTTTACCTACTGTCCTCACAGTTTTCCTCAACATTTTATCTACAACACTTTTAGTCAAGGAATGTCACTTTTCATGAAATGGGAAGAAGTTAACATCCAAAGGGGATTCAAGATAAACAATCTTCTTGAAAATTGGTAAAAGCAGCAAGGCTGCTAAAACCCATTGATTCTGAGTATCTTAATTTTATGTTTTGACATGACTTGGGGACCTTAGCTACCATGATGAGTTCCAGCCTGTGTCAGTAGTGATGACAAAGTGCTTCAGTTCCCCACCATCTTCCTAGGAGCTGGGCAGATTATCTTGGTTTCAGAAACCTTTCCATTTGTTGTCACACTGGGTTTTTCAAAATTATATAATTGAAATAATCAGCCTTTTTTTCTTTCGCCATTTCAATGTTTCTAGCCTTCCATTTTGAACTCCTTGAAGGCACATTATCTTATCGGTCTCATCTCTACATAGTGATGATAAATGGATGTGTTGGGTGAGTTAATGAACATGAGTTTAGACACCAAAGTAGGATTTGGGATTTTCATGGTTTTAAAAAAATTAACTAATTAATTAATTTAGGCTGTTCCAGGTCTTCGTTGCGGCATGGGGACTTCCTGGTTGTGGCATGCACACAGGATTTAGTTCCCCGACCAGGGATTGAACCCAGGCCCCCTGCGTTGGGAGCACAGACTACTGGACCACCAGGGAAGTCCCTCATGTTTTTTTTCCCTCAAAACAGCAATAGAAAGAGTAAATATAAAGTCCCTTAAAAAATTAGAATACAGCAATAGCCTAAGTGTAATTTCATCTTCAGCGGTATCCAGAGTTTGTGTCCAACATGCATTATAAATGTACATTGTTTATGTACCTGAAATGGCTGAGTGACAGCTCTCCTGGCCACAACATTACCTCACGATGATTTATACACTGTTTTATACCCCCAAGAAATCTAGGCATATAGAGAGTTGACATAGAGTTCTTGTCTGGAAAGAGAGACAGAAGCATAGGAGAGACATGTGAACAAATAATTATATTAACAGTTACTTGGGTGTCAAAAGCAATCAGGAAATGTCCATTGAGATGAAAAGGAAATGGCATAAAATTACAAAGAACACAACTGAAAGTTATATATTTTATTCAAAGTCACACAGGCCACCTGGAGGTTTACAAGGCATGAATCACACAGAGGTATTGTGTGGGGCTTGTGAAAATCTGTGGACAATGACCTTCACGACATTCAACTGGAAACAGTCACCCACGTAACAACTGACATAGAAAGACCCTCTTAAATGCATTCCTTATCTGTCACAATGTCTCTTTTTTTTTTTTATGCTGGGGGTAGGAGTTTATTAATTAATTAATTTATTTTTGCTGTGTTGGGTCTTCGTTTCGGCGCGAGGGCTCTCTCTAGTTGTGGCAAGCAGGGGCCACTCTTCATCGCGGCACGCAGGCCTCTCACTGTCGCGGCCTCTCTTGTTGCGGAGCACAGGCTCCAGACGCGCAGGCTCAGTAGTTGTGGCTCACGGGCCTAGTTGCTCCGCGGCATCTGGGATCCTCCCAGACCAGGGCTCAAACCCGTGTCCCCTGCATTAGCAGGCAGATTCTCAACCACTGCACCACCAGGGAAGCCCTGTCGCAATGTCTTTGAAGATCTACTTCTTAAAAAAATTCAGTTTAAAACTGCATGTGACTATGTTATTTTAAATTATACTTTATATTACATATTTTATACTAAATTAAATTGTGATAACCCCCAAAGCAAAGTTTTCAAAATACGACATTGTCTCACTTCCAGTCTTTCTAAAAATAAGAAGAAAAAAATTAAATTCTGTTTACATGTTTTACAAAACAGCAAAAAAGTAAAAATTCTGAGTATCTTTATTTATACGCTGATGCAAAAGAATGATTCTGTGAATGACTTGTGTGTATTATTTTTATCCAATTGAAATTATAATTATTTGAAAAACATGCATGATCAATTGCTTGAAAAACAGCACAAACGTGGTGAAAAAGTGCCTTTGGAATGCGGTAGACTGTTTCATAATCTTCTTAATCTCCATCTTCTTAATTTTCCATTTATTTCACGGTTCCATTAGGTGGCACTGTGAGAATATTGACAGGCAGAGCAAATCCATCCCTTTGTAACAAACGCAAATTTTTTTTTTTTTTGGTAATTCTGATTTTATTTTATTAACTTTTAAAACCTTGTTATTTAAGGTAGTTCGGTCATTATGCAGCTCAACGTGTTTTAACTCCTAGACTCCTGGTCCAAAGCCCAAGAGTCCTGGAAACACTGCGGGGCGGGCCCTGAAAGTCTCAGATGATGGGGCTCTGATCTGGAGAAGCTGGTCCAGGAGGGGCCCAGGAAGAAGGGGGCCCACTGTCCTGCGGTGGAAACAGCTTCGGTGAGTCCTGGGGGCAGCCAAGTTCTCTGGGACTCCTCGCAGGGAGCTGGGCAGCAGCTGTCGCCAGTTGAGACGGGACAACTCAGGGCAGCGTGGACAGTGTCTCTGCAGAAGGACCAGCTACGGACAAGCCCTGAGCCTGGGTGTTGTGTTAGAGCATCACGCAGGCTGGGAGACCCCTGTCCCTCCCCACTGTCCAGAGGGAATGAGGGTAACAGCAGCAGGTGGAAGGCGCTGAGGACACTGGGATCACTCACATACGAAGAGTAACCATGAGTAATTAACTTGATTGTGGTCGTCATGTCATATGAACACGTGCGCTAAATCTCACCTGTTGGGCCCGTTACAAACAAACCAACGTCACGATGTGCAACGTAAGTATACACAGTTCCTGCCAACCTTTCCTCAACAAAGCTGGAAAAAATTTTAAAGATAATGGAGTATCTGCTTGTGTTTGTTATCCTTTGGAATATTGGTAAGACATGGTTAATATAGTCTATTACATGTGATTTTAGGTGCCGAAAAATATGTTATTGTGCGTAAAGGTGTAAATTTATAAAAATAGCCAAACTGGAGATAGGAACTTGGCTTTCAGATCATTATAAATATTGCCTACAAAAACTTCACATGGCTGAAATGTCTCTTTAATACTGGTTCCCATTTTTTGCATGTAATGATTTGATTAGATGTCTCTTTAGCACTTATTTAAATAATCTGTCCTTTGGTTAAACATATGTTTTATAATGAGAAACATTAAAATAGTATATTATAGTGTTTTGGTCTGGAAAAAAAACATAAAAGGAATACAGCTGAAGTTTGTAGTGCCTAGAAGTACTGAGCAAAATCTCACATTCCTCCTAAAAAATAGTCCCTCGAAAGCCCAGGGACTGTACACACCACATCTGGGTGCGCTTGGGAAAGCCTCTGGTCTCCTGGGACCACGGAACCACAAGGATGTTTGGAAAGGCCACCCAGGTCGCCTCGTATGTTCGTTCCTTTCAGGGCCTCTCTGAGGTGAGGTAGGGTTCCCAAAATCTCTATGAACACACAATGAGGCCATAGGAACAAGTCAGAAGGGGTTAAATCAATGATCCCCACTTGGATCCAGAGTCATGCTGGGGACTGTGGTGACTTTCTCCACCGGTGTAGAATGAGCGAATCCGGGGGTCTCTCTGGGGGACAGGTTTCATCACACACCTGTAATACGTGGTGGGCGCTGCACTGTAACCTCTGCAGCCACCAGGCAGAGAGGGTCCCTCATTTTCCTCATGGTCTTGGAGTTGGGCCACAGGGTCCTGCACACACAGTGAAAATGATGTGCAGCTCTACCAGCTGTTCACTTTCCTACAGACCTGTTCACTCTCCCACAGATCTGTTCACCCATTAATCTACTACATATATATTTTTGGCATATGGAGTGCATATGGACGTCCTGGAAGCTCATGGAATTTTTATTCTGGTTCATGTAGCAGCTAAAAGAGCACAAAAATGCAGAACCTGGCAGCCAGCCGCAGACACATTGACTCAGAACCTGCATTTTTGTAAGATTTCCTGGCCATCCTCACACACATCACAGTTTGAGAAGGGCCTAGTACACTGCAGCCTGCAGATGGTTAGTGCAAAAGAAAGGGTAGCATGTCACTTTCAAAGTTGCAGTTTACTATGTTCATCTCTTATTGAGGATAAAAAACCAAGGGACCACTGAAGGCAGTTGTTGCAGGGAGAAGTCGTATCGTTTATAACTGATCAGAAATAATAAGACCGTCGTTACCAACCACGTGGAACCTGACTCGCGTTTGCCCGCGACCCACCAGCCTCCTTTGATTGCTGCTGGCCGCTGGCCTTTATCCACTTGCTGCCCCTTAACTATCTGATCAGAAGGTGGATAAGATGGAGGAAGGAGATGAGAAGCATTGGATTGATCCATCTTGTGATTTCCTTGGAAGCTTGGAAACTGCTTGACGGGGAGAATGCAGGCATTAGTGGGTAGAGTGTGCGGGGATTAATCTGAGTCTTGTCCCTTTAGTGTTGCTCCTTGGCTCCACAGCGAGAGAGAAGCCGGGCAGTTTCCGGTTGTGAGGAAAGTACCCTAACCTCATCCTTAATAGCTGGAATCGTTAACTGTCTTGTTCTTTATTTGTCTCTTCTCCAATGAATCAGACAAACACATTTGCGGCGAATGCTACTATAGAATTAGCTTTCGACTGAGCTCTCAGAATCAGCCATTGCCCCCCCAACAGTAATATTTCTGAAAGTCTCGAAAACCTCTTTATTCAGAGTTTAAGTGGGGGCTTTGTCACGGATTCTTTGGTTCCTCTACCCACTCCCATTACTATTAGAGTGCTTAAAAGATAGAAAGGACGCTCAAAACTGATGCAGGAGAAGACCTTACAGGTTACATGTTCGAGTTGGGAGGGGAAAGGCGAGTAGGGTTGCGATGTTGGCTGTCTAAGTCACCATGGCCCAGGGGCAGGTAGGCTTCTCATTCTGTTGACACAAGGTCAATGGAAATCAGCTTCACTGCCCACCAAGTCCACACCTCGGGGTTGGGTGGCCTCTTGGTCGCTGTTTTTTAATTGCACTTTCTTGGATTCCCCATTTTGCTCTCCATCCGCATCCCCTTCAGCAGCCTTCCCTGTGGCGTCAGACAAAGGAGCATGCTTTGATTTTACTGGAAACTCATCCAGGAGATGGTCAAGCTGCCTTTTCCCAGCAGGTTCATGAAAGGATCATGAAAGACAAGTGATGACGGCGATCGCTAAGATGAATTCAAATAAGTCAAATTGGGAAGGAGAATCCCATAGCAGGGATTGGAGTTCACTCATTCAAACTTAAGTCTCATATATGCTTTCCCTCTGATCCTACAACCTAGAATCAAACAAACAACCCCCCCCCAAAAAAAACCAAAACCTATCTCTATGGCAGAATAACAGAAAGGATGACCCAAATTTAAGGTATACTCTGTTTGCCTCTTTCTGTAAAAATTGGGTCCAGGAAAAACACATACATTGGACATGGTACTTCTGAGAGCAGGATATTTCTCTCTGTCATCTTGTCACCCATGTCTTTTCCTATCCTACATCATCTAAATTTCTAGCAACTTGCTCTCAGTCTCCGACAATATTGAGAACACTGCTCTGTGTGCAAAGTCATACATCTTTAACACAAAGAAAATGAACAGTCTTTTGTCATGCCTTCCAGGATCCCAAAAGCGCCCATTATCTTGCCTGGTTTGATGCCATTATCAGCAGCACAAAGTAGAAGCAAACGTCTAATAAAATTCAGCTATTTTAGAGGCTGTATGAGTCCACACTTTCACACCTCTTCTGGTTAGCTACCTCTTACAGCAAGCTCATCAACTGGCCCTTTGTTCACCCAGCGATGAAGAATGTCTTGGTCCCTGCGATCAGAACAGGAAGTATCAGGTACACAGATCTTTCCATCACCAAGGCCCTTTACAGTCACCACTGAGCTAATTCACACAACACCCCTGGGAGAGGCCCACCTGGGTCTTCTTGATGATATTATGGGGGCTTGACCACTACGTGCTGAACTCTGACTCTGCAGTGAGGACTGCTCTGATGCTTCAGTTTAAATCTGGTATAATTTTCATTCATCCTAGTGGACGCTACAATGAGTATATCTTTCTAAATTAAACAAAATGAAGAAATCCAAATTTCTAAATATTTAAGTGTATCTCTGTGCCACCATAACCACATGAATTCATCTTTTTCTTCTTCATGAGAAGTAAGTTTACCCAACATATCTCCTGTTACAGATTCCACCAACATTTCTTGAGGGCCTGGTAGGAACCAAACCTGTGAGAATCGGTGAATGCAAATCTCTGAGAAACACAATCCTGTCCTCAAGAAATTCAGACCCCAGTTGTGAGAGACAGAGCTGTAGGCCAATGGTTATACGACAAAATTTCCATACAACAGTTAAGTAAAAAGCGCAGTGGGAATTTCGAGGTATATTAGTGGTTCATCACATTTTCATTACCTCATTATTCTGAAAACATTTTTTATAGAGCATCACAGGACACTGAGAACACTATGCTTTGAAGAAGAAATAAGAGCTGTGTTGTGAGCCTGAGATACGCAATAGGGTATAGGGAGTGAACTCATGAAACTAGATGGATTTTAATTTTCTTTCCAACCCTAACAGTTGTTCTCTGGTACAATGACCAGCTCAGTGAGTTGGACCACTAGATAGTTTTCACTCTCCTAAAAATAACTCTGTGTGTATATGAGTGTAAGTGAATCAATAACAATTCTTTTTGTGTATAGTGCCTATAACGGGGGAGCACAGGCACAGTCTTAAAGGTACCCAGGATCTTTTGATCTTTATAAGCAACCGTGTCCATCAGCTGGCAATTCTGGGAATTGAATCGGGAAGGTATTTCATGGACACGTAGATTGTTGGACCTTAAAATGGTCTGTTCTTGGATCCATTGTGTTGGTTTATTCCAGCTTGCTTACTGAGCAAGGGGATGACTCCAGTGCAAAAGGGATTGATAACATATTTAAAATCAGTGGTAGAAACAGAAGCGAAACCCACATCTCTGGGGTGTTTTTCCTCTTTACCTGGATCTTAACCCACATGTATTGCGTGCACAGCTTCTTAAAGGAAGAAGCCCGGAATTAAGAATTAGGCAAACTTGGTTTGAACTCTGGTTTCTCCAACTGTAAGATGAAGTTGAAAACAGACTCTAGTGACTGTGTTTTGGCTGATTTTTCAAAAGCTAGGTTTAATGCATTAATTCTGAGACAGTCTAAGCAGGATTTGCTAAGATATCTTGAAATTGCTTTTGTGTTCCTGTCACAGACATTGAGGGGAAGGGAGACACTGGGGATTGAAGGGCTAAAAGTAGCACTGGCTGTCATTCTTCAGTGAGGAAGCTCTGTCACCTTTATCAGATGGAGGGGACTGAGGAGAACGTCTCAGGACCATACCCTTCTGACATCTGGGGACAGCTTCAGATTCATGGCTTGAGATGTTTTGGCCCTAGCTGACTAGGTCCTGAGGCAGAGCGAAGAGAGACAGCCGGAAAGGGAGGGAGCTGCACTCCACTCACCTTTAACAGAGGGACGGGGTGCCCACCAACCTCCCAACGGTGGGGTGCACCATCTTGAAATATCCTCCCCCAGAGCTTCCTACGGGGGGAAGGGGGTGTCAGAGAACAAGACTGCAGGCATATCATTGTGTACAGCAGGCGAGAATGCCAAACTGACCAGGCGATGCACAAAACTGTGACCACAGGCACTCCTTTTGATGGTCCTTCTCGGGGGGCTTTGCAAAGAATCCATCAAGCACCCCACAGGAGGCGACCCCAAAGCCACCCTGCAAACGTGCAGCGTGAACAGGACTTTTCTTCCCGCCTGATGCCCTTTTTTCCCTGACGTGCCTTTCTCTCTGAGTAAGTTGGGGACATAGAACTAGAACATGTTGGAAAGATCTAAAGTTGGGCTGATTCAAGTGATGTCAGAAGTTTCCAACTGGATGCAAGATTGGAATTTTTATATTAATTTGAACTGGACATTTTACTACTTGAGGGTAAAATGAAAAAGTATGGATTCTCCTCAAGATTCCCTCCAAAGGTTGGGGGAAGAAGAAATCTATACAGTAAACCTATAGGTGAAAGTACAGAGGAAGAATAAAGTTAAGTTCTCTTTTCACCTTCCTGAGTTCAGCTGATTTAACAGACTAGCTGATTATTAATTATGCGAACGTTAGCAAGTTATTAAAGATTTACCACAATTTCTCCATTTTATCTTCTTTCATGTTTGTGTGAGGATACACTGAATGCTTGCTACACAGTAAGCAATAAAATACAAAAGAATAAAATGAAGGCCTCCAATTCTTCTGAACCACTTTACCTTCTATATAAATGTGGGACCAGGAGAAATAGAGGATTAAAAAATTAAAATTAAGGGGCTTCCCTGGTGGCGCGGTGGTTGAGAGTCTGCCTGCCGATGCAGGGGACACGGGTTCATGCCCTGGTCCGGGAGGATCCCACATGCCGCGGAGCGGCTGGGCCCGTGAGCCATGGCCGCAGAGTCTGCGCGTCCGGAGCCTGTTCTCCGCAACGCGAGAGGCCACAACAGTGAGGGGCCCGCGTACCGCAAAAAACAAAAACAAAAACAAACAAACAAACAAAAATTAAAATTAAAAAAAATTTTTTTGGCTGTGCTGCTTGGTATGTGGGATCTTAGTTCCCCAACCAGGGATGGAACCCGTGCCCCCTGCAGTGGAAGTGTGGAGTCTTAATCACTGGACCGCCAGGGAAGTCCCAAGGACAATTTTAAAAATAAATTTGTTGGTAAATGGTTTCAATGAGTATCAACTGTAAAAACAGTAATAATAATTTCCTATGCTATTTAAAATATATGTATAATAGAAATGCATGACTACAGAAATGCAGAGAGGAAGGTAAAGGGAGTGAAGGTGCTCGAAGTTTCCAGGTTTTTGTGCAACAGTGAGTGCACTTTGTGTTAGGCTGTAATGAGTGAGGGGTGCATATTGCAGTCTCTAGGGAAACAACGAAAGAGTAGTGAAAGGACTCATTACTATCAAGTTAGTCAAGAAGAAACCAATTAAAGTTTATTATATTATTAAAGGTAGATTAAGACTTTTTTTCCAGAAAAAATATCGGTACTAATAAGCTCTTCTGGCAGCCCTTCTTTTATTTATTTTATTTTATTTGCGGTACGTGGGCCTCTCACTGCTGTGGCCCCTCCTGCTGCGGAGCACAGGTTCCGGACGCGCAGGCTCAGCGTCCATGGCCCACGGACCCAGCCACTCTGCGGCACGTGGGATCCTCCCGGACCGGGGCACGAACCCGCGTCCCCTGCATCGGCAGGCAGACTCTCAACCACTGCATCACCAGGGAAGCCCCAGCCCTTTTTTTAAAAATCACTTTCTATAGAAGCGCTACTGTTCATTTATGAAACTATGGCTACTGACTTTAAATAGGATTCAGTTTATGTTCAGATATTTCTTAATGTGTCTTTATGTATTATTAAAATAACTTAAAGCAGAATATCAATTATTTATTGACGCTATTATTTAAATAATAATCAATATAATACTTTTAGAAAGCATTCATTCTTTTTTTGACAAAAGTTGATGATTTTTCCATGATTATATCCCTTTGCATTTAAATTACCTACTAATACATTTTCCCAGATGATTTCTGCTACCAAAGTGTAGAGGGGTTGAGAAAAATATTCCCTTTTGCAGTACTGAGGAAAAACACTGTCATTTTAAAAACTAGTTGCATGGAAATAAATATAATATTTGAATGCTTGTATCCATGAACACAGATTATTGAACAACGTATGTATTTGCTAATTGCACCATATAATTGCATCACAGTCATAGAATTGTAGCAAAATAATTTTCCTTTACTGAACCAGGGGTAAAATCCCAAGGAAAAAAAGCTCTTTTATTTGGTATTTGGTACCACAATTGTATAATGTTCTGTTTCTTCCTGAATTTCTCCAATGCAAAATCTGAATTATTTGCAGCAAAGTTTTATCTCTTCTATGAATACACTTGCTCCTGCAAAGCCAGCTGCCTCTGCATCTCCAACTCAGGCAGATGTCTGGAGCCTTCTGTGAGCGTCATGCCAGAGTGTTCCATTACGTATTCCTTGGGAGAGGAGGCCAAGGGGAGTGCAACCAGTCTGCCCTTTATCATCCTGTGCTTGATGCCAAAGCCCAACGAAGCTTGGCCTGAGCTCTGTAGTAGAGCTACAGTGTGGTGAAGGAAATTCTAAACTTCGTGGGGACTTTCCTATTTATTGCACTTAAAATTAAGCAATAAGGTCTTTTTTTTTTTTTTTTTTTTTTTTTTGCTGTACGCGGGCCTCTCACTGCTGTGGCCTCTTCCGTCGCGGAGCACAGGCTCCGGATGCGCAGGCTCAGTGGCCACGGCTCACGGGTCCAACCTCTCCGCGGCATGTGGGATCTTCCCAGACCAGGGCACGAACCCGTGTCCCCTGCATCGGCAGGCAGACTCTCAACCACTGCGCCACCAGGGAAGCCCAGCAATAAGGTGTTGCTAGGGTGTAACCGGGCCTTTGCTTGACTTCCGTCACAATATCAGCTGATGCTTACGGGGCATTCAGTGGGTCCCAGGCACTGTTCAAAGTGCTTAACACCCGTTAACTCAATTCTCGCTAGCACCCCAGGAGTAGTTATAGTATCTTACTGAGGTGTGGAGAGCCTGAGGAACTTGCCCCAGGATCACACAGCCAGCAAAAGACGGTGTCAGGATTCCAGCCCTCACCGTCTGCCCCAGAGTATCTGCCCTTAACCCTGTCTACACTGTGTGGCCGGGACAGTTGCAGTGAGATTCACAATATCTGGTCCTCCTCTGTCTCAGGAAGTCCTACTTCCCGAACTGCAGGCATGGTCAGTGAAATGTGGGCGGGAACGAAGCACCTCACATCGCAGCTAGCGTGGCTAAAGCATCTGGCGGCGTTTCCTCACTCTCTGTCCCTCCCTGCCCTTTTCCCAGGAGTTGTCACCAGATGTGGAGCTGTGTTGGTGTCCTGAGACGGTGGCGCTTCCGTTAGTCTGAGTGACAGTGGTGGTGGAGGGGCTCATAGGAGCTCAGCAACAGGACTTTCAACCGAATTATAAGAGGCCTGAAGCAGCTCTGGTTTCAAGTAATTAAAGAACCCATCACACAGTGAGGAACATTTTTGGGTTCTTTTACGCATGAGAAAAATGTAGACTTTCCTTGCAAGTAAAGACTGCATGCTTAGAATAACTCATATTTTTTACATTTAAATGTTCAATATGAAATTTTATGCTCATGAAATTGAAAAGAAAGCAACTTTTTAATTGTAAGATTATATACATATATGTTGCAAAATGGCTGTCTTTTTGCTGAAATATCATGTTTGAGGTATTTTTTGTACCTTTGGTTAAATGATTTATCTTTTCAGAACAGAATACTGGTGAGATACATTGAAGGCAAAAACCTTGGCAACTACAAATGTTCTTCCCTTATTTTTTCTTTCTTTTGAAAGTCTTTACTTATTTTCTAAATGAAAAATTATACATCAATTTTTTAAAATGTGTTTTTGAGGGAGTAGCAATTACTAGTAAATTAGTGAAAAGCATGACTTTATATGGCACTGAATCACACTCCAGACAGATCTCCCAAAAGATCATAAATAATATGAACTGTTGAAGTAAAATTGAAACCTCAGATGATAAATAACAATTTATTTTAATAGAATGAACTAGAAATATCAAGTCTATAGCATTCCCTTCAAATGTAAGGCAAATGGATACTTTCCTTTTAGGGCTAATAGCAATAATCCTTTTCTCACCATGAAACAACAAACCTATAAAATATAACTGAAAAAGCAATCTACTAAAATGTGCAAATGAAGATACATAAATTTAAAAAAATCAAATATATAATTTCAAAGGAGCTAAATCCTATTCGTTCCTCAATATGGTTAAGTAAGGAGTTTCTTATGTATTTCACTGATAGGCAATATAAAAGCAAGTCAGAATCTAATTCCCTCACACTGGACAAGGAACCATAAAATAAGCTGCTTTGTAATAAGGGCATAATTCTTTCCTCTGTGCATACGATGTCAATCAACATTTTGGATGTGAATTTCCAAAGGGGCTTACCATCTCATTGTTTATCCTTCCCATCTTGCTCCAGGATCTTTGAAGTTGTTGGAGGATTTCTCTATGTATTTTTTGGAGTTTGGCAAGAAAAGAAAGCAAGCTATTTTCTACGCTTAGGGATCTGAGATACAAACAAATTATGTGATTTGACTGTGCAGAAAGTGAGCTTCAAAATCTCTGCTAGAAGCTGGGTTGTTTGCAGGGATTCAAAGCCAGAAATGTTTCCTTGAAAGCAGATCCCATCCCATTCTTTTCTTACCTAGGTATGTGTTTATCCTTCTATTTTCCTTTCTTTTTATCTCTGAGGGAGAGGATAATTTAATAGTAAGTTTATCTACTTTAATGTAGACACATGAATCCAATTAAAATAAGAACTCTACCTTGCTACAAAATGATTTAGAGCACGTTTCACTTAACAAGTGCTGGATTTGAAGACACTGAAGACTTCATTTGACTTAAAGGTCCATGTGGTCATGACAAATCAATTCTGCATCTTCCAAAGGAGGGGACAACCCAACAAAAAAATCGCCTCATGTGAGAGCAGACACAGAACTCCTTTTAGAGGTGTGATGGCTAATTTTCTGTGTCAGTTTGGCTGGGCCATGGGGTCCAGTGGTTTGTTCAAACACTAGTCCAGATATCATTGTGAAGGTATTTTTAAAAATAAGGTAACATTTACATCAGTAGACTTTGAGTAGAGCAGCTTAGCCTCCATGATATGGGTGGGCCTTGTCTAATCAGATTAGCCTCCATGATATGGGTAGCCCTCATCTACTGGGCCTTAAGAGCAAGGACTGAGATTTCCCGAGGAAGGGATTCTGCCTCCAGACCATGAAATAGAAACCTTGCCTAAGTTTCCAGTCTGCAACCCTGCAAAGTTCAGACCCAAGAGGACAACATCAATTCTTGCCTAGGTTTCCAGACCCCCACAGGCCTCACAGACACACCAGGCCTCACAGTCACATGAGCCAATTTCTTAAACCCTATCCCTTAGATGCCCTCTCTCTGAAATATCCATAATGTTTTCTCCAACCGGCTTTTGCTTGGTACAATTACATTGAACACGGAAGGTAAGATACGCACAGTTATGCAAATTGTATTCATAATACTGATTTGTTGGATTTAAAATTTAAGTGTGTAAACTTTTATGGAAATGTAATTACTTACAAAGCTATAAAGAGCATAGATAAATGGAGTTATAATCTAAAAACAATGAAAATATATATTATGTCAATTTTTTACCAATTCCCTAAAATTGTGATAGTACTCTATACGTTCTACCAAAGGATAAAATTCAACATTTCTTGGTTTTGTTTTATTGTCTGAGATAATCTCCAGCAAAGTAGTAATTTTTTAACATGAAGTGGAAAGACTACAATCAGAAGGAAAAAAATGGTAGGAAACAGAAAAAAATGCAAGAAACAAAATTAAAAATAATCATCACATTCTCAATACATAAGGGGCGTGTGTGTGTGTGTGTGTGTGTGTGTGTGTGTGTGTGTGTGTGTGTGTTCTGTTTCTCTCAGGGGAATCCTAACTAAGAACTAAGACTGCATATCAGGCAACCCTTCTGTTCCCTCTTTCTCTCTGTCTTGGTGAATGCTGAGCGCTGACTTGATCGTGCATACCTGGTGGCAGCGTCTATTCTTTTGCTCCTCCAAGGCCTTCCAGGTCGGTGTTGGCTCAGCAGCACCACCCTCTCTGGCTCCCGGGCTCTGTCTCCAGTGTCCTCTGGGCAGCGGAATTCCATACAATGGACTAAGCACGTGATGTGACCTCACGACCTAAGGGAGCAGGCGGCTGCCCTCGCGTGCTGTTGGGGGAATGAGGCCATGCGTGTTGAACATCGCTAATTAAGCCAAACAGCCTAGTTTTCGTACCTCAGTATTGTTCTCGTAAGGCAAGGTGGCAATGACATGTATTTTGCCATCAGATCATTGCTTCATGAGGACACCCTCATAAACTGCAGAACTGTAAAATTATTGCTCTTCTGATGGTAAAGATGCGTCTCTCAGCTGCTCATGTCATTTCCTCTTGAGCTCCGTTAAGCCTTAAGTGTTTAAGAATTTTGATACATCTTCTCCAGAATGCTGTCCTGATGACTTTGGGAGTCTGTCTATTGGCTTAGCCTAGAAATGCAATCCGAAAATCAATCTAACTTCTGACTTTGGTAACTATCTATATAATTGCATAAGACTTTTGTTTTACCCTGTGTTACCTACAACATGTCACTTTTCACACGAGTTACTAAAAAAAAAAGATATAGTAGAAAAAATTGACATATTGACATTAATAATTGAACATCTAAGAACAGAAAAAGTAGAAAATAAAGGACGGCATTGTGTGCGTATGTGGGGGGGTGCGTGTGTGTGTGTCTTGGTGTGTGTGGTGTGCTTACCACCCAAATGTGGTATCATGCCATTTCTTAATCTAAATTTGACATTTCAGAATATTCCAATTAAATTACACATTTAATCATTTGTCTTCCCAAAATGCCAAAAAATAAAATAATAGTATTAAGGATGACAACAGCAACTAGGTAGGGAGAACAGTGGACCAAAGAAGCGTCTATGTTCCCAAAAGACTGGAAATGGATGGAGGAGTGTTAGTTGACCTAGCTGAACCTGGACCCCTCATCATGCTGTCAGAAGGGTCCCTGGGGACTGTCCACCCTGCAGAAGTGGTTGAAAGTGACTGAAAGGGAGTGAGGACCCAATCCCTCCCCCACCTCTTGCTGCCAGGTGGCTCCGTCCCTGATGTCCCATTTCATGTGCAGCACATGCAAGAGATGGTGGGTTCCTCTTCTTAAGAAATGAAAACAGACAGGCTCTCCAGGCCAGGCCAGTGGAGGGAGGAGGGGGGTCAAGAGATGGAGACCAGGGGGACTGGTTCAACATCTATAAACTTGCAATGGGAATCACCCTCGTGCAGCCCTTCCACCAGAAAATCTCCAGTGAGATACAGTCACCCAGGAAAAGTACTGAAAGATTCTTCTGTGGAGAAAGTGGATGCAGATAGAGAAAAAAATCCTATAATACTGATACAGAGATTCCCTAACAAAAATCCAGTTTACCTGAAAAGTGAGGTTCCCCCAGTCAAAAGACTTATCGGCACCCACAAAGCTTTTAATGACATGGTTAATGAAAGTCTCATTCTTAAGTATAAACCGAGCACTAAGGGTTACCAGACACTTACGACACAAAAGAGTACACTAAGTAAAAGAAACACAAAACAACTAAAACTGGAACTCCAAGGAAACAGGACGACACCAAGAACTAGAATTAACATTGTCAGAGAAATAAGGGAAAGTATTGCACCCATGAGACAAGAATCAACGGCATAAAGTGAACAGTTGGGGAACCCATGGGAACTCTTGGGAATGAATCATACGGCAGCTATAATAGAAATGTCATCAGAGGCCCTGGAAGGCGATGCTGAGGACAACCTCCATGAGTTGAATGGAAGAGTAAAGAAAAGATACAGGGTATTTTTGAAATCTTACTGGAATTGCAAACAAAATAGGGTAGAGGTAAAAGTAAGATTTTAAATTTATTTATTTAATTATTTTATATTTTGGCTGCGTTGGGTCTTTGTTGCTGCGCGCGGGCTTTCTCTAGTTGTGGAGAGCGGGGGCTGCTCTTCGTTGCAGTGCGCGGGCTTCTCATTGCGGTGGCTTCTCTTATTGCGGAGCATGGGCTCTAGGTACGTGGGCTTCAGTAGTTGTGGCTTGCGGTCTCAGTAGTTGTGGCTCGTGGGTTCTAGAGTGCAGGCTCAGTAGCTGTGGCGCACGGGCTTAGTTGCTCTGCAGCACGTGGGATCTTCCTGGACCAGGAATCAAACCCGTGTCTCCTGCATTGGCAGGCGGATTCTTAACCACTGTGCCACCACGGAAGTCCCTGTAGTGCCCTCTTACTGCTACTGTAAAAATACACTTATAAGATGCTTTAAAGCAACTGTTTCCCCAAGCTTTATTAGTGAGCTAATAAAATGAGAACAATGGGTCTAGATATTCCTAACATTTCTATGGAAAAAGTTACACCATTCTCATTCAAGGTTAATGATGAGGCTCTGGGTCATTTATAAGTGCTAAATTGGCCTGTGATGTTCTGATTTGTCAATAAATAATGACTAGACAGATGGACTGTAAGCCAGAAATTATGTATGAGCCACCTCGGTGATCAATCTCACAAACGTTTGTATAAATGACTCACCATATTATTCAAAGTCAAGGAGAGATTTGATCACTTATGCAATGGCAGCATAAAAGGACTAAAATAAGGTAGAATTAAGTATGAGGGAGAGAGAAATTGAATAAAGTTTGAAAAGGTGCTTCGTTCACCAATAACTACAGTGACAGTATGATATGGTTCCCGTGGAATAATTTGCAAAAAACATTTACATACATTATCTTTTCAAAAAGTTTTGCAATACTGTAAGATAGGCAGTAAAGATTGTGCCCATTTTTTTCAGGTGGTAACTCAGAAAGGTTATATCACTGATAAATAATGAAACTGCAATTCAACTCCAGACCTTATGCCTCCAGAACCAGTTGGTCCACTGTTACGTTCTGTGGTCTCTCTGTGAGCCTGTGAGATACACATACTCATGATGCTCATCTAGACACATGGCTTGGATAGTCACACATACTTATTAGAAATAGTTTAGGGTTCAGTGTGTGTGGATGTATAGGAAATATGTGATATTTTCTTTGGGGAAGTTATATTATTAATAATACACAACATGCCTATATTTCGATTTTAAATTCAAATTTAATTAAAAATATTTCGTTATCAATTTGACAAGAAAATGAAAGTTGCAGGCAATTTTGTATGAAAAAAACTGCACTCCGGATTATGAGGAAAGTTTGGACAGAAATAGAATTCTCTGTTTACATATGCTCTTCTTTATTATCTTTATATCAGTCTTCGGTGCAATTATTTCAACAATTATTTGTTAATATATCTAATGCTTTCGGCAGTTTCTGCTCAGAAAGCACTAGTCACACTACATCATAGTTGAATGCTTCAATGTTTATCTTTTGTTTAATGAATTTGACATTAATATCTGTCCTCAGAAGGCTTTCATTTAAGGAGGAGGAAAGAGGCAGGGAATCAATTCCTCTGCGGTGAGAGGTGGTCGGTGATGCAGGACATGCCTGGGGGCTCCATCATCTTGCTGGTCAGTGAATAATGAAGCAGATGTATGATGTTTGTGGGGGGGTGCCTTCCAAGCTGAGGGGGCGCCACGTTCATGGGCTCATTGGCACACGAGGGATGCCGCATTTGGGTTCAGCGGGGCTGGAATGTGCCTAACGTGGTCGGATTGGATGAGCCTGCCCTGGTCCACTCTGCTGATGGCAGGGGGCAGGGGGTGAGTAGCACCGTACTGTACAAGAACCGGGGCTGGGGCTGCCATGATTTCTTTCTCTAGTTACAGACGTGCAAATGGCTTGGAGCCCGGCTGTCAGGAGAGCTCATGCATTTTCTGAAAATGAATGAAGAGCAGAAATGATGTAATTGCAACCCTGTTGACTGTGGACAAGTCATACCTCCCAGGCAAATAGTCACACTGTGCGATTTTCCTCTCAGAGTGATGAACGTGGGGTTTTGAACCTGGGGGACACAGGTTCACACTGTGGCTGTTTCCACCTGTGCTGGAGCAAAAGTCTTCACAGAGGGCGGGTGAACAGCCCCCTTTGCACCCTGCACAGACGTGCGTTTCTCCTTAGTTTATTTCCTCTGTTTTAGCATGAAGGATGATACGCTTGGAGTATTATGTTCTGAATTAAACGTTCCCCTCAAGACATTTATTTTCACAGGTCCTTTGGGCTAAAATCTTGTGCAAGAATATTGTGTGTTGATAAGACATGCTCTTTCATGCGCCTTCCACAGAATAAATATAACCTTAGATCGAATCAGAAGAATTTTTTGTTATTTTCCCTGTGCACTGAATCAACTACTCACAGAGCTGCCATCGCCTTGGGAATTCAACCACTTGTAGGCAGAGCCCACAGAGAGAGCCCACTGGGTTGTTGATACCCGGAACAGTGCAGGGGATCAGGTAAGGTAGGTTTTGACAGGTTTTCCAGACTAAAAACGATGACGATTTTTGTTCAATGCTTCATCGGAGTGTAATGTATATAGAATAAAAAGCATAAAGCTAAGGGAGATTTTTAAAAATATAATCTTCTTACAAGGTTGATTATATCTCTAGGAGTCATGGCTTTCTTTCCCTAATAAAAATGCTTTTTTCTTTTAACATGTATGGTTTGAAATCAACGACTGTATCCTAAAATATGCGTGTATCAACAGTAGTTGTTTTTCTTACTGCTGAAGTTTGAGAGTTCTTTCTGTATTCTGTATACTAGTTTTGGGTCAGATACATGGTTTACAAATACATCCTCCCACTTTGTAACTTGTCTTTTCATTCTCTTAACAGGGTCTTTCCCAGAGAAAAACATTTTTAATTTTAATGAAGTTCAGGTTACCACATTTTCCTTTTATGGATTGGGCATTTGGTGTCAAGTCTAAAGACTTTTTTACCTAATCCTAGATCCTGAAGGTGCTTTTTCCTAAAAGTTTTATAGTGTGGCATTTTACATTTATATCCATTTTGAGTTAATTATTGAATAAGGTGTGAGACTTAGGTCAATATATACATACATATTTTATAGATGTCCAATTACTCCAGCATCATTTACTGAAAATGTTGTCTTGCCTCCATTAAACTGCTTTTGTGTGTCAGTGGAAAATCAGTTTGCCATATTTGCGTGGATATATTTCTGAACTCTCTATTCTGTTCTGTTGATCTGTGTGTCTGTTCCTTCACAGATACCACTGTCGTGATCATTGTAGCTGTATAATAAGGCATGGAATCGGATAGGTAGATTCCTCTCCAATTTTATTCTCCTTTTTCAAAATTGTTTTAGTCACTACAGTTCCTTTGTCTTTCCATATACATTATTGGAAAAGCTAAATAAAATTCTTGTCTGATTCACCAATCTTAAAAAAATCTGAATGAAAATATTAGCAAAACAAATGAAACAACACATGGAAAGAGATCAAGAATTGGGAAGAGAGGCTTTTTTTGAGCCTTGCTGCACTTTCTGGAGTAAAGGTAAACCCCATTATTATGCTATTAGGAACCACATGTTGAAAATGACAAAGTCACATGATGGAGAAAGCCCGGGTCCCTGAACCATGATTTGGAGAACTTCTAGAAACTGGAATACTTGCATTAGGAGAAAATAATATGGTGTGAAATTACTGAGGATCCCAGAGTTAATAAATGATGGAGCTTAATTCAGGAGCTTACTGTTAATTATGGAGGAAAAACAAACATGACCAACAATTGGAGCTAACAGTTTTCAGTGGGAGGTATGCAAGAGGTGAGATGTGGAAAGAGGTAGAAGATTGCACAGCAAAGGACACCGTAAACAAAACGAAAAGACAACCCACAGAATGGGAGGAAATATTTGCAAAAGAAGCGTCCGACAAGGGATTAATCTCCAAAATATACAAACAGCTCATGTAGATCAATATCAAAAACACAAACAACCCAATCAAAAAAATGGGTGGAAGATCTAAACAGACATTTCTCCACAGATTGCCAACGAACACATGAAAGGATGCTGAGCATCAGTAATTCTTAGAGAAATGCAAATCAAAACTACAAAGAGATACCACCTCACACTGGTCAGAATAGCCATCATCAAAAAATCTACAAACAATAAATGCTGGAGAGGCTGTGGAGAAAAGGGAACCCTCTTGCACTGTTGGTGGGAATGTAAATTGGTGCAGCCACTAGGGAGAACAGTATGGAGGTTCCTTAGAAAACTAAAAATAGAGCTACCATATGATCCAGCAATCCCACTCCTGGACATATATCCAGAGAAAACCATAATTTGAAAAGATACATGCACCCCATTGTTCATTGCAACACTATTTACACAGCCAGGACATGGAAGCAACCTAAATGTCCATTGACACAGAAATAGATAAAGGAGATGTGGTACATATATAGTGTACAATGGAATATTACTCAGCCATAAAAAAGGATGAAATGCCATTTGCAGTAACACAGATGGATCTAGAGATTGTCATACTAAGTAAGTCAGACAGAGGACAAATATCACATGATATTGCTTATATGTGGAATATAAAAAAATGGTATTGATACCAATGAACTTATTTATGAAACAGAAGTAAGATGTAGAAAACAACGATTAGCGGGGGGGAGAGGGGATGGATAAAGGGGAGATTGGGATTGATATATACACACTACTATATATAAAATAGATATCTGATAAGTACGTACTGTGTAGCACAGGGAACTCTACTCAATACTCTGTAATGAGCTATATGGAAAAAGAATCTAAAAAGGAGTGGCTATATGTATATGTATAACTGAATCACTTTGCTGTACAGCAGAAAGTTACATAACATTGTAACTCAACTATATGCCAACAAAAATTAAAAAAAAATTGTGCTGGTGGCTTCTGGTTCTTGCGTTGGGTGGTGGGTTCACAGATGTTTGTTTTACTTGTGCTTTAAAACCGCAGACACACGCACGCGTGCTACACCCCTTCTTCCTAGCCCTCCTTCACCACCCCTAAGTCTGGTGATTGTTCCCACAACCTCTTTTTTTTTTGCGGTACGCAGGCCTCTCACTGTTGTGGCCTCTCCCGTTGCGGAGCACAGGCTCTGGACGCGCAGGCTCAGTGGCCATGGCTCACGGGCCCAGCTGCTCCGTGGCATGTGGGATCTTCCCGGACCGGGGCACGAACCCGTGTCCCCTGCATCGGCAGGCGGACTCTCAACCACTGTACCACCAGGGAAGCCCCCCACAACCTTTTTTACGTAGATTTTTCCAAAAACTTTATGATACAGTCATCATTGCTTACTTTTTCCTTCTCTAATTAGTCTATAATTAAGAAACCACAGCTTATTAATTTTTTGGATACCCAATGATACACTGCCTGGCAAATCGTAGGTATTCAGTAACTGCTACCTGAATGAATCAACAGTGTTATCCTCAAAACAGATTCAGCTACATTAAGATACTGTCGCTATTCAGAATTCTTTTAAAAATCCTTCAGTTTAGCAAACAAGTATTCCATATTCACACTTAAGTGTAGACATTAAGGTAATCTTTTCATAATCTACAAATAAATAGGCCACTTCTAAAGTGCGTCCATAAAACACATATGAAGGTTGAAATCTCACACTGTGAGTTTATAAATAAGTAATAGGGTTTATTATTGATTATGGACCATGAGTGGAAAGGCCATTCAGTGTCACAAAGAAATACTGGACAAACCCAATCCCTGAGTCACCAGCGTTTAGAGAGCTTTCATTGATTTTCATTATAGTACTTGCAGGTTTGCTGGATTAATTAGTACTTCTCTTAGAAAAAACAGATCTTATGTCCAAAATCATCTATTTCCTTTTCCTTTGGGAAACTGATATTTAACAAGAAAATGACTGAAACGTGCTGAGATTATTACTTGATGTGAACTCAACACTTCTGTGAACCACTGATCTCTTTTTCCATGTTTAGTGGAGGAAAATGGTGCTTAGATTTTTTTCAACATGGAACATGGAATTTGTAGGTATTTTGTTTGCAGTTTCTACAGTATTGGTGCATTGGGACTTGAACGGCACAAAAGTTTTTAGCGTCAAACATTGATTAGTTTGAGAAAAAATATTAAGCCTGTGACAATAATGCTTTGTTTTAGAGAGCAAAACATACTTCTACATGCCTAGGTCCAAAAAAGTTGTCAATCTAGGATTTTCAGAGACCCTTAGGTAAATTACAAACAGTTGGGCTGTAAGTTTTCCATCTCAGGGATGATGGAGTTATTGATCAAAAACATAGTTAGAAACTTACCCAGAAAATCAAATGATGTTTTCCTGTTTTTTGAAAGGAATGGAAGCCACTCCTCACCCAATTTATATATTAGATAGAACCTAGTGAAAAGGAGTCAGTATGTGTGTCTCTCTGAGCAGAAACTTAAAGATAATTAGGCCACAGCCTTACGGAAACTCTTCACACTGCAGCTTTGAATTCTAGGCACTTTGTATGCATTGAACTTTATTTGAAACATCACTGTCAATTGCGATGAGATATATTACAACCAGCATTTAGCGACCATGATATAAGTGGGTTATATTCAATCTAGAATCACAGTAGCTCAGACTTAAAAGACGCTGAAATTCATATTGAAAAATCACCCGTGCCCTGGAGGTAACAGCTAAGCCACTGCTGTCCCCACTAAGTGAGAGGAAACTGTGTGTGTGTGTGTTTGTGTGTGTGTGTGTTTAATTCTCTCTCTGGCTCAGTAGAGTAGAGAAATGCACTTGCTAAGCCAGGAGCTTTGTAAACTGTGCACGTGATGTGCTGAATTGCTTTGGTAAAGAGGAAGGTACCTGCAGATGCAGCAGCCACACGGTCAGTGAGCACAGAACACACTGGAATCGCCAACGTGCTCTCTTCGCAGACCCATCAGACGTGCTCTAAGGCAGCAGGAGGTATGGTCTCCGCGTGGAGGAGACCTTCGATGGGGGCATGGGCTCTGCGGCCCCCCAGCTGCCATGTGGCTTCTGGGTTTCAATTTTGAGGGAGGGGGGCTCTCGGGGTCTCCCTGTGGGCACTCTGCCACGTGTGCTCAGGGCCTGACAACACTGCAGGAGGCGGCCCTGGGGCTCAGCTCCCAGTGAGGTGGACTCAAGCCCCAACCCCTTCCATCCCCTGCTCAGGGAAGACCCCGCTCTGCCCGGTGGGCACGGGGCAGCAACAGGGCCCAGAGCGTGTGGGTACCTGCCTTCCATAGAGCACGCTCACCCTGATGGACATGGGAGGCCTTCAGGGATGGCCAGGAGCACGGACTTGAGTGGATATCCCTGCACTTAATTCCCACAAAATTCCCATGGCCCAGGGGCTGTGGGTTTGACTCATGGGGTCCTGATTCTGTCCTGTGATGACTCAGGTAGAGCTGCTCCCAGACCTAGAACTGACCTAAGAGCCTATACCTGGCTGTACTCAGTTCCTGAAAGGGTGGTTGTGAGACACATTCTATATCCTCACAGATTTATATTTTTGATCCTAGAGAGTTGTTATTTCCATGAACGTGGGGTGTGACTCTCTCAACTTTATGTTTTTTAATTCTTCATCCTTTTTTCATGAAAATAGCTATCAAAAAGTTCTTAAGTCCTCTAGAGAAGGAATCTTCAAACTGGTTCCATGGACACTGTCCCAGAGGTCTCCAGTGGAGAGTTAGAATTCTTCTCTTTTGTTTTGTTGTTGTTGTTATACTGATTAAACTGTTTTTTTCCCAACGATTTTTCCCCAGTGATTATTTGCCTGTGAAAGATGTTTTACTAGAATCAATATTTTTAAAATTAGAGATTATGAACGTGGTTGAAGATGAGGAAAAATAAATGGAAAAAGTTTAAAAATTACTGCTTAACATAAGCCAGTCTATTTATATAGCATACTCTAATGAATATTTTTGAACTATTTTATAGAAATATAAAATCCAAAATATATATTCTGTTTTTAAAAATTATACCTGCAGTTCAAATATTTTGACAAATGAATTCTTAGTATATGATTTGTTTAAAAATGTTTATTCATGTAAGATTCCATTGGTAGAAGCACAATTATAATGCATTTATCTGGAATAATTTATAGAGAAATAAATACTTAGAAATCAGTGTACTAACATTGTGCTCTTATCTTTCTGCAAAAAAAGTAGAACAAGATGAAGTAAAAATTTTTATCAGAGTTTACAATTAAGATTTTTTTGAGAACTTCTGCTGCCAGTGTCCTTGTCCCCACGGTGAGCCACAGCCACTGCCCGCTTCTGCAGGAGACCCTCCAACACTAGCAGCCTCTTAGATAGCCTCATCCACCAGAGGGCAGACAGCAGAAGCAAGAAGAACTACAATCCTGCAGCCTGTGGAACAAAAACCACATTCACAGAAAGACAGACAAGATGAAAAGGCAGAGGACTATGTACCAGATGAAGGAACAAGATAAAACCCCAGAAAAACAACTAAATGAAGTGGAGAGAGGCAACTGTCCAGAAAAAGAATTCAGAATAATGATAGTGAAGATGATCCAGGACCTCGGAAAAAGAACGGAGGCAAAGATCGAGAAGATGCAAGAAATGTTTAACAAAGATCTAGAAGAATTAAAGAACAAACAAACAGAGATGAACAATACAATAACTGAAATGAAAAATACACTAGAAGGAATCAATAGCAGAATAACTGAGGCAGAAGAATGGATAAGTGACCTGGAACACAGAATGGTGGAATTCACTGCTGTGGAACAGAATAAAGAAAAAAGAATGAAAAGAAATGAAGACAGCCTAAGAGACCTCTGGGACAATATTAAACACAACAACATTTGCATTATAGGGGTCCCAGAAGGAGAAGAGAGAGAGAAAGGACCAGAGAAAATATTTTAAGAGATTATAGTCAAAAATTTCCCTAACATGGGAAAGGAAATAGCCACCCAAGTCCAGGAAGCGCAGCGAGTCCCATACAGGATAAACCCAAGAACACGCCGAGACACATAGTAATCAATTGGTAAAAATTAAAGACAAAGAAAAATTATTGAAAGCAGCAAGGGAAAAACAACAAATAACATACAAGGGAACTCCCATACGGTTAACAGCTGATTTCTCAGCAGAAACTCTACAAGCCAGAAGGGAGTGGCATGATATACTTAAAGTGATGAAAGGGAAGAACCTACAATCAAGAAAGTTATAAACAAGAACAGTCACAAATAACACTATTTATTGACAGTATGTATGGCCAAATCCCTTTCACTTTATCACTAATCTTAACTTCAAACTTTCAAAATAGGTACATAGTTTTACCCCAGAATAGCCCAAAGTTTTGGGCTGCCAGTCATACATCTGTTTTGAGATTCAGAGATGTTTAGTTACTTGCCCAAGGTCACACAGCCAGTAACTCTTCACAGAAGAACTTAAACATAAATGACGGAAGCTAAAAAATCATGCACTGCCCACACTGAGGCTGCTTCTCATGGTTAAAGCTGATTCACACATCAAAGCTTCTCTTGTTAAGGGTTCACACATTCATTGATTTATGTTTTAATTTAATAAAATCTATTTAGTTGTTTGCTGTTCCAGGCATCTGCTCTAATACACTGAAGGGAATTATGCTGTAAGGGAAGGAGATTTTATAAATTCATGCACACACACATACACACACAGGTACACATGTACATACATATACACACACGTACACACACACACATGTACACACACATATACACGGTCTTCCACGGTCATTGTTGATGTTTTAAAAACGACATAGAAATCCTCTTAAATAACTTTTAGAAAGCTCGTGGAATTTCATGCAGATGTTGGGACTCAGATCATAAGAATTGAGATAACTACATTTTGGGCAAGTGATCGCTGAGTGATTTTCTAAAAGAACTTGTCAACTCAGTTAAAAATGAGGTTGGGCTTCCCTGGTGGCGCAGTGGTTGAGAGTCCGCCTGCCGATGCAGGGGACGCGGGTTCGTGCCCCGGTCCGGGAGGATCCCGCGTGCCGCGGAGCGGCTGCGCCCGTGAGCCATGGCCGCTGAGCCTGCGCGTCCGGAGCCTGTTGCTCCGCGGCGGGAGAGGCCACAACAGTGAGAGGCCCGCGTACCGAAAAAAAAAAAAAAAAAAATCAAAGGGATCAGTAGAGAAAGTTTGGGGCTGCCAGTCACACATCTGTTCTCCTATCTTCAACAAGGAGTAACATCTGTGGGCCTCCGTTTTCTCATACGTCAACCTAATGATCACTGTGATTCCATCTAGCTCCAAAGCTCTACTGTTCTGAAAATGAAAAACGATGAAAAAACTAATGTGAGACCACAGAACGTTGCCATACACGATATTTGTCATTTCTTCTTTCAACAGGAAAATGAGAACCTACATGTTACCAGTCACAGTGATGAAAAAAAAAGAATAAGCAGTCACAAGGGAGATGACCCACAAACAAGCCACGGAGCAGTCTTCAGAGAGTAGTGGTTATTACGGAGAAAGGATGAAGCACTGCAGCAGGAAAGAGCTGCGCGTTAGACCTCCGGAACCCACTCCCTCCCATCTCGAGTAACTGAGGGTTCGTGCCCTTTGACCAGCATCTCTGGATTCCCGCTCCCCCGCCCCACTCCCCCAGGGACGCCATTCTGCTCTCCATGAGTTTGACTATTTTAAATTGACTGTGGTGATTATTTCATAATATATCCATATATCAAAACATCAGGTTGTACAATTTAAATATATACAATTGTTATTTGCCAATTATACCTCATTAAGTCTAGGGGAAAAAACCCAACTGCTCTTTAAGATTTCCTGATTCCCTGTTCCCACCAGCTTCCCTGCTCCTTTGTACTGGTACTGTTTATCTGTTCCCCCCCACCCCTTGCTCAGGACAGGAGCCCCTGAGTACCTCGTAAAGGGACAGAACATAACTTCTTTCCCAAACAGAACTGATGATTTGATCCACACTGAGCATAACTATGTGAAGTATCGGGACATCAGACGCTCCATATTTCAGTGTAGAGACGGTTTAACAGCCGGCCTGAGGTCATTTAGAAGACTGTAATTTATGATTCTGGATTCTAGATTCTAGAATACTGTCAATTAAGATTTGGGCTGCTGTAAACATTAAACAGAAAAGGGGCTGAGGAATAACAGGGAACTTGGGACACGGGAACGTGTGTCCTAGTTGTTTATGTCAATCTTCAATTTTCATGTTTCTCTGTTTTCTATATACCATCTATAGAAACCATCTCAGCTGGTTTCCAGTTATTCTGACAAATTTAGAATCTTCAGCTGAAGTCCACTTGATCTGAAGAGCCAGCATGTACAACCTTTCCCTTTGCTCATTCCTCCTGGAGCTGTCTGGGGAGACCAGGGCCCCCTCTCTCCTGGGGCTGCCCCGAGTCCCCTGGGCTGCCTCCCCTCCCTCCCAAGGATGCTTTGCTTACTAGTTACTCATGACCCCAAATCCTGACCACAGAGGGTAAAAGTGGATCTTTAGAAATATTTTTGTAGTTGGCTGATGTAGTTCTCTTACAGCCTGATTCGAATACATTGGGTTTATTTTTTTCTAAAAAACGTGTTTTATGTGGTTCATTTCTAAACTAGAGGAGAGGACTAAATGAAATGACTTTGTGGTCCTTTCCTATTTTCTTCTTAGTTTATGCAGTAAAATTTAATATTTTAAGAAGCTGCCTTGAAATATTCACATAAAGTAATGCAAAGTTCCATATAAAGCAAGAAATCCAATCCAAGTGGTTTTTTATAATACTGAATTTTCTAAGTCATTGTTTGCCAAGAAACCTATTCAATTTTCTTTCTTTTTTTTTTTTTTTACTAAAGCTCATTTATTTCAAGAGCAGATTCTATTTGAATCGGCCATCATTCTTCTTTTTCCACAAGCACTGAATTTTGTTAGATGTTAGGGTGGTGACCTGGTTACTGATACTGCATTTATTGTCAAGTTTAGCTCTGGCTCTGACACTTAATAAATAACAGTACAACGTTATGAAAGAAGCCTAGGATACAAACACTGCTTATGGACCATTGGAGTCACAGTTTATTATTAATTTCCTGTTTACAGCTGAGAGACCGCCAATGCATGGTTTCCCTGGGAAACCGAAATCTTAGCGACACCGGGCAAGCAAAGTAGGAACGAGCCGTCATAAATCTCACTTCCTTGTCCAGCTGTGACACTCTGCCTGATCCTCCCTGTGACCCTGTCACAGAATGTCACACTGCAGGGGTTGGGACACACAACATGCCTCACCCTCCACAGCCCCAGTGCCAGGTGGACTGACATTATTTCCCGTGAAACTGATAGGATAAACATTCTGAGGGAGGGTTTGGCAATAACTCACGATTACTTACTTAGAGGAAGACACTGACATGTCATCTCATTAAATGTATTATATTAAATGTTTCTTTGGGAATCTACATTCAAAAAGATTTTTAAAGCAAACTGTAGTCTGAATGCACAATGAAATGGAGTCTTTGAGGGTGTAATTTAGCGCAGGGCACCTGTGACTGCCCATGGGTCTGAGATACACCGAGACTTCAGTCCTTAAACGCAGCAAGGGCGTCTCCCAGGTCTCCGTTAATCCCACATCTAGTGCACGTCTAACCGTGTGGGCCTCGGTGTCTGTTTTCCAGACTCAGTGCCCAGCGCCTCCTTAAATAGTCGGGTTCTCCAAAGTCCAATATGGTTCTCTTCCCCTCAGTCCGTACTAGTTTGTGCCTTCCTTTTCCTAAGCCCTTGGTTTATTATTAAATCTCTCAACGTGACATTCACGCCACGAACTCTATCCCCTGATAACTCACTTTGACATCACAGATGCCTGCGCTAAGCCTCTGGCTGTGTTGGTGAAGGCATATTGCTCTTGCATTATGTAGTGTTTAATCTTGGTAGTAACATGACGGGTCCCGGTAAATAAATTACTTCATGCTCTGATTTAATTTCAAATGCTGTGTCGGTTGGAGTGACAAAAACTTCACTTTTGATTTATAGGTCTAGTTTCTACCTCAGGAATATCCCTCAATTGATTGGCTACCAGTGACCAATGACCTCAACTCAGTCTCAGACTGGATATGGTAGGACAGCACAGTCAGATTTTCTTTAAAAAATCTAGCCCATGTATCATATATAAATTCAGATATGCTTCCAAAATACTTATAAACACTCCGTGCCATTTATAGAAAGAAAAACGAGAATGTACTTTTCTAAAATACCGTTATATTGTCAGTCGCTTCTCCCAAGCTGCAGATATTTAAAAGACCTCATTTAATATGTAATTATTGTGCTTTTCTCACATGAGAGGAAATACGTTTTAATGGCAAACAACTTTCATTGAGCAATAACTAGAACAAAAGCAGATGATGATGAGACCAATGCTATTACGCAAATTGTTCCAGACATCTAGTTTCGGAAAAGACATTTATGGTGAGCAAGGACTCAAACAATGGTGAGTGGGAATATTAGAAAACCTGTAACTTGCCAATACCTACCCCACGCAGGTCACTGGTGGGAGGGGCATCTAGTACTATCACCCTGGGGTTAGGGCTTCAATCTGTGGGTTTTGAGGGACACACACTGATAGCACATGGTGCTCCTCTCCGTGTGTCAAGGTTCCCACCTCCTTCCCTTGTAGTCGGCCTTACTACTCACTGTTCATCTCCCAAGCGCTTCGTCCATAGCTTCTGTTTCTTGCCATTGCTGTATTGGTATGACACTTCAATAGAGCATGTTTCTTTCTGAAATATAAAATAAGTACAATTTTTGCTAAAGAAATATTAACTCATATTTGCACTAAAAGTAGTTTTGATCACACCATTAAATAAATTTCTGAATACATATTCTTGGCTACAATTTTCCTAGATAGCTTGACTTTCTAAGGACAGTTCATAATATTCCTTTCAATCACTGAGTTAAGTATTCTATCAAAATTTGTAATTCTGAAGCCTGTGTCTGACACAGAAAGTTAAAAAAAAATCCAAATGGATGATGATTTGAGAAATTAATATTATATGGTTTATCAGGGCAGAATTTTTTCTCTTCATTGCAGTTAACCATAAAATTAATGAAGTTATTCTTAATCATGTCTCATAATTTCTTTGTACATACCTTTTTTTGAACTTTATTGAGATATAATTGACCAATCAAAGGTGTACAGCATGACGATTGGATATACATAATGTGAGATTATTGCTACAGTGAAGCCAATAAACACACTCATCACTTCACATTGTTACGATTTTTTTTGGTAATGAGAACACAAGATCTACTCTTAGCAAATTTCAAGTACACAATCAGTATTGTTAAGATAGTCATATGCTGTAATTACATCCCCAGAAGTTATTCACCTTATAACTGAAATTTTGCACCCTTTGGTCTACCATATGTATGTAACTTTTACAGTGACTTCATAGCCCATTTTTTACACACACTAGTCATTTCCGTTTGTATGATCTTGGGTTTTTTTCTCTGTTGTTAAGGACTTGCAGACGAAGAGGCAAACTCGATCTGGAAGCCTGGAAGTTTGGATAAATGTGTGTCTCCCCCTTCTGTATCCCAAGCGTGCCGAGTTATTCTTTTTTCCCTTATTAGGTAATCCTCTTTCTGCCCCCACCCCTACTTGTAATGTCTGCCCTGCTCTCCCACCATCCTGGTCCTGTTATTGACAGTGATCATGCATTTGAGAAAACATGTGTTGGATCTCCTCTAAGGTCTGCAGCCGACTGCATCAGGAGGGGTGGTCCAGGGATCAAGCTTGCCATGGTACCAAAAATAGCAGTCTTGATCATTTTCAAAGCAAAAGGAGACTTTTTTCCCCATAGTGAGTGCATGGTATGTTTCTAAGGAGCTAGTGAGCAAAACCGAGGTCTGGTCCTCAAATCAAGAATTCCTTCATAAGCAGAATTTAAATCTGCCTTCCACCCTGCACTTACATTCTGTGAATCCTGTAAGATTTAGACATGAATACACACACACAAACACACACACACACGAAAACTCTAATATCCCCTCTGAGGTTCAGTGTCTCAAACTATCACCCTCCTGGTACACATGTGGATATTAGGATGATGTGTGTGATGTAGACGGGAAACAGCGAATGTTACATGTGAAAGTGCTCTCCTTTGTGGATTTTTTACCAATACAGATTTTTTGTCATTTAAAATATGATATTGGATTTATAAGTTGAGTGATAATGCCATGATTTTAAAATTTTCAACTATAATTTGATCTTCTGTAACATTTAAGATGCATAATGTGATATAAGAGAATAACCTTTTTCATCTGTTTTATTATAGGTGAATCTATTGTATGATACGTCATGCAGATGAGTAATAACTTGCAGGATTGGACATTAACCCTTAAATTCCACTTATTCTTTCTAGGGGTGATTCTCTACCCAGTTTCATAAATTTAAACTTATGGATGAGTTGAACTTTAGATATTTAAGATCCATGATGGTTTCCACAAAATAAATATCAGAAAATAGATCTTTATTTCTACTTAAAAAATTCAGTCATTCATTTATGTAACAGCCTTCAAGTTTATAAAATATTACCAAGAATACGTAATTTGAGAAAAAATCTTTTGAAGAGATAAAAGAGAGTTATATATATATATATTTAAACTAATAGACTTTATTGTTTGAATAGTTTTAGGTTTACAGAAAAATCAAGCAGAAAGTACAGAGAATTCCCATACACCCCTTGACTGCCCTCCTGTTTCCCTTATCATTAACACCTAACCTTGTCTTTTCTTTATATCCATCTGAGTTTCTAACCAATTGTATTTCCCTTCTTTCTAGAGAATTCCTTTTAACATTTCTTGCAAGGTAGGTCCACTGGTGACAAATTCCCTCAATTTTTCTTTGAGAAAGCTTTTATTTCTCTTTCATGCTTGAGGGGTAATTTTGCAGGATATAGGTTTCTTGGTTGGCAATCTCTTTGTTTCATCACTGTAACTATTTTGCTGTAATCTCTGTTGCTTGTATGGTTTCTAAAGAAAAGTCCAATTTAATTTTTATCCTGGTTTCTCGATAGATATTTTTTCTTCTGACTCCTTTCAAGCTCTTGTCTTTGTCCTTGAGTTTCTGCAGCTTGAATATGAGAAGCCTATGTGTAGATTTTTGGGTGTTTATCCTGTTGGTGTCGTCTGAGGTTCCTGGGTCTGTGGTCAGAGTGTGACATTAATCTTGGGAAATCTCAGTCACTACTGCTTCAAATGTTTCTACTGCTACTTCCTATCTTCCTTCTCCTGCTTATATTCCCACTACACTCATGTTATACGTTTTCTACTTGTGCTCACATTCCTGGATATTCTACTCTGTCTTTTTCATTCTCTTTTCTCTTTACATTAGTTTTGGAAGTTTCTATTGACACTTCTTCAAGCTCACTGACTCTTTCCTTGATTGTGTCCACTCCGTTCTTGATGACCCCCAAAAAGGCATTATTATTTGTTACAGTGATTTTTATTTCTGGCCTTCCTTCTGAGTCTTTCTTGGGTTTCCCAGATCTCTGCTTACCATGCCCTTCTGTTCTTGCACCTTTTTGTTAGCAACTTTAGTGTATTAACCACAGCTGTTTCAAATGCCCAGTCTGACAGTTCCAATATCACTACAATATCTGAGTCAGCTTCTCAGGCTTCAAACTGTGTTTTTTCTTCTAATATGCCTTGTAATTTTTTGTATCTTTAAGCTGGAGATGATATGTGGGGTAAAAAGAACTGAGGTAAACAGACCTCCCGTGTGAGTTTTAGGTTCTCTGGCTAAGAGTTGGCTGGGTTCACTGTCTACGTACTTGTAGTTGTCAGAGGCCAGCGTTTCTTCGTGTTCCTGTTTTTGCCTCCCCTGATTTGTTTGGGCAAGTAAGAAGTCTATAGACTTCTTACATAATAAGGTTGAGACGTGTAGCCCTTTCTGGTGCATCTGCTCTTACTACACAGGAGCCCTGAGATGTGCTGGGAGGGCTGGGAGGAGGGGCACAGCCATAGTCTTGTGACTAGGTCTCAGTCCTCAGCCCACAGGTGGGCCAGGATGGCTGGAGGGGCTGCAGGTGGGCCTTTCCCTTCCTTGGGTCAGCTAGGTGCTGATAAACCCCCAGCAGGTTAGGCTCTGGTTAACCAGGTTCCCTGAGGGCAACCTTGTTGAGAGGGCAGAGTGTCTGGGGTGTTTCACAATGGTTCCTTTTCCTCCCCCTGCCAGGAGCACACGGGGATTTTTCTCCAACATTCCCTGTGAGAACCAGGTCACCCTCCTAGAGTAAATCTCAGAAAAGGGAGCCCGATGACTGGTCCCCCCCGAGGCTCTAGCCCTTCATCAATGACTGTGTGCCCCGGCCCTGGTTCCCATGGGGGTTTCTGCTCTGCTAAGTTGTGGTTCCCTGTAGCCACCTGCCCTGCTGTCCGATGTGAGGGCAGTAGTTTGCCCTGTGAGCTCACTTCTCTGACGGATCTAAGAAGACTTGCTGATTTCCGTCTGTCCAGCATTTGCCTGTTGTTGGAATGGAGTGGCGGCTGTTGGCTCCACAGAGGCATGTGTGAGGGGTTTTATCTCCTCTTAGTTTGGAGACAACAAGAGGGTTTGTGGATGTAGTGTAACTTCAGACAACATACAACCAGAGATGTGGCACTTACGCCGGAAGCACCTGCTGTGAAGGTGGGCTGGGGTTCTCCCAGCTGGACCCGCCACCCTCCTAAGTAACTGGGAGAACACTCTTGGCCTTGGGTAGAGCTGCACAGTCTGGGCTCAGCCCAGAGTGTATTCTATTTGTTTGACTTAAACCTTGTCCTGAAAGACAAAGATCAAGACACTGACGTAAAATCTTTTTGCCATAAGTTTCCTTTCTAACCTGATCTTGGACGTCCCTTGAGTTCAGGACTGAAGCGTCTTCTGCGTGCACAGCTGCTTCTCCTCCCGCAGCGTCACAGGGGAGCTGGGGTAGATACACGTCACCTCTCTCTCCCCGGCTTCGGGACCAAGTGCAGATACACAGTGTCGTTGGCCGGAAAGAGATCAAGGGACCCGGCTGGGACCCGGCCCTGCTGCTGGCAGTCCTGTGGCAGTCAGTTACTTCCACCTAAACCTCAGTTTACCCTCTGTGATGCGGAGAACAAGAGCATCTGTATGACGGTTGTGAGAACCCAGTGAAAATAATAAACCAGGAAACACAGAGCACGATGCACTGGAAGCTCGTACAAACGTGAAGGGCGACTGTTGCACGTGCTTGTTTTGGAGATGCTTCCATAGGAAGGTTTGCAACAACTGGGTTTTGGCAGTAAAATTACTTTGGAAAGCAGGTCAGCTTGCATCTCTTTTTTGGACATTCACAGCATATGTGAGTATACTGCAGATTCTGAATAATAAAAGAAAACCCAAAATGTCTAATTTTGCTAATGAGATCTGGTGCTGTTTTGGCCTTGAAAAGATTTTTGTAGTTTTTCTTGAATATGTCTATAGTTCCTCAGAAGCCCTGTGACAGCAGGCCCATCTCCCCACTCCCGATGTCCCGTTGTTCCTTGCTGCGTGTCATGAAGCCCACGCCACCCCGAGGAACCCCAGGCAGCCCTAAAGAAGATGACCTTGATAAACTCAGGAGTGACACAAGTGGGGCCTCTGCAGCTGTGTGTGTGCAGGTCTGTGCTGGGGCCCCGGCTGCCAGCTGGTAGACGCTCTTCCCTTCTTCCCATGCAGCTGTCCTTCTCATTGACAATAATCTCGTTTTAAACATCCAATCTGTAGACTTTTACCCACAAAGTGATGAAGTGGTGTTTTGTGGAATAACACATATGCAGCGTCATAACTGTAAGCAGTTGGGAGAAGTATGAGGATGATGCATTGAAATGATGAACTGCATGTTCTCTCAAATGGCAAATCCGTAAGGAAGAATAAATATAGCTTATCTATTGAGAAAATAGAGTGTTTTTGAAAGATCTGTTTTATAATGCATTCTTGCTTTGGGCCATTTCGTTTGCAAATCCTTAAAAGGTCAGTAGTGTTTTACTCAGAGCTTTTCTGGGACTGCTACACCCCAGACAAGCTGAGCTCATATCCCATGGTAAGAAGCATCATGCTCCCCTCGGGAAGGGGGATTCATGTCCCTCCTGTGGTCTCGTCTCCCCCTGGGGAGCAGGGAGCTGACAGAGCAATCATGGAGGACCAGTGAAATCATCATCATAAAACTGGGACACAGCTTTGGCTGTTGACGTCTGATATACCAGGCATGTGTTCCATTGTTAAAATAAAAAAGAATAAACATCCTAGCACGTGAGTTAAGAGCCATCTTTGTGAGACAGGAGCAATTTCTAAGTAAACGCCCGTGGTTAAAAATGTTCACACTTGAACTCATTAGCATATATATGGAATCTTGCATTCCTCACGTATTTGAGGTCAGTATTAAGGAACTAGGCACAACCTGCTCTTCCTGCAGGGGCGCGTGATCACACTGCTCTATGGGCGCGGGCAGCTTCCCAGCGTGTCTGAAGGTGTGATTATTCACTGCCCCAGCCCTGCGCTCTCCTTGTCAGCTCCGAGTCTTCAGCGCATGACTGCAGGCTCAGCCTCTGTGTGAGCCAGGTGCATGGGCTTTGTCCTCGGCAAAGCCCTTGTGATGGAGGGACGGAGGGGTGAGTCAGAACCAGCTCTAGAGGCAGGTCTTCTGGGAGGGGCCTTGAGGACCAAAGCAGGTGTTTGGGGTCCTGGTGCTGGGGAGGTCCGCTTCGAGTGGTGGCTCTCCGATTCAGGGTGCATGACGTCACCTGGATGCTTGTACACAGAATTCCTGGCCCCAGCCCGGCTGCTGAGCCTGCAGGTCTGGAACGGGGTTGCCCTTGAGGGCCCTCTTCAAGGGCCACTGCCCCTTCCTGTCAAGGCCACATGCCTCTTTTGGAAATAGAATCTGAAGCCACGGCTACATTGCTTCCCACTTGACCGGAAACGCCCTAGTCTAGATATCAACACACCCTCATGAAATCATGTTTAAAATGAAACCAGTAACTAACAACTGAGCCGGGACCACGGCCCAGTCCAGGAACATTTGAACATGGCTTCGCAGGTGGGTGGGGTCAACCCTGACCTGCTTTCACAGTGTGAACAGAAGGTCCACGTGGAAACCTACTGGCCTATTGTCCACACACGCCTAAAACCCTAGTAATTGCGTAAGATCCACAGAACCGAAAAGGAGATTAATTCTTTTAATCTCAGCCTGGTTTTACTATGAGGCTTGAATAATTCAATTATTTCAGTGACCAGATATCTTCCACCTATATTTCCAAGGTCAGAGCTTCAGTCCAGGAGGACTAAGCTGGTGCCCGTTGTCTCCCCTGTTCACATGCCTCAGCTTCTAAAAGAAGACAGAATTCTTGATTTGTAAAAGGTAGACTGATTTTCCATTTCTTTGCTGTATTATGCATTGTTTCACATTTTGTTTTATTTTTCAGTGGAAATTAAAATTACCTGGAGGTGTATTCGTGTTTACTAATAGGAAAATGCAAACGTTGCTTCTGTGGTTTTGGAGACACACACACACACACACACACACACACACACAGTGTGTATATTATCTTTTGGATTCATTTTTTTCTTAATCTTCTTCCTTTTCCTTCCACGTCTGCATTTTTCAAAACCTGCTTCTATGCTCTCTTCTTCTCTGCTTCAAGCTAGCCATACATTTCTTTCAGTCTTTAGATCCTTACATCTGATGCTGGTACCCTTGCCTGTATTAAATAGAAAATGCATTTGGATAGGGAGTTTAGAATTACAGAACATTCCGTGCAGGTCAGGAGCATTCAAAATCCATTTGTGCAAAACCCCGAGTGGAGTAATCTCACACTAGCTTTCCGTACAGAACTCTCGTGCTGGGCTCAGGATGACACAGGTGGGACTGCAGAACATGTGCAAAATTAAGCTGGTGTTAATGTGATTTCCCATCAACACAAGGACATTAATTGGTTTCTGGAGGAAAAATAAATTTAATAAATCTAATAATTAACGGTGATTATGTGGGTGATTATGTGTGTGTACCTGTGAGAGGCATAGAGTACAACTAACAAAAAAGTACAGAGATACAGTGTGAAATACACAAATGCCATTTAAATGGATGCCCTTCTTTGTTAATTTCAAAATGAAAAGGAGATCCATAATTTTTAAAGAGTCAAAGGAAGAAGAAATCCAATTGTAAATTTCATTTGCTTTTTATTTTTTTCTCTCAGTTTTATTGAGATATACAAAAAATTGCACATATGCAATGTATACATTTTGATGAGTCTGGAAACATGCCAACACCTGTGATACCACCCATCACCACAGTCAAGATGGTACACATACCCAGCACCTCCAAAAGATCTCTTGTGTCCCCTTTGGTTGCTTTGTTTGTTTGGGGGTTTTATTTTTTTTAACCTTGAGATCTACCTTCTTGGTTTCAAGTACAGGACACCGTACTGTTCCCCACCAGTGCTGTAGGGTCTGCGGAGACCCAGACTTCATTCCTCGAGTGTTTCAGTAACGTCATACCCATGGGACAACAGTTTGTTTACTGAGAAAGAAACAGTGACTTTTTGAGGCAGCTGAGAGCCTTTTATGTCATTAAGTGTCAGAGAAGACTGTCCTTTTATTTGAAAGACAAATATTTTATGTTATCACTTATATGTGGAATCTAAAAAATAAAACAAATGAATGTACATAATAAAACAGAAGCAGACTCATCGATGCAGAAAACAAACTAGGGGTTACCAGTGGGGAGACGGAAGGGGGGAAGGGAAAGAGAGGGGAAGGGGATTAGGAGACACAAACTGCTATGTATAAAATAAACAAGCTGTAAGGATATATATGTACAGCACAGAGAATATAACCAATATTTTATGATTACTTTAAATGGAGTATAACCTGTAAAAACTTTGAATCACTATGTTGTACACCTGAAACAAATATAGTATTGTAAAGCAACTATACTTCAATCCAAAAATGTCAAATTTATTTTTTCACAAAATAAACTAAATGTGATACTTGACCACTGTTTTACTTTGGGCCGCTCTAACAGAATACTAGAGACTGAGTGGTTTATGAACAACAGCATTTAGTTCTCCCAGTTCTGGCATCTGGAAGTCAAGACCAAGGCCCAGAAGATGCAGTGCCTGGTGAGGTCCCCTTCCTGGTTCATAAATAGCATCTTCTTGCTGTGCCCTCACGTGGAGAAAGGGGCAAGGGAGCTCTCTGGGGTCTCTTTTATAAGGGCACTAATCCCATTTATGGGGGTCTCCAACCTCATGACCTCGTCACCTCCCAAAGGCCCCACCTGCTGATGCCATCACCTTGGGGGTTAGGATTCAAAGTATGAATTTTGGAGGGACACAAACATTTAATCTATAGCAACCACCTTTGGTGAGCAAAGGTTCCATCCTTTGAGAACCAAACTATGACATCATAATAAATTTCTGGTAAAAATGTAATGCATAAATGGAAAACAAGTGGCCGATTTCCTAAAGTTAACTTAGAAATAAAGTATAATTTTCACATCAGCAGGCTTCCAAGAATCTATTTTGACTGTAGTTAAAAATGTGATAGAGTGCCTTCATTTTCTTCCATAAATATGAGTTTGTAGGTGTAAATAATCCAGATGTAAGGAACAAAGACAATTTATACAACTTCTTAATGAATTCTTATAAGCCTTTAATTAAGCACATAAATCATCCTGCAGCATTTGAGTCTAATTGCTTCTTAAATCTGTTGCTATGTCTGAGCTGCATTATTATTGATTTGAAAATTAAAGGGCGTTTTCCATGACTTTCTTACCTCTTAACTGATGCCATTTATTTCCTTTTCTCAAATCTGCTGGACATGGACATTGACAAGGCGTGTGTTCTATCGGATGATAACCAGAAATACAGATCTCACACGACCTGTGCGGGAGAGAAAAGCATTCAATGGTCACAAATATCAAAACCCCCTTCATGTCATCATACTTCAGGGCTTTGTGGGTGACAGAAAAAAGTCAGTCGTCGTCCTCAAGAAGCTCACACTTTATCTGAAGAGCCAAGACTAATACGATTGGGGAAAGAAGACATGGATGTTGCAGGTTAAACAGTGGATGTAAAGCGTGAACTCCCAGAGTGCAGAGAGGGAGAAGGACCTTTTGGACCAAAGAAAGCCAGAACTGACTTCTAGGAATGCATGTGACTTGAACAGCGCCACCCCCGCCCCCAGACAGACTGGATATGAGTGGGAATAAGGAAGGAACGGGCTTTCTGTGAGGTTTCCCAGGTTGCGCAGAGAACAACGTGATCATGAGAAAGATGGTCCCTTCAACACCACTGACCCTAGTGAGGTGTCTTACCTACACATGCACCCACAGGGACATCAACTCAAAGGAATATATGATTTTACCTAAATTAGTGCTTCTTAGCAGAGGTTATACTGTCCCCTTCAGGGCATTTTGGTACTTGACGGCAAGTTGTGTTTTTTACAAGATTGAAAGGGGAAGTAAGCTGGACAACCAATAGGATGCAGTAGTCTCCAGTACGTGAACACCTGGCCTGAACGCCTGAGTCCTTTGTACATGGGAAGGCTTCTTACAACCACCTGAGTCCTTTGTACATGGGAAGGCTTCTTACAACCACCTGAGCCCAGAGCTTAGCTCCATTTTTTTTTTTTTTTTTTGCGGTACGCGGGCCTCTCGCTGCTGTGGCCTCTCCCGTTGCGGAGCACAGGCTCTGGACGCGCAGGCCCAGCGGCCATGGCTCACGGGCCCAGCCGCTCCGCGGCATGTGGGATTTTCCCGGACCGGGGCACGAACCCGCGTCCCCTGCATTGGCAGGCGGACTCTCAACCATTGCGCCACCAGGGAAGCCCTCTTTTCTGTTTTTTAAACTTTATTTTTGGCTGCGTTGGGTTTTCATTGCTGCACGCGGGCTTTCTCTAGTTGCAGCGAGCGGGGGCTACTCTTATTTGCAGTGAGCAGCTTCTCACTGCGGTGGCTTCCCTTGTTGCGGAGCACGGGCTCTAGGCACACGGGCTTCAGTAGTTGCAGCACGCAGGCTCAGTAGTTGTGGCTCAAGGGCTCTAGAGTGCAGGCTCAGTAGTTGTGGCACATGGGCTTAGCTGCTCCGCGGCATGTGGGATCTTCCCGGACCAGGGCTCGAACCCGTGTCCCGTGCATTGGCAGAAGGATACTCAACCACTGCGCCATCAGGGAAGCCCCAGCATTTTAATCATATCGGATGGTGGAGAGTTTTATTTCTAGAAATGACCCCCTGACTTCCTTCCACATTGCTGATGCATAATTGAACAACAATTCGCCTGCTACGGTGAAGATGGTGCTCTTTATTTTTTTATGTAGGTGTAAAATGCACACTGGATTTAGAAGAGTTAAAATGAAATATAATGTGAAACATCTAATTAATATTTTTAGATTGAATACACAATGAAATAATTATATTTTGGACATATTAAATAAAATAGATTATTAAAATTCTTTCCACCTGTTTCTGTTTCTGCTGTTAACGCGTCTTGTAGGGGACATTAAGGTGCTCATTAATGGGCGACTCATTCTATGCCATTGGGTGACATTCGTCTCGGGCTTTGCGTGTCAGCTTAAAAGCTGTTTCATTCTTTGTAACTCTGCTCATGATGGGAGGCCACTGAAGGACTCTGAGCGGAAGAGTGAGGTGGGAGATTTTCCTTTTGGGAACGCTCGCTCTGGGAGTGTGGGGAGGAATTCGGTCCCAGTCTTCGCAGAGCTGTGGGCAGGGGGCCATTGCAGCAGATAAGCTGGGGGCATTGGCAGGCGTGGCTGTTAATGTCCTGAGAATCCATCAGATTGGGAGGCATATGGAAGGTATTTGTTGAAGGATTTAGCGTTTCTAGGAAGCTTTACATTTTACAAAATATTTCCCATACTTTTTATAGTTTAATCTGGAGGGCAGCCACTGTATCACTTCTAACACTTTCTCACAAATTCCCCAAGCTGTCAGGACCCCTGCCCTTGAACATCATCAAAAAAATTCTGCTTAAACCAATGACCTCCTACTGCCACTGGCACCCAGGCTCTCCTCCTGCCCCAGGGCTTTTGCACCTGTGGTTATCTGGTATTTTCCTGGCGTATTCTCTCTCCACACACCCCTTTCCCACCAGCTCATTTCTATGCATAACTGATAGATGTACTCAAGCATGATTTCCTCCCTAGGGACTTCAGGATACTCCTTTCCGTACCGTGTAGAAAGCTTCTGAAACACACTCTTCTCTAACCTTTTCTTTCGAGACCTCTCTTTGTACTTACATGGATTTGAACACTACCTGTTTCCTGTTCCAGTACCAAGCCCCATGAAGACATGGGTCATCAGCTTGTCCACCCGTGTCCCCGTTCCCTCTGTTACAGAGGGAATTCTGTTACAGAATTGGAGGTCAGTAACTAATCATTGATTGGGCAAATAAATTAATGACTGAGGCAGTCACTTCTACTCTGGACACTCCATTTCAATACTGAGTATATGTGACTGCACGCAAAGCCAAGGACATAGGACAATCTCCTGATCTGAGTGCAGCAAATTTCAAACTAGTCTCAGTCCCACCATTAAAGTTATGCGTTTAGTCATCATCTTCCCTAGTTCAAGCACACTTACTTGAACTCTTTTTCTTTGCAGATTTTAAGCGTCTATCCTCTACATGTTTTAGACAGAAATGAGGGTGGTTTTTCATATTCTGACAATTCTCTCTTTGTGCTGTGCATCTTGTATTATGCCAGAGCAGGGAATACATAATTTTGCAAAAGAGCAGAAAAATATATTCTGAACATCTTTAGGTTGATGGGCGGTACGCTGGGGAAATCTTTACCTTGAATCACTAGGGCACGTCATTTGGGATTAGAGATTCCTGCCTTGGGAGGCGTATGAGCAGGTAGGTCACTGGTGCAATGCAGAGAAGGAATAATTACCTACTTATTTTTCTGAGGCATGTTTTATCTTTACATGTAACGTTTACCTCTTTGCAAATCATAGGTCCTTGTACTGTGTACCTGTAATGTTACCAGCACGCTGATATATAGGACAAGGTCTCTACTGCAATGCCTTTCTTTATGATTTTGTTTTGGATCCTCTTCTATTTATGGATGCCAAAGAACCACCGAATGTATTTATTTGCTCTAATTATCAGTACTTTGGTGTTTGGTGATGAAGTGGATTATCTCTACAAAGCTCTGGGGAGGCACTGTTCATCCTGCTCCCTTACAGCTTGAACAGGCGGAGATAGCAGAGGGCACACACAGGCGCTGGCAGCAAACAAAGATCCTATTGCAATTATGAGCTCCAAGTAAATGTCAAAGCTTGCAATTGAAAAGATGTGGAAATCCTATTCATGGTATTTAATTACCTCTTTAATAATCTAATATCTCTTTCTTATGTCATGAATTAATTTAATAAATGCTGATACAATAAATAGTACAATTGGGATTGATAGCAGTCTGAGACATTTTAGGCTGGAAATGACCAAACTTGAAAGAACTCTTTAATCGGAAGCTGGGGATGCCTTTGGGCTGCATGCAGTTGGCTCGGGCAGCAGCGAAGGGAGGGCGCGGGCTCCCCTCACGCCGCCCTTGCTCTCCCGGCAGGTGTGTCTGCCCCATTCTGGCCTTGGCTGGCAGATGGGGCCTCTGAGTTTTCAGGCCACATTGTGGGGAAGGATGACCACCTCCCGGCACCCAAGCCTACCCTGAGTGCCGCCTTTGAGGGTGAGGACGGGGTCTGCCTCTGGTTCCCTCTGTCTCTCCTTCTCTCTCCCTCTCCCTGGGTTTACAGGAGGCAGATGCCAAGTGGCCCAGTTTAGTCAAGACGAGCACCCTGGTCTGATCACTCAGGACACTGCACACGAAGTGGCTACAAGAGCATCCCTGCTTGGTGCGCGAGGGCAGAAAAGGGGTCTTTCTGGCTTGGGATATACTCCAGAAAGAATAGTTTACAGTTCCCTAATTTGTTTCAGACTTGAAAGGGATCTTAGAATGCAGAGAGCTCAGAACGTTTAACATCCTCATTAGACAGCTAAGGAAATTGGGTGGTTAAAGACTAAATGATTTTCCTAAGACGACCAAGATTACTGATTTTGCCTCTGCTCAAGGAATACTAAGTAACTGGGCATGTTAGGCATCGTGCAGAGTGTTGGGGTCACAAAGATAAATCTGACATTACCCCTGACTTCAAGGGTCTCTTGAGATAGTAGAGGGTCTATGTATCTATCTCTCTCTCCTTCTTTCTTTCTATGTACTTTTCTATCTATATCATCTATCATCTACTTATCTCTACTATCTATCTACCTATCACCTCTGTTCATCATCTATCATCTCTCTATCATCTCTCTATCATCTGTCATCTACCATCTCTCTATCATCTGTCATCTATCATCTGTCATCTCTCTATCATCTATCATCTGTCATATATCATCTATTATCTGTCATCTATCATCTGTCATCTCTATCATCTATCATCTCTCTATCATCTGTCATCTCTCTATCATCTATCATCTCTCTATCATCTATCATCTGTAATCTATCATCTATCATCTATCATCTGTCATCTATCATCTCTCTATCATCTGTCATCTCTCTATCATCTATCATCTCTCTATCATCTATCATCTATCATCTGTCATCTATCATCTCTCTATCATCTGTCATCTATCATCTGTCATCTATCATCTATCATCTGTCATCTCTCTATCATCTATCATCTCTCTATCATCTATCATCTGTCATCTCTATCATGTATCATCTGTCATCTATCATCTATCATCTCTCTATCATCTGTCATCTGTCATCTCTCTATCATCTGTCATCTCTCTATCATCTATCATCTCTCTATCATCTGTCATCTCTCTATCATCTATCATCTCTCTATCATCTGTCATCTCTCTATCATCTATCATCTGTCATCTATCATCTCTCTATCATCTCTCTATCATCTGTCATCTATCATCTCTCTATCATCTGTCATCTCTCTATCATCTATCATCTGTCATCTCTCTATCATCTGTCATCTCTCTATCATCTATCATCTCTCTATCATCTGTCATCTCTCTATCATCTATCATCTCTATCCCTATCACCTCTCTACTCTCTGTTCAGTCAAATAATACACGGCTGTGGAGTGAAAGTGGGGATGGGGAAGAAGAGCTGAGGGTCTCGAATCAGCAACAAGATATCAAACTATACCTTTCTGTGTAATTAAAAAAAATATTCTGTCCTCAAGCAAGACAATGTCAGAGAATTTGTCCTGATGGACATGAGACCTCTTTAATTCAGCCTATTTTCTTCCTGCCACTTTAAATCACGCCTTAGTGCCTTGGTCACATTATACATTTCCACTTGAAAAGCCTTCTGTTGATCCTGGATTGTTTATATTTGAAGGAGGTAAAGACAGAACTTGAGTTGCAGATGAAACTTTTTCGGTCATTGTTAATCTGGACAGACATTGTCTGCGTCATTGAAAATAAGTAGGGAGATGCAATTCTAGTCTGCAAATTCAAGGTTGCAAGACATACTGCATTTAATTATTTATTATCCCAAATCCACTTACATCACCTCAGTGATTAGGGGACTTTGCTCTGACGAAATCCCAGAGCAAGGAACAGGGCAGAGACTGAGGGCCCCTCTGCTCTTTGATCGCCATGATTTCTGGCTTCTGTTGCTGCCTCTGCAGGGGGTCAGCTCAGGGTCCGCTGTTCTCAAGGGCAACAAGCCACGTGCCCTGAAGGTGACAATGTTCCAGAAGATAGAGGATCTTGCCTCTTTCCTCCCGCTGCTCTCAAAGGCTCTGCTCTGAAAACCCTAAACAGAGTGGTAAGCTTATGTCTGGCTTTCATACAAGATGGGGAGAATCTCCAGAAACACTGTAGAAATCTCAGAGGCAAAGAACTAAGATGTTCTGATTAAAGTCAGGAAATAAAGGCAATAAAAAATATAAATTGTCTCAAAAATCTTCGACCATAAGTGTAAAATCCAAAGTCCTAATGCATAAACTCATAGTTCCTGATGGAAACTGCATTAGACATCTTTGGTCCATGTCAACAGATATGGCCAGTAATCACATCTGAAAGTATGCAGTGAGTTTCCCAATCATTTCTCCCGTAATCCACAGTGAGATTCCCTCCTTTCCTCCCGCCCTGCCACCCTTCCTTCTTTCTTCCTGCCTTTGTCTTTCTATCTCTCTTTTTTGTAAGCCAATATGTATAATTTTGGCTTCAGCCTTCTGTCTTTAAACTGTACCTGACCCAACTCATTTAGCATGTGACCTCTGGCCAATTAAAAATCAATCTTTAAAAAGCCGTGGTCACTCCTGCCTGGTTCGTAGCAATTATCTCTCAGCTTCCTCCTTGTAGCTCTCTCCCGAGTTTCCTTCTTATTTAGTTGACAAACGTCACTGCTCAAGCCTAAGTCGGACAGCATGCTAATCTGACTCCCTTCTGTTGTGAAAACGATGACCAAAGCCCTGATAACACCCACCGTGTTTCATCCATCATGGTTTCTGGCCTTATACTCACTCTCAGATTCATGGGTTTTCAGTTTTTCTGGATCAGCCCTGACACTGGGGTGTGAGCTGTGCCGGCGTGTCTGCCTGGTGGTGCAGTGCTTTGGTTGAAGGGTTTATTTTCCTCTAAGTAGCCATCCAGAGGGCATTGACTGTGCTTTGCGTTTCTTTGTTATTCCCACCATGAACTATCACTCATGGCTCATAATGGTGGCTTAGTTAATAAATACGAGACTGACTGATTTGTTGAATAAGCAGAGGAAATCTATATTTTTATATCCATTCTTGTGGCCACTGCAACTGAAATCAGCAAAGTCCTGACTCAAGAATGCAAAACAATTTGATTTCTTTTTTGGGGGGAAGGTGTAAATTTCCAAAGCACGCTAGAATGTGCAAAAGATAATGGAAAATATGTGCTGATTTTATATTATAGGGTTTTATGTTCTTTAATAAATAAATTTTCTTTTTTCCAAACTTTACATCTGTAGAAGGATAGTCCTTAATATTATATGTGTAATTATATATATACTATATATATACACTACATGATTATATATAATATATAGTATGTATGTTATATATATACACACACACTTATATATATATATATATATATATTTTTTTTTTTTTTGCGGTACGCGGGCCTCTCACTGTTGTGGCCTCTCCCGTTGCAGAGCATAGGCTCTGGACGTGCAGGCTCAGCGACCATGGCTCACGGACCCAGCTGCTCCACGGCATGTGGGATCTTCCCAGACCGGGGCACGAACCCACGTCCCCTGCATCGGCAGGCAGACTCTCAACCACTGCGCCACCAGGGAAGCCCTATATATGTATTTTTTATAAGCGAATTCTAGTTCTCATTTTTACTGCTCCATTTACCAGCTCAGGACCTGACTCAGGCATTCCACACCTGTAGGCTTCCCCTCCTCTCTGTCCACTGTCTGGAAGTCAAGGCTCTTAATAAAGGCTCCTCTTAGAGAGTCTTTGTCTACATCCCACTCTAATAAGTCCAAGTGGCCTTTCTTAGGAAGCAGTCTCTGTTGCTTCAAGAGGAGGTAAGAATGAGGCAGCTGACCCTCTGGACTTTGGGTCACCCTGAAGGGCAGCCTTAGTGGGACCCAGCCCTGCCTTCTGCCCCATCAGAGAATCTTATCCGGGCCCCATCTGAAAGCCAAAAATTACAAACAACAAAAAAAAGCAATTTTAACATGGGCATTTTTTTCCTCTTATTATTCTGGGATAAAATTAAGGTTTGCTTATCAGAGAAGCAAGGTAATCAATACAAATTCTTTAAAAATATTCCTGCCAGACAAAGCAATGTTTGATATTAAATTATATGGAAAATAAATTGTAAATTAAAAAACACAAGCAGCCTCTGACAGACAGGCACAAAAGGACCCTGCAATTACATTTATCTAGGAAGACAGACCCATGAACAGAGTGAATTTTTAAATTAGTTTTCTCGTTAAGAATGTCCCTGTATGAAAGCTGGCATTATCTCTTTAGAAAGTTAGAAAGAACCTGAGTTTTGAAGATATCTAAGCTAAATCATTATGAAACATTGGATGAAACTGCTGATTTCTGTACCAAAAAAAAAAAAAAAAATTGGATATTTGATATCCTGTTGGTTGAGCCCAATCTGTTTAAGAAACGTTTCTCTTAATAAACACTTTTCTGGATAATTTGAAAAGTGTATCTGTATACACTTGATTGACAGCTGGAGCAGATTTTCTATGTGGGCTCCAACTTCACAGTGTTTCTCGACAAGAAGGCATAACAAACCGAGAAGGCATAAGTGTGCTACCTCTAGGAACACAAAGTCTTAGATGGTTTTGAAATTCCTACTCACACCAGTGGTGTCAGGCTGTGTGAGAATGTGCATGCAATTCGATTATAAAAGTGGGGAATCTGGAGCATGGAAAGGTCAATCCATTTGCCCAGTGTCCCAGCCTGTGTCAAGGCTGAGCCCAGAAAAGCAGGCAGGTGTTCCCAGGTCCCAGTGGCTCAGGAGCCAGACTCTGGTCCCCATTCATCCATCCCAAAACCCTCAAAACATTAAAAAATACTTGGTCAATATTCCAGATTGATTTCTACTATAATGTGGTTATTATTCCTTGAATTCCACAAAATGACACTTGTGCTGAATAGCATTTATTTACTTCTGTTCTTCTGAGGACATTTCTAAAATTTCCATAATTTGGGGGGAATCGTGAATAAATCACTATATCATGTCACCTACTGACATCAACACATAAAAAGTAATTTGCTTAATTTTCTATCAATTTCATTTTTTGTAAATGCAAATATTAACTAGGAAAAATATATTTCCCTTTGCCAATAACGTTGGTGGGGATTTCAGAGTAAAGGTGGAGTGTATTATACACAAACGTCTTCATTTTCAGAGAGATTATATTTCATTATTATAAATAAAATTTATTAATTTAAGTGTTAAAGCTACCATATCCCAAAGATGTGGGAAACAAAAAACCCAGAGGTGTTAATTCTGGGCCTTCTACATTCTAGTCAATGTACTCCCCACACAAAGAAGTACAAGGCTTATCAGGAGTTACCACTTTTTAATCAAAAGAACTGCCTAGATTGGTAATAAGTGAAAACAAAATAAAACAAAACAAGTAAGTCTCCTACCAGACTACATCTGTGAAATGTAAAGATTGCTCTCAGCTAGTCAGAATTGAAACAAACTCTCTCCATTCGTAATATTTTAACACAAAATAAAGAAAGTCAGGAGCTGCCGGATCCTGTAAAAATGGCAAACTAGCTCAAGGTGCTGGCTCCTTCCCCCCTCAAAATCAAGTTAAAAGCAGTAACAGATGAGAAAGGAAAGCTTGGGGATACCAGGAAATTACCAAAAACTTAAGTGAGAAGCCTCTGGATATATACTGGAGCCTGTTTAGCTCTCGTTGAACTATGGGAGAGTATGGAGGAGGAATTTTTTGTTTATGCTCTGCTTTTTTCCCTCTTCTGAGCTGCTCTGAGACAAGCTACTGTCTGCTCCTTTGTGGAAGGAAAGAGCAGCCCCAGAGCTGGTCACAGAGTCTGTGGAGCCGGGCTTGATGGCTTTGAAGAGCCAAAGCCCTCTTCGGGTGGAGGCTTTGTGAAAACAGGTGTGGGCAGACATAAAGGAACAGTAAACAGATTGACAACAGTGTTCTTGACAGAAACATTGGGCGGAAGATGTCATTAGAGAATATTTCTAACTATTAAGAAGAACTCCTTGGAGTTTAAATTTCATCCAACAGATGGTTATAAAAGTGTGGGAATGCAATAAATATTTTTGCACTGACGGTCTCAGATATTTTACTACATAAAGACACATATTGAAAATGCATTTACGAGAAATACATTGATGAGATCTGCCTATGAATAAAGAGAATTAAATCCATGTGCGTTGATGCTGAACATCTTTTCATGTGTTTGTTTGCCATGTGTAGTCAAGCTCTTTGTTGGAGATGTGGTTTGCAAATATTTTCTGTAGTTTGTCATTTCGTTACTTTCCTATGGTCTTTTGTGAGCAAAAGCTTTTAATTTTGATGGGGTCCAATTTATTAATTTTTCCAGTACAGATTTTGCTTTTGGTTTCAAGTGTAAGATGCTCTAAGTTTTTACCTAATAATTTATTTACTTTGGAGTAATTATAAATTGTATTTTTAAAAAAATTTTGGCTTCTACATATTTCTTGTTAGTATGTAAAAATGCAATTTACTTTTGAGTGTTTATCTTGTATCCTGCAACCTTACTGACTTCACTTATTAGTTCTATGATTTTTTTCTTTTCTTTTTAGATTCCATGGAATTTTCTATGTAGATAATCATGGCATCTACAAACAGAGGTAGCTTTATTTAGTTCTTTTCAGTCTAAGGACTTTCATTTTCTTTTCTTGCCTTACTGCAATGACTAGTCTTCTAGTATTATGTTGAATATGAATAGTAAGAGCAGACATCCTTGCCTTGTTCCCAATATAAGAGAGAAAATATTCAGTCTTTCATCATGATGTATGATGATAACCGCAGTTGGGTTTTTGTTTCTTTTTCTCATAGATGCACTGTGTCAAGTTGAAGTATTTTCCCTCTTTTCTTAACTTGCTGAGTTTTTAATCATCAACAGTGTTGGAATTTGTCCAAGAGTTTTTCCCCCTGTCAGAACATCCAGTCCTGAATGGAGACGCTGGACACTCACTGGTCCTTGCTGCCAGACACCTGGTGAGGCTGGCACCTTGAGCAGGGTCATCTTCAAAGGCAGAGCCAGGTGACAGTCACCCTGTGTAGCAACAAGCACAGGTGGCCAGGGAAGAGGGGAGTCATTGTCCACAAATGCCTCTACAGCCACAGAACTGTGGTTGGGTTGAGAATGCAATGCACTGCCTGCTTCTCCCCAAAATGACCAGTGTGTGGTCATCACTGGGGTCACGCACTGGAAAGTCATGCAGCCACAGTGTGTCATTCCTGACCTCTTTGTCCTAGGCAATGCTCACCTGGGCTTGCAGGCCTCTGTGGCCCAATCCCACTATCCTGTACTTCTTATACATTCAAGCGGGGGTCAGCGCAGCCAACATCCCCAGGTAAGTTCTGCTGGGTGTTTGTAACCAGCTCAAGCAGGACCCCTCCCCAAGCTTACAGGAGACCTTTCTGCTACGAAATAGCTCCTTGGTAGGAAGGGCCGGCACCATATGGAGACACTTAGAGGGGAAGGCTCTGGGTTTCCCAGGAATTATACTGCCACTGACCTACCACTGCCCTGTGGCCTCTTCTGCTATTCAGAACGATGACTCCGGGCCTAACCTTTCAACAGAGGAAGACCTGGGTGTAAAGAAAGATCACACATCTGGGAGAAAAAATCCTAGCACCTTCCTAGAGTTGTAGGGAGAATTGGACCTCATGTCTTATATGTTTTGTTCAAAATATTAACACTCTTTCAGGTGATTCTACTTCCTTTGGGACAGTAAATGACTATTAAATTAAGTTTTAAAATACAGATATACCAATTTGCATTTGATAGCTGTTTTCCCAAAGATAATAAATATTGTTACAAAGACAGACATGATTGTCTTGGATGTCCTGGTAGGCGAAATCTAGACCAACTGGCAGGCATATGTTTTTCTGAGAAAACCTTGAAAGAGTCTGAACTACCCCAAGAAGTGATGCGTCTCCTACCCAGGAATGTTCCAGCACAGGCTGGATTAACACCTGGTTGGATTGTTGTAAAATGGATTAAAGTATCAGATAGACAGCTGTTTGATTCCGTTTCTTAGAGTTCAACAACTGGCAAAACTAATGTATGGAGACAGAGGTGAGAATGGCAGTACCTTTGATGCCGACAGAAGATTTTATTGGTGTGGCACAAAGGGAGTCTTCTGGGGGTGGGGGCAGTGCAAACATTCTTGATCTTGATCTTGGTGGTGGTTCCGTAGGCATAAATAAATGTAAAAATTTATCAAGCTGTACACTCAAGATTTGTGAACTTGAACAATGTCAGTCATACTGAAATTAGAACCAAGGAAAAAAGTCTTGACATGCACACTCTCTTTCTAGGGAGGCGGGGGGAGGGGAGGGATAAATTGGGAGATTGGGATTGACATAGACACACTACTATATATAAAAGAGATAACTAATAAGGACCTACTGTAGAGCACAGGGACCTCTACTCACAGGGACCAATACTCTAATGGCCTATATGGGAAAAGAACCTAAAAAAAAAAAAGAGTGGATTTATGTATATGTATAACTGATTCACTTTGTTGTACAGCTGAAACTAACACAACACTGTAAATCAACTAAAAATTAAAACAAAACAAAAAAACAAACAACCCTCCTTCCCCCCCGCAAAAAACCCAATAACAGCCTCAAGAAACGCGCAAGTTGACACCAGAGTTCATTCCGAGGAGGTTGATCAAATGCTTAAAACATACACCAAAGTTGTCAAGTACGTTTTGGTCACATTGGTTTATTCTCGAATATCTTAATTCCGTACAAGTAAATGGACAGGTTGCTGCTCAGACATTAAATCAACAGTAATGTCACTCTCATGATTTTTATAATACCCCTTACTGTGAGAAAATAAATTCCCCGAAGTGATTCTTTATCTGCACTGGCTTTGGCTTAAAATGATGGCTTTAAAGGAAACCACGTAGATAAAATGAGTAAACATGAGATCTGTCCACTAAAAAGGAATTATGACTTAATTACAAGTTTTAATTGCTATGGTTATCATTTGATTGTTGAAAAAGGCCAGGATCTCAGGAAGGTCAGAGAAACGTGATAAAGGTACTTGTATTTTGACCTCTCTGAGAAAGCTAATTAGCTTAGCTTTATCAAATACCATCACAACCCCATTCCCTTAACGTATGAATAAATTATTACACTCCTACTTTGAATGCAATTTGGGAACGTATCTTACCCATTGAAAAATTTCTAATATTGTATAATGGAGAACTTTAACATTTCTTCCATCTCAAGACTCTTTTTAAAAGAGGAAGCCCAGCATTTGAATTTTAAGTTGGCATTATTTACAAAATAAATGGAGCAATAGCCATGAGATTCCAATAATCTTTAATCTTAAGTGAGATTTCTAACTTTTCAAAGCAACTTTGTTAGAAATATCTATAGATCCTTTGAAATGAACAAAAATGTCACTTTTGCAGGGCAGAAAGATTCCTGTTGCACGCTGTACTGGGAATGAACTGTAGGAGAACAGGATTGGGAGGAAATGATCAGCTTGCCAGGTATTAAGTTTGGGTCCTTATCAGATACCCAAACAAAGTATCAAGGAAGCAGTTGCACATAGGATTCTGGAGTAAAAATATGAGGGACAAGAAGCTGAATGTGAGTTTGAAAGCCTAGGAAAGTTATAGGCAGTTGGGGCTTAGAGACGTAACCTCGAGGGGGATCACTGGTTTCCAGGTTGTATTAAAACCATAGTCCCAGGGGCTTCCCTGGTGGCGCAGTGGTTGAGAGTCTGCCTGCCGATGCAGGGGACGCGGGTTCGTGCCCCGGTCCGCGAAGATCCCACATGCCGCGGAGCGGCTGGGCCCGTGAGCCATGGCCGCTGAGCCTGCGCGTCCGGAGCCTGTGCTCCGCAACGGGAGAGGCCACAACAGTGAGGGGCCCGCGTGTCGCAAAAAAAAACCCAAAAAAACAGTGTAGATGCAAAAGAGAAGAATGATAAAAGATAAAGTGATGCATTTTCTATATTCAAACTTAATGCTTTTTGTGACAAAAGAAAATCAGAATGCAAATAAAAGCCCCAGACTGGATAAAATATGTGCAAAGTTTGTAGCTACGTACATAGATTTTCCCTTGTAAATGGTAGAGCATTCCATTTATAATGATAACAAAGAGTTCGTATTTCATGCTTTGCGTTTCTCAGGGAGATCTACAGCAGCTTCTTAGTCTCTTAAATGAACACCATCCCTCCACCCAGGTGTTCAAATCCACTGCCTGCAATTCCAGGCGTCCGTGTCCTCAGGCCACGCCAGGCACTGTGGCCGCTAACTCTTTTTGAGGCAGAAACCTGCAAGGTTCGGCATCCTCAGACACAAACCACTGCAGAATAATCAGCTGCAAGGATGAAGGGGCCCTAAATCGTCAGCAGCTCCCGAAGAGCACTGTCCAGCACGGAGTTATATTCTGGTTTCCACGGGGTCGTACTTGTAGATTCAGGTGGGTTGTTTAGAATCAAAACAGAATCTATTACTCGGCTAATCACCTAGCTTCCTTTGGCAAGAGTTTTCTGAGGAATGCAAACAATGACAAACGAGAAGCTTTCGTATTTGATTTACTTTTGCCAAAAGGAAGGAAAATTGGTAAATAAATGGTCTTATCTATTTCCCTGTTTGAATTTACTTTTCAGATTTGTTGTGCTCCCTTTTGATCATTACAACTGCTCTGTCTGCGTGAGCTTTGTTCCTCTGAGAAACTTTACATGAGAAGTAGGGTGAGAAGCCTTTTTTATTGTTTAACATGTTTTTTGTTCTGTTTTTTTTTTTGAGTAAAGAAAGATTTTCAAACTAACTTTTCAAACCCCTTGTCTTCCCTTACGTGTTAAAGGATTACCTGAGATGTCCACAAGCAGGAAAAAGAAGTTTTCTCTACTGTACAACCTGCTTATAGAAGTAGCCGAGCCCCTGATAATGTGACTATGATTGTAAGTCAAATTTTCACACCTACAATTTCAGAGTCCTAGAAAAGAAAAGGTGTGCCAACACAAATTATGGAGCAATTTAAAGGTGCTATGATGTTAAAGTTACAAGAACGGGTTACCCTATTATTTAGAATAACCACCAGTCAAAATGCGGCAAGTTGTCAATATAGTTTTATAACAACATTTCCTATTCCTATTAACCCCAATGGGAATTTAGTTACTATTAATATGACGAAGGGTGAATGGGAAAATTTTTGTAACAGTTTGTATAATCAAGTCTATTTATTGCTGTGCACCATGGGTTCTGCTCACTTTTCACAAGCTTCTCTTACGATTTTATATCAGATGAGCAGAGGAATGCTCATTAACAGCTGCTTTTTCACCGATAAACCTCCACCCTCCGAGCAAGTCAGTATTCCTAGCCGGGTCCCTCCCTGTGTGGCTCCTAGGATAAGACAACTCCAGATGCCTCCCTTAGGGAGTATTTGATAGTGGGAGACAGGTAACAGCTACAAAGAAAAGCCCTTCTATTTATTTTGGAAAGAACTGGCAGCAATGTCCAGACCAGAAGACATCTTGTTTGCTCCACAGAACTCATGGCTACTGAGTCCTCCCACTGCAGGGCAGGCAATACTTCTTGGTCCCATGTGGATTTAGCCCTGGGCATTTTCAGAACTTGTATCCTTTTGGGAAGAAATTTGTCCACCTGACAATCATTCTCCCTTTATACCTTAACTACAGAAACTCAATTTTTGTTGAAGTTTACAATGTTCCCAGTTTAAAACATCGTAGTTCCTAGCTTCTTTCTCATTAAGAGGTAAACATTTGACAAATTCCTGACCAATAAGATGTGAGTATAAACCACTGTGTGAGTTTTCTGGGAAAAAACTTAAAACTATCAAATGTAGATGACCTGCTTATCCTTGCCCTTAGTCCCAACTCTTTCTTCTGCCTGGAACACAGGCTTGATGCCTGGAAGTGCAGCAGCCATCTTGGGATCATGAGAATGAAATCTTTACGTTAAAGAAGGCACTGCAGACAGGACAGAGGGAAGTCTGAGAGACAGATGACTTTACACAACAGCCGCTGCAGCCCTAACCACCCTCCCACTCGACTTCATCACCTGTGAGAAAAATAAACCGTTCCGTGCACATTTAAGCCACTGCTATTCAGGTTTTCCCTCATAAGTAGCCACATGCAGTATCAACTGATTCAAACCTCTATTAATGTTAGTATTTTCATGAGCACGTGAAGTGACAAATATTAACAAATATGTGACTATTGCTTAGAGACTCAAGCTGGTTATGGAGATGGCTCCACCCCAGACCATGAGTCAGAGTTTTGATAGTGGGTCCAAGAATTTCTACTTTTCCAAATGTCCTCAGGTAATTGTAATCGACTTGGAGTGGAGCTTTGAGAAACCACCACAAGTAGAATTTTCAGTTGAACAATATCTTAAAGACTAGACTTAAAATGCACAAATAATAGTGCATGAAAAGTTCAGGCTCACGTATCATCACAGATAAAAGAAATGGCCAGCCCAGCCGTACTGACGAGCATGGACTGAAGACTGTGCAGGATGCAGAAGGGGACAAAGGACACCTTTCTCGCCTCTTTCATCCTCAGACAGTATTTGAGCACCCAGTGTAGGCTTCACGAAATCATGATAAAAGCAGCTTAGCATCCACGAAAGATAAATTTTGCTTTTAGTTACTTGAGAAATAATCTGTGAACTACTCTTTCACTCTTGGTTCCTAGCTTTCATCAGCAATGATGTGATGTTTATTCTCACGATTAACCAAAAATAATACAATATTCTTCTGTGGCAACAACTCCAATTTGGAGAACAAAATCTTAGTTTCTGAAGTCAATATTTCTCTAGCCAGGGCTTCCAGAAAGATTCTCAGTGGTTTGGATTTTTTCCTTCAGTAGGGATTTTACTTTACTCAAGATTGAGAAACATTTGTACACTGCAATTGCAATAGGATTTATAAGGGCTTAATTTCATTGAGGGGTCAAACTGAGTGGGCAGTGGAAGGTACATAAGTTTCTTCTGAACTGCAGGAAAAATGTAAAAAACAAATCAATCTCTCCAGAACATTCCTATGTGATTTGCTTTCTGGTTCCAGGCCACACTCAGAACTAACGAAGACGCTGCGTAAATGAAAAAAATTGAAGTGATGTTCTCTCTCCCTTTTTCCCCACGTGGGAGACCAGAGCCTCAGCCAACAGGCAAGGGCGGGGGCCGAAACAGGTTGTGCTGGTATCACCTGGAAAAGAACTTCTTCTGTTCCTACAAAATCACTATTGCAAAACACAATGTGTTAACCTTTATATCTTTGTTTTTCGAATATCAAAATTTAATGGTTGTGATACATTTTATTTGTTAAAATCAAGCAATTTTATTTTGCATCTTAAAACTTGATGGAATGGTAATTTTCCTGGCTTTTAGTAGCTCTAAATCAAATTGGTAAAGTCAATTTAATGATAATTTAGTGAAAGAAAACATTTCTTTGTGGTCTGACAACTTCCATGAATAATGTGTCTTTAATAGCTGTCAATTAAGGTAGTTTTTAGAGATTTATGATGGGGGTATAAATATCTCCAAAAGGTGATTTATGGCACAGACTCAGACAATTCTTCCAATAAAGCTACTCTGACAGCATATAAATTTCTATATGGTATGGAAAACAATGGAAAACATTGTGAATGTCTCTATTTGCTATGTCCAGTTCCTTTTTATTCCATTCTTTCACCCCATAATTTCAATATTAGAATCAGAATTTTAGAGGTGAGAGGATCTAAGAGATCAGCAGATCTACCCTCCTCAAGGTACAAATTATATATTATAATGTATATTTTGTATATCTTATGCAAAAGGCCAGAACCTAAGAGTACTCTGACTTCTTCAAATAAATCCATAGACATAGGTACTGGAATCGAATAAAGAATTTCTACAGAAAATATTGAAAATAATTTTAATGTTCCATGGCAGAAATTGAAAAACTCAAAAGAGATGAGAGTACGACTGGCAACAGAGACTTTCTGTGTGCTGAGACACCTGATACAAACTTAAAGGACAGCCAGCTGGTAGAAAGTCTTTGCTACGTGCTTGGATTAATCCACATCTTTCTGACACACGTGTGCATCTTCCTTGCTCTGAACCCGAGGGCTTGGAGCTCCAGGAGCAGAGAGAAGTCTTTAACCCTTAGAACACTTGTCCCGTTTCTCCTCCAGTTCATTCACTTTTACATACATGTTCCGAGTTTTGTGCACTCCTCTGAGGTCTGGCCTTGTCCTGAGAGCTACCACAAGGGCCATTAGAGTTGCTGTTTCCTGGAGTTTAACAGGGGCTCCCACTCCTGGTCCATGAGCAGAGCTGGAGGCTGGAGGACCGTTCACGGGATCAACACACCCAGACCAAGTCTTCACATCCTATACTTGGTTTGTTTATTTATTTATTTATATTTTTGGCTGCGTTGAGTGCATGGGCCTCTCACTGCGGTAGCTTCTCTTGTTGCAGAGCACGGGCTCTAGGCGAGTGGGCTTCAGTAGTTGTGGTGTGTGGGTTCAGTAGTTGTGGCTCACGGGCTCTAGAGCGCAGGCTCAGTAGTTGTGGCGCACGGGCTTAGTTGCTCCGTGGCATGTGGGATCTTCCCGAACCAGGGCTCGAAACCGTGTCCTCTGCATTGGCAGGCAGATCCGTAACCACTGCGCCACCAGGGAAGCCCCTATACTTTGTTAAATGGAACTTTTGCCCACTGACTCTTCTAGAAACCAATCTTTGCACGAGACCGGCGTGGATTCTTGCCTTGAAATTAAATATAAACGAATATTGGAGGCAACAGGCAGTAAGGCCCCTCCCCCATGAGACGGAGCAGCTTTGCAATGTTGCATCTAGGACCCTGGAGCCCAGGGTAAGTTCAAGTCGGCCTCAACCACCCCAGGTGCCTGTGAGGCCTGGGAGCTGCAGCTTCCTCCTCCGAACTAGGAAGAAGGGTAGATAGTTTTAGAGTTTCAACCCATGTCTAAAACTCTTGGCTACTAACAGATGCTTCTCAACTAGAAAACAGATCATATGCAAGGAAAACTGAAACAGTATGTCTCTGATGGCCCTGATAGTCTCTCCATGCCTTTCACCTGTGTTATAAGGTTGATACGGTTAAGGCGGTTTAAGTTCTACTAACTCCGTACTTCTCCCCGCCAGAGGCCCCCAGGGCTGTACTTAATTGTGGGGACTCACCCGAGGCAGGACTGGCCCCCTCTTAATCTCACGTTCCCTTTGTGCTGTGACGCTCCTGGCAGGAGCTTCCTGAATCATCAAGTTTATGTGTTTTGATGGCGTGGTGGTTAATTTTATGCGTCAGACTGGGATGCCCAGATAGTTGGGAAAATATTATTTTGGGGGTGTGCCTGTGAGGATGTTTCCAGACTAGATTCACATTTAAATCTGCAGACTGAGTGAAGATCACCCTCCCGGATGTGGGTGGGTGTCATCCAGTCCACTGAGGGCCCGCACAGAACCAGAAGGTGGGGGAAGAGTGAATTTGCTTCCTCTGCTTGGGCTGGGCCATCCATCTCCTGGCCTCAGACACCCGAGCTCCTGGTTCTTGGGTTTTGGACTCGGACCATGACTGACATCATTGGCCCTTGATTCTTAGGCCCTTGGACTTGGACTGAATGGCATCCCTGGCTCTCCTGGGTCTCCAGCTTGTAGATGGCAGGTCCTGGGACTTCTTGGCCTCCACACCATGGTAAATCTATGATGATTTATCATGATTTCTCCCCCTACATACACCTCTGTGTGCGTGTGCGTATATATCCTATCGGGTCTGTTCCTCTGCAGAACCCCAATGATGCAGACGCACGCTCACCAGATGAGAAGCACTCAGGCGGGACTCGAGCTGTGTTTCCTGCTGCGGGACTTGCTGTGGGTCACAGACCTCTCAGGGTCAGCTTCCTAATGATAAAAATGAACTCCGTGCTTGACTAACAGTTTGAGTTATTCTAAATAGCAAGTGAGAAGTTTCAGTCTGACTGTATGATCAGGGTTTTCCAGTCATCTGGAGGAGAAGGAACAGTCCCTTCCATCTGACACCGAGCACAGAGTACTGAACCTGAGGAGGCTCCTGGGAGCCCCTGACTTCCAGCCGGTTGGTCAGCAGGGCGGGGCCTGGACCTGTGGTTGGCGTGTGCAGTGGGCAGTCTTGTGGGACTGAGCCTTCATCTGGGGGTCTGCGCTAACTCTGGGAGTTACTGTCAGAACTGAACTGAACTGCAGGACGCCCAGTTGGTGTCCGGAACCGGAGAACTGGTTGGCGTGGGATAACCCCCCTCCCCCCCACGTATGTGGCGTCATAAATGCTGTGAGTAAAAACTTCAGCTCCGGACACCTGTGTTACCCTACAGCGACCAGTGAAACATAGGCCTTCGATGTAATCCTTCTGGGTCTCAGGCTCCTGACTTGTAAAGAGGGTTAGTTAAGCGAAGGTCAGTGACTGAGGAAGTGTCCTCCAGCTCTTAGTACCAGGAGCTCTAAATTACGCATAATCATATACAATGGTAGATTTTGTTTTTAAAATACTTTTCCTTTTGCAAAGGGATATATTGACACAGATACTTAATGAGCCACTAAGCTTGTGCGTTTAGGGACACGACAGACTGGAATTACAAAATTTGTTTTGTGCTAGAAGTAAATATAACGATGAGGCAAAAAAATAAACAATCACAGGGTAAAGTTTAGAAGTAAAGCTCTAACGCACCAGATGAAGAGTGGTTTCTTCTCCGACTGTAAGGAAGAACAAAAATTCAATTCCTATGTTATACCTTTCTTTACTTGTGCTTTTTTCTACCATCATGTTTTAAATATTTCAGTCTAAAATTGGGAGGAGAGTCTTATTAAATTATCTGGAGAAAGGACAACAGTGGCTAAGCAATCAAGACAGACTAGAGCTCTGACTGAGCCCTGTGCTCAGGGCCCACGCTAGGAGAGCGCTCTAATGAGGTCCTCCTGGTATCAGGCGAACTGTGCTGAACGTGACCCCAGAGCAACTCTCACTGTGCCTAGAATTCCACGTCAGGCGGAAATCCGGCTCCAAAACACCACCTCTATCCATTATCTGCCCAGATGCCAGCCTGACGTTGTACAGACCCAGAGGTGACAGTCTGCTTTCCTGAGTACAAGCTAGCTCTGATGTTAGAATTTCTGTTTAGTAATTGTATATTTAAATTGATCATTTGTGTATATATATTCATATACTTCTATGTATCCACTACTTAATATTTAATACTATTTAACCTTCAATGCTCACATCCAACTGTCAGTTTATCTGTTTCTGTTGTTTTATTTGCTTGTTAGATTTCTAGTGCAAGTATAATACATAATACAGTATGAAATATACTTCTCTTTCTTCAGGGGAGTATCCCCAGTGAATACACGTATACAGGAAAGGACTCACGCGAAAGCTAGAGCTAACCTATTTTTCTAGGGGTGCAGAGTCTGAGCTCGGTCAGGAACACGGCGAGGAGAGGGCGCTGTGCGCTCAAAAGGCAAAGTTTCAGCGGTGCCTCCGGCCTCCTTGACGGCTCGAGCTGCCGGCGGGGCTGTGACTTCGCTCCAGGGGTCTCTGGGCTCTGCTGACAGCCAGACGGAGACGGGGGTCTTAGGACAGACACTGCCCGGAGGGGCAGTGTTGTCCTGCGGCCGGGGCTGCCTCGTGGCGCCCCAGGCAGACGCTCCTCTCTCCCTCGCTGGACTCGAGCGCAACTGGTGCCCACGCAGAGGTGGCCTTTCGGGGACGTGCCGCCCGTGCGCTCCCGCGGGCGGAGGGAGCGGACAGAGGGAGCGGACGGAAGGGGCCCCCGGAGCCGGCACATCGACTGTGGCCACGAGCCAGGGCGCCGCTGTTCTCTGGGGAGAGCCTAGACACTCGGCTTTGCGTTTTCCCGTGGGTGGGAGGGACGGACGGACGGAAGACACGGGGCCTACTTAGCAAAATGGCAGGCGGTACAGTGACAGCTCAGACGGTGTGAGCGCAACTGACGACAGAGCCGCAGGGCCAGAGAGGGGCTGTTTGGGCGGCGCCGGTGAGGGGCAGCTCCTCGTGCATCCAGCCCGCCGCGGACATAGCCGGCCTTTCTCGGGCGCTGCCTCTGAGCCCGCAGAGCCCGGGGGCTCTCTCCTCGTGGAATTATGCTCCAGGAGGGCACACAGGAGAGGGACACAAATAAAATACTGTATCTTAACGAAAACCTTACACCTTTAGTATGCCTTCTGTCCAGCATGATATAATAACGACGTAGACTTTCTAAAAATAGTTGAGCTGCTTTATGGAAAAGGCTCGGCAGCCACGGGGGAAGGAAGACGGGTGCCCTCGGTCAGGAAGCGGGTGCAGGTCCCGGCGGGTTCCTGCGGGACTGGACTAGGATTGGAGGGGTGCAGGTGCTGATGATTGCTGGACTGGGGATACACCGTTGGGCTGTGCCTCCAAGGCTTATTTTGGGGGTTGGGTACGGAATCTATGGGAAGGAGAGAAATCAAGGTTCCTTAGAGTATTGGTTCCAGCAGACTGGTACAGTGTGCCACTGACTTAGATGAAGAAGAAAGAGGTAAGAATAGGGTCTTTTCCTTTCCTTCCTCCCTCCCTCCCTTCCTTCCTTCTTAACCTTCCTTCCTTTTTTTTTCCTTCTTTGCCTCCTTCTTTCTTTTCTTTCAAGCAGGAGCAGGGAATCCAGACACATTGATTTTGAGGCACCTGTTAGACCCACTGTGTCTGCAAAGCCTGTACTGTCTCATGTCCACAGGGTGGTCTTCTAACAGAGAAGGCAAACAGGAAACACGTGCAGTGAAGAGATGCATGCCAAGTGCAATGGTGAGTGAATTTGGCCATCGGCTTGGTGTCCAGGTAAGGGAACACCAGGGTGATGGGTTCATCTCCACCTTCAGCCACTGGACAGAGAGGGGGGTCCATTCCTGCTGCATCCCCCATAAGTATATCTTTTCATCTGAATTTTCAACTCAGTTTTCAGTTTTTTATGTATTTCTGCACAGAATTACCCTTTCTGTCTTTGTTTTTCTTGAATGAAGGAAACCAAAAGATCTCTAGATTGGTCCACTTTAAGAGATAATATATATAATATATATATTTTAAAATTAATTAATTAATTTTGGCTGTGTTGGGTCTTTGTTGCTGTGTGCGGGCTTTCTCTAGTTGTGGCAAGCGGGGGCAACTCTTGGTTGCAGTGCACAGGCTTCTCATTGCAGTGGCTTCTCTTGTTGCAGAGCTCAGGCTCTAGGTGTCCGGGCTTCAGTAGTTGTGGCACGCGGGTTTCAGTGTAGAGCGCAGGCTCAGTAGTTGTGGCTTGCTGGCTCTAGATCGCAGGCTCAGTAGTTGTGGCGCACAGGCTTAGTTGCTCCGCGGCATGTGGGATCTTCCTGGACCAGGGCTCGAACCCGTGTACCCTGCATTGGCAGGCGGACTCTTAACCACTGTGCCTCCAGGGAAGCCCAAGATAATGCATTAAATTCACAAGGCATGAAATCTACTTATATCTTATATTTTGTACTACTTATATGTGAGTACAAAAAAGCCATGAGGGTGAACATTTTTCATATCATATTTAAAAGTCAAAATATGCCTTCCATATCACTAAAGCATACAGGAGTCTATTAGCTATGGTCCACGTGAAGGACATACTTCAAAACTCATCCAACAGGAAGTGGAAAATCTGGGATGAAGAATAAATCTGTCATGACACCTGTGTGCTGGTCCTGAGAACTCTAAAACTGAGGTGGAGATGCTTATCTGCTTTCAGACCAACACAGGATCTGATCTGGCTAATACATGCCTGATTCATCTAATTACTTCTTTAAAAATTAAAGTCAGTACCTCAAAACTATTCATAACAAGAATCAGGACAATGGGAAATGTGGAGTATTCTAAGATACAGGTTGTATGTCAACATCCTTCAGAAAAACTAGGACTTAGAAAGAAGACTGCTTTTATTCAAAAGCAGGCCCCTAAATCAAACCATAATGGCAAATCAAGGAGCAGCAAATCAGTCGTTTATTTAATAATGGAAAGGATATAGAGATGTAGTTAAATCCCAAGGAAAGATCATTGTTTATCATTTTAAGAGTTTAATGAGTTATTGTCATTTAGAGTTGTTTTTTCTTTCCTTTATCACTCCTTTCTCTCTAGTACCTCTATATTATCTCTCTCTCTCTAAGCCAGAGGACATAACTTTAAAAAGGCAGGGAGGAAGTTCACACATGACAAAAAATTGGCTGCGCTGAGCCATTCCGCAGAGCAAAGAGGTAAGTATTAGGGAAACAAAGGTCGTATTTAAAGCGAAATATCTGAGTTGCGCACGTGGCCCTGGGTGCTACAGGAAGGAGGGGAAAATTGCGGGGTAGCTCGGAGCTCGAGGGGGAAGATGAGAGGCTGTGAATGTTAGGGGGCTCTGCGGGCACTAACAAAGGGATTAGAAGGTCGGAGGGGCAGGAAAAAAGGTTAATTTTGTAGGGACATTCTGAGCAGGTTGAGATGAAGGGAAAATTGAGAAGGAGGCCAAATGAGGGTCCAGAGAAGAGTGAAGTGAGATAAAACCCTGATATGGGAGGAGCGACAAGGAGGATTCTACCTGTAGGAATAGTGCTGAGCAGCGAGCGCTGGGGAAAGATGAGGCACAAAAAAATGTGACGTTGAAATTTACGTTAGATAAATTATCCAACCCTTTGTAATCGTTATCCCACAAAGCTGAGATCTGAGTCCACCTCCGTGTGGTTTCAATCTCATGTTCTTAGCAACATATGCCCCCTCCAATATCATTATTATTATAATATATTATTATAAAACAAGCATTTTCTGAAGCCAGTACTTAAAGAAATGCTAAAAATAAAAAAGAAACGTATGTTCCTTCTGAGTCTCAGGTGACTGGCCAAATGTAAGACAATCGAGGTGATGGCCATGAACTCACTGATTGATAGTATCATTTGGATCATTGTTAGGTTAAAGCCTTTTGTATTCTCAGAGTGGCTTTGATTAATAAAGGCTAAAGGAAGGCTTTGTAAATAAGGCTTTTAGGTAGGAAAAAACATCTTTTGTTACTTGTAGTCTAACTCTCTAATTTGGCCTCCTTTTAGAGCATTTTGTTTTTACATAAATTGACTTGAACTCAATCTAGTTTTCAATTATGTCAAAGAATTACACTTGTTCCTCTAATGATACATTTTGCCTTGTTATCACAATTAATTGTCCTTGCAAATTGTCCACAGTCTGCTGTTCCAGGGTCTTTACTCTTCAACTTGTCCAAAGCAGGACCGTGGTTAGTTTGGTGTCCCTTCCAGGTTTGCAGGGAGACAAATGGTCCTGCCTGATACTTGCTGCCCTTCTCTTCCTGAGGCATCACACGTGGTAACCTCTGGGAATTCTGCCTTGAGAGGTGACCCAGCTCTGTGTCTGCAGAGACCTGGTATTTTCAAACAGCTTTTGTCCCCTGTTTCTTAATAAAAGGACATTTATTTGTGACAGTTATTTTTGGTCTTATCTGGATTCTTTATCTTAAAAACATTTTTCTCATATTTAGGTTTGTTTCAACTATTTGATGCCTATTGGACTCTTCATATTTGAGAAGCTATGTCCCAAGACCTTAGAGAAGACACACATTAGGGTCACACTCTCGCAGAGCCACCTCTACGTGGACATCCTCCAGAAACGTGCGGTCGGTGATGGGTGCCTGGGTCTGTCCTCAAAGCGTGGGCCGTTCACATCCTTGTTTGATTCAAAAGGACAACAGGGAATGGAGAATCAGGGCGCTGGAAGGGATGGAAACAGATGGAGGCGTGCATTTTACCCCCGAGTTTTACCCCATATAACAAACGTTACGTTACTTGTGTTCCTCGAGAATTTTTGTTCTTTTATGACTCTGGCCCCAGGTAGACAAAATGGTGGGGGATGAAATATCAGCCATCCAAAAGCAGCCCCGTTCCTCTTGAGGGTCCAGAGGTCTATCAGAAAAGGAGGTTTCTGGTGTTTGGGTCACTGTTTACACCTTCCTTGGTGGGGTTCCTTCAGTTCCAGGACACGATGACCGTTTGCACCTGACAACTGTGTCTGGGCCGCCGGCGTTGGAGACAGCTGCCCTGCCAGATGTTCGTCCTCCATTTTCTCCCTCCAGCTCTGCTCTTCCCCAACTCCTGCCCTTTCCTTCGTACTGCAAGTATATTGAAATATTTGCAATTCTTTATCACTTGAGCCTCTATTTATTCTTTTTAAACTCTGAACATGGATCCAGTACAAGTTGTTATTTTAGCAGAGAAAGAGGAACCGTCTAAGGATTTTTATCAAGGAATCAAATCTCAGCCAGGGTAACTGACAAGGTGCCGAGGGTTAGCTGAACAATAAAGCCGTTTTCCTGCAGTGATTAACTAGGACAAAAATTCTTTGCATCATTCCCATTAAAATGTATGATTTCCAATCCTGGATGCTAATTCACCTCTTTCAGATTGTATTCTAATAGGAATAAACGGTTTGCTTTGGAATCAAAAAGTAGAAAAGATATTGGAGACTAAGAATGAACAGATTCTCCTAATTGTTTATAGGCACTTAATAGGAACGGATAGAATTGACATTTACTGTAATCTTTAGCTTCAAAAAGGCACCATTTAATCGTGTGTGTTGTGCTGTGAGCTACAATAAAGTTACCTTTTAAAACTTCTGTTAAGAATTCTGATTTTCAGTGCACCCCAACTATGTTACTTTCCATCCTTTCCGTTGCATCAGATAGACATCTATTTTCTGCACACAGCAAGAAAAGATGAGCTGTATCTGCCTAGCTGACTCACAACTGCCGCAGTCTTTACATACATATGTATTTTTTATATACATATATATTGAAGTATAGTTGATTTACAATGTTGTGTTAGTTTCAGGTGTAAAGTGATTCAGTTGTACATATAAACACACACACACACACACAAACACACACACACACACACATACTTTTTCAGATTCTTTTCCCTTATAGGTTATTACAAAATACTGAGTGTAGTTCCCTGTGCTATGCAGTAGGTCCTTGTTGGTTACCTGTTTTATGCACAGTAGTGTGTCTATGTTAATCAGCTGCAGTCTTAGTATGTTCAAAACTAGGTTCGTCTTCCTTGTCCCCAGATTACTCGCCCAGATTTTCTACCCAATCTGTGTATCAGCACCCCCCAGGTATATGAGCGAGCGCGGTAAGGTCACCTACTTTCCCACCTGCAGGTGGGCACCACCCACACCCCGGCACACACCTTCTCCTCCCCAGTTAGGCTTGATCCCCTCTCACCAGGGCAGCACCCACAGCCTCCGACCGGCCTCCAGCTTTGTATGCAAGCAGACCAAATCCCCACAGTCATGCTAGGAACGGGCTCTTCCTAGCTTCTGTGCTTCTGCAGAACCGTGCATAGCCAAACACCGTTTATAGGTCTTTACCTAAACGTCTTCTTTCTACGCTAGTCAGTGAATGCCTTTAGAACAGAGAAAGTGTTTGATTTAACTTTGCTTTTGTATCCCATAACACAATATATCACGGGGTATGCACTCAAAAAACATGTGCTGAATGAATACACTGGAAATGAGAAAATACAAGAATGTATGACGAACTTGTTTAGCTGCCTGCAACAAGTAAATATTTTCATAAATATCTGCTGGCTGAATAAATAAGTGTTTTCTGACAGTTTGAAATAAGAATGAAAAGCAAGTAAAAGCACTAAAGCCTAGGGAATTGTGTTAAACAGAGCTTCTCAACAAATACTTGTTGGTTGACTGAATGAAGGAACTTCCACGAGCAACACCGAAACCAGCTGAGTTAGTGGGTTTTTGTGCTTTTGGTTTTGCTTTGTTTTTTGTAGTAAGAACATTTAACAGGAGATCTGCCTTTTAACAAAGGTGTGAATGTACAGTAAAGTACTGTTAACTATAGGTGCTCTATTCTATAGCAGATTTTCAGAATTTACTTATCTTGCATAATTGAATGGCTCACTGTGCTTAAACAAATGTACCTGGCTGTTTCAATTTTAATGATGACACGATGTGAAGGTGACCTGTGCTGAATTTTTAAATCCATATTCTAATTTGTTTGTGCTTGTAGAGTTATGGTTACAACTTCTCGTAATTAGTCCTCTTGGGGAAATACTTTTCTGTGGTGTAGCAAGGGGACAGTTAGCTGCTAATATAGTAAATAGTCATGAGTTCCAGAACGTCACAGTTGGTCCCATGAATCTAATTTGTATGGCGTCCCTAAGACCCAACCCTACGTCCCACGCCCGGTAGTCGGCACACCCCTCAGGGCTCTAGGCTTCGGGTTTAACGTAGTTTAGATGAGTTGATTCTCATCCCTTTCTGTCCCCTAAACAAGGCAGCAGTATTGCTGCAGCATAAGTGGGACAAGTCTTCGGGAGCTGAGGGACTAGCAAACAATGACACGCATCCATTTGATGGATGGAAGAAAGAGAACAGGGGACCACAAAATAATATGTGCAGTTGTCCTGTCTTCCCCCGTGGTAGTGAGAGGAAGGAAGGAAGGAAGAAAGGAAACAAGGAAGGAAAAAAGGAAGGAGGGAAGGGCGGGGTACTTCCCTGGTGGCGCAGTGATAAAGAATCTGCCTGCCAATGCAGGGGACACGGGCTCCATCCGTGGTCTGGGAAGATCCCACATGCTGTGGAACAGCTAAGCCCGTGCGCCACAACTACTGAGCCTGCGCTCTAGAGCCCGCGAGCCACAACTACTGAGCCCACTCGCCACAACTGCTGAAGCCAGTGTGCCTAGAGCCCGTGCTCCACAACGAGAAGCCACTGCAATGAGAAGCCTGCGCAACGCAACGAAGAGTAGCCCCTGCTCGCCTCAACTAGAGAAAGCCCGTGCGCAGCAACGAAGACCCAATGCAGCCAAAAAAAAAAAAAGGGAAGGAGGGAGGGATACTTTGGTCCCAGCCAGTGGGGTCTGCACGGCCTGGCCTTCTAGGCTGGGGTGACTTTTCTTGCTTATTTTCAGGGTCAAAGAGCTGAGGGGCAATTCCTGGAAACAGTGATTCCAGTGTGGTTTTGAGATCTACAAATGTCAGTCTCAGAGTTTGTGCTTTAAAATCCAAAGAGATCAACACTGGCTGGGAAGGCAAGTGAGTTGCAGCTTTGAAATGCTGATGAATAATCAAGGAGATTTTTACTCAGGGAAGAGAATCACCAATGGAAAGATCGAAGGGACCCTCCCAGGATGCGCGGCCCAGGAAGGTAGCACAGGACGGATATGCAGTATGTGGTGAACAGTTATACAAAGATTAACACAATCCCAAGAAAGACAAAACGTATCTTCTAGTGCTTGCAGCCAGGCCAGTCAACTGGTCAACCAAGGATCTGTGTGTCCCTGAAATACACCAAGAAGAGACTGACGGGGAAGGAGGTGGTGCTGAAGGTAGCAGGACCATGCCTCTGCGGATGAGAAGCAGCGTCGGGCTGCCCGGGCGAGAAGCACGGGCGGACGTGGTTTAGCTCATTTGCACGTGTGCACGATTACACACAAGGTAAACTCAACCCAGGCGTGATGTACGCGCATGACAATTCACGTGACCGTAGCTCAGGATTGCGCACATCTCTGTAATGGGACAGGCAGGTCTCCTGTGCCCCGATGTCCTCATCAGCAAAAGGGAGATAGTGGCACAGCCCCCTCACAGGGGAGGTGACGATTGAGTGAAGTAGCATATTTAGGGTAGTGCCAGGACGAAAAAGTGCTATGACACTTGTTAAAATCATTCTAATTCTCCCGGTTAAATGCCAAGATCGGATATGTGGATATAGCGAAAAGCGGTGGACGCTGGAAGAACTTAGTGACTTTGTGTAACTGTTGCTCAGCAGGACCAGGGCCAGCTGACTAGTCCAAACCACACCTGCTGCTCCAGGTGGGAAGAGGAAGTGAGGTTGCTGAGCTCTGTGGGGCAGTGTGAGCTCTGAGGGCTGAGGACCCCACTGCAGGCATCCAGTTGCCTCTTGTGGGCCTCGGGTCCGGTCCATATGAGGCACTGTCTGTATGAGTTGCTATAATGGTCTGTGGCCGATGGAATTAGTGACCCCAGTTCTGCAGGGCTCCTGTGCTGTGCCCGTGTCCATTGCCTGAGAGTGTGCAGGTCCCATCACGGGAGGCAGGTTCCTCCTGCACTCCTTCACTTGAGCCTTGGCCATCCGACTTGATTCAGTCAATACGTGGTGGACTCAGGTGACTGTGCAGGCCAGACCTTGGGTTTTAAAGGGGTCACCTGTGTCTGCTTGCTGACATGCCCCCTTGTCACTTCCTGCTGGCCTGGGAGGATGAATGACATGTGGACCTGGTCACAGGCAGCCTGTCACTTAGGCCCCCGTCTGAGCCCTGCTGAGGACAGCTGACCCCTACGTCGCACAAAGCAAATGCTCCTTTGGACAAGCCCATGACGGGCCCCCTCTCAGTGCTTCTGACGGGGCTGAGCAGCTGACGAGTGGTGCTTGCACTCAGGAGCCGTGTCCTCAAGTTTTAGTAACAGACCTTCTTGTAACTTTAGAATTGGTTGTAACTCAGAAACGGTGACGCTCACACTAAGTGCGGCTCGGGAATAAGGAGCCTGGGATCAGGCTGTTAGGACAGAAGACCCCTTGTCCTTCATCGGGGGCAGGTGTATGGTCCACCTCATGTAAGCAAATGTGCTTTCCAGGGAGTTACAATTTTTAGATGTTAAACAATCTAACGTAGTAAAGCAGAAGTAGCAAATTAAGATATGGCTGCTAGGGACAGAACCCTGGGGAGGAGAAGGGTAAAGAGAAAAACCATCAAAACAGAACAAAACAAAAATAAGAACCTATAAAGCAGCACAGCCGTTTTGAGCAGGGTCCTCTACATTCTAACTACGGATGTCAGAGTTGTTTAATGTACATTATACATTTTTATACTGATATTGATGGTTCTTGGTCATCCTGAAACATTGAAATTACCTTTACACTTATTGATTTGAACGATACAGCAGGGAAGCTTGTAACATATCAGGAAGCAGTTTCAAAATGGTTAAAGTAATAAGGATTTTGCTGTTAAAAAGTATACACTGCAGTTGTCTAGAGATTTCACTTTTGTGGAACTCTCTGTTACCAAAATCAGTTAAATGAAGTATTGTTATGTGTGGGAATTACATTATTTTCATTAAAAAAAAAAAACCAATGATCTAAATTATGTGACTGGGACTTCCCTGGCAGTCCAGTGGTTAAGACTTCACCTTCCAAGGCAGGGGGTGCTGGTTTGATCCCTGGTCGGGGAGCTAAGATCCCACGTGCCTCATGGCCAAAAAACCAAAACAAAACAGAAGCAATATTGTAACAAATTCAATCAAGACTTTAAAAAAAATGGTCCACATCAAAAAAAAAAAATCTGGGCTTCCCTGGTGGTGCAGTTGTTGCAAGTCCGCCTGCCGATGCAGGGGACACGAGTTCGTGCCCCGGTCCGGGAAGATCCCACATGCCGCAGAGCGGCTGGGCCCGTGAGCCATGGCCGTTGAGCCTGCGAGTCCGGAGCCTGTGCTCCGCAACGGGAGAGGCCACAACAGTGAGAGGCCCGCGTACTGCAAAAAAATAAAATAAAATAAAATATTAAAAAAAAAAAAACTAAAAATAAATAAATAAATAAGTAATGTGACTAATTTAAGTCCTTGTTGATTATCCTATGAGCCTGGTATTCAATTTGACTAACACACTTCTCAGAGATAATGACTGAAGCTTTTTTTTTTTTAATAAATATAGATTCAACACAAAGAAATTGTTTTCTTCCTCTTGATTCTTCTAAAAACAATGAACAAGTACAAAAAAGGCACATTTCTGGGGGCATGGCTCAGCTGGTGGTCCCCAGTGTCCATAGACTTATGCTGATGTAGCTGAGATGGATTTAAACCCCCTGAGAGATAAGCTTGAAAACAGCTTTGCTTTGCCTCTCACACGCTCCAAAATACTCAAACTTGTTTGTACACTTTCTTATTCTTTTTTCACATGTTACATTTCTGATTTGAAAACTCAATTAACAGTATAGAAAATATAGGAATAAGGAAAATAGACAAGGAGAAGTTTGAATAAAATGGCTACATATATTCATATGTTTATTTTTTCATTGTTTAACTGTAAAAGGGTGAGGAGATAGAGATAAGCAATAAGGATAAAAATAATCATTTTCCATTGAATACTGATTCAGAACTGAGCACAGATCACCTTTGGTTATAAATCCTTCCAGATCCTCAACTCATGCCCACAAACACGACTTCTGGAAAGTTATAGACAAGCCATGAATTCCTCCTCCTCTTCCCCTTCCTTCTTTTCTTCCATTCTCCCCATAAAGAGAACACTCTTGTTTTGACTACATAAAATTTTGAAACTTTCAAGCAGCAAAGTCTATCCAAAACGAAATAACAAAAATTAAAACAAAATTACCAAACAGGAAACAAATGTTTGCAAACTGTAATGCCACCAAATTAATCTCTGAATTCAGTATGAGACTAATAAAATACCACTAAGCTTAGCTGGGAGTGCCGTTGCTCAGATGTGTTTTTAATCCATCAACATTTAGTGAGGTAAATATCAAGTTACAGATTTCTAAAATGGCCTGTAGCACATAGAAATGTTCTTCGTTGTTTCAAATGTGTCCACCTGGCCAGGTTCAACCTCAGTCATGGTTCACTAAGAGTGGACCTGTTATCTGCTACCTACAGTGGTCTAATTCCAGAGAGTCCAAGAAAGTGGAAATGATGTATTTGTGAGAATTTTATAAATATCATCTGTATTCAAAAATCACTCTTAGGAATTATGATGTGTTAACTTCCTAAGAGTCAATGTAGCATCCACGAAATAGCAGCAGTTAAACTAAAAAGAGCTCAATCAAGATGACTTTGAGGGAGAGAAAGCCCAGGCAGGCCCCCTGTCCCACCCTGGGCAGCGGTGGGTGAGCCTCCTGGCCAGGACCTGAGGCTCCGGCTGACCCGCACCCTCAGGGCTCTGCTCCTTCAGTAGCCAGACCAGAGGGGGCCTTGGAGGGGCGGAAGCGTCACTGCAGCTAGAGCCCGAGTTCCCCGCGTCGTGACTGTTTTCTCAGCTTGCTAGGGCTCCTCCCAGTCCCCACGGCTGCCAAGCAACCTGCTGGAGCCTTTTTCTCCTGGAAGACGACAGCTCTGATGGAAGGCAGCGGTCCCCCTGCTTGTTCCCCAGGTCTTGAGCGTCTTCCCGAGGACGCGCGTGGCTGACGTTCCCACACACTTCGGGGAGTTTCTCCTCTGTTCCCAAGTGGAAAATTCCCTTCCCGGTGGATGTTCTGCAGCGTTGCAATCTGCATTCCTCATGTGGTTCAGGCTGTATCTGAAGTTTCGGCTGAAGCTTTTGAACCTGACTTTCAAGCTGTGAATCTGCAGAGATGCCTGCTCAGTTTGGAGATGTTTCATTTGACCTGCGAGCTCTTTGTTCATTTGGTTTTCTTTACACGTGTAGAATATTTTAAAAAATATGCCTTGTTTTTCTCCTTAAAGCCTTTTTATTTTTAATTAATAAACTTTACTTCTTAGAGCAGTTTTAGGTTTACAGAAAAACTGAGCTGAAAGCATAGCAAGTTCCCATATACTAACCCCTCACCCCACCCCAACCCGTTACCCCTCTTATTAGCATCTCGCATTGATGAGGTGCATTTGTTATGATTGATGAACCAATACTGATACAGCATTATCACACGCATTATTGTTAACTAAAGTGCATAGTTCACATCATTTACATTTATGTTGTATGTTCTGTGGGTTTTGTCAAATGCACAATGTCACGTGTCCACCATAGCAGCATAGATCCACTGCCCTACAACTCCTCGGTGCACCACTTACTCATCCCTCCTCCCTTTATCCAAACTCTGGGCACCTGTTGATCTTTTTACTGTTTCTACAGTTTTGCCTTTTCCAGAATGTCATGCAATTGGAATTGTACAGTGTGTAGCCTTTTCAAATTGGCTTCTTTCACTTTGTAATATGCATCCAGGATTCCTCTGTGTCTTGAGAGCTCATTTCCTTTCACTGGAATATGAATAATATTCCAGCGTCTGGATGGACCACAGTTTGCTTACCCTTTCACCTACCGAAGGGCATCTTGGCTGTTGCTAAGTCTTGGCCATCAAGAATAAAACTGCTATAAACATCCTTGTGCAGGTTTTTGTGTGGACGTAAGTTTTCAACTCATTTGGGTAAATACCAAAGAGCACCGTTGCTGGCTGGTATGGTAAGTCTGTGCTCAGCTATGTAAGGAAGTGCAAAATGTCTTCCATTGTGGCCGTACCATTTTGAATTTCCAATGAATAGGAAGTCCACATCTTTGTTAGTATTTTGGATTTTAGCCAAATCTAGTAGGTGTGTAGTGGCGTCTCATCCTTTAAATTTGCAGTCCCCTAATAATGCGTCCTGTGGAACGTGTTTTCATGTGCTTATATGTCGTCTGCATATCTTCTTTGGGGAGGTGCTTGTTCAGGTCTTTTGTTTACATTCTCATTGAGCTGTTTGTCTTCTTAGTGGTCAGTTTTAAGCGTTCTTTGTACATTTTGGATAACCGTCCTTTATCAGATACGTTTTGCAAATCTTTTCTCCCAATCTGCTCGCATCTTTACATTCCCTTTGCAGTGTCTTTCACAGAGCAGAAGTTTTTAATTTTAATGAAGTCTGACATCACATGTTTTTTGATGGCTTGTGCTTTTTTGGTGCTGTAGTTAAAAACTCACTGCCAAACCCTAGGTCACCTAGATTTTCTCTTATGTTATCTTCTTCTTATTTTGCATTTTAGGTCTACAATCCATTTTGTGCCATTTTTCTTGTGAGAGGTGTAGGATCTTCATGTAGGTTCACTTGTTCTTTTTGCATGGGGATATTCAGCCATTCCAGCATCATTTATTGAAAACATCATCTTTTCTCCACTGTATTGCCTCTGTTCCTTTGTCAGCTATCAGTTGACTACGTTTGTGTGTGTCCTCTTCTGGGCGCGATTCTGTTGCCTTGATCTGTGTGTCTGTTCCTTTGTCTGTGCCACAGCATCAATGAGTTTCTCTAATTACTGACTTGGACTCCTACCAGGCCAGGTAGTCTCCATTTTCTGATTCACTCATTTTGTCTAATTTCAAGCTGTCATCGTCCGTGTTATCTCTAAAGGAGAGCTGACAGACTTCGCATCTTCAACATGGTGTCATTCAGAAGTTTCATTTGTGAGTTCAGTTTCCCAAGACGTTTTTCTCTTCCATTAGTTCCTTCATCTTTCTTTCTATTCCACAACCTCTTGGGGAGGAGTTTTAGGCTTTCCGGAGGATAAATGCTTTCATGAAAACTACCTGTTATTTCCCTCTGAGGCTGTGCATATTTCTGAGCTGCTTTCGATACATTTTCAGCGTTAGTCACTTGGGACTGGAGGGGTATTGTTGCATCTTTGAGTGGCCGAGTCCATCCTTCAAAGGTGGGCCATCATCGCTCCTAGAAACAATAGTCTGGGGACTTGCTTTCCTGTTCTTTGTTGAGGAGGTCAACTGTATCCTCAGATGAAGAGGTGGACCTGTTCAGATTTTTACTTAGTGCTGCTAACGCTGTGTCTGTAACTTGAGAGAACTGGTCTCCATGGGGGGGTTGTGAATCAGGGGTTTCATAGGCTGTGATAACTGTGTTCTTCCCCCTGATTCAGGATATCGCTGATTTTTACCACATCACAAGGTCTTCCTCCCCTGAGGTTTTCTCCCCTGCTTGTGTTTGGTCATTCTGGGTGGGACAGGGCAGAGGACAAAGGATCTCACCATTAAAGAGTTACACTTGGTGCCCTGACTTTCAGCTGCAGGAGATCAGCAGAAATCAATCTGAATGGGCAACATCCTACCACTCCATGAAGTTCAGTGGAGCCAGTCTGTCCCTGTTTAACCCAAGTCCTCCTGGGTGGACGGCTCCCCCGGGTCCCCGCTCCATCACACGGCTCCTACCGATGCCCGGCCCGCTCCTCAGTCCACCGAGGGTCCTCAGGAGTGTGCCTCTGCAGGGTTCTTTCAGCTGCGTTTGTCACCCTCTCGTTTCCTGAACAAGATCGCATTCTTCTGATGGCTCTAGAACAGACTCAGGCCTGGAGGCCCCTATCCTTTAACCGGGCGTCTGCTGTGAGCGACTCGGTCCAGTGCGTTTAGGAAACCGTCAGCAGGGGCTGAACTGGGGATCCTGTTTAATGCCTGAGCTGGGGCCACGGGGCCACCAGGAGGTGAGGCTCTGGCTGGACTTGGTGGTGAGGAGACAGGAGGCCAAATGCCTGATGAAGTGTGATGTTCTGTTTATCTTTGTTTTATTTATTTAACAAAGAAATTGCAATTGGAAAATTTGTAAACAGTTTCCAAAAGTAAAGAACCGAGCCGTGTTGGGCTGGGGGTAACAGGACAGGGGGAGAGGGATTCCAGCAGGGACTGCAGTCAGCCTGGGATGCGGTCAGGACGGTGGGCAGACGGTTCCCAAACAGAAACCGCCCGGGGACGGGAAGTTCAGTCCATGCGGCTCAATGACTGTATCTGAGCCACTTATTAACCAACTGCCCTAATGCTGCTCCGCGGCAACACTGAGCGGGACACAGAGAAAGAGACGTGAAAGACGCATGTCCTGCGTCAAGAATCCCTGGCCTAGAGAAGGAGGGGGGATCCAGTGGTGAGACTGAAGTAAAGGGAGGATCAAAGCAGGGCTCACATCGTTCCTGATACTAAAGCAAATCTGAACGACGCTTTACCCTCTTATTCTCTTTATCTTTTCAGTGTCTTTGTAAATTAGATTCCCCTCTCCTTATATCACTTCCCCTCGTCAATGTTATTCGATTTGTATGACTAGTCTTATTGAATGTCGTTCTTCTCACTATTATTTTTTTCTGAAATGTTTTCCTTCACAGCCCTCACAAGAGAGGTCAGGCGTGGGGCCCTTGCGCACTGCGGGTGGACAGTCAAAGTGTGCACCTCTCTGGGAACAGTGCGACGGCTCCTCCAAAAATTAAAGGTGGAATTTGCATATGGTCCGGCAATCCCACTCACAAGCACATCTCCAAGAGAATTTAAATCAGCGTCTCTAAGAGCCATCTGCACCCCTGTGTTCACTGCAGCATTCCTCAGAACAGCCAAGGGGCAGAAGCAATCCAAGAGGCCACTGGCAGATGAATGGATAATGAGGATGCGATGTAGTCACACAGTGGAATGATAGGCAGCCTTAGCGAGGACGGAAATCCTGCCACGTGCCCTAACACGGCTGGGTGCCGAGGGCAGTGAACATGCTCAGTGAAACAAGTCAGGCACCAAGGCACAGGCGCGTGATTCCACGTAACTGAGGCCCCTAGAGCAGTCAAATTCACAGAGACAAAGAGTAGATGGTGGGTGCGCAGGGCCGAGGGAGGGACGGAGGGGCAGTTAGTATTTAATGGGGACACTGCTTCAGTTTTGCAAGATGACAAAGCTCTGGAGATCTGCTTCACAACAATGTGAATATACTTAACACGACTGAACTGTATACTTAAGATGGTAAATTTTATTTTTATTTTTTTTTAACCACAGTATTTAAAAAACTCAAAAAGTACATGGGAGGCAGCTAGAGCAAAAGGCTTTGGGAGTTACTGGTGCCCACGGAACTGGTATAATCTCCTGTGGTGAGAAGAGCGCTGGATTTAAGAAAGAAAACACGCGCTTCCAGCCGTGATGCCCACTGTGTAGCGTTCGCCTCTCCATCCTTGATTTCTTCATCTGTCAAACTAGGACAATAATTCCTGCCTACCAGTCCCCAAACACCGCATAAAGATCCAATGGGACTGTAAATGCAGAGATAAAAGTACTAAGTCCTCCACACATATAGGCTGGATTCACTGTAATTCCTTTTGAGAATCATGACATAGTTCCTTTCTCTGGAAATAGTTTCCATCCAGAGCTGTAGACTTTGTAAGAGACCGGATTTAGTTCATGCGTTTTGAGACAACTATCTCAGAGAATTGGTTGTAACATCTCACAGTTTCTCTTTGCAGTCAAAATAGTGAACTCCTGATTCGTGTCCCCTGCTTTCCCCGTGCCGTGCCTTCCACGTGAGACACTGCACTGCACCCAGTCAGAATTTTAATTACTGAGGCGCCAACCGCCTCGCATGGGTGTCGTGAAGACCAATGTCTATCTGATAATTTAAACTCGTAATATGATTGAGTTACTTTGAAGACAAGTTTCATGTAAATGTCTTATAATGACTGTAACAATATGAAAGAAACCAAATAGTAATGAAAAAATTAAAATGAGATGAAAAAAGCCATTTCTCTGTAAAACGTTTAAGTAAAACAAACAAATAAGAATCCCTAGATCAGATGAACTACTGCATTTGAATCTTTAAAATGCTAAAAGTATCTCAATTATTCTTTCAAACACAAGGATTGAAAGGACAACACCTGAAGAGTGTATTATAATATCTGCTTTCTTTTGAGTATGTTTCATGGGAGAAAACCTATTCTAAAATGACTGACAACTGTATATACAAAACAGAAACAGACTCACGGATACAGAAAACACACTTGTGGTTACCAAAGGGGAGAAGGAAAGAAGGAGGGACAAATTAGGGGTATGGGATTAAAAGATACAAACTACTATGTATAAAATAGACAAGCAACAAGGGAATACTGTATAGCACAGGGAATTATAACCAACATCTTGTAACAACCTATAATGGAGTATAATCTGCAAAAACACTGAGTCATTATGTTGTGTATCTGAAACTAACAATATTATAAATCAACTATACTTCAATAATAAAATAAAATAAAATGATGGACCACTTTGGGGAAAATCAGAAAGTCTTTAAGTATCATGTTCAGAGTGTAAAGTATGAATTTATATAAATAAAATAAAAGCCTTTCTATGGTTATGTGGTACCCCCAATCGTGTCTGGAATCATCTCATGTCATAATCCATCACCTGACACACTCTGTTTGCTGGAATAAGGTTCCCTGCTGCCAGACTTCCTGAGCCCGACTCTGATTTGGCACTCAGAGCTCCCTGCATGCATCACGTCATTCATTCTCTCCTGGTTGGTTTCCATAAAGATTTGGCTTGCTCAGCCGTTACAAACAAAGGACAAACAGGGAAGAGATTTGGGGACAGAAATGACACCTTGAGAAATGCAAACCAGTGAGAAAGAGGGGGAAAAGAAACTAGTAACACAAAAACCTGACAGTAAAGATAATGGACACAGTGAATAAAAGACATGAAAAGATACATTTTAATCACAAAAATAATAAGAGAGATGCTAGCGTTGAGCACAAGGGAACAAAGGGAGGACACAAGGAGACAGAAAGGACCGCCGTGTGAGGAGGTCTGCACGCAGAGCATCAAAGGCAAGGCTGGGCGCAGCTGATCCCAGAGCCCAAAGCAGGGTCTCCGGAAGTGAGTGATCGGTGGGACAGGCGTGCAACCTGGGGACCACAGCGCTTCTGGAGGCAACTCAAGAGCCTTGTCTTGTGAGCACCATTCTGCTCAGGCACCTGGAAACACCTGCCGCCTCTGTGCCACTGCAGGTGGGGAGAGCTGTGCTTCTGGATCCTCCCTGACAATGGGGTGCGTGAGCTTTGCAGCAAATGCTCTGCTTTTCATCCCCGTACCCCAACCCTCCATTTATCTGCAACATCTTTACAAGTGGCAGAAGCAGGTGCCAGGTTACTATCAATTACTGATTCCAGATATAACTCTGATTCTCACCCCCCTTGTCATTGCTATATTCATAAGGACACAAATGCTTATATTTGGAAATCCTGAATTTTATCAGTTATTTATTTAATATAATTATGTCAAGACTCTGAAGTCTTAAAATTGCATTTTTTCCTGCATTTCTTCACAATTCCTTTCAAAAGAGGTATTCACCCATAAATGTGCTCAAATTGCTTTCCTCCCCTGATATGCTAATTAAATCAAAACGTTGATGAATTCTTGAGATAACTCGACAAGGATTTTTTAAAAGATAATCAACCCTTCTGATAGATAGTCATCAAAGAATTTCCAAAAAGCCTGGAACGCATTTCTTTAATGTCACATAATTAATCTATGAAGCAAGTTGCTGTGTGTGTTTCCACCTCCCTGCCCCTTCATACTGCTTGGAGGGTAGACTGAATACACAAGATAGCCTTGACACTGATATTCCAGCAAGAAACTTAGACTGGGGACCAAACCTAAGGGCACAGGGAAACCACATTTGTCTTGGGACGTAGGGATTCTGTTGTGCAGTTTCACCTGTTATACCTGATTCCTTCCTAGTTTACATCTATTTAATTTATTCAGAGTAATAAATCCGAGTCATTGTTTTTCTATTGTTTCCGAAGAAATAAAAAAGAATACCAAGAAGCCAACATACCTGCCAACAGAGGAGTTCTGGAGAGAAGCTGGCATTCAGAACCAGTGAGTAGTTCTAAGGCAGAACAGTGATTATCAATTTAATATTGAAATTACCCATGACATTGCTATAGTCTATTTGTGCCACAATGGATTCTGAGGGAGAGATGGCATGAAAGGAATCCTTTGCCTTCTCCATTACTGGAAGGACAAAAGACTTAGGCTGGGTTGACTAATAAGAACCTGCTGTATAAAAAGTAAATAAAATAAAATTAAAAAAAAAAAAAGACTTAGGCTGGGTTTTCCTTGCTAAGACCACTGGGTTGGTGCTATGGTCTGAAAGGTTGTTTCCACACATCCTACCCACCCCCAAAAATCCATATGTTGTATTCCTAACCCCCAAGGTGATGGTGTCAGGAGGTGGGAAGTTTGGGAGCTGATGATGTCATGAGGGTGGAGCCCCCATGATGGGATTAGTGTCCTTATAGCAGAGACTCCACAGGGCCGCCAGCCCTTCTTCCAAGTGAGGACACAGAGAGAAGACACCATCTATGAACCAGGAAGGGGGGCCTCACCAAACGCCACATCTGCTGGTGCCTTGACCTTGGACTTCCAGCCTTCAGAACTGTGAGAAATAAATGGTTGTTGTTTATAAGCTCCCCAATCAATGGTAGTTTGTTATAACATCCCCAATGGACTAAGGTGGTATAATTGCCCTCTTCAAGTCAGGGCAGTCCTAGGGCTGATTCTCCTCAGGCCTTTCTTTGGAGAGTGTAGGCGCATCAGGAAGGGGTGTTTTGTGTTCTAGGAGATGCTCTAAACAGCAGGTGACCATTGAAGTGAGCAGGGGCTGGGTCTGGGCATCACTGAATCCCCAGATGCGGTGAGGGGTCCATGGGGATCCCAAGATGGTTAGAGGTGTGCCCCACTTAACACACAGGGTTGAGGAGCTAGAAACCTAGGCTGTAAGCCCAGCCTTGTAACTTACTAGGATCAGCTGGTCAATTGGCTTGACCTCCCTGTACTTCCGTCTTCTTGTATCATGGGATTACTTTTGTGAGAATGGAACCGGGGGTGGGTAGAGTACTTAGCATATGACCTGGGGTTAAGGCCTCGTTAGGACCCATGGAGGCACGGCCACTCCTGCCTGGAGCACGCATCCTACAGATACTTCCCAGGGACACGCCCCAGCAGCACAGGGCAGCAGAGGGAAGATCTGGGATGCAGGGCCTATCGCCCCATCTCCATTTCTGCTGGATGGCAGAGTGGCAGGACCAGAGGAATTAATGGATAAAAGTAGAGAATAATGAAGTTTGACTGATAACGATTTATTGCTGCCCTTGGTATGCTGGTCTTGAAGCTATTTGAGATGATTTACAAAAACTAAAGGTAACATTTCTTACTCATCCAATGATGGAAAACTTCATTTCTTTACTCTAAATTATCTATTTTTACTTTCATGTTCATCATTTCTATTCCTGTGTTTATGACATTTTATGCTTCATCCTTCCGGCAGGTGGTCAGGAAGGCACGTAGGCGTCTCATACTTTGCATGGCTCCTCAGTGGAGGCCTTACAAGGATTATTTTGATGACTACTATCCAGGTCACTGGGGACTAAGAGTCAAGATTTAAACCCAGAAATGTGACATAACATGAATCATTATGAGCACTGATTGACTTTAAATTTTTGTGGAAAAAAATGACTGATTTCCAGAGATGTACCAGCTACAAAATACATTAGATTTTTTAAATCCTCTAAACAACCTAAGGAAGTAAATATTGGTAGCTCAACCTTTATAAGTTAGAAGACGGAAGTTTTGAAACTTAAGTGAGTTTTGCAACATAGTAACAATAACGGAACCATTTCTGTGCAGGTTCTGAGACCCCAGAATATCGGATGTTCATCTAAGCCAACGTCAGATTTTCTTACATCTTTAGCAGCAGAAATGAAGCACAGAATCTTAGAGCTGAGACACTTCATCAATCATTACACGTGGCAGGAGACTGAGTCTAGGTTCCATAAAATCTCCGGGGATAACTGATGACAGAAAGAATTAATGCAGGGCTCGCTCTACCCCATACAATATTCAGACACAACCAAAGCCACCTCAGAAGTTTCCACTTTCCACTCAAGTTGGCGACCAGATATTCTGGGAAGAGGTACAGGCTCAGATGTTAGTGTCCCTCCCTGCTCTCTCAATGGCTCCGTTAGTGGGTTGATATCTTCTGCAGCTACCCTATTAAAACAAAGCCCTGCCTGTTTCTAAAGAGGAAGAAGATGGACCCAAGAAGCCAACTTACTTCTAGATGAAACAGCAACCGGATGACATCATTTCACTGAATGAAATACCACGTGCTCTGCATTAGACAAATGCGATCAAGTTCATGACAAGGCAGTGGTGGTCGTACAGAGGATTTGGGGTCGAGAATAAATGGTGGAGAGGAGGGAGGTTTCCAAGAGTATGCGTGGCTGAGGCTGGATGATTTGTGGACTCAGCATCGGTGCCAGGAGCGTGGCTTGGGAGGAGCATCTTACGTGCACTTGTTGAGTCGTCAGTCCAAGCCACACCTGTTGTTCATCACTGGCAGCGGGTGGGGCTCGGCACTAGGCAGGGGCTGTGGACTGCGAGGACTCAGGGAGTTGGGGGCAGGTGTGACGGTGACTGCGGCCGGCTGTGATGCAGATGGCGTACCAGCAGGATTTCACTGGGGAAGAGGGAAACCTGCTGCCTCAGAAAAGGCAGAGATGAAGAGCTGAGGGACGAGGTAAAATGATGGATGAAAACGCCCCTGCCCTTCGGATGCAGGTGGGCCAGCTGCTCCCTGAGCCTCCGGCCTCCCCTTCCCCTCGGAGGGGGCAGCCACGGTGTCACAGTGAAACCGCCCCGTCTCCACCATCGCTGACGAGGAGAGATGGGGACACTCTCCAGAAATGAGGTGTGCACCAAAGGGACCAAGGTCTGCGTTTCCACGAGGCCACCTCATGGCGGTGACCAGCAGTGAAGACAGGATCACAAGTGGATGGGGGACGGGGCTCGAGTTTTCGTCTCCATGAAGTGATTCGTGGCAGCACGGAGGATGTGAATTGAACAAGCCCCAGAGGTTCTCTGGTTTATCCCGAGTAGGAAACACTTTGTGGGAGGAATGGAGTTAGTCTCATGGTGAGGCAAGACTGCGGCCATCAGCTTAGGGAGAGATGTGGTCTTACCTCTACTCCAGGCTAGTGATTGCTAAAGAATGAGATCCTGTACCACTGAGCAAACACGCAGGACCCTCAGTGGGGGAAAAATCAGTGGCCACAGACCAAGAGCATGACTGTAAGGTGGTTAGAGATGCTTGTTCCCTTCCTCGACCCCAGGTGACTCCTTTTGATTGGCCACCGGCCCCGTCCTCCGCATCTGCCCCCCACCTCACTTCAGGGCTTCATGTCCAGAGGCTCTGGTTCACAGCAATGTCTGAACCTTGCACGTCTACCAGAATCATCTTCAGCCGTTGTGAAAGCATGTTTTAAAATCCCACACTCTGGACCCACTGTGTTGGCTCCTTTGGGGGCGAGTGCTGAGAACATGTGCTTTGAAAACGTGCCCACGTGACTGGTGTGTGGTCAGGGTGAAGCAAGGGGCCTGAGGCAGGGCCCGAGCGTGGGGACAGCAAGAGGGAAGACAGTGAACCCAGAGGTCGTCAGGCAGCACGGGGTGGAAATGAGGAAGGGGCCTCACATCTACATTTCGAATCACTGTCACCGGTTAAGACAGGAGTCTGCGTGTAGTTTTCAGAAACACGTTGGCACCTGCCCAGGGGATATGAGGACAGACCAGGTGGACACAGCTGACATGAGGGCGGACACGCGTGGCGGGGTGCTCGGGACAGCGTCTGGCTCCACAGACAGGCTGCTCTGAGGAAATCTGGGGGCACACGCCTGGCGGGGTGCTCGGGACAGCGTCCAGCTCCACAGACAGGCTGCTCTGAGTAAATTGTGCCTCCTTTGAAACGGCGCAGTAGCAGCAATACAGGGGCCATGGAAATCCACGTGATTATTGCATTCTTGGCCCTTGGTCCAGCCCTTAGCAAGCATCATCCCATGAGCTGGTGGTCTCTGCCTGGTTATAGGGCTGAGGGCTCAGGAAACAGGCTCTTAGGAATCTCTCATTTTTCTACCTCATTTTTATGTTTTCCCACCCCTTCTTCTGCTTCCATCCATAACTATGTGTCAGCCTATCTCAACAGGAACTACTTTGCACCAGGAAGAGAATTACAAGGGTATACCATAACCCACGTCTCCAGTCGCCGTAGTCAAGGGTCCCTCCTGTGCAACCCCTCCCCTGGGAACAATGTGCTCACATGAAGTGAGGTCTCATCTCTGAAGGTGAGTCCAGGAGACAGAATTAACTCTCAGCCTGTTCATCTCCCCCTTCTTTCTGAAACCTACGTTTCTCTGTTTCACCATCAATGACTACACAGTTGAAAACCTCAAACCCAGCTTGTGCCCTGGATTATTTGATGGTGTTGTCAACAGCGCCAGGGGATGTCAGATAATTGCTTAGGACCCACTTAGTCCAAACCTTCACAGTCCTGCACCTTATTTATCTCAGAATTCTTCCAACTGGATTCCCAAAGCCAAATCCCCTTTCCCAAAGTCAGCCTGACCCAGACAGCATTTGCATGACACTTCTGTCAGGATAAAGTCCGAATACCTGAGAATGACTTTCCACTCCCTCCCTCATCTGAGCCCGCCCTCTCCCTGTAAGCTCACCTCCACTAGTCAGAAAGCAAAGTCTCTGTCCAGCCTGGCCCATCCTCTCCTGAGCTGGGAGCCCCTTCCTGTTTCTCTCGGCTGGAGCACCCTCTCCCCGTCTCTGTCTCTGTCTTGCTGATCCTATTAATTCCTCTGGTGCCTCCTTTTCCACTTGCTTTCAGGGGCAGACTCTTGCAGTGCCCAAGAACACGGGTTCTGAGATCAAACCACCTGGACTTGACTAATTTCCATGGCTTAATAGCTGTGTGAACCTGGGAACTTAAACTCAGCCTCTCGGAGCCCCAGCTTCCATCTCTCCAACTGGGCCCCCTCTTTACGGCCCTGTGACAAAGGGGCTGACGGCTGAGAAGAGCTTGTTGTGCAGTGTGGTGCATCACAGACACGCACCGTGTTGTCGGTCTGCCTGATGTTCTGTCCTCCTCCCTGTCACTGGCTCCTGGTCCCCAGAAGCCTGGACCACCTCAAGGGCTGCAGAGCAGTCCGCTCAGGAAACTGCACTTCCTCCAACCCCAGATCAGCGCGCACTGGCTGCTGGGGAAACGCAGCCTTTCTTCCAGCCCAAGTGCCTTCCAGCCGTGAAGCTGGTGAGTGAGGTTGTGGATTTATTTTATTTTCGGTGGTTAGGGCCGCAGTCAGCAGGCTCACACAGCTCCGCGGTGCCCAAGAGCATCCTGACAAGCTCTGTGCCCTTTCCATGTTCTCCCACTCACGTAGTCAGGCTTAGCTGGCCCTCAAACTCAGTGTGAAATTTCCCCCAAGGTGAGTTTTTCTGCCTCCAATGATCATCGCCTTCATTTGCATGTAATTTCCTCGTTATGGCGTAATTGACACAACAGACGTCCCTTACCAAAGATGCAGACCTCAGCGTCACCAAGAGCCCAGCTCTGCAGCAGAGCTCCAGTGCCTCCCAGCTGACCCCATGCCACGGACACAAGATGCACATGATCTGCAACAGCTGGCTGCTGCCTTCGTACTCCGTCGGCACGTCTGCGAGGTCCTGCCGCCCTGTACGTTGCCTTAGAGGTTCATTAACGTGATCATCTCCTGTATAAATACACCTGTTACCTCCTGTTCCGCAGTGAGAGAGCGTCTCCCCTGATCTTCTACATATGTTTTTCTAAAATAAGTGTCTCCCTCTAGAAAGGACACCTCTGCATTTTCTCACGCTGATTTCTTCCTGATTTCCTCCATTAAAACTAAAAAGCTACAGCATATAATTCACTCTAAGCATGTGCTTTATAGTGCTGTAGACAATTTATGAGTGAAAACTCAGTGGTTGCACAATACTTCAATACAGGGCTTCCGCAACGTCAGTTGATCAGCATGTGTCATTTTGGTGGATACTACTGGAAATTCGTGTGTGAATTGTACCTACTTGTGGCCACACCGTTTTACCTTACCCCCACCAACATCCTCAAGAGCTCGTGATTCTCCCACCAGACTTCATTTCTTCTGAGGTAGACAGGATCGCAGAGCAGAGGTCAGGACCAAGGCCACATGGATGGACCACGAGGACAGAGCTTATGCCTGAGATAAAGGGCGTAGTGAGTAGGTGTGACACCCTGTCCCCTCCCCAGTTCTCCAGTGGGTGGGTCAGGGCTCTGCAGGCCAGCAGGTGCAACTGTAGACTCCTTGGCTTTAAACCAAGGGGGGGACCCAGGTGTCCTTGGTGTCACCAGGTGAGGGAATTTTTGCGGAACCACGTTTGCAGACCCCTGCTGCCTCTGCTGTCTTCAGCCACCCACTGCAGCCCCTTGAGGCCCCGCCCGACGGCCACATGCTGCATTCCAGAGGCAACACTTCTTCCTCCGTTGCTTCAGTGGTCTGTGTGCCGCCTGGCAGTCTGTCCTTCAGACTGGGCTCTGCCCATGTTTAGCATGAGCCTAGGTATCATTAGCATTGTCTTCATTTCTTCCTAATAGCAACAGAAGATTCCTGACCATCCTTACTTTCCGCCTGAAAATACAGAAGCAGGCACTCATTGGTCTCTCTCAGTAGAGAAACGGATTAGAGGGTAGAATCTGGGGGACAGAGGCTCAGATTCTGACCATCTCGGGATGCAGCCTCTTATCTGAGATGGTTCCAGGCATTGTTCTCTTTTTGTTTTGCTTGGTTTTGCTTTATGTTTTTTAAATGTCTTGAGATCATATGTGTTTGATGTTTCTAATTTAATATTCCTTTTACACACCTGCCTTAATATAGGAGATTATTAATTAATTCCTTCACTTCTGAGCTTCTTTCCAAGAACTCTGATGTACTTTTTTTTTTAAAGATCTTTACTGGAGTATCATTGCTTTACAATGGTGTGTTAGTTTCTGCTGTATAACAAAGTGAATCAGCTATACGTATACATATATCCCCATATCCCCTCCCTCTTGCGTCTCCCTCCCACCCTCCCTATCCCACCCATCTAGGTGGTCACAAAGCACCGAGCTGATCTCCCTGTGCTATGCGGCTGCTTCCCATTAGCTATCCATTTTACATTTGGTAGTGTATATATGTCCATGCCACTCTCTCACTTCATCCCAGCTTACCCTACCCCCTCCCCATATCCTCAAGTCCATTCTCTATGTCTGAGTCTTTATTCCTGTCCTGCCCCTAGGTTCTTTATGACCATTTTTTAATTTTTTAGATTCCATACATATGTGTTGGCATATGGTATTTGTTTTTCTCTTTCTAACTTACTTCACTCTGTATGACAGACTCTGGGTCCATCCACCTCACTACAAATAACTCAATTTCATTTCTTTTATGGCTGAGTAATATTCCATTGTATATATGTGCCACATCTTCTTTATCCATTCATCTGTCGATGGGCATTTAGGTTGCTTCCGTGTCCTGGCTATTGTAGATACAGCTGCAATGAACACTGCGGTACATGACTCTTTTTGAATTATGGTTTTCTCAGGGTATATGCCCAGGAGTGGGATTGCTGGGTCATATGGTAGTTCTATTTTTAGTTTTTTAAGGAACCTGCATACTGTTCTCCATAGTGGCTGTTATCAATTTACATTCCCATCAACAGTGCAAGAGGGTTCCCTTTTCTCCACACTCTCTCCAGCATTTACTGTTTGTAGATTTTTTGATGATGGCCATTCTAACTGGTGTGAAGTGATACCTCATTGTAGTTTTGATTTGCATTTCTCTAATGATTAGTGATGTTGAGCATTCTTTCATGTGTTTATTGGCAATCTGTATATCTTCTTTGGAGAAATGTCTATTTAGGTCTTCTGCCCGTTTGGGTTGTTTGTTTTTTTGATATTGTGCTGCATGAGTTGCTTGTAAATTTTGGAGATGAATCCTTTGTCAGTTGCTTCATTTGCAAGTATTTTCTCCCATTCCGAGGGTTGTCTTTTTGTCTTGTTTATGGTTTCCCTTGCTGTGCAAAAGCTTTTAAGTTTCATTAGGTCCCATATGTTTATTTTTATTTCCATTTCTCTAGGAGGTGGGTCAAAATGGATCTTGCTGTGATTTATCTTAGAGAGTGTTCTGCCTATGTTTTCCTCTAAGAGTTTTATAGTGTCTGGCCTTACATTTAGGTCTTTAATCCATTCTGAGTTTATTTTTGTGTATGGTGTTAGGGAGTGTTCTAATTTCATTCTTTTACATGTAGCTGTCCAGTTTTCCCAGCACCACTTATTGAAGAGGCTGTCTTCTCTCCATTGTATATTCTTGCCTCCTTTGTCAAAAATAAGGTGACCATATGTGCGTGGGTTTAAGAACTCTGATGTACTTTTATACACGTTGTTATAGCAAATTTTACATTAAGTTATGATGCAGCCTCTGATTTTAGAAACAGATTATTTTCTTTTTCCTTCATTTTGATGCTTGGGTAAGCATCCTGGATGGATATCAGTGTTCAGGGTACAGGACACCCTTTTTGTGACTACCAACTGCGACAGCACCAACTCCATGAAAGTAACACAAAACCAGCTGACAGAAACCTCGATCTTCTCGCAAGGCGATGCCATGGGGTTTAAAAGCTCAACAAACAAGATATAGCAGATGGTGTTGCCACACATTTACTAAAAGAAAAGAAAAAGAAAGGCAGTGTAGAAATATTTTGGCTCTCAAATATTTTATTGAAAATCCTCCTTTAAATGTGAGTAGATGTTTCTCCAAAGAAGACATACGAATGGCCAACAGATAGATTAAAAAAAAAATGCTTACCATCACTAATCATAAGGGAAATGTAAATCAAAACCACACTGTGGGACTTCCCTCGTGGCTCAGTGGTTAAGAATCCGCCTGCCAATGCAGGGGACACAGGTTTGAGCCCTGGTCCGGGAAGATCCCACATGCCACGGAGCAACTAAGCCTGTGTGCCACAACTACTCAGCCTGAGCTCTAGAGCCCACGAGCCACAACTACTGAGCCCGTGTGCCACAACTACTGTAGCCCTTGTGCCTAGAGCCTGTGCTCCACAACAAGAGAAGCCACCACAATGAGAAGCCCGCGCACCACAAGGAAGAGTAGCCCCTGCTCGCCACAACTAGAGATAGCTCGTACGCAGCAACAAAGACCCAATGCAGCCAAAAATAAAATATAAATAAATACATAAATTTAAAAAGAAAGAAATTCAAATTAAACACACACACACACACACACACATACACCTGTGAGAATGACTATTATCAGGAAAAAATAAAAGACAGCAAGTGGTGGGGAGGACGTGGAGAAACTGGGACCCTTGAACGTTACTGGTAGGAACATAAATTGGCGCAGCGGCTGTGGGAAACAGTGTGGAGATTTTTCAAAATATTAACAGTGGAACTACCAGATGGTACGGCAATTCCACTTCTGGGTATTTATGCAAAAGAACTGAAATCAGGATCTTGAGGCGATATTAGCCCCCATGTTCATTGCAACACTATTCACATCTTACAGACAGAATTGTTTGAATAAACAAATGAACGACTACGCTGCTTTTTCCCATCAAAGGGTCTTTACGATTGATCCTGCCAGGCTCAGCGGCACTAGTTACCTGGGATCTAACCAATCTAATTTCAAAATCTGAGATAGTATAATGCTGAGCTTTAAGCCCTGCAAGTACATGTCTTTTTCAGTTCATTTTTGTTTTCAGAGTGCAACACTACTGGTGCCCAATCTGAATAGGGTGGAATTCACCTCTGACCCCAGTCCTGGAGGCCTGTATCCCCCTGTCCCTGACCTTCAGAAGTGGAGCTCAGCCTTCGTGTTTTCCTGTCCGGAACTGGCATGTGAGCTCAGTGTGAAGTGGCCCTAAACGCTGGGCCGCAGCCTCCACTGGGCTCTGGAGTTGTGATTCCTCCCTGTGCTGTTAGCTCTGAGGCCTTCAAGCGGAGTCTAAAAAAAGTTTTTTCTGCTCACTCAGCACCTCAGCAGGGAGACGAGCTTGAATTAACTGGCTTCCAATTATGAGAACTGGGAGTCCTGAGTCATACTGACTTTTCCTCTGGAGGCAAGAATCCATCGTATCCATCTTTGCATCCATAGCCCAGAGTAGGACTTTACAAAAGAGAACTTCATTACGTATTTATCGAACTGAATAAAACCTTGCACCATTTAAAAGAATCCAAGAGAAACGTGTAATTCAAGGAGTTACAGCGTTCACCTTAGTTTCACTCCATGGTTTTTAAATTATCTCACATTAAATTCAGATAGTGATAAAGCAGACAAAAGACAAGAATTGATTTTTGAAAAATTCTCATAAAATATTCTGTAGTAAATCGTGCATCAATAACAAGGTAAAACCATTTATTAGGCTTTGGGAAGTGCTTAATGTCCAATCATAAAGGAGAAAATAAAATTTTAATGCGGTGAAATTAAAAAAAAAAACTAGAAGCAAACAGAACATTTTGTTATTCAGCGGAAGAGCCTTGTTTAATGGTTCCATGGGCTATATCTTTGGGGGTTGGGGACTGGGTCCACCACAGTCAGATAAAATGAATGTCTATTTATGACCACCCAGAGCGAGTTTCCGCATAACCTCAGTGAGGGTGATAGGAGATACTGGGGCATGACAAGCACAATCTAACAGAATGAACGTTTGGAAAGCCAAATTTAAACTGCAGATGTGAGTATTAGTATTCATGTAACTCTGGCATCAAGTAGCAATGAAGCATTTCTGAGAGGACATTTGTTGTCTGCAATGAGCTCATGGCCAAATTTCCCAGGTGTTGGCTTCATTTGACAAGCGATGACCAGGGTCCTCGGGGCTCACAGCAGCCACCTTCATTTTGGGGACTCAAGGGCATCTCTGCATCATCGGACCTAGAAGCCATGTCATGACCCTGGAATTAGCCTCCGATGGTACTTTGTGAATTGGCCATTGCACAGAAAGGTGCTCAAAGATGATCCAAGCGTGATTGGCAGCAGGTAACTCTCAAAGGACTATCAGCTGAATGGAAAGGAAATTAGAAGATTTTCCTGTCCGTTTCCCCTAACACTCATGTTCTTCACATCACAAAGTTGACAGGAGTCTGGCAGACGCTCCTGTCAAATTTATTTATGGAAAAATGTGTGCTAATGGTTCGCATTAGCAGGGGAGCCTGTATAAAACTACGTGAAGGTGAAGGTTTTCAATCACTTCCCAGTGGACAAAATGTAAGTAATGTTCTCTCATTCTTGTAGTTTCAAATAATTCATGGGCAATGAATTACATGATGATACGAGGGAATATGTTCAAAGACAGGGCTGTAATTTACATTCCAGAGTCTCAGAATAAGTGATTCAGAATGCAGTGATGTTATTACACAGGGATATGCATGAACTTTTTACTGCTACAAAAACAGAATAAAATACGTTTATCAGTGAAAGGAAGGAAGGCAAAGGGAAAAATCACACAGGGGTTTTGTGCCACCCCAAGATCAAAAGGAGCCATATTTGTGACCTGGCTCCAGAAAAAGCTGAAATGAACCCAAATTAATTGTCAGAGAGACCTACCATTCCCAAGATGTACCTCGCACCAGAATGTATGTGTTATAGCGCGATTTTGGTGTGTGACATAGAGGGATGCATTCTTAATGGTCAATAGGTTTTTACGAGTTTATTTAATCACTGGGAGATTTGGGTTAGCCACGTTTGAAGGACTTTGTTGTAAACTCTGCGTGCAAAGCAGTCCTGAAACATGGCATTTAAGAAATTTCTCACATCACTGTTTTTGGACAGATGGCCCAGTTATGCAATATAAGCAGCTATGCCCTCTGCAAACTACTGATTGATTTCAGGAAGACAAATCTTTGAATAGTGACTAATGGTGCTGGTGAAAAGGGCTCCTTTAAAAATTTCACAAGGTCATTTTGGGCTTGGATTAGAGAGTCATCATTTTGTAGGTAAAAAAGTGGTTACCTAATAAATTTATGGAGAATTGTGGCAGCAGTGGGTCTGGGATGAGTTTAGAAACCTTACTTCAGAGCTTGTGGGGCAGGAGGAGGCTGGGCTGGACAAGGCAGCCCAGAAATTCTAAGGGGAAAAGGCCAGAAGTGAGCACAACTGCAGACAAATGGAGAATTTCTGGTAATGGAAGTGAGGGGTTAATGTGATCTATTTGGGCCGCGGGATTAACATAAAACTTACTTTTCTGCCTGTTCTGTTTTGTTTTCTCTAAGGGAGAACTAAAAGAGTTTGAAATATGAATTCTAAGATCCAGGGAAGCTAACATAAACCTTTAAATGCATAAATTATTCAGATCAGGGGTGAAGACCATATTTAAAATTATCTGTTGATTTTATATATGGTCGTAAATATGATATATATGTGGAATATATCAAATCTCACCCTTAGATTTCTCTCTTTTGTTTTTGATTTCCAAGTAAGCTGATGGATGATCTTACATTATCATTCACCTGATGGCAGATTTTATTATTATTGAAATGCTGCCTAAGGATTATTGAAATTGTGCCTAACTCATTATCTGTGCTGTTGCAGTAACAACCTTCCTTAACTGAACTCAGTAACAGAAAAAGCACAACCGTCATGGAGTTCAAAAGTAAAGATACAAAATTTACCTTACAGCTCTTATTTAGCAAAATCATGGTACACACTACCTTGGGGATCTGGTTAATAACTATTCAAACAGAGATCTCTTTTTTTTTTTTTTTTGCGGTACACGGGCCTCTCACTGTTGTGGCCTCTCTCCTTGCGGAGCACAGGCTCCGGACGCGCAGGCTCAGCGGTCACGGCTCATGGGCCCAGCCGGTCCGCGGCATGTGGGATCTTCCCGGACCGGGGCATGAACCCGTGTCCCCTGCATCGGCAGGCGGACTCTCAACCACTGCGCCACCAGGGAAGTCCCAAACAGAGATCTGTTCTCCTCCCTATTATGTAATGACGGAGATAATCAACAAATTCAGTGGCAAATAATTACATGCACACCTTGAATGGAAGTGACGTTTTGTTTCTGTTGGGTTGGGGTTCACGAGGTGTTGACAGTGAGCCAGACCTCAAGGTTTCTCTTAACGATGAATGTGTGGCTAATCAAATGCAGTCAGAGTCCAACAAGAAAATTAAACACATTACCAAAATAGCAATGTTTGGTTTTAAAATTCAGAATAAATGGCAGTGTTTTATGATGGGCCCATTTTGGTCCAGGAATTAAATGAGTATTAGTTCACTTGATGTGGATGTGTAATTGGCCATCACTTGGTACATACCAGCTCTCTCAACAAGAATATAAAACAACATAGAATAAACATAGAAGATAGAATCAGATTGCAAAAGACTTTTCCAAAGATTTGAGTATTTTGCAGTAAATTACAGTAATGATTCAACAGATATGCTTGCACTCCTTATGGGAGCGTTTTCATAATCCCATTACCTTTATAATAAATTTTGGTGGTGATATTTAGACAATAGCATATTTTAGAGGTTCTAAAGAATGGCCCATAGATCCCTGTTTGTATCCAAGACGCTTACGTGGTGAAAATTATTTTAAAAGCCGTATTAATGTGTCATTTGTATTTTTCACTGTGCTGGCAGCTGTTCCAATGATGCTAAGTAGAGCTGGGGCCTCAGGACAAATGAAGACAGCCATGCCACATGAAAGGATGCTCAACATCACTAATTATCAGAGACACGCAAATCAAAAAACCACAACGAGGTGTCACCTCACACTGGTCAGAATGGCCATCATCAAAAAGTCTACAAAGAACAAATGCTGCAGAGTGTGTGGAGAAAAGGAAATTCTCCTACACTGTTGGTGGGAATGTAAATTGGTACAGCCACTATAAAGAACAGTATGGAGGTCTCTCAGAAATCTAAAATTAGAACTAGCACACCATCCAGTAATTCCACTCCTGGGTATATATCTGAAAAAAATTAAAATACTAATTCAAAAAGATACAAGCACCCCAATGTTCATATATTCACAGCAGCATTATTTACAATAGCCAAAGTATGAAAGCAACCTAAATGTCCATCAATAGATGAATGGATAAAGAAGATGTGGTATATATGTAAACACACACACACACACACACACACACACACACACACACACACACACACACAATGAAATGTTACTCAGCCATTAAAAAGAATAAAATTTTGCTGTCTGCAACAACATGGGAGACCTGGGGGCTATTATGCTTAAATAAGTCAGACAGAGAAAGACAAATACCGTATGATAACACTTATATGTGGAATCTAAAAAATAAAACAAACTAGGGACTGTAACAAAAAAGAAACAGACTCACATATATAGAAAACAAACTAGTGGCTACCAGTGGGAGAGGGAAGGGGGAAGAGGCAAGATAGGTGTAGGGGATTAAGAGGTACTAACTATTATGTATAAAATAAGCTACAAGGATATATTGTACAGCACAGGGAATATAGCTGATTTTATAATAACTATAAATGGAGTATAACCTTTAAAAATGTGAATCCCTCTGTTGTACACCTAAAACTAATGTAACACTTTATTTAAATCAACTATATCTCAATAAAAAGAAAAAGAAAAAAAAGGTGTCTATAAGTAAGGTATCATGGTTAAGACCTGTGAAAATAAATCTCATCATTGTTTACTGTGATGCATCATTAGACGAGCAAAATATCTTTCCAGAAGTATTCATGTGAGAAAGTAATCGTATTATTGTTTTGTAATTTTTTTTTGCCTAATGATTGACCTATGGGAAACAATCTTAAATTTCTGTTTAAACTCTTAGTATTTTTTAGATTGAGTTCCTTGAGGACTTTTGGAGTTTTGAATCCAAATGAAGTTTAGTTCTTATGTAACTGGTCATCTTTGACAAGCTTTAATTCACGGGTCATTATTCATTCAACTCTGAAAAGACAGATGGTTGAAAGAAAACGGGAGGGAGCCCTGCTGATGCAATCTCAGAACCACACAGCATCTGGCATCGTCGTTTCCCGGAGCCTAAGTAAATCAAGACTGGTGTTATCAGGTCAAGCTGCGGTTAGACTACAGCTTACTAATGTTCTCTTCAGCTGCGTCTAAACTGTGGTTGATCCTGTGTCTTGAACTTCTTCTAGTGAGCAAGCTTTTCATTTCTAGAAGCTCTATTTTATTTTTTCTCAAAACTGCTGGGTCAATTTTGATACTTTCCTTCATCATACTTTAAATTCCCTCTTCCAGTTATTTAAGTACCATACACATGCTCTTTTGATATTCTATAACTCAGGAATCTATCAATTCCAGCAGGCAGATTCTGCAGTTCATTGCTGCGCTGACTTTGGTACATGATGGCTTTTCTCCTCGTTTTAGTAATGCTGTGCATTTGTATAGTTGTGCCTGTCTTTGTGAATTTATGCATCCGTGTACACGTGCATGCTTGGATTTCTTGAAAAGTCTACGTGACAATTCCTCTGGAGATAATTTACATTTAATTCTGTTAGGTGTCAATGGCCACCACCAGTCTAAGAACTCTTAAAACTCAACAATAAGAAAATGAATAACCTGATTAAAAAATGGGACAAAGACCTTCGCAGACAACTCATCAAAGAGTTATACAGATGGCAAATAAGCATAGAGGAGACGTGCCACATCATATGTCACCAGGGAAATGCAAATCCCACTCAAAATTGCTGTGAACTTAAAACTGCACTAAAAAAATAGTAAAGTCTAAAATTAAAAAATAGTGGGTAGCCTTGGGGCTATAATTTTGGTACTGTCAATTTATTACTAAACTCCTAAGAGTACAGGATTACGATCAGGATAATATACAGCAGTGTCTTCTTTTATTCTGCTGCTTCAACCCGAGGCAAGCCTTCCTTGTAAAGCATTCCTTGCCTCCACCTGTGGCAGAGTTTATTTAATTCTTTTAATTTATCCACCTATGTTGTCTCTGTTCTGGAAAGCTGGCTTTACGTGGGGGGCTCTAATCTAATCTACCAACCTTCCCCAGAGTTCTGAGTGAGCTGAGTCTCCTGTCTCCAGTGCAGGATAACTTCATCAGAACACAAGTCCTAACCCTCAGCTGCTCAGGATGATGCCCTCCAGGTAAACATGGCCTCCAGGGTTGCTTAGGCCCAGAATTCAAGTTTTCTCTTTGTTCTTGGCCTCCAGTTGTTTCTGATCCTTTTACTGCCACCTGACATGCTTTTGAAAGACTGGATGTTTTTTTTTTTCTTTTGTTTTAAATCCAGTATCTCCAAGTTTTGTGTACTAGAATGAATTCTCTTGATCACGTCTTCAAACATGATGATAGAAACACATTAAGTTGTATATTAACTCAGCGTGGAGCCCTTAGGTAATTTCAAACACAGTGAATGACATACTTATTGCGAATACCTGACCTAATCTTTATAGCATTTTGACTAAGCTCACAACTGTTTGTGGGCAAAGTCTTCTAAGGGGCTATTAGTGGCACAGATTAATAATGAGGAGCCTATGATACAAACAGAATGATTACCATAATTAAAAAAAATCTCACAGCACAAGTTTTATCTTAGATTTCTTTTATAATTAAAAGTAAAAAAAGAGGGAGAAATAAAAAAAAGATTTTTGATGGTGAAATTTCCTTGTCATATATCCATCAAAATATCTAACACATTTTTAAACCCCTTACATTAATTTAAAAAGAGGTTATTACTGCCTCATTGTTCCATTTTCTTCTTTCCTGTGCTTATCTTTTTAACCTAATTGTTGCTTGCAGGAAGGTGTTTTTGTAGATTTGCGGCGGGTCAAGTCCAATCTTTACACCAAGTCCCTCAGGGTGTAAACAGAAACGGGGTCTGGGTGCTCGCTGCTCAAAAGCCAATAAAGAGGCCAGACTGGTGGAAAGGAAAGTTGGCTTTATTTTGGAGGCCAGCAACCAACGCGGGAGGAGGGCGGGCTCCTGTCCAAAGGCTGAGTGCCCCCCACTGGCAATCAGTGGGCAAGAGCTTTTCTAGGCGGAGGGAAGGAGCTATGTGCAGAAACAGCACAGTCAGCTCCGACGGCCATCTTGAAATTGGTCATGAACAGCGTCATCTTGACTGTTTTAGGTACAGTTAGTCTTCAGTTCCAGGGTCGGTTTGGTCCCATTTCTTTGAGGCCAGTTCTCGGAATTGTGGCAGCTTATGTCATGGCTACAGCCTGGTCATCATGTAGTTAACTTCTTCCACCTGGTGTGGGTTTCTGTAGCTACAAGACAGCTCACGGGATATGGCTCGGAATATTATCTATAGCCCTTGAGGAGGAACTAAAGGTCCTTGACTTTGCTTAATGACTAAACTATTATTATTTGGTCTCCTTTGACTGTTTTCCTTTGTTTCTGCATTTTCTCACTTCTCTGACTAAACTTATTCTTTGGCTAAAGTTTTTCTACAGACAAAAGGCAGACTGAGGACATGGGGGAGGGCCCATAGGGTCCTGCTCCGTTTCAAGGGGAGGGGATGACCCAACTTCAGCCCAGCTAGGAGTGTCTGCGCTGGATTCCGTGGGGCAGAGAGGAAAGAGGCGTCCCTGCCTGCGGCCCCAGGCTGGCATCTAAAGGCAAAGAGGAAGTGAATTTCTTGTAAAATGCAGCCTGACAGGAGATGGAAATGCCTGTCCGTGGAGCCTTGTTAGAATTCTACTCTAAGATCCATCCACTGGATCCAGGTCAGGGCAATGCAAACAAACAAAAAAAGTCATTGTGTCTGTGAGCTGCTTTTGCAAGTGTTTTAACAATAAGAAAACACTTGAAGAATACCAAAAAGAAACGACCTGCATAGAACATAATTTGCATTCCTAGCCTGAATGAATTCATTCCTTTGTTTATTTAACTAGTTTTGATGGGTGGTTTAAAGGAAAGATTCATGGTTTCTAAATCACAAGATCTCGGTTCTAGCTCCCACACTGCTCTTAATAAGCCAGGCGATCTCGGCAAATTAGTTCAAACATATGGTCTCAATATCCTCACTTGTAAACTCAGAGGATGGACTGTATTATCCTTAAGTCTGTTTCAGATGTGACCTTGGGCATCAGCAGTCCATCCCTATCCCCTCTGCTTCCATTCTGTCTAGTGTGCTCACTGGCCAGCCGCCTTATCTCTGTAATTATATTTTCAAATGATCTAGTGAAAGCAATTAGCCAATTTTAAAAACGTGCATTCCTAGATAGAAGGGCATGTTTTTGTTGTTGTTAATGGAACACTTTAATCCAGTGCCACACGTCACAGGCTCCTCCTGGGAATATACTGCAAATTTCCTTCCAAAGACTGGCTGTTCTAAGGACTCTGAGCTCCAGGAAGCCCGACACCTTTTCACATTTTAAGGATCTTTCCAGCAAAGCTTGGGCTGCACCTTGAGTGTGGGATTTAGCGTTGCAGGGGTGTTGCTCATCCTCAAGGTCAGGTCTGAGAGTGCCTGTGGCCGGGACCTCGGGCTCTTTGGTGAGCTTCTCAGCCAACTGGTTAACTTTCAAGATGAACACAACCTTACAGGAATTTTGTAAATACCGAACATTTTTGCCTATTTCTCTTTAGGCACTTTGTGATCACTGCAATTACCGTTCATACACCACCTAGCTTCCTGCTTTTTTAAGTTCATGCTTCTATCATAGCATGTCATGTCGCTGCACAGTCTTGGGACGGCGTGTTTAAACAGGAGTTTTAAAACCATCTAAATGAACAGATGCCACAAGAGTGTCTGGGATGGAGGAAGACGTGATAAAATGTGAGGGATAGTGAAGGTCCCTGTGACCCTGTAAAAGCCCCTACCCCACCTGAATATAGAGACTTCCAGATGAAATGCTCAGTTGTGTTGCTGCACACACACATTCTTGTAAAACCAATCTGAAGGAAGCTGATCAAAGAGCACCTTATTTTCCTTACGGCATTTTATGAAATCACTGCAATCAAGGAAAACACTTTCGGTACAGAAATCATAACATTTAAGACTTCAAATTTCTAACTTTTCATTTCAAATAATACTATTTCATTATATTTCAGAAACAGGTTTATTGTTATGCTGCATAAACGTGCTGCTCACGCAGAAAGAGACTTATGGTTACCAAAGGGGAAGGGGGAAGGCATACATTGGGACTATGGGATGAGAAGATGCACACTACAATATATATAATAAACAAAAAGAATTTACTGTATAGCACAGAGAACTATATTCAATATCTGTTAATAAACTATAATGGAAAGTAATTTTAAAAAGATATATACATATATATGTATAACCAAATCACTTTGCTGTACACCTGAAACACAATATTATAAATCAACTATTAAAAAAAAAAAGAAGTGCTGCTCAAGTTTCCCATAAAGTCCAGGTAAATATAAAGTTCGCATATTGTTACACAGGTAATTGCATGTACACTACATACAACCTCTTGAGCTCTCACTATGTGCCAGCATCTCAGTGTTCTCTTCTCAACGTTTCCTTTTTAGTATCCCATTTAACTAAATAAACACGACACCAGTTCATAGTAAATTCATATTTAAAGTAATATGATAAAAGACACAGGTCTGCTAATTTTCTGTTATTCATTTTTTATCAAATGAGAAGCAACCATTTCAGTTACCGTTTACATAATCTTCATTATTTATAAATGGGTCTTGGGCTTCCCTGGTGGCGCAGTGGTTGAGAGTCCGCCTGCCAATTCAGGGGACGTGGGTTCGTGCCCCGGTCCGGGAAGATCCCACATGCCGCGGAGCGGCTGGGCCCGTGGGCCATGGCTGCTGAGCCTGCGCATCCGGAGCCTGTGCTCCGCAGCGGGAGAGGCCACAACAGTGAGAGGCCCGCGTACCGCAAAAAAAAAAAAAAAAGGGTCTTGATTTTCTCACTCAAGATCAAACTATCAGACTTAATTTTAAAAGAGAAAAGCAATCCAGCTGCAACAGAATTTCCGTTTTCTACATATCCACCTGATAATTGCAGCAATCCCAGAAATAGCTCTGCCGTGTGAGATGGGAGACAAATAAATTGATTCCAGTCGTCGGGTAATAAACAGCAAAGGAGTTTCACGGTGCCATCTGAAGTAATTTTTTAAAATGTCACTTGGTGAGAGTTTGAAAATAGGCTGTAATTACTACAACAATGTCAGGAAAAGGAGCCTTAAACTGTCCAGACAATGCAGCAGGCTCCACGTCGTAAGGGATGCAACCACCATGTGTGTCCTGGTCACAGTTACCATCTCTCGCCCTGGCTCAGGGTGAGGCTTGTTGTGCGGGACCAGCCTTGATGGGAGTCCTCTCCCCCAGAATTCCACTGACCTCAGGGCTTCTAAAATTGTGTTTGCATTCATAGTGGATGACACTTTCTATTTACCATGTTGGTGCCACTAGGAGGTGATTTTCATACCAAGGCACCAGTAAATCAGGAGAGAAACCATCACTGCGTACCTGGGAGCGCTAAAACGAGCCCAGTTAAGGTAAAATACAAGTGATATTATTACTGATACACACATACTTCAGGGCAAGCGTTCATCCCCAAACATAGAAGACTTGTGTTTTATGATTTTGCACTTGAAACTGCACCGTCTTATGCTGGCGTGCCCTTAAGTATATTTACAGGCATGTTAGCACCTGCACGGAAATCGCAACATCACAGAAATGCAGAATTCATGGCCAATGTCACTGTTAATAAGGAAAAGCCTTCTAACCAGAACACTGAAAATATTCACAATGGAAAAACAGATTAATATTTTAGTGAAACCAGAGAATGGTGATATATTTGACAGGTGGTTATCATCTATGACCAAGTTTTATGATTGGGTTGCAAGATCTGCAATTGTCAAAACTTGATCAGATAGTAAAGGACTGTCTCTAATATCTGAACATGACAACTTAGACTCAACTGTAATTTATTGAGATTATTATTTTCTTGAAACAGATTTTGAAATATCGTTTGTGCCTAATAAGAAGGACAGGGTAATTTGAAAATTGTTATGGGTAGGCCAATATTGAAATTACGATGGTTAAGAAACAGGCATGGACAATTAGATTATGGGCACATAAAATTGGGAAAGTGGGAAAAAAGCTAATTTTTTAATAGCCTGTTTAAGTTTCCTAGGAATGGTTTAATTAGGTTTATTGTCAGCATTTTCACTGTAAACTGTTAATCAAGTATCAGATATTTGAAAGATTTTAATATGACACATCAAATAATTTGTTTTTTGAGCCCATGACTTAAATTTTTAGTTTACCTCTGTTCAATAAACATTGATGGAGTTTCTACTGTTTTCAACCTGTGTTGGTGGGAAAGTTCAAAGATGAATAAGTTGTTCTTGACCTTACCTTGTCATCTAGAGTGTGGGGCAGGCCCAGGGCAGTGGGGTGAGTGGAACGATGGGGGCTGCAGAAGGGTGCCCGGGCTGCAGGTGGGTGCAGAGGTGCAAGGAAGGGTGTCTGGGCTGGACAAACCCACAGCCACTGAAGGGAAGTAGCATCTCTGGGTATATGTGACAGAATCCTGGAAAAACCAGGATGATCATCCTGATGGTTTCATTCACTCATTGACATTTATTGATATTTAGTCAAACATTTAAAAATATATGCTTGATGTGCTTCCTGGTGAGTCAGCTCGCTAAGAACAAGCTTGTTCAGCCACGGAGAGGCGCTACCTCAGCCCCGTGAGCGGATGATGGAACAGTCTCTCAGTTTAGGGCACCAGACGCACCAGCTAATCTGATCATCCCACCAGCCTTTCAGGATATTTAGGACGGAGATGACCATCTCTGTTTCACAGACGGGGAAACTGGGATTTGAGGAGATTTCGTGCTGACCAGAAAGAGTCAGCATTTCAATCAACGGCTCTGACTCCCTTTCATTGGCTTTTCTATTTTCATCATGTAAGTCTATTACGGAAACGTAACTAAGGGATCATAGTGGAGTTACTGATCTGAGCTCTGCATTTGTCGGGGGGTGAGAGTGATTCATATTTGGAGATGGCTGAAATGATGACATCTCACTGTATTTTTACCCTCTTCCTCCTGTTACTACTGCTTTGATCATTAGCATTAGCTAATTGTTGTTCATGGCAATTTCCTATCAGCAAACATTTAGTTATGCCTGAACCTGATGAATCATTTGGGAGCAAACCTCAAATAACAGGAAGTCTTCTGAGAAAAGGTTGTTCTCCAGGAGTCTAGAGGGGCATCCCTGCTGTTTGTCGACCCGTGTGCCTGTCCCTTAGGGCAGGGGTCCCCAACCCGTGGACCACGGACCGGTATCTGCTAGGAACTGGGCTGCACAGCGGGAGGGGAGCCAGAAGAGGGCGAGCAAGCAAAGCTTCATCTGTATTTACAGCTGCTCCCCATCGCTCACGTTACCGCCTGAACTCCTCCTCCTGTCAGATCAGCCGCGGCACTGGATTATCATAGGACCGTGAACCCTACTGTGAACTGTGCATGCGAGGGGCCTAGGTTGTGTGCTCCTTATAAGAATCTAGTGCCTGATGATCTGAGATGGAACTGAGGCAGTGATGCTAGTGCTGGGGAGTGGCTACAAATACAGATTATCATTAGCAGAGAGGTTTGACTGCACAAAGACCATAATAAATCAATTGCTTGCAGACTCATATCAAAACCCCATCAGTGACCTAATGAAACTTGAAAGCTTTTGCACAGCAAAGGAAACCATAAACAAGACAAAAAGACAACCCTCAGAATGGGAGAAAATATTTGCAAATCAATCAACGGACAAAGGATTAATCTCCAAAATATACAAACAGCTCATGCAGCTCAATATCAAAAAAACAAACAACTCAATCAAAAAATGGGTGGAAGACCTAAATAGACATTTCTCCAAAGAAGACATACAGATGGCCAAGAAGCACATGAAAAGCTGCTCAACATCACTAATTATTAGAGAAATGCAAATCAAAACTACAATGAGGTATCACCTCACACCAGTCAGAATGGGCATCATCAGAAAATCTACAAACAACAAATGCTGGAGAGGGTGTGGAGAAAAGGGAACCCTCTTGCACTGTCAGTGGGAATGTAAATTGATACAGCCACTATGGAGAACAGTATGCAGGTTCCTTAACAAACTAAAAGTAGAATTACCATATGACCCAGCAATCCCACTCCTGGGCATATACCCAGAGAAAACCATAATTCAAAAAGACACATGCACCCCAATGTTCATTGCAGCTCTATTTACAATAGTCAGGTCATGGAAGCAACCTAAATGCCCACTGACAAATGGATAAAGAAGATGTGGTACATATATAGAATGGAATATTACTCAGCCATAAAAAAGAACGAAATTGGGTCATTTGTTGAGACGTGGATGGATCTAGAGACTGTCATACAGAGTGAAGTAAGTCAAAAAGAGAAAAACAAATATTGTATATTAAGGCATATATGTGGAACGTAGGAAAATGGTACAGATGAACCAGTCTGCAGGGCAGAAATTGAGACACAGATGTAGAGAACAAACGTATGGACACCAAGGTGGGGAAAGCGGCATGGGGGTGGGGTGGTGGTGGTGTGATGAACTGGGCAATTGGGATTGACATGTATACACTGATGTGTATAAAACTGATGACTAATAAGGACCTGCTGTATAAAAAAAATAAATGAAATAAAATTCAAAAATTAAAAACAACACCACCAACAAAAAAACCCCATCAGTGAGTGGCAAGTGACAATTAATTAAGCTGCATCTTACGGAATAAACTGGATATAAGCAACATACTTCAGGTGTCCCTGTCTCCCATCACCCCCAGATGGGACCATCTAGTTGCAGGACAACAAGCTCAGGGCTCCCACTGATTCTGCATTATGGGGAGTTGTATAATGATTTCATTATCTATTACAATGTAATAATAATAGAAATAAAGTGCACAATAAATGTAATGTGCTTGAATCGTCCCAAACCCATCACCCCCGCCCCCTGTCTGTGGAAAAACTGTCTTCCTCGAAACCAGTCCCTGGGCCATAAAGGTTGGGGGCCACTGCCTTAGGGGGAACGGTGACAAGCTGGGAGTCAGCATGCGTGGTGCCTGGACGCAGCCCCACTCCCCTGGCCCCGTCACAGCCCTCAGCCCTCTGCCTTTCCCACTGCCTCTGCAAAGCACAGCCCGCCCTTCAGATCCCCACAGGTGCACACCAAGCTCCTTTGCCTTTGCCCCGAGGGCCTCCTCCATAGCCAGTGGCCAGCTCAGCCGTGCACAGACTCTGCTGGAAGTTCAGGCTGTGTGGCTGGCAGCCCTCAAGCAAAGGGGCAGGGATGCAGGGGATGGAGAGGCTGGCCTCCGGTCCTGCTGGGGAATTCTAGCTTTCTGCGCCCTCAGAGGTTGGGTAGAGGCTTTAGTCCCTCCCTGCCTACCCGCTGTCCCCAGTCCCTTGCTTTTGCTCCCAAGACTCAGAACCCCAATAGACTCACAATCCAAACAGACTCACAACCCCAAGAGATCACCCGCCACCCAGACCTCGTCTCAGACTCTGCTTTCAAGGGAAGTTAAGCAAAGACACGTGATAAGCATGCAGAAGTTTTTCCTAACAGCCACGGGACCGCATGGTTCACACAAGCGACAGCAGTGTCTTTTTAGAAACTCTGATGTGCACACCTGCATTGTTACAAAAATTAGAAATTGATGTTGATACACGGATTCTTTCCCTCAGTTTCAACTGCATTTGCTCCTGGGGATCTTAATAGTTTTCTCATCAGAGAGTCAGAAACACAGAGACACAGAGACAGACAAACATTGAGCACCTACTCTGCTAAAAAAAACCAAACTAAACAACAGCAACAAAAACACAAGAAAGAATAAAACAAAGGAGGAGGAAGGGAGGGGGGGAGGGAAGGAAGAACAAAGAAAGGAGAAAGGAAAAGAAAGGAAGGAAGGGAGGGAGGATGGATAAAAAGTCAGTTGAACGTTTTGGCCTATTCAAGATCTGAAGTTTCATATACCATTTTGGTTAAAATACAAACTACTTATAAGTGAATTCAAGAGTTTCTAAAAGGCACTGTGACTAGGCTATTTACACTAAAATTCTACAGAAGGACAATCATTTTTGATATGTCAGAGATGTGTGTCATGATACTGAGAAAATTAAAAAGCAAAATTAAATGATATATTTTAATACATATGCATGTGTGTGCTCATCAGGAACCCATACTTAAATGTAGAGACTTAAAATATAAGCAACGTTGTGCTCTACAATAAGTAGTAAACCTATCCTAGGACTATGATTTGGTGTCGTAAGAATGTTAAGGTTTCTTTAAATGCAGAAAGTGACTTGTTCATTCCCAGTTAACGTTTCACAGGTTACGGAAGCGTAACTGTTCATGTTGAGATGCATGTTGAAGGTTTCTTTCAGATGGTACAAAGCTCATCTCATTTTATGTTCTGACTAGACTTGTGGGTCAAGAGATAAGACTCTTCTCTCTATAAAAGGTAATCAGCTCAGGCCCATAGCACAAGTTACGTATTGAAATGTCCCTAGTGTTTTATATTAGTAGAGCTTGGAAGTGATTGCAAGTGAATTAAAAAAATTTATATCAATAAACTCTTTTTTACCTTAAAAAGAGGCAGTGAGGCATGGTATTTAACTTGGAACCAAATGTTCTGTCCAGTTGCTCAGCAGGCAGCGGCCCAACACCCTCCCAGCTCAGAAAAGATTCCGTAGGTATTAAAAGATTTGTCAGCGCTGTTAAAAGGTCTGTTTCTCTTCCTCACAGCCCCCATCAGGCCTTTCAATAGGGATTTACAGCACCAGGAGCTCCCTGACCTACGGCGCTCCCTCCCTGTCCCCCACTCCCTGCCACCCCACCACCGCCCATGGAAAAACTATCCCAGGGACCTGAGCAGGAAGGTCACCCAGTGTCCCTCCCGTGCGAAACCTATTTGGCTACCTCGGTTCTAGCTAAATCCTCTTGCAGTAATCTTTGATTAAACCACTCTGAGAATTAGCAGGTCGCCCTTTATAAGAAGAGACAGGGTCCAGCGTTCCATGTTTAGTGCATTTGTGTGCAACTGCTTCTTGGAAGATTCTGCTGAACGAGGGCTGCCGAGGCTCCTGTTGTAATGATTTTCTTGGAAATCATTAGAACTTAGTATAATGGGCATTAATTTTTTCCCCTGTGCTTTGTTGAAAGTAGAAAATTTCATGATGGCCACTTTTTTTTCTTTAGAAAGAATGTTAAATGTGTATTTAAATGTAATTAAAATGAGAGAATCTAACTAATGTTGCTTTTTCTGATCCAAATAAGAAGCTGTGTGTGTGTACATACAGATTAGGCTCCCCTTATTCTAGGGGAGGGCACGGAGCTAGCCCGGCCATTTAGTGGAGGGGAGCGTGTGACGGGCAATTTTATGTGTCAAGCTGATCAGTTTAAAGGTTGTGTCAGGGTGTGTCTGAGGGTGCGTCTGGAGATCAGCACCTGACTCTGGACCCAGTAGAGGAGGTCACCCTCCCCGATGTGGAGGCTTCAACCAAGCCACTGAAGATCTGAATAAGAGAAAAGGTGCAGGCAGGAGGAACGTTCCTTCTTCCTGTCTGCTGCGGAGCTGGGCCGTCACACCTCATCTTCTCCTGCCCTTGGACTGGGGTTCACACTGTCAGCCCCCTGGTTCTGAGGCCTTTGGACTTGGACTGAAATACACCCCAGCGGCTGGCAGCTGGCAGGTCGTGCGGCCTCTCAGCCTCCAGGATCCTGTGCTCTGATTCCTCACAATCCCATCTCCCAGCACGGAGCTCTGCTTCGTTCCCTGGAGACCTGAGCACCCACAGAGCAGGAGGGAGGCCGACGCAGGTGAGGAGACCACGCGAGTCATCACGGAGGACGAAGCCAGGGCTGAGGTCCCACCTCTGCTCCCTCTTCCCGCGCTTCATGGCCCCAGGCCATGTCCTGACGTCGTTCCTTCCTTACATGCAACCAGCTCGCTTCGGGCCCTGCACACATTGGTCCCTTTTCCTGGAATCCATGCCCCAAATATCTACAAATCTAAGTCTTTCCCATAATTTAGGTCTTTGCTCCAAGATTCTCTCCTCCAAGAGCTCATTCCTGACCTGGGGGAAGTGTCTCCTTAGCACTGTCACCAGCCCGGCCGCTCCGATCTTGTCACTTCACTCCAGCGTCAGACAACAAATGTCTAACGCAGAGCAGCGCGCGTGTGTGCACGCGCGCACACACACACACACACACACACACACACACACACACCACCACTGAGTGGCGGGTGCAGATGAAATGTGTACATGCGTGTGTACGGGAAAGAAGAGTTTATGTACACAATGATATTTCTGTACACAATGTATTTATCCTATCACGTTCTAACCCATTGTAGAATTGTATCTAAAAAACTGTTGGTTGCAACCCAATAAGTCAACTTCATGAAACAAAATAGGTCACTATTAGTAGCCTGAAAAACACTACACTATCACTGCTTTATTTTATGATACTTTTCCAATATATGAAAATACATATTTATGTATTTATTTACGGCTTGTTTGTGTTTTCACAGGAGAATATATGGGTTTGTGGAGGCACCAGCTTTGTCTGTCTTTTCTCCCTTGTGTCCCCAGCACATGAAATGGCATGTGACACAGAGCAGGTTCTCAGTAAGGGTCAGAAAATAAATGAATTAATGAATCCATAGAAGAAATGTTAGGTGGAAAGTGCATATATAAGCCCCTCATAATATCGAATAGGTTATGATGCAGGTTGTCGTTATAACATAATTAGTGGAAAGGGATGAATAATCGTAGGGATTTTTCTCCACACCAGCTTTCTCCATAATTCTAGAGAACCGAGAACAACTGCACAAGAGTGGGCATAACAGTAAAAGAGTTTCCAGGCTCTTGCATTTCCAGTCCACCGTCATTCAACTAGGAGGGCTCATCCACAAAGCCACTCCCTGGAACCACCACCCCTGAACCCCCCGAGCCTAGGCCCCGCTCCTTGTTCACAGCGTCTGTATTTCCATCTCTACTTTCATGTCACGCACGTGGAATCTGCTCTTTCCTTTCATAAAGGCTTCAAGCTTCTGGGTTTTTTCCATTTCTCTTGTTCCCCCACCTTTCCCTAGTTTCTTCTCCTCCTCCATGTCTGGTTTCTATGGGTGGATCATCGACACGTGTCCTAGTTGTAGATTCCTTGTAGCTATCGCCTTCTGCCAAATACTCTTTGCTTCCGATTATTTTTCTCTAAACAGTTCGCAGTTTCTTCCTATCTCATTTTGTTCAGATGAAAATTAACATTGTTACTTTTATGAATGCTGTGTAAGCTACATTAGGCCACTATTAACCCACTCTTGATCATTGCAAGTCCTTATTTGTCAATTAGGTATTCTGCCTACATTCTGCATCTAATTTGGTCTCCCTGATCTTGGGCTGTTATTATTAGTATTTTGAAATCATATATAAGCTATTTGTATTAAGTATATGTATAGATCATAGTTCAAATATATAACCCATATTTCTAGTCTGTCAATTAGATCATTTCTTTGCCTCCTGGCTTCATACTTTCTATGATATTTATAAATTTCTCTTACAAATGCCCATCAGTGTCTATGACTAAACTGTTGAATTCAAGTATATAATGAAATATCCTTAATACGCTGCTGAATGGAAACAGGACTGAAACCCAACTTCCGACCATTTCTTTCCTGAGTGAATTTTTATGTTTCATAAATAGGATGGGATGCAGGATACAGTGAAGTGAAATATACCACTGGGTTGTAATCAGCACCTGTTATTTACTTATATCCCCTGAAACCCAGCCCAGCTGGGTCCCATTTCAGAACCTGTTTCTTCATCTGTAAAAACTGTAAAGTGAGGTTAATGGTTCTTAAGGGACCCAGAGAACCATGGGGAGGATTAAATTGTATCATGCATGGATTTAGTAGGCAGTCAAAACACATTAGCTTCCCTTTTTACTTTCTTGACCTAAATTATGTTCAAAGTCACGTAATAAGATACTTTTTTGATAAAGTCATTCATAATTCAAAGGAAAATACCAGCATGCCTTTCAAATCACTGAACTTCTCTTGTTAATGTAGACTAGATCTAATGAATATCTTATATGTGTTCTAATATGGGAATATTGCAAAAACTCTTTTGAGACACATGACTGTAACGCATATTTTAAGTGAAAATGGGTTAAGTCTGTTGTGGGACTATAAATTTGAGGAGTTCATTTCAGAAAAAAAAAGGATACCAAGAAATGTTAAAAAATGAGTTATAGAAATAAAAGAAATATGTAGTGATTTTCAGAGGAAGCCAGACTGAATTGCAGTGAAGTTATAAAAATATACACATAGCTATAGGCAAAGGAATTAGTTCCCTAAATAATAGCAACACTGATCACCAGGCACTGAGCGAGATTTTACACCTCATCAAAGTCAGTCCAAGGAGGCCTGTGCCCTGCGTGCCTGGGATAAACGCCCAGTGACAGGTGAGCCGTGGGGCGTTGATCAGCTGCGCTGGTCGAGGTGCATGAAGTGCAACGTGGGTTTATGTCAGGAGTTCTCTGAGTACTAGCTGGGTCTGTGGATCAGTGGGCATTTGAGTGGCCACCCAGGCTATGCCTGGCCACTGGGTTAAGTGACAGGGAGGCTTCACCTGAGAATATCAGCAGGAAGACAATCGGAAAAGGAGAAAACAGAGACCTCATGAGATTTGAACTTTCTCCCACGGCACAATCTGTGAAACCCAAGAACGAGAGTTCCTTCCAGGATAATCTGCCATAATTCCTGCATGAATTTGCCTCAGGTAAGATGAGACCCAACAGGTCTTAACAACTCAAACAAGATACCTCCCTTCGAGGGAGTGTTCAATGGAGGGATTCATAGAGGCTGGGCTGGGCTGGCGGCCGGTCAGGTGCTCGTGAGGTCACCCAGATCTCCATCTCCATCTCTGTCCTCATCAATATCGCCTACATCATTTATATCTATTCTATCTTTATCTATATCCTTGTCCATACCTACACCTACACCTGTATCTACCTACATCTACATCTATCTCCCCCATCTCTGTCTCTATCAGTATCATCTCTATCATTCATATCTATGTCTACATTCATTCTATATCTAATTTATATCCGTATCTATCTATAACATCTATTTTCCATACACACATGATTTCAGCCATATCTTTTCAGATTTTATCCAGCTAGCTTTCCCTGCTCATACTGGCTTCAGAAGAATGGAAACAACCTCTGAATCATTTTCTTCAGCTTCTCGAGGGGCCAACGAACATGCAAGAAGGGCATGTGGTGTTTACTGTAACAACGCCCTGAAGTCTGTTTGGCTCTCCCAGAGAAGCAAAAGGCTGTTCCAGACTGTTTCATGCTGTTCCAGGCTGATCACCTGGACTGATCCCGCACGTGAAGGACCCCACCCTCTGGGACAATCTCAAAATCAACTTGTCACAGTGCTGGGAATTCACAGCATTAGGTCATTAATTTGTAGCCAGAGAGAGTGAGGGCCCTGGGTTCTCGGTGGAGGAAGCATGAATGCACACGGAGCATGAGGGGCATGGGGCAGAGAGGCCTGGGCTGAGACCCTGGTGAGCTACCAGCTGTGTGGCATTGGCGCCGGTGCGGTGGCTTCCTTACCTGCACAGCAGAGACAAGGATTCTGCTCTTGGAGTCTTTGTGAAGCTTCCACACTGTTGCTGGGCGTCTACTCTGGAATTGCTGTGTTATTTCCTGCTCCAGTACAGACATGAGAGATTTTGCTATAAAAGCAAGTCCTGCGGGGATGGGGGTTGGGCGCTGACCTAGTCTGAACGATCACAGCATCCCCTCTGGAAATGACGTGACCTTACCCGTGATCTCTGAGGGACCAGACGGAATCAATTTGGCGTGGAGAGGCGGAGGGCAGCTTTCTCGTCAGAGGAAATAGCATCTTCAAGGGCCTCACGGAGAACAGGGCAGTGTGTTAAGGCGTCTAGCGTGGGTGAGGCCTGGACGCAAAGGGCCAGACGCTGTGAGCTCAGGAAGCACAGGGGGCCTGGCCCTGGGGATGCTTGCCTAGCCCGCCCGGCAGCTGTGGGCAGCGCTGAGCACAGAGGCTGGGGCTTAACAAGCGCTCGGGAAATTAGGAAGCTTTCTAAGACGAAGTGAGCCATGGGGAAAGGACTGGGGAAAAATCACATCTCTAGTCACACAGCGAGAGCTTGGCAAGTGTCCCTAAAATATCAAATTATCTACCTTGTTTCTTTTGCAAATTTAAATCATGACAGTCTCATAGTTGGAACACATTTTTAGTTGCATACAAAATATTTGAGTATATCTCTGCATTCAGCGAACAAATTGGATGATATTCGGACTTTGCAAGGTGATCGATCCTTTAGCAGAAAATTAGCCAGTTTCAAGTTTTTTCCCCCACGCTGCTCAAGCTTTAGCTCATCTCATGTCACTTAGCTGATGAGGTCCATATTTATAGATGTGACCTCAGAATGACACTCAGATTTCCGATGTTTTAAAACTAACATTTTTATTTGCTCTTTGCTCACGTTTTCAAGACAAATATACTCTGATATTATTTATTTTGGTCAGGTGTTTGATCTGGAAAGACTTCCTTCAACGTTTTAAACTGGAATTTCTTTGGAACTGCCTAAGACGGGCCTACCCAGTTAGAAATCACTTCCCAAAAGAATAAAGACTTCAAAAGCACACATTTTCTTAGAACCTTACTGAGGAACTCACAATGCCTGTAGCTTTGATAAAATAATTGAATAAATTGGCTTTTCTGGGATTTCACCCTTTTTTATTTTCACCACAAATTTATGTGAAATAAGTTGGCATTTCTACCCTACCATCGTAAGAGTATAATGAAAATACAAATTCTATAAAGGCATATCAATAAATATGTATGCATACAATATTTCAAGTTTAATAGAGGCAGCAATTATGTTATAAAATGTAAATTATCGCTAAAGAATGTTTTGTCTTTGGCTGCTAAGTCCTACTATAGGTTTTAAAATATCAATCAGGTCTACTTAAGAAGGGCTCATTATCTGCCTGCTAATGCAGGGGACACGGGTTCGAGCCCTGGTCTGGGAGGATCCCACATGCTGCGGAGCAACTAGGCCCGGGAGCCACAACTGCTGAGCCTGTGCGTCTGGAGCCCTTGCTCCGCAACAAGAGAGACCGCGATAGTGAGAGGCCTGCGCACCGCGATGAAGAGTGGCCCCTGCTTGTCACAACTAGAGAAAGCCCTCGCACAGAAACGAAGACCCAACACAGCAAAAATAAATAAATTAATTAATAAACTCCTACCCCCAACATCTTAAAAAAGAGGCAGAAACCAAGAGCTGATAGAAGCTATACAGTGGCAGCTGTGAGGTCAGGTGGGGCAAGGATAAAATATATAAAAGTTGAAATCAGAAGGAAACAGAAACCATCAATTAGCAAAAGCTTCAGAGAGGCAGCGGAAGTCAGTCAACTGCAAGAGGAGAACAAAGGCAGACGGTAGTGGAGCCACACGAATAGGGGTCAAAAAAAAAAAAGAAGGGCTCATTAATGGATGTGTTTTTGAAAGAAATCTTCTAGCTTTGAAAAAATGTCGACCTGGCCTGGGCCAGTCAGGTTGTCATCTTGAGGTGGTGGGCTGTGTGTCGATGGGCGATGTGGTGGGGTGTGATGGTACCTGCCCCGGGAGCCGGGACCCCACCTGCCCATCACAAGCCTGTCCTTACCGCCTGACCTAGGAGGCCTGCCCTCTGTGGGCCTCAGCTATGCCCCATTGGGTACCAGGATGTTGTACACACTCCGTATTCCCATCCTGATGGGAGGGGCATTCAAGAGCAGATACAGAGCTGAAGCTTTCAGGCTTCTCCCTGTACCAGGGCCCTCTAGCCCGGGAGGCTGTTTGTCTGCAGAGGACACAACATCTGGAGAAAACTCCTGGGCTGGAAGGAGGAACCCACCCACTACCATGCACTTAGGGGATCTTTTAAGCTGTAGGCAGGACTTTTGAAATCACAAAAGCTTTCTCAGGCCTCTCACAACACTATGGCTATTAGCTTTTCCCAATTTTTGCCTCTTTGAGAGTGAGTTCTCTTTTTGCCTTGTAAATTAGTACTGCGCTGCAATTTTGTTAACAGTCAGACATTCAGAGTTGATGGGTGAGCTAAGCATTCGTGCATTGCTTATTATATTTTCAAAAATTGATTTTCTTCTTCATGGGAAGTTTTGCTTTCCAAGAGGAAAATAATTTTCTCTGGAAAGCACAGACAATACGGAAGAATCCCCCAGACATGGTGCTTGGAAAATAAGATTTACACATGAGGAGTTTTGGGGCTGATTTCTAGCTACAGGGAGGTGCCCCCCATGGACGAGGGGGCAACATAGGATCTGCTGTCACTTGTGAAAGTTTTTTGTGAAAAACTCCCTCTAAACCTCGTGTTTAGCTGCTTAAGGGATAAAAATGTTGAGTCTTTTTATAACGGATATTTAAGTTGTGGCAGAATAGCGACGTTTATTCACAACAGTAATTTCTTAAATAATATAAATAAGCAACACCAGCATACCTTATTATATACTTTTGTAAAATATTTAAATAATGCTTCATTGACAAATCACTTAGATCAAAATTTTAAGTGTATTGATCTGATTTAATTGCTATATTACATATGATTTATATATGTCTGAAAAATAATTCCTTTGGTTATCTTTTAGAAATATGTTCTAATCAACTGTGGGACTTTAGTACCAGGAGAACCCAGAAAATCATGTAGTCCAACGTTTTCATGGTACAGAGCATGACATTGAGACCTGGGTCACATGGCTAGAAAATTTCAGATTTAGTAAGTAAGTCAAAATTACTTTTCTCTAATCACGTTGTCTCTTTCCATCAATAATTACGGCGCTCTTGAAACTCCTAAATATCCGTGAAGAACTTATACACTTGGGTCATATTGATTGAGAATATTTAACAAATTTAGTCTACTCTGAATGGAATTATGAAGGGATGATCTAGGAGATGAATTTTCATTATATGTGGAAAGTTATGCTGACAAGAGACCCATCCTTGAATTCTGGACAGGCATTTCTGGAAGCAGGTTCTCTGCAGCTTTTCACTTGCTTGAGGTCCTAAGATGAGAGGAAGGAAAACACTGCAGAGGGACTTGCAGGGAAGCACCAAAGAGAAGATAAGTCAGGACAGGGTATGGACATCTTGGGAGAGAAGAGACATTCAAGGAAAGAAGACGCTGTGACGCCCACGTTGACCCCCATGTGGTCACTTAAGAACTAACTGATGAGCAAACAAAGAAAGTCATTAATTCAATGGATGCTTACTGGATGGTTAGAACGTGCCCAGCGGTGGGATGCAGAGGAAGAAAAGCTTCCTGTCCACAGGGGCTCAGAGCTCTGTGGGCCTCACAGACACCGCACGCCTGCAGGTGGTCCAGGAGCAGGTCACAGTGACAGGGTGGGGAGAGAGCCAGAAAAGTGAGCAGATGACTCTTTGTTGGGGGAAGGGAATGCTCAAGAGAGTTTTGAGACATCCTCCTTATTAATACACAGCCTGAATATTTCAAACGGAGACACAGAGATGAAGGCAAAAATAAGAAGCCCCTGAAGATTCCATAAACGCTGTGACATGGTCCCTTCCTTGATTCCAGACTCTAATATGGGTTTGCACGTATCACGTACAACAGCCCGTGTGGTACGAAGAATAGGGGACTGTTTCTAAGGTTTGATTCTGCCTCGACCGGGAAGGACAATGTGAAGATGATCACTGTACATGTAGCAAATGAATCACTTTATCTGTTGTTCACCACTTTGCCTTATACCTTTCCCTGCTTAATACACAGGACTGCAGTGACATGTTCATTTCAGTTTAAGGTTTTTGTGGTCCTTTGGAAACACATCTCAGATAGTTCTATGCTGAAATTTATGAGCAAATTTTTAGTTACTGAGTTTTACTGTAAGATTCTTTTCTATGTAGGATTTGCTGGTGTGAAATGAACAGAGAGAAGATATCACAGAGCCCGTAGATGCCTGTGGGGCTGCTGTGAGGCAGGAAGGACGGCGGGAAAGTGTACCCCAGCCTCTCTGAATGAAGTCAGTGAATTAAAAGAGGAGAAATAATGGAAACTTTCCCACTGCTGCTTCCCCATCACCAAGAGCTCCAAGGCCAGCCTCTTCCGTCTCCGTCTCATGACTCCCTCTAAACTGACAGCGTGTACCCATCAGTCTCCAAGAGTTCTGTTAATGGCTTTAGCAACAAACAGAGCACACGAAACTAAACAAAAAGAAACCTGAAGTTTGTATTTTCTTTATATTTTCATTAGATGTTATGAGAAGGACTGCAGAAAATTAAATGCCACACTCTGGTGCACTGTGGTGCCCACGAGGAGGTGCACGGGGTGTGCAGGAAGGTGGATGAACAGGGTGTGTGGGACTGGAGGCTCCCGATGCCCACTGCCACCTCCTCTCCCAAGAGGTCGTGGGCTCTGGGCACCTGGCTCGCCACTCTCTGCCAGGTGATGACATTGTGAAGAGCACGTCCCTTCTGACCACTCGGGGTGCAGGGGGAGGTGTTGGTGGCAATCTGGGGAGACGGGTGGGCTACGTGGAAAGGGTAGCCTGAGTCTCCAGGTAAAGGGGAGAGAGAAATACGGCAACTTTTCTGCCTAATGGGGGGTGCGGTTTACCATGAAAAACACCTGAGAAGTAATCAGCCCGTCCTGTCTTTCTACTGTCTTCACTCACTTTGAAACGCTGTACCTTGGGATTATTTCAGCTGTCTGTCCATCTGGCAATTCAAGAAGTAGACGGCTGGCATCACCCCTTGACAGATCTCCATTAAGTGTCCAAAGTCTGGAGCCGCTCTGTCTAAAATCTTGGCTTCGTATCTTCAGCTGCATGATTTGGGCAATTAACAGGTCCTGTCTAAGGCTCTGTGCCGAAAACAGAAATTATCTAAAATAGGAATAGGGATGGTCCTTATGTCCTGGAGTTGCTGTGAGATTACGTCAGTCAACACACGCTATTTGCACATGCAGTGGCCCATCGTCGGGTAACTGGTACACAGTCCGTGCTAATTAACGCTCACCTATAGATTTATACTCTGCTATATTTGCATCAAATGGAGATATAACCCAGGCAGAAATTGTGTGACGGAAAAGCAGCTGAGTTGGTCTCCTTTTGGTTCAACTGGAATGGTAACCATCAGTCCTAACTAAAAATCATGTTATGATTTTGATTCCGAAGTTGAAAGGCACATTAACGGTACAAAAAATGTTTATAACCCTGGGGTTAGATTCTGTACTTCTCAGTTGTTTAATTGTGCTTTGGGGTAAATTCGTGTTTATGGGGTCATTGTCCACACGCCAAACTGCAATAAGAGAGCCGGGAAGCAAAGATGGGAGGTCTCGATGGGGCACTAGCAACGCGGCGCTCAGTGGCTGTGAAATGTCAGCAGGGCTCCCAGTGCCCTGGTCGTATTTTCCTCAACTGTGAACCGACCCTGACCCTTCACCTGCCTCTCCCACAGACACGAATGAGGCGAAGTGTGTACACGGCCTAACACGTTGTGAAGCTTAATATGAGTAAATGAATATCATTCTTTGATATTTTCAGATAATTTATTTTATTCACCAGTCTTTTCTAAAATTGGGAATTTACATTCTTGGAGGTGGGGTAGGATTTTGGGGTGAAAATGGATAATACATAGCTTGTGCGTATATCGAATACTACTTGAAGTAAAGGAAGTAATCCCTAAAATGCCAGTTCCTTTTAGGGTGTTCCTGAGTGCGTGCACTGTGGTTTGAGTCCTTATCCTGTGTTTACTCTGCACCCTTCCCCCGCCGCCCCCCATGTTCCCGCAGGAGGAGAAGGAGCTCTACCAGCCTCATGGGATCTCCCTTCTCTCCCCTCAAAAGGCAGCGCACTCCCCTCCCAGCTTTCAGGTGGGGGCACTGCAAACTGTCTCCCTCTGCCGGTAACTAGGTGCTCGGTCACTTAATCCAGGGGCGAGAAGGGGGGCTTGGAGGGGCTTTAGCCATGCTAGTGATTTCCACGGCCGTCCTCAGTGCTGATTCTCAACTGTTTAAGGGAGACTGGGAAGTAAGGGCACCACTCACAGCTTCAGAGAGCCCTCGACATCTTGATTTCGTATATAAGAATGAGGAAGCCACTTGTCTGCACTGTATTTGTATGCAACAAGCAGGTTTTTTAAAATTAATTAACTTTTGGCTGCGTTGGGTCTTCGTTGCTGCGCGCGGGCTTTCTCTAGTTGCGGCGAGCGGGGGCTACTTTTTGTTGCGGTGCGCGGGCTTCTCAATGCAGTGGCTTCTCTTATTGCGGAGCACAGGCTCTAGGCACGTGGGCTTCAGTAGTTGCGGCACACAGGCTCAGCAGTTGTGGCTCGTGGGCTCTAGAGTGCAGGCTCAGTAGTTGTGGCGCATGGGCTTAGCTGCTCCGCGGCATGTGGGATCTTCCCGGACCAAGGCTCGAACCCGTGTCCCCTGCATTGGCAGGTGGATTCTTAACCACTGGGCCACCAAGGAAGATCAAGCAGACTTCTTTTAAACTAGCCTTGCTGACTCTGGAGAAAAACCCCAGCCTGCAGTATATCTGGGACATTGCTTAGGTATTGGGGGCACAAGAGAAGGGCTTGACTCTTACCACTGTCAGGGGAAAGGCCTTTGGGTTTAATAAAAAATGATCTGAGAATGTGAATAAAGATTACCGTGACAGATCTGACAGTGGGGGAGAAGATAACAAGACAATTGACCCAAAATGTCCCCAAGAGACAGAGGAAATCCTGCTTGACAAATTAAAAATAAATCTTTGTTGCCTTTTAAAAAAACCTGATACTCCCCATTTTAATTTTTTATATCTAAGACATAATATGTATTTTAACTAATCTTTCCAATAAAATTTAATCATTACAATTATTTTGACTGAAGATCCTTGAATGTCACTTACTTGGATAAGTGTAGGATGTATATGTAAAAATACATGCATTCATATTTATAGAATAATATATATAATATTAGAATATATATGTATTAATTTTCAATGTTTTAGGAGCTTCCTTTTAAAAGATTATAGTCATTTCTTCTCAATGTATAAATGAAAAAATAAACTTACAGTTCCTCTGTCAAAATTACTATTTACTTTTAAAATTAATCCTTTGATGATACATAAGAAATGAGTAACAATATTTAACTTCGTAGAGGTGAGCTGGGCGACCAGATGAAAGGAAAGATAATGGTACTTCTTCTGTTACTTTTGAATTTTATAGTATGTGCATTTATTACCAATTTTAATGAAATAAACTTTAAAATTTAAGTGAAATACTTCTTAAATGATAATTTTATTACTACCAAGCTCTTTAATTCCACCCCCTTGTTCATAGCTTCAGATGGAAAGAATAATGACTAAGAGTAACTAGGTGAAGACATTGGAGAAATGGGGCGGGGGGGTCCAGGTGACAAGACGAAGGGAACATGGGGCCAGTCTTTCTGGGGAGAGGAGGTGCCTTCTGAGGGTTCCTGGGGTCCCTGGCACCAGGATCAATGCATAGAGGCCTCTGTTTTCCTTTCTCCTCACTCTCAACTGTTGAGAACTGACAGGCTCTGAGTTTGGTGATGGGGAGAGTGGTGGATCTACTAGCTGGACAATCATATCAGGGAGAATCTGAACCCTTTGCACAAGAAAAGCTGCAGCTCGTCTGCTGTGGTCTCAAAGTTTGTGTCCCCCAAAGTCATACATTAGAATCCTAACCCCCGATGTGATGGTGTGTGGAGATGGGGCCTTTGGGAGGTGATGAGGACATGAGGGTGGACCTCCCATGATGGGACCAGTGCCCTTATAACAGAGACCCCAGAGAGCTCCTTCACCCCTTCCTCCACGTGAGGACACACAGAGAAGACGTCATCTGCGAACCAGGAAGAGAGACCTCACCAGACACCAAATCTGCAAGCATCTTGACCGTGAATTCCCAGCCTCCAGAACTGGGAGAAATACATTTCTGTTGTTCGTAAGCCTCCCGGGCTGTGGTATTTTGTTACAGCAGCCTGAGCTGACTAAGACACCATCATTTCCCTTGTCATCTGGAGGGTACAGTGGCTGGGAATTATTCTCTGTTATGAAACGGCTTGTGGGCTGGGCTGGGTATACCTTCACCATCAACGAAGAAAACGCCTGCTCTGGGGCTCAGCACGAGCTGGTTGTACCATAGCCACCTTCCCGTTAAAGACCTCCTGTCCTACAGGAGCTGTCACATGTTCCCTGGCCAGGGCTCTTGGTGTCATTTTTACAGTTTTCTGAGGCGCTTAGATGGTATCCTGATAGAGGGACAGCAGGAGAATGCTCGTTGTCATGAATGTCCCAGGACATTTTTGAGTGTACAATGAAGTGGAAAAGAAAGCACTGAATTCTCATTATCCAAGATTCCGAATCTTTTTGTTAACTATATTCCCTTACCAGAAATCTCCATATTGACAGATATGTTTGAAATACTGAAGTGACTTTCTTTGTGTACATACACGTCTACGTTTTACATTTCCTACTTATTCCTATTTCGTATGAACTCATTTTCCAACTTATAACAGACTGGCTCTCATCCTTGTAGAAAAAACATGCTGCTCTTGTGCTCTTTTGCCATCTTCTGTAACTACTGACATCAAACTGAATTTTTAAACTCCTGGAGGGTAAAGAAAAAATAATGTCCCTATTGAATCTTTCATTGTCATATACAGCCTGGGGGCTCTTCACAGTCAACTTAATGACTTTAAGGAACTATGGTGATTTAACCCTGCTGAGTATCAATAGCTTCAAGGCACAAAATAATTAAGGAATTCTGAATAGTTTAACTGTTCAGCCCAGTAAAGCAGTTAAACGTGAACCATTCTGAAGTTGTCTGAGGTTTCGATGGAAGCGTTCAGGTTTTGAGAGTGACTTTACAAATTGAAAAAAAAGTTTATTATCCAATGTTTAGATCTCTTCTAAGGCATCAAAAATATCTGAATAAAATTTCTGTAATTCCAACACCAAGATCCTTTTCAATATTTATAACTTTTAAATACCTTACAAAATTATAAAATAAGAATGGGATCAGGAGAAGAGTTAAAGCATTTTCTAACTTTAAATCAATTTTAAATATGTCTCCTTGGAGATCGATGAGCTCCACAGAAGCTCTCTCTCAAGCTACCCAAGGCTCTGAAGATATCACAGGCTACGAAGTACGGTGAAGGTGTTCAGTACTCATTCAAATATAGATCTTTTCCCGAATGGTCCCTTACGAAAAATGCTCATTTCATTTTCTAAACCTCACATTCATCTCCTGCCATCAAAAGGTGGCACCATCTGCAGTCGCTTTCAGCAAAATGCCAACAAATGCAAAGCAAATCACTGTTTTTGACGAGATTTTTATGGAGAAATTCTCAGGGCCTGAATAAGACCTAGAATAACTGTGGGTGGTAGTTATCTTTAAATGCACTTCTTCAAGAGTATGATAATTTTTGCAAAGTAAGTGAAACATTTAGTATTCAGTCATTATGATAAAATATAAAATATGTGCATAAAAATGGAAACACATTTGATCCCACAAACACTGAACAGAATTGGAAATGGAAACAGAGCTATTAACATTGAGGACTAGTGACTGCAAACAGTGGTGTATTTTGACAGGAAGTTTTGTTTACCTTTCTTTTTTCAAGGATGTTACTTGTTCCTTTCTTTTTTTCCCTCTCTTAGCTCTTCAAAATATTCATTCATTTTTTGCTCAGCATGTGATATGAACATAGCAACTATTTACTGAATTTACAAATGAGTGTTTTGGGATTACTGAAGTTTTTCAGAAATTATTCGACACCTGTAAATGTGCTAAATTCTGAAAAATTTGAAGTTAGAATTGACAACCCTCTATCTACTAGAGTTTCGCCGCGGTGTTCATTGCTCTTTTCCCATCACGCTATGCTGGGGCATATTCCCAGATAGATGTCCACATCTCTATGTCAGTTAGTCTAGATCAGGACCACAGGAGACGGGAAGAGAGGAGTTTCATCAGAAAAATCCAAGGAAATCTTCGATTAAACCATAGGTATATTACATTTATTTTTTTTACAGCCCTAAGATTGAATCCAATGTCTAAAATTCTTGAATGTTTCTCCCTAGTAGTGAAATTGTTCTTAATGTCTGTGGTGGAATTAACAACCGAGAACTTATAACACTGTCTGAAAAGTGGCGTGCAGAATCAGTATTTCTTAACTGAATTCCTTAGCAGAGAACAAAGGGGAAGGATTTCCATTTCTTCCCCGTCCTGCTTCTATCCCTCACACAAAGAACCTATGAGAAAGGTGAAAGAATCCACACCAGTTTCTTTGCTCAAGGCCAGGAAAGACAGAATTCTATGAGTGATGGCAGAAAATGTAGAAAAACCTGGGCTTTGTGGATGAAGGAAGAACAGAAACACTACAGGAGAAATGTAAGGGCTGACGTGACCTGTGAGACCGCCCCAAGTTTGGCAGTTTGCTCTAAGTCCTTTTCCGTTCAACTGGGGAGAGCCAAGAAATGGCACAATCATGCCCAGAGCCTTGAACTCTTAATCCAAACTTAAGTTTTCATTTAGAACGTTGGTTCCATTTATTCCTTTAGTCAATAGATGTCTAGTGAGTTTTCAGGGTACAGGCATTGACCTAGATACTGGGGGATGCCATGTGATCAGAATGATGTCCCTGTCCTCGTAGAGCCCACGTGGAGGGGCAGGATGAGTGCCAGGCCAGAGTAAGCATGGAATATGCTCTCAGTGAAGCAGGCAGTCCTATGGAAGAAGGAAGCTGGGTAATGGAACAGAGAGCAATACGCTTCGGGTGCTTAAGCAACGTAGGTGTCTTCTTCCATCTCTAAACCTCCTTGATTTGAGTACTGACCCCAGTGTTTCAGGTATCAGGAAGCCTCGTGGAAAAGGTACTTTCTCACACTAAGTCATGAGGACCTTTGAAAGTTCCTGACTGGTTAAAATTGCTTTCATTTAGGAGAGTTCCTAAACCAAGACAGGCCAGAAGCAACTGAAGCCATGGCTTCCTATAAACATTCCCTCAGAAAGATGCTTGGGTTACTTCACGTTTGCAGGCAAATTACCTAATATTTCAATCATAAATTTCAACTGCCTAAGTTACGAAGCAATCACAGAAAGTAATACTATCTAAGGGACACTTGGAGTTTAAACCAAAAATTGTGCCGCTAGGAGATGATACTCATTACGTTGATGCCAATGGCAGATGCTGTAGGAAAGTCAGACCAGCGCTGCTGGGTAAGAAATGGCCCCAGGAACGGGCACCTCAGGAGTGCTTCCCTCCATGAGGACTCTTTTTATTTATTTATTTATTTTTTGCAGTCGTGAATAAAATACACATCTTTCATGTCTAAATACACACACTTTAGTAGTCAGTAAGATCACGAAGATGATGTCAACACCTAACGGCTCTCTTTGTTTCATAAAGTGATAATATTAAGAGCACATGGTAAGTTCTCATTCTCCACAGCCGTCCTTGGTCCTCACACAAGCAAAACTTGGGGCACGAAAGAGCCTCGTGTGGATGTACTAAAGAGGGGAGTGATGCTCCAGGGGATGCAGACCTTGCCCAAGTTTACTTGGCTGTTAACTGCTAGAGACTGACTTGCCCAAAGTAAACATAGGGGATGCTTATCAAATTGTGATGAATTGACGCCGTTACAGTCAGAACCTATTTTCCATGCTTAATCCCCATCGCCTTGGAGGTGTCATGACATTCACTGCCTTGCATTATAATTGCACATTCACTCCTGAATTCTTTAATTCATCTGTGTATGGCTAGCGCCTGACCGAATATTTAGCACATATAAACTGTTCAGCGCGTGGCTGGGTGACTTAGGGGGCTTAAAGTTCTCACGGGAAAGTGAATCAGCCACAGAGGAGTGTGGGGCTGGGTAACACGTGGCACTTCACAGTGGGATTTGTAGGAATCATCCACCCTGCTTACGAGGACCTTTGTCCTTCCTGTAAAACGAGATGATTCAGGGCCTTTAATTCCAGTTTGTCCAATCCAATCCAATCCAATCCAATCCCTCTGCTTCTCTTGCCATAGTTATTTGTCACTGAACTACCCTCCGTGACGATTCCAACTTGGGAGCATGGGGCCATGTGCTGTTCCCTCTCTCATTCTGCAGAGGTGGTTCTCAACCCCGAATGCTCACTGGAATAATCGAGAAAGCTTGGGAAGGATACTGATGCCTGAGGCCCAAGCCAGATCAATTAAATGAGCATGTTGAGGCCCAGGAACAGGCTTTCCACATGACTGTCATGCACTGTGAGGGCTGCACGCAGGAGAGCTTGAACGATAAATTATCCTCTTCAGATTTCTTTTTTATGCCTTGCACGTTTAACAAGATGGCTTTGGTGAGCAGCTTTCTGAAAGGCAACGCCCTGCACTCACGCGCTCAGTCAACGCTGTGTGCTCTCCAAAGGTGGACTCGTACTCAAACTGCTTTGGGCCAGACTCCTAACCCCTCCCACTTGATGCCAACACACCTTCTCCAGGGGTACAGTGCGGGGCACAGGGTGCGACGCTCCCAGAGAGATGGGGCAGTGGGTTATCATGGAACAGTCCAAAAGGTGACGGCCGAGGTTAAGACTGTGAAAGATTAATTATTTAAACCAGTCCTCTCAGAAGGACTTTTGAATTGAAAGGAAAATTTGCAAGATATTTCAATCATTTTAATATCAGACCCTGGGTGCAATTATCCTGTTTCCTTACGAATTCCCAAACTATCATTTCTACTCATATATTCATTCCCACATATTCATGTACATAAATACAAGCAATGATAAGTTCTTCCAATGGTTGACGAGTGACTACATGCAACACTTATATTTGATAATGGAGTTCAGCAAATTTAATATCTATGCCTGCTTTAAGAATGTCTGAAAAATGGATGTATTAAAATAAGTTAAATTTACCTGTAACTAAAATTTAAGAGGAATCTCTGGGGTCAACGAAGTTCGACATTCGGCTCGAAAACTAAAGGCACATCACTGTTTAACACAGACATTAACACTGATTCTGAAAAGCATGTGTCATCACGTCTTGTAAAATATGTTCCTGTATAGTTATACAGAAGCGCCTTTCAGGGCTCTTACACCAGCCCACAGTCAGTCTTTGAAATCCTGTGAATACTTCCCTTTCCCTTTACTACCGTATTAGAGGTATTTATGGAGGTACTTCTTTGTTCATACTTCACTCTAAACTCCTTTCATGTGTCTCTCTTTCCACCCACGGAATGTGCAGAATGAGGCTCAAAACTCATGCATGAAATGCCTTCCATGGCTCCTTGTCATTTGACGTTCCCGAAGCCCTCTCTGCAGGCGGGTTTAGTGACAGGACTTCCATGATGTGCCATCAGTTCTCTGTGTGCCTCACCCCTGCTCTTTCTGCCCACCTTCTAGTGTGTTGACAATCTTCATATTTTTGTCATTTCTTTATCTCCGTGTTTAACATAATGCTGGGCACAAAAGAGATGCTCAAACCTACCTGACCTGCTTAGAGAAATAATGAATACCTAGATGGACATCATTTCCTGCTGACTAAAGAAGCCCTGGCACTAACCTGCCACGCTCTTACTGTCTTTCAGCTCTGATTAGGCCTTCTTTGTATTTTAAATTCATCAGCCCCTGCTCTCGGGAGGAAGCAGCTATGTCAGGGTGGGTGGAGTGGCTAGAGGCAAGGAGAAGGTGCAGCTGTGTAAGGGGCAGGGCTGCTGCATTCCTGCTGCCCAGGGAGGCACTTAGCACGAGGATGCTCAAAGCATAAGCTGCATCTCTTACAAGCTGTCCCTTTGCTGGTACAGGCTTCACAGAGATGTACTGGTCATTTAACAGAATCACCTGCTGGCAGCTACTTTATGTTGTTGGCAGAAAAATGCCTTGTAAGGAGGGGCCGTTTTTATAGCATCCGCTGGGTCCCTGGGGTCGGCTGTCTGGAAATGAGGGTTTCCTCTGCTGGACATGCAGCTTCGGAGCGTGTCAGCTGAGGGGGGCCTGGGAAGTGCTAACTGACGATTTCTAAGACTCGGTCACCCTTTCCCTCATGAAATGAACCCAGAACCGCACCTCCTTTGCCCTGGCTGCTGATGGCGTCCACGGTCCCTTGCTACAAAGATGGAGCTCATTGCTAAGGCTGACTTCGACGTGAAAATTCTCCCGCTAATTCTCAAGTTCTCCTGCGAAGTCAGTTTAAGCCGCCTCCTTCCTCACCTCATTACAGTATTTGAACGGTGCCCTTGGCACAGATTCAGGGTAGCATGGAAAGTAACGAAACCATCCTATTTTGTAGCTGTCAGGGTAAATATAAAAATAAGATATTAAATTTTAAAAGTATGGATAATGTGCTTAAAATACTCTCCCTGAATATGGTGCAATGAATGGGGATTTCTCCCTTTTCTGTCATATTTGACTTTATATTGCCGTTCCCCGGTCCTGGGGTCTGTGTAGCTCAGGTGAAGAGAGCAAACTGCGCCCCTTCTGCCTTTTTGTTCTCTTCAGCCCTCAGGATTGGATGATGCTGCCCTCATGGTGAGGAGCTGCTTTACTCGGTCTACAGATTGAAATACTGATCGCGTCCAAAGACTCCCTCACAGATACGTCCAGAAACAGTATTTTCCCAGCTCTCTGGGCATCTCTCAGCACAGCCCAGTTGACATAAAACTAGCCCTCACAGTCCTCCTTGAAGGGGTGGGTCTGGAGAGAGGGCGCCCCACTCCAGGGCAGGGAAAGCAAACATTTCCCTTCTTTCTCCTGTTCCCTCTCCTGCCACTCTGTCTCTGCTGCCAGGCATCAGGGGTTCTCTGTCGGGGACAAAATTCTTAAGGCCATGCCTGCACTTTCCGAACGCTTCTTAAGCATCTTAGACATGTTAGGAACAACCCCCCTGCCGTTTGCAGAAGAGACGCCTGCTAAGTTATACATGAGCTTCTGTAGCCGGGTAGCGCCTGTCTGCCAGGGAGCTTGGGCAGACAAGACACAGTCCCAGCAATTGATCGGTTCACCTGAGGGCATCCTTTTATGGTGAAAGCCAAGGAGCTGCCTGCAGAAACCCTCCCAGCCCCAGATGCATAGTTGCTACTCAGGAGGTATTGAGGCACGTGAGCCGGCGGAGGGAGCAGTTCAGGGAATGCGTGCAGACAGGGAGGTTGGTGGTCTGGGTCCTGGGTGCTCTCTGCTCCCGACCTGCCCTGTGTCTTCTAGGAACGCCCCTCTGATGATCGGCATCACGGTTTTCATGTAGGTTATTGAGAGCATATCACCTGTAACTACACCTCACACTTGGCAATAACACTGAATGTGAGTTAGGCTGACGCCATGCCAGATCTTCTATCTGCACTGGCTCAGTCATTCAACCAGCCCCATGAGGGTGTCACCTCAGTGTGCCCATTTCACATAGGAAATGGAGGCCCGGGGTTTCTTCATCCCCCCACCCCCTTTACTGTGCTATAATTGACATAGAACGTTTTGTTAAAGTGTACAAAGTAACATTTTGATACACTTGTATACAGTGAAATGATTAGCATAACGAAGTTAGTTAACAACACCTCCCCCATCACCTCCCCAAATTACCAGTTTTTATTGGAAAAATCTGACACGCAACATTGTGTAAATTTAAGGTGTACAGCACGTTACTTTGATATCTTTGTATACATTAATACAAGTCAATGTAATGATATTTATCACATTACATGCTTATAGGACAGTGTTACTGTCCATGTTCAATATACTGAACATTAAATCCCTTGCTACAAGTTTGTACCCTTAAACACCATCAATCCTATCCCCCCACCGCCATCCCCTGGCGACCACCATTTCATTCTCTGCTTTGTTTGTTTGTTTGTTTTTACTGGTTTGACTGTTTTAGATTCCACAGATAAGTGGCATCAAGCAGCACGTGTCCTCTTTGTCTGACTTCTCTCACTCGGCCTGATGTGCCAAGGTCCATCCGTGTTGTCCCAAGTGGCAGGATTTCCTTCTTCCTCACGGCTCAGCCTAGGGCCATAAGGGTTTACGTTTCCATTTTCAGAACACTTTACCAGGGACTCTGCCCCTGCCCTGGCACAGCTGCGTGGGCCACGACGTGGGGACAGGGCCACATCTCCCGTCCACGCTGAGGAAGCCAGTACCATCCTTGGAGAGGACCTGGGAGAACCCCTAAGAACCTGGTGGCCACTCAGGCTGTCTTGGAGGAGCATTGACCCAATTGCCCCTTCCCATAGCTTCCTTCTTCCCCAGGATGTAGAGTCTCAGAAATATGTCTGGGATTCAGCTCACTTAGAGCCGCTGGAGAAGGGGCAGGTACAGTGTGGCTCAGTTACTAGTCCTTTCAGAGAGGCGGGGCTTGTCCTGGTCCTGGGAGTGACAGAATTCACAGCCAATAGGAACACGGTGTTGAGGCTGCCAGACTGATTTCATCTTGAAAAATACTAGGGAAATTCTATAATTACCAGTCCTATCAAAAGGAAGTTAAAAATTCATAAATTATATGTTGCTACTCTAATCCTTTTTACTTTATATTTCTTGAATATATAGATATTCAAGAGAGATAGTGTACATATGTGCATGTTTGTGTATCCTTGTTTTAATTTTATTCTAACAGCATGCATTCCATATATACATTTAATAAAGTACATTTTGCCATTTTATTTAATATTTTAGTGCTTTAATTTACATGCAACTCCTTACATTTGAATAATTCAACTGCTATTTATTTTGAAGAATTTTAAAAATCAAAAATGTAATCAATCAACTAGATCTACTGTTATTTTATTTCCAGGGTAATATTTTTCTAAGAACCAATTTAGCTATGCAAATATACATACACGTTATGTCCAGAAATTCCATTTAATTTTAATAAGTTAGTAGACAAAAATCATATATTGTTGAATTAAAAGGATTATGAATAAAAAATGAAATAGTGATCATCTCACTAGAGCAATTTTTATTATTCACTTACTTTGTTATGAATTAAAATGAGAAAGGGAGTGAAAAAATTGCGTTGATCCAGTCAAATTACATACTCTAGGAGTAAAATCCTTATTATTAATTTGCTACAGAGACCAAACCACACTCTAAACATAAACAGAAAATGGCCCGAACAATTACACAACTGTTAATTCTAGTTAAATTTCATTCTAATTCTATAATACGGTTTTGGAACTTTGAGCTGCTCAAAAAAACAAAACAAAACAAAACAAAACACCATCATTTGGTATTTTTAAAAAATAGTATTTCCTGAGTACTCATAAAACAATCATTTACTCTAAAACCTCCAGGATATAATTCTCCTAACATTTGCAAAAGTTTAAGTGAAAATGTTTGCAAAATCCATGCCAGACTACGGAAAGCCTAGTGCAACTATGAATTTCAAAAAGGAAAAGCTGCTGGAAACAACAATTAGTGATCAGCAGACTGCAGGCCTGGGCTATGCAGACAATTCCCACTGTGGCGTCTATAAGGCCCACTCTTCCAAGGCTGGCAGACTACAGTTTTTCTTATGCGGCACCTCAATGAACTCACAATCCTGGGCCAGCACCAGAGATGCTAACTGCAAACAAAGCTCAGGCTCATTTTCCTACATAACAATAGTGGGTAAGTCATAAGAGAGAAACTTAGGGACTCCAGTATGTGCCAGAGTTGTATGGGCTTTAAAGATCTAACCAAATCTGAGCAAGCTTGGGTTACATAAATGCAAATCTGGTGTTTTCTTTCTTCTTTTCTTTTTTTTCTTTAATATAGTTTGTGTTGCAGGTTGGAAGTAGCTTTCTTTTCATATTATGTTTTCCAGTCTGAGCTTTGCTATATGGTTTATTTTGTGTTGTGGTTAAAATATTCTGTATTTAATAGTGTGATGATGCTGTTTTTTTTTTTACTTGTGGCTCTTTTAACAAGATTCTCCACGGTCAACATTAAGGTACAATATTACCATAATACTAAAATAGAATCTGTTATAAGGCACATAATTACACATAATGTGTAATGTGTATTGAGGGGATGTTTAGCGGGAAAGTGGGAGGAGGGTTATGTATGGATATTTTTAGCTGAAAGCTGTACAGCCAAACCAAGTTATTTTAAAATTACTTTAAAAACATTTTTTGGTAGCTATAGTAAAAGTGAAATGGAAAAATTCATGCAATGATCCTTTATCAGAGAGAAAAACCCTCTTGAATAACCAAAAAAGTCACCATTCAATTATTTAACAAATATTTATTGAGTCTTCTCCCAGGGTCAGGAATTGTTTTAGGGACAAGAGTTTCAAAGAAAAAAGAGAAAACTGTAATAAGAAAGATTAACTACATAGAATTACATATGGAAACTACTAAGAGGCATGCTTGGGGAACATTTAATTTCCTAGTAAATAGTTACCTGTTCAAAAAAAAAAAACCTTCAAATATTTTATCAATATGTTAACTATTATACCTCAATAAAGTTTATGTTATATAAAATATTTCATATTTTAATTGCATAGGCTTTTAAAAACATAATTTAATCTCCCGTAATTCATGAGTATCTTCACCTACTCATAAAGTATGTACATTTCAAGACTGTTTCTTGCAAGATGTATTTTTGTTTTCAATGTTGTTTTGAATCTGTACCAGGCTGAACGTGAACATTTCTAACAAGTTTAGAAGCACATCGTATCAACCTCACTTTCCAAATTAAGGTTTTCCATCACACAGAGGTTGAAGGGCATCCCCAAGGCTACATGACTGGTTTGTGTAATAAAACCCAATTCTCCTTTTCATCACATTATATCAGAACAGACTTGAAGCCATGGGTGTTGTTGGGAGATACAATAAAAAACAAAATCTCCTTCTCACCCAGAAAGACACTCCACAAAGGAAGAAGAGAAAGAAAACAGTTTTACTATCAAATAAGCATTAAACCAGAATTGCGCTGCGTATCACAGACAATCCACTAAGAGGTGCAGAGACAGAGGGAAATCTCACCCTTTTATGTAACCAGGCAGGTAGGACCCACTACGTGCATGTTCTCAAGGTGACACTAACCGGTCCTCAGGTGAGAGGACATGGCAGCACTGTCTGTCCCATGTGGTTCATCCTAAATTCACCTGGTAGTTGGGTGACCACCTGCGTTAGCTCATGGGCTTCATCCAAAGGAAAAATCAACTTCCTTAGGTCTTTACCGCAGGTGGTCATTTTGCAACTTGGAGCAGGTGCCCCTGAAGGAGGCCTCTCGTCTCCCACAGAGCCTGGGAGACAGGGTACCATGTCCCTGATGGTGGCATTTCAACCTGGTGGCTCCCTTGTCCTGGAGAAGCCTATTCCTGGGTCTGAGGCTGGCAGACTTATTTAGACTTTAAAAAGATTTACACACCCTTCAAAAGACAGAGAAAGTAATTACAAGCTTTCTAAAGTAAATGCTCTAAGGAAAGGGAGGGGGTGAGTTAAGCTCATTTACTTTGTATTTCCCCTTAGGCATCCACTGTGTGTTATCCCTGCTCCATCCCTCCTGTCCCTGAGCGGCTGTGACGGCCTGAGGCCGGGGAAGAGACCTAGGGGCAAGTGTACGTGTGGACATGCTGTGGACATGCGTCCAGAGCCACCGTGGGTGATCACATGTTTCCTAAAATGGTTTACTTCCCCATCTCAGCTCCGAGGACTTTTGCCTTCATCTCACATTTTGGAAAGACTGTTTCACCTTAGAAGGCGTCCCCGTCCTCATAAAACTGTTTTATCTGGGAGACAGTGCCTTTGCCTCCTGTATCACCCCTATATTCCACTACCCAGCAGCGCTCCTGGGAAGCGGTAGCCACTTAAGGTACGAATTTAAGGGATACATAAAATAATAGTGTTATAAAACTAAGAGAGTGTGTGCGTGCTGTGCACTCTGACCTTTGACGGAATGAATGCTTTCACAGTCCCTGAGAATTGGTTTATATATTGATATGCCTGCCTCATAATTGCCTATTTTATAATGAATATACACGTTACAACAGATGCTTATTTGTGTATTTGTAATGCACGTGTGGGTGACTCTTTTTCTGAGAAAACTGACTGCTTGTATCACGGAGCAGAGTCCACGTCTGCATGAGTCAGCATGGCAAGAGGGGAAAGGTGCATGAACAAGTGCTGGTGGGAGTGGGTGCTCTGCAGGGGGACCTGGCATCCTGGTTCTGACCCGTATCGGGGAGGAGAGGAAAGGACACACACTTCTCAGAAATGATCCCACTTTGGAAATGACTCTGACCCCAAACCCTACAAACACATAGATTTTCATATTCGGGGTTCTGTCATGTTTGGTTTCTTTCTTTCTTTTTTTTTATTCTTTTGGGTGTTGCCATAAAGGATTTATCTCTCCTGAGGAATATCAGGATGCTTTTACTGAAGGATAAGAAACCAGGTTGTTGAGACAATGTGCACAGTTAAACTTAATGCTGCCTCTTTGTTCTGCAAAAAATACAAATGTAATGAAAATCTGTTGTCCTTTGTTCTTCTAGAAGAAACAATTTTAAACCCATACTTAACTGCACTGTAGAAATCTTTCATTGTATGATCTTATAAGGTGAAGGTCATCTGATACCAAAATTGGGACAGAATTTAGGAATATAATGTAGCCTCCCTCCCCTTCCCTCCCCTCCCCTCCTTCCTTCCCGTGGGAAGAACAGAGGGTGAGAATGCACTATGTGGTTACACTTACTTTAACCCCTTAATTTCAACTGCAGTAACACATTGAGGAGAAAGCGCGTTTTAACAGCCCCTGTGACTTTGTTGAATGGAGACGGGAATAGATTCTTAGGAACCACTAGGATACGACCCACATCTTTGCTATAACCCCAAGTTTAGGTCAAAATTTTCTATAATATAAAAATAACCAATATCTTAAAATTTTCCGGAAAATAAAGTCGGCTCAGGTGCTTGGTAATGAACACTCAAGCATCACTTGAAGAGCAGTAATAGGAAACTTTCACTTCTAAACCTTCTTAGATGTGCATGTGTTATCCTCTTTTTCTTGGAAAGCTGTGTGTGATTACCTTTCATCATTAATTAATTTTCCTACAAACTCTCTCATTTTCATGTCAGAGAAAGAAATGGGAAATATGTGAAGTAGAATATATAAAATACCTCAGAATACCTAATTAAAGTCATTTATTTCATTCATTTATATAATCTTTGGGTAAATGAAGGTCTGAGATCATTTCACTACTGAAGACAGAATGCACTGTTGTGCAGCGATCATCCAACTGTTTCATCATTTAGTGGGGCCTTTAATGCTGTCCCTCCCTTTTTCTGTTAAAAAATACACGAATAATCCCAGAACCAGAAAACACTCTCTATATTTCCATGATGATTGTGGATAAATAGCACATCACTCCTAGCAGGTGACTAGGGCAAGATATTTAAGCTTCATCAAGCTACAGCTGCCTGATATATAAACTGAGAAAACAGTGTATAAATCATAGATTTGTAGCACTGGTTAAAATGATATATACTATCAAGACAAGAGCTCAAAAAGTGATTGTATTTATATAAAATCTAAATACGTATACAGTACACATGTATATCTGCATGTGTATATGTGTATGTTCATATGTATATATACTCCTAAGATAATGCATAAAGAATCAATAACATATTATTGTAATTAATTCAAGAGCTAAATTTTTCACTTTATTAGAGACCTGAAAATACATTGTCCTTCAGTGTATCACCTTTTAGGTAGTCTCAGTGACCTAAATCCTCATGCAATATTTCTGACAAATCTTCAGTGAAGGTAAGTGTGTGGTTGGCAGCCAGCTTTTTCTGGTAGTCTTTTCAGCTCTGCACGTGGGCTGCCAGTACCTTCCCAAGGACCCCAGCTAGGAGGAGAATAAACCAGCATCACATTTTATAGTCGTGTGAGGCTGCCATGGCAAAAGTGGAGAGCTGAGAAGCTCCTTTGTGGTCCTGAGGGGCCGGAAGGACGTAGTATGAGATGTGAAGGGTCTCCAAGGCACTGGCTCATTTTCCCCACAAGATATGTGAATTCTGACAATTGTGCAGGAGGCTAACGAGCTAGGCAAAACCTGTGCTCGGTGCCAAGGCACAAATGCTCAAAGGGTAAAGACCTACTGTGAGAGGCACCTGGACTCCAGCCAGCCAGAGATCCGAGCCCGAGACACAGAGGACTTAACGTCCCTTCACTCGGCAAACATCCGGTAACTGAGAAGTTGACCTCAGGCAAGAAAAATAAAATAAAATAAACACCTAAACCAACCAACCAACAGCTGTTGGCTGAGAAAATAAAAAGCAAAACCCTCAAACCACAAAAAAAAACCAACAGCAGTGATGTGACGCTCACGTGGGGCTGCTTACAGGTGGGAGACTTGAGTGGCATCAAGCACACGACTCTTCTCCCTCTCAAGACATTTACCAAATTCTGAAAACATGGGAAGTGAAAAAACTGAAGAGCGACACTTACAACTGGTAAGAGAAGGAATTACACCCACCTCAGTTTTGAGGTTACCAAGCTCTCACCTGGAAATTCTGGAGAGCTATGCCCTAGTATAAAGGGTGCACCAAAAGTAGACTGGATATTACCCAAACGGGAACATGCTACTAAGTTCAAATCACAAATGCATTGTGGTGATCAGTCCCATCCCATTTTTGATCCTTACAAAGGAATGGGGTAATCCTCTATAGTGGAAGCTAACATCATTTATAACCTCCGTTACCCTTAAACCAACGTCCAGCATATACTAAGAATTAATAGACATGCTAATTGTCAGGACAATATGACAGATGATAAGAAGAAATGCAAGTGACAAACCCACAGATAGCAGTACTCTAAAATTAATGTGATTAATTTTTTTAGAAAATAAAAGAGGGACACATATGAAATTAAAGGGTATTTTATCAGCTAATATCTCAGCAGACATAATGGAGGCCAGACAATTTAGAAGTATATGTTTATTTGAAGAATGAATGTAAATATCTACCAATTCAGAATTCTTCTCCAAATAAAAATATTCTTCCAAAAGGAAGGGAGGATTTAGTTTAAAAAACAGGATTTTTTTTTTTGCCAACAGACCTGCACTAGTAAAAGTATTAAAGCAAGTTCTTACAGAAAAGAGAGATTTACAAAATGCAAGAGAACTTAAATACACAAAAGGGTCATATATGTGGGACAAATATGAATTATTGACTGTGTAAAATAATAATTCCAATTTCTTGTGGAAATTGACATATGTATAAAACGAATATGCATAACAAAGACTATGTAAAAGTCAGAGAAGGAAATACAACATTGATTTAAGGTTCTAAGGTATTGGCAAAGTGATAAAGTATGGATCAGACTGTAATATGCAAGTTTGAATGTTGTAATCATTGAAGGAATATTAGAGGACTGTGTAATTAATGAATACAGGAAAAATAGAAAAATAAAAAATGTAGTACATCTAAAATATAAAGAAAATGAATAAAGCATAAAGTGGGTAGGAAAAACAGAAAATGCATACAAAGATACCAGATTTAAATCAATTTTGTCAGTAATTACATTAAATATAAGCTGTCTGAACAGCTTGAATAAAAGGCAAAGGTTGTCAGACTTTATAAGAAACATATCTCAATTACATGCTCATCAGAATTGGCATCTTAAGTATAATCACACAGGTTGAAAGTAATAGCATGAAAAAATACAAACCATACAAACATTAAACAAAAATGATACAGTATCTATGACAATATCAGGCAAATTAGACTTTAAGACTTACTAGAAATAAAGAAGGCTATTTGCTAATTAAAATGGGGTCAGTCCAACAGAAAGATAGAATCCTAAAGCCATGTACTTCCAATAATCCAGTTTCTAAATATCTGAAGCAAAAAATGAAAGAACTAAAACTAAGAAGAACTAAAAACTGAAAGAACTAACCAGATTTACAATAAATCTGCAATCATGGTGGGACACTTCAACAAAGGTCTCTCAATTGCTGATAGAGAAAAACAAAAATTGGGAGAATACAAATCTGAAAAACATGATTGTAATGTATGCAACACGGAATTCAACAAAACCAAACTCACATTCCTTTTTCATGTGCACATGGAACATGTACCAAAATTGACAATAGGCTTGTTCATAAAGTGAGGCTCAACATATTTCAAAAAATGGAAATCATTCAGAATATGTATTCTTTCCACAACTGGGTTAAGCTAGAATTCAATTACTAAAGAAATGACTAGAAAATCTCCAGTTACATGTAAATTAATTCAGACTCAAATAATGTGTTAAAGAAGATATCACAGTGTTTTTTAAATCTCAAATATTTTGAACTAAATGACAATAAAAAGACAGCATATAAAGATCGTGAAATGCAGCTGAAGGCTATTGTTTGAGAGAATGTGTAGCCAGAAATGCAAATTTAGAAAAGAAGAATGGCTGAAATAGCAATAATTTAAATTGCTGTCTCCAGCAGCTAGAAGACGGCCAGCAAATTAAATCTAAGGAAATTGGTAAGATGGAAATTATCGAGATAAAAGCAGAAATCAAAGAAATAGAAGGAAATATATACTAAATAACATCTACAAAGCCACCAACTGGTACTTTGACAAGATTAATAGAATTGTGAGTAACTAACAAGAATGATCAAGTGCAGAAGAGAGAGAAGACAAATTCCAAGTATGAGGAGTGATGGAAAGCAGAACTGATCATGTCCTCCTCAGAAAGGTAATGAAAGGAGATTAGGCACAATTTTACACCAACAGAGTTGGTACCTTGGTATAATAAATACATTCTCAACAATGCGACCTGTCAAATCTGACAGAAGTAAACAAAAATCTAAATAATCCAATACATATTTTAAAAATTGAGTCCATAATTAAACCTTTTCAAAGTAAATTCCAGACATAGATTTCTTCACTGGTGAATTCTTTCATCTTTTAGGAAACAGAATACAGCAATCCTATACAAAGTCTTCCAAAGCACATAGAAAGAGAGAGGAGGCTATACAACTCTTCATAAAATCAGAATATTCTATACTGAAAACAGCAAAACCCTACTGAGAAAAATTAAAGATGACGTAAGTATATGGAGTAATACACAGTACTGTGGCTGGTAGGCTCAGTATTATAAAGATTTCCATTCCCCAAATTAACATATATATATGAAATCCCCATCAAAGTCCACCAAATAATATGCATATACATTGCTGTTTCTCTTTATGGTGTGTTTTAAAATATCTATCAGTAATTTCCTTAATATTCAATGCTTTTTGTGGTGTATTTTTATTTTTATTTATTTTTCCTTTCACTTTTAGATATATATTATATTTGGAACTTTGGAATCAATCTCTCTCTATTTATATATGTGTGTATATATATAATATATATAAGTTAATAAAAAATAAAAATTAATAGAAAAATGAACACTCAAACAGACCCCTTACAACAAATGGAAAAGTGATATTAAAATGACTAAAGATGAAAATACACTGAAATTCATTTATCACCAGGAACATGAAAATTAAAGCCATAAATTTTTAGACACCCAATAGAACAACTAAATTTTTAAAAGATGCCAACTTCCAAGAGTTAGCAAGGATTTGAGCCACTAGAGAAGTCTCACAGACTGCTCGTGGAGTGTACATCTATGTATCCGCTTTGGGTGACTGTCTGGCAAAACCCTATGGCACAGGGGTTCCACTCCTGGAACACAATTCTAAGAGGTGTTTACCAAATGGCAGGTGCTGGGATGCCCAGCACTTCACTGTTTATAACATCCCCACATCCTGTAACAAGGGAATGTGTGTATAAAGCCACATATGAATCATGGAAGCAATTCACCAACATAGTGCTCTGGGGAAATGAGGTGAGGTGCGCGCACATTATGTAATTACGATCACATAATGTGTCAGAAGAGGCAGCACGGATTTATGGGGTCAAGGTCAGGCCAGTGTTGTGGAGGAAGCGGACGGAGCCAGGTCAGGATCAGGACAGAAGCGCCATTCCTGGTGGAAGCCGAGGTTTTTATCTGATGGCATCCTAAGAACCCGCGCTGACTCACCACTCACCTTGTCTCAGGAAGAAGGCACTGCAGTGGTGCTTTGTCCATAACTCTAGATCGCTCCGTTTTTTGATTTCGCCAGCAATGTGAGAATCATTTAGCATGCAACTCTACTTACCGTTAGCGTCATTTTGCCATTTTGTGTGAACTAATTTTATATATCTTTTTTCCCCAGGTTATCAACCAAAAATTTCACATGTGACTTTGAGTGGTTAAGCTTTAAGTAAATTCATGCAAGATAGAGTGTAGACAATGGAATATATCACTTGTTTCTTTTGTAGACTATATTCATAGATGTGCAAAATAATGATATATAATGATTCTCCCCAATTTTTGACCATTTTAATGAGTGGCAGCGCAATTTCTTCAGAAATCATTTGCATATCAACTTAAACCCTGAGTTCATTTTTTAAAAAGTTTTTAAAATAAGCTTTTACCTGGTATATGGTAAGTAAAAAATACACATGAGTTAAATTAGTGCATACATAAACAAACATATATTTGTTGAGTACTAACTAAATTATATCATTTCTCAACTATTGAATCAATTATTAAATTAATTACATCTAATTTCATTCCAAAAACGTGCAGCACAAATAAAACTAAGGAGAGGTAATCTGAGCAAAGCAGAAAATAAATGAAGAAAACATCAGAAAAGCCAAAGCAAGTCAGCATTACAATTCATTCTATCAGCTTTCACATTTACTAATAATGGTCTGTGGATCTGGCTTAGCACTTCCTAAGCTTCCTAATTACGGGGGGTGGGAGGTGGGGGGGAACACAGAAAGCATGCCTACCTAAGTAATTCACGGTGTCTTTACAACAAATCACATTTGTGACTGTGTAAGATTCAATTTATCTCTTTAACTGAAACTAAAAGCCAACAAACCAATCATTTACATTTCGCTATCTCATTTAAAAAAATGGCTTTTTAAGTATCTCTATATGATCCTCAATCACACCCCCATATGAGGTACAATAAAATGTTCCACTGTATTTTTTTTCACATTTTTTTTGATGTGGATCGTTTTTAAAGTATTTATTGAATTTGTTACAATATTGCTTATGTTTTGTTTTTTTTGGCCATGAGGCATGTGAGATCTTAGCTCCCTGACCTGGGATCGAACCAGCACCCCAGCATTGGAAGGCAAAGTCTTAACCACTGGACCACCAAGGAAGTCCCTCATTGTGATATTTTTAACTGCTCATCACTTTAAATTTTTGAAATGTCAAAGCACAGCTAATTTTAGATGAGACTCAACTATCATGGTCCAAATAGGCGGCTTCGGGGTTACCCGGCATAATTAAAGATAAAGTCTAGAAGATACAAGGGAAGTAAGTGGGGGAGGTCAAGAGCAGTTAAGATTTGGAATCAGAAAGTCTGTATCCACGCACTAGTGCCAGGCAAAGTTTGTTTATCTAACAACCAGTTTACTCCTCTGTAAAATGGGAATAAAAATAAGACTTTCCTCATGGTTTTGGTACTAGTTTTGAATCAGATAACAAAATATAAAGGACTTAGCTCAGCAAACTTCAAGTGTTAACTGTTACTATTATGTGGCACATGGAGAGAACTCACTAAATGGAAGCTATGTTTTTATGTGCTCTGCTTCCCAAAGGATGTTTTAAACCCATTCACGAATAAAGGCAGAAGATTTTGTAGCAAAGAGCGTTTTTCATTTTTATAATCTACAGACTGACATGGAATTTGATATTCTGTTACTCTGTGAAACACTGCATAGGCAAATGATATTAATTTGTAAATTATTCACTTAAAATTTTCATTAAAGGAAATAAAATCAGTTGAGGTTTAGATTGAGGAGTTCTGCTGGGGCAAACGAGTTTTGGGAATTTGCACTGTGACATCCAAGTCTCATTAAATTACTTCCTAATAAACACCCAATACATTTGATTGTATGAGCGCCTTCTGGAGGAAGGCATCCCTTATTCTCCCCACATTTGGGATTCACAGATAAACAATAAAGGCTTGAAAAGGATGGATTCTAAGCACTCACTGAAGGGGATGGTACCCGAGGACCGATCTTCAGAGGGGAGTGTGCACAGCAGCGAGACTCCGTACCATCATCACTAATGCTTTACAGTTGTCATTGATTTTTTTTTCAGCTAATGAGTACAAATCAAGTACCAGACAGGTATTGAAGATACTTCTATAAGGATGGTTGTAAGGGAGAAGTAAAACGATAATTGAGCCATAGGCTGGGAATAATCACTTGTTGAGATATTCCGGGGGGAACGGAGTCAACCCCTCACTACAGTTTGGCCCCGTTTGTCCACCCCTGGCCCTGCAGAGCCTGCAGGAAGAAGACCAAACTCCCTTCCCTCACACACGGAGCCCTCAGACACATGCCGGACCGTGACTTGCATTTACAAATTCGCACCTTCAAACTCAATTGGCAATAGTCACATTTTATCAAATTCACTGTCATACTTCAAACACACTGCGCTTTTTACGCATTGACAATTAGGTGCAGTATGCTCACCCTTCTCCTGAAAATAAACTTTTTTCCCTGTGTAGCTAACGGAATTCAACATTTACGAAGTCTTAGTTTGACTGTCACATCTCCCTGATTAAGGCAACATTAGCATTTTTCTTTGCCTGTTTCCATGCCACCTTACGATGATTCTCTTAGAACACTCATCTTGTGCGCAATAAATACATGAAGTGATTTAGTGTTTTTCTAAAACAAATAGATAAGTGGATTAAATATTTGATCTCAAAAGCAAAGGTTGAGTTCCATGATTAATAAGGCAAAACAGTTGAGGAAAAATGCATTCTTGATACATTTTCTCTATGTATAATCCTGTGACAAAAGTTACTTCCTTCATCTATTTTAGAATTTCCTGTTTTTGTAAATCTCTTTTCTGTGTTTCTTAGGTTCTGGAACACTATAGAAACACATTTCCCCCACAACTCAGAAAGTTATTAGACTGAGGAGAGAGACTGTAAATCATTTCATAATTGCTGTCAGTGTTGACTGTGATATCACTGATTGAAAAACTTTAAAACTCGTTCGTGTTTCAAGCTTGCTAGAAATAAATACCCGGCTATGTGTGACAAGGTTAAGTAACTATTTCACAAAATGTTTTTCTCTAAAAGACTAGGCTAAGAAAAACATCTCCAAAACACAGAGGAAACTGATTACAACTTCAGATACAACAAAGCACCTTCCTGACTTCTCCTTGAATTTTAGGTATTGGAGTGAGACTTAGCATTCTGAGTTCTAAGTGCAAAGCGCAATCCACTCACCGGCTTGACAAAATGAAACAGGGGAATTCTTGTCACAGTCGGGTGCCTGCCGTTCTCTCAGTATCATTTCTATTCACAAATCGATGTGTTTGGGGCTTAAGTCTCCCATTCAGTTACATGCCCGGCATGGATTTGGGAGTTCGCTTCACCTCTGGGGCTCAGTTCACCATCTGAAGAAGACAAAGGAAGACACAATAAGAGAGTGTGATGGTGATTCTGTTTCTTCAGATGGTCTTTTCATCCTTAAAAGCTGGACAAACTAATGATAGAAGCAATTTATTAAGTAAGCAAAAATAAGTTTTAAAATTGAGTTTCAAAATAGCGCACAGGGGCTCCCCTGGTGGCACAGTGGTTGAGAGTCCGCCTGCCGATGCAGGGGACACGGGTTCGTGCCTCGGTCCGGGAAGATCCCACATGCCACGGAGCGGCTGGGCCCGTGAGCCACGGCCGCTGAGCCTGCGCGTCCGGAGCCTGTGCTCCGCAACGGGAGAGGCCACAACGGTGAGAGGTCCACGTACCGCAAAAAAAAAAAAAAAACAATAGCGCACAACTCAGAACAGGGGAGTGTTAAACTCATCTAGTAAACTAAATAGATGAATTCATAGAAGGTATGATTAGTGTAAAGAAATTTGAATTTTCTTTAAGTAATAATTATAACATGCACAGGGAATGGTTGTATCTCTTACCAAAGGTGAGATTCATAGAAACCAAGAACTTAGTGAGAAATCAACACAGAGAACCAGGTGCTCCAGGGTGATGTGCTGGATTTATGTACAGGTGACAGTGAGCGTACTTCTGATCATATGATCCTGACTGGATTCAGGTGTATGAAATACATTCATTGGTTTAGGACCTATTGTCCACGTGTACAGATAGTGCTTAAAACACAGACGCCTGGAGACATTTATATTGACTGTCAGTTAATCTGTAAAGCAGTGATTTTATTTCACCTTTATTGAGGTGTAATAATATAAAATTGTGAGATACTTAGAGTGTGCATCGTGGTGATCTGACGTCTATATACATTGTGGACGGAATCCCCCATCTAGTTGATTAACACATCCATCACCTCACATACTTATCTTTTGTTTTTCTTTTTGGTGAGACCATTTAAGCTGTACTCTCTTAGCAAATTTCAATTATACAGCATAGTGTTAACAACTAGTCACCGTGGTACACGTTAGATCCTCAGACCTTATTCATCTTACAGCTAAAAGTCTGTTCCCTTGGACCAAGGTCTCCAACCATGCCCGCCTTCCTCCCACCCCGCCCCCACTGCAACCCCAGGCAATCACTTTTGTACTCTGTTTCTATGAGTTTCAGATTTTTAAAAAAATTCTGTATGTAAGTGATGCCTGTAAAGTGGAGATTTTGAATGGAGTTGAAGCACTCTCCTCCAGGTGCCTTGGAATCACCCGTGTGACTTTTACAAGGACACCTGGGCCCTCGGTGGGTGGGCTCCTGCCACCTCCCACCTCCTTCCCGCTTCAGTGGACACAGTTTCCTATGCAGAGTCATGGACCAAGTGAGCCAAGGTCAGTTAGAGAAGCGTTAACAGAGAGACTCTGTTGTATTAGCAAAGAAAGCAATGCTGAGAATCACACGTATGTGGTCCAATTCTTTCCTCACAGTTACTAGAAATATAGGAAAGACATATTATTTCTACCCAAATTATTATAGGAGCATCTTCCAAAAGCCTAATTACTGGAAATCAGACCGACACATAGACTCCCTCCATTTTCCTATGAAAGCCTGTTTCACATTAACCCCCAAACCAGCAGGTCAAGGCCTCAGAGAGCCATGGAGGCATAAAATGGGGTCTCCAGTTCCTGGTACCCCAGATTTTCCCTCCCTAGGGATGCTGGAGCATGAAAGGAGGGGAGCCCCCCCGTTTATGCTGGGGTCCACAGCAAATCTCCCAGGATCAACAGCAAAGATCCCAGAGCCGCAGACCCTGGGTTTGCTGTGATGCCTGGTCCTCTGCCCCCCTCCCCACCTCCCGGCTAAGGGGCGAAATCCCCCTCCCGGAGCCACACACCCTAACCCACTCCCCTCTCTGTTAGGCTCTCCTCCTCAACAGGAACTGCTCTCTCCTCTTACTTTTACACAAAAGCACCAGAGGTACCAGTGGACATAAATATTCTTCAGGAGAGAGAATGGGAGTAATTGTAGGAAAGGAGTGCTTAGTCACTGCCCAGAGCTCCAGCTCAGCCAGCCAAATGCATCCTGAGCAGAGATGAATGTCCTTTCTACCCAGCTGATGTCCACTCAGCCGCAGTTGCCAAACCTGTCCCCATGTTTATCTTGGATGTCTCACTAGATTTCTCAGAAAACAGATTTATGAGGCAAACATCGGAATCTATAGTCTCCGATTTCAACGTCAGGAAATGTGAATTTCGTGACGTATGTGCACTTTTCTTCAATTCATTGTTTTATTTTCCTAAGAAATTTCTGAGGAAATGCTCAAAAATCAGAATTTCTGAGGGGAATTTTGAAAGAAGTGATCAGAGGATGTATTATAAAATAAATATAAAATAATTTTAATTATTTTATGTAAATATAATTTTTTAAAGTCTCTGTTCTTCATGGCAGAAGAATACTTGATTGTAAAGAAAACAATGGATTAAGCAAATGCAAATGATTTACATTCTTCAAAAATCAATCATTGTTCATTTATAATGAGGATGTTTATAGATTATCTCTTTATATCATATTTCTGATCGATTTCATGAATGTGTCATGACATATTTTCTGGCACAATATTCCCCAAATTCTTATTAGTTTTAGTATTGCTTTCTTTCACTGCTATAAGTACAGATTTGATTTGCAGATTCAACCTTAAAGGTGACAGAATTTGCAAAACAGAAAATGAAAACACTTCTCTGACCCACACACTAAGTCTGCAATTATAGCAGACTCTGGATAGGCCGCAGTATTTGCAGTAATATATAAAGTTTTGGTTAAAGCCTTATGTTTAGTCTGCATGAGAGAAAAGCAATACCGCTGTTTCTGTAATGGTGTTAAAGTCAAATTTCAAAAATTATATTAATAAACAACTCACTTGGCAAATACAGTAAGATACTATTTATTAAACTTTAATTTCATATTATTCTCATGCTTCATGTTATTAGTAGATATTAATATTTCTGGCTTTTTTAGTGTAAAAATCCCCTGCAGATGGGTTTCTTCATGGGCTGGATTTAGGGTTCATCTGATGTACTTTGTTGATTGTAACCAGATAAGAGAACCGATCTTTGTTTTTACCTTTTTACCTCTCCATTCTTAATTTTCCAGAGTACAAGTGAAACTGAAAGTTGACTGTGCAGTATATCTATGTCAATTCTAATGTGACTCCACTCTTTAAACATTCCCCAATTTTCTCATAGTGTCCCAGTGTGTCACCACTTTCCCTTTCTTCAATCTGTGTCTAGTACTTTAAGAATAAATTTTAACTATGAAATACTTTAAAACCAAACAAAAGGAAAGAGGATGATATGATGGATATCCAACTAAGCATCCCCCAACTTGAAAATTATCAATCTTGCTTCTTTTACACCCTCCATCTCTACCCATGTCCTGGCTCCACATTGGATTATATATATTTTTTCAGTCGAGATATAATTAAAATACAATAAAAGGATTTTAAGTGTTCATATTGATATGTTTTTTGACAATGGCATTGCCTATGAAAAAGCCCCCCCACCCCCCGCCAAACAGGACTATGGCGTATTTACATCCCTCCGGAAAGTCCCCTTGTGCCCCTTCAAGATCAAACCCCTCCTCACATCGGGCCACCAAGTCTCCACGTCTCTCACCGTAAATAAGCTTCGGCTGTGCTGGACTTCGTGTCAGTGGGACTCACAGTATTAGTTCTGACTCATGTGGATGGGTGTGTCATGAGATTGCTCATTTCTACCACAAAGTAACATTCTGTTAAATGAATGTGTCACACTGTGCTTATCAATGAATCTGCTGTTAATGGAGCTTGGGTCATTTCACCTTTGGGGTTTTTATCAACAAGGCTGCTGCAAAGATTCTTGTGTAAGTACTTTGTGGACATATTTTTTTGCCCCGTTTCTCTTGGTTAAACACCTGGGAGTGATGATGCTCTGTCCAAAGGCATGGGTGTGTTTAAGTCAATGAGAAACCACCACGTGCTCTGCACTTTGCTTCTCAAACTCGATGCTGAGGCTGCCACGTGGGTCCATGTGGGTGGTGTCTGTTGTTGCTTTGTTTTACTATATTGGTGAGTGAACAGCAGTTTTAGTTTACATTTCCCCAAGATCTGCCTACCCCACGGTCCCACAGATACTCTCTTATGTTTCCTTCTAGATGCACTATGGTACATGTTAGTTGGATGACAGACCTAAGTGTAAGAGCTACAACTGCAAAATTCATAGATGAAGACATAGCAGTAAATCTTTGTGACCACTTTACATGCACAAGGATGACTAAAATATAAAAGACAGACAATAATAAATGTTGCAGAGAACGTGGAGAATGTATAAATACATATATTGCATCTGATTGGGAACCAGTACGATATTTTCTCCAGATGATAAACATGGAGCCGCCAAAGGCCCAGCAATCCCACTCCTAGGTACACCCCCAAGGGAATGAAAAGATGCATCCACACCAAAACTTGGAAACAGATATTCCCAGCACCCTTATTCCTAACAGCCAAAAGGTGAAAGCAACGTAAATGCTCATCCACCATCAGGTGATGAATAAACAGAATGTGCCCATTCATACAGTGAAATATGACTCAGCAGTAAAAACGAATGAAGCAGGGCTCCATGCTACAACATGGATAAACTTTGCAGACATCATGCCACGCGAAAGAAGCTGGTCCCCAAATACCAGGTGTTCTATTACTGTGCTTATGTGCAATAGCCAGCATAGACATATCCACATGGACACCCTGCGTCTTAGTGTTTGCCTGGGGTTGGGAGAAGGGGGGCAGAGGAAAGGAAATGGGAATTACTGCTAATGGGTATTATGTTTGCTCCTGAGGATATGAAAATATTCTAAAATTAGCTTCTTTTGAGGGTACCACTGACCTGTACTCTTTTAATGGGCAAATGTTTTGTGTACATGAAATCTGTCTCAATAAGGCTGTAAAAAACCAAACCAAAACAAACTTTGGATGAGATTACTGCCGTATTAGGCACTGTGAAAAAGTCAAGACACAGCAATAAAATTATCTGAAAAAATATACAGAAAGAGAATAAAACAAAATAATTAGCTCATCAGAGAGCTGTGGAATAAATACCAATGACTGAACGGATATGTTACTGGTGTCCCTGAAGGAGGAGAGGAAAGAATGGGAAAGTACCTGAAGAAATAATGGCCATTTTTTTTCAGATTTGATAAATTCTGTAAAATATACAAACTCAAGAAGATCAACAACCTCCAAGCACAAGCATATAAAATAAATCACATACCTAAGGCCTATCATAAGCAAACTGGTTAAAGCCAGTAATTTAGAGAAAATTTTAATTGTGGTGAGAAAAAATGACCAGAGGAGCGGAGATAAAGATGCAGCATGTTTCCTATCCGCTCTGATGTAGGTGAGGACAGAGGAGGGGTCTAGCCGTGCGGCCACCGCGTGGAGGAGACCACCTGTTACACGGACGGTCAGCCCGGTGGCTGCGAGGGTTACTGGCCATTGTAGGGCCGTCACGTCCATTCCAAAGAACTGAGGGATCCTGAGCTGAACACTGGTCAGCCTTCAAGAAATTATTGTTTGGGAGCAGAGGATTATAGGCTGTGTCTATACACATTACACACATATGGAAAAATAATTCAGAGTATAAACATTCTTATTTGCATTGAACTTTTTAGGAAAATTGGGTAATATAAAAAATAAAGAGATACATTTATGTCACTCACAGCCCCATTTTATAGGATAGTCTACATTTATATTTTCATACTTTTTTTTACTTTTAATATGTGCATATTGACGTAGAGACACCTGTTTAAAACAATCCCAATTAAATAGCATTTCATGCATATTATATAATACAATTTAGATTAGCTTGAAGATCTGCTGTCAAATAGTATATTCTGTAAAATTGATCACTGAAAGTATGAAATAAATGGAGCAGAATACAAACAGGAAACAAAATATGCAAACCAATATGAACAGGATAATAAACCATGAACAACAGTTATGATAAGGGAGACATTGACATGCATTCTAATTTAATTCGCACAACCTAGAACTTCCAAAATACAGTCTGTGAAATAAACCTCAGTCCATAACATTCCAGCATTTACAGCTCAAACAAAGAGTTCTCACTACCGATCCTAAGTTTTCACTACATAGCATATGTAAAAGAGGAACCCCAATGTGAACGAATGATGGTGGAAAGGCAAAAGAAACATGAAAGAAATCAAAGGAAAACTTCTTCGCCTTTCACATCTGCCTCTCTCAGCTGGAACAACTTCCACGTTGCGCAAAAGGTCTCTTCTTGCTAATTCACGCTTAACTTGAGGGAAAGTTTTGTGTTGATTCTGATGTATAGGAAAGTTTAAAGCAAAGATTCTCAAACTTGGAATTAAAAAAAATCTCAGGCCTATGCCCAGCAGGCCTGAAGAAATCCTTTAGTAAATGTGCATTTCCAAATCAGTTTGAACATTACCATTTTGTATTTGAGATTTTTATACTTTAAGTGCACTTCACATACCAGCAGTTTTTCTTTTGTTTATTTTCAGCTGATATCCCCTAGCAAAACTTCTATGCAATTCTATAAATGGCATTCTAAATTATCCAGAGCGGCCCTGAAACGTGGAAGCCAGAGAAGCGTCTGGCACGATGATAAAAGGCTCCTCGGTATTCAGAAAGCTTCTGCCTGTCAGGGAATTCTGCTGATGTGTCTCGAGACTGAAGTACGAAACCTTGTCTTGCTTGCCTCTTTGATTCCACGGTCACATATCCCTTAGACAAAGGTATGAAGGCATTGGTCCTGCACAGTCTGGGTCTGTAAATGCAAACCTGAGTTTCGAACACCCTGCAGTTAGCTTCATAGTCATTTGATTTTGTATTCTAACTGGTTGATGTTGATTTTCCCTCTTCAGGATCAGGTGATCGAGTTGAAGTTGGAGGAAATGTCTGAAGTGTTTTTACAGAGTTCACACAGACTTGGAAAGCAGTGCCCCAAACTAAAGAAAGAGGAACTTCTCCCAGAGTCAGGATGGCGGCTTGGTGGGGACTGCTCTGTGGTGCAGAGCACGGAGCTGTACATGGAGCTCGGATCCTTGGCACATCCAGGACTTTCTGGGCACGTTTTCGGGAATCCAGAGAGAGGAGGCTTTTGAGTGGCTGTCTCAGGACTGGAACAGGAGACAAGTGTGGGTGATGAGTGAACCGGTGAGGACAGCAAGGGTACCTTGGAGTAGAAGTGGGCCCCGAACCTCACCGACGTCACACCCCCACGGTTTGGTCCTCAGATGTCTGAACTCAACGCGGTGCCAGGTGGTCTACCGAGACCTGACTTTCACGACGTGGCCAGCAGCCCCTCCGATCTGGGCTCCGGCAGTTTTTACCTGCACCATCAGACACACATTGTCATTTGGGTTCCCCCAAAAGGGCGAGAGGATCCAACAGCAGCAATTATAGCTTGGTAGTGACTTCTGTGCACACACGATCAGTCCAGACTCGCCACGTGGTCACGCCCAACTCTAGGTCCTGCAGGGAGAGTCGTCCTCTCTGTACCCAGAACCAGAGGAGAAACGATGGAGGTGGACACAGCAACCCGTCCCTCAGCACCCACTCCTACCCCTACTCTGTTGGGATAGTACACCCCGCCATTCAGAGCTTTAATTCCCTAAATTCCAAGGCCCAGTGGGGTACAACCTCACAGCTCAGTAAGATGGAGAAGACAAGGGAGATTGTTCTTTTTTTTTTTAATGGCAGTGTTTTATTTTATTTTTGGCCGCATCAGGCAGCATGTGGGATCTTAGTTCCCTGACCAGGGATGGGTAGGCAAACGCTGCTTCCTGTATGGCCACCCTCCACAGTGTAATGCAGATGTTTCCGCTTTTACAATGTGGCTTATAAAGTCTTACCTCTGCAGTGATGGGTAGAAAAGCAAGGGTAGAATCTTCTGAACTTGCTAAAATGGGAATCTTCGATAACCACAATATATACACCAGGAAAGTTACCTTCTTCTGTTTATTTTAACACCAGGCAGGACACACTTGGTGCCCACACTTTCAGCAGGACACAAGCTGAACTATGTAACAGACAAGACTGAGTATTCAGCGCATGTGAGGATTTATTGTATTTATTTGCATTTAGCTATTTAGTTTAGGCAATATTTGAGTGTAGAATTGCTTATCGAATTATAAAATTTTCACATTGGAGGGAACATTAGAAGTTATGTCATCCATTTCTCTCTCAGAACAGAGAAAGAATGTGAGTCCTCGGAAAGTTACATGACTGGACCAAGGTTCCACGGTCAGCTAGTGAAAAAGGTAGGTTTAAATGCAGGACCTCCCAGTGGCTGTGGCCCTGGCAGGTGGGGATGAGGTCAGGGCTGCATCTTCGTCACAGGTCACAGCTTCTGGGACTCGGAGAGTCCAGGTCACAGTTATGGTTCTTCCACCTGCTGTCCCAGAAAGGGCAAGTTCTTGGGCTCTGTCCTCAGACTTTATCCTCTTTAAAAAACAGGTTTGTACAGAATTATTTAATTCCTTTCTAGTTATAAGATTGAATAGTTCTAAGACACGCTCTAAACTGCTCCACAGAGGCCAAGAATGACCGATGGTCTTGAATGGAAAGAAGCGGCAAGCTTTAGGTACAGACCGGTAGTCTGCCTATATCCACCTGGAAGTGGGCAATGTTTGTCATATTTTGAGAACAAATATGTTTGTCTGGGACATTTCATTGGCAGTCTATGAATTAGTTACAGGATTTTACCAAATGCCTTCTATGTTATCAAAATAAAATTTCACCAATTTTCTTTTTCATCTTCTTGGCAGAATTTGAAAGGTAAACTGCAGTTATTAAAAATGTTAATTTCATTTGCGGTTTTGCGGATGGCCAAGTCACGAGTTTTATTTCATTGGAACACAACTGTTAAGCAAAGGCAACCAAGTGCAGTCCTGGCTTAAGCACTCTGGACTGTCAAAAGGGCATCAGACAGGGCTTCCCTGGTGGCGCAGTGGTTGAGAGTCTGCCTGCCAATGCAGGGGACGCGGGTTCGTGCCCCGGTCCGGGAAGATCCCACGTGCTGCGGAGCAGCTGGGCCCGTGAGCCACGGCTGCTGAGCCTGCGCGTCCGGAGCCTGTGCTCCGCAATTAGAGAGGGCACAACAGTGAGAGGCCCGCGTACCGCAAAAAAAAAAAAAAGGGCATCAGACAAACCCAGGACCACGAGATTTGGTATCCAGGAGAGTCTTGTGAAAGCACGGGAAGAAACTACAATTACAACGTTTATACATAACCCCAGATTATGAAATATGGCTTCCACACTGGAACTATATAATTTGCCAAAAAAAATCCAGATCATAATGAAATAAAGGCAATAAAACTTTACCTCACACTAAAAGGAGTTTTTGAATATGGATGACTCATAATTTGGGCAGATTCTTTACGTTTCCAGTGAATATTGTGTTCATTCCCTTTCCTGTACTTTCTTTTTACTGGAATAGAAAACGGTTGGTTGTGTTTTCCTCCCTTTCCTTCTCACCTCCTTGGAAGGCCAGCTAGCAGGGGAGACTTTGATTTCTTACTGAGTCCCGAAATTCTCCTGGTATAGTCTATCAACACAATACGCTATGCAGGCTTCACCACTTGTTTGCAGAGAAGGACTGGGAGGGAAGCTGTTTCCACCCTGGCCTGAAAACACTTCCCTCCACCAGGTCCCTTCTGCACAGCCCACCATCCCAGGCCCACTCTAGCCTCAGAGTTTGGCTCCCTCTCTAGATCAAATATTTTTATTTGTTTATTAGAATTTGTTACCTTTTTAGGACACTAGCTTTATCTTAATTTCCCCCTTTAACCATATCTAATAGGGTGAGTCTTGAAAACTAACGACTTTTGTCAATGTTAGAGGGAATTTTCAGTTTTTGATTATTCATCTAATCCCAAAGAGTTGATAATCCTTAAAGCATCACTATTTGAATTTGAAATAAATCCATTTTGTTGTGCTGCTAACTCTGCCCTACTAATTACTTTTTATCAAAGCTAATATTTACATTAGTTTGCATTCCCTAGGCACTTGCTAATTAATTCTGGGTTGAGTTATGTGAATTTGATTAGCAATTTAAAACTGTCGGATGGCGATGCAAACACCAATGCTACTACATTAAGTTGATTTTAATTTTTCATGCTTTAAATGTTTCTCACTTGACTTCTACTTGGAGGAGCGTTTAGTAGAAACACCTTTTCCTATTTCTCCCTCTAAGCACAACCATGGATTTGAAATAAGAAGCAAATATCAGAAGACTCTGCAGGGTAGAAAGAAGAAAAGGCACACTGGTCTGGGGCCTTAGGACCCAAGGAATGACATGGTGGTAAGTTTCCTGGGCCTTCTTTTGCCTTATTTAATCCTGAGTTGGAGGTGGAGAAATACCGATGGGAATGAAGAAAAGAAACCCCAACATAAAGCTGTTCTCTCTGGCCTTAGAAATGCGAAAGCCCAGCTGGACAGAAAGCTTTTAGATCGTAACTTCTATACTCCAGTCAAACACCACAGGAAAAATGGTGCCCTGCTACCACCCAGAGCAGAAAAAGCCAAGCCATCCTCGAATTTCCACTCTCTTGAGGCACCCCAAACCCTTGTGGGTCCCCGTAGGGCACACGGGTGCAGTTCTGAGGCACACCTGCCAGCCAGAGTGCCCCTGCTACCTGCAGGAAGGAGGACCCCACGCATTGGTGTAAAGGCAGGCTGGGGGGGAAGCCAGACTTCTATCCCCACTGGTCAGTCATGAGGCGGCGCCCTCCTAGTCTCCAGCTAGATGGCGTTGGAGAAAGCCAGCTGAAGCAGAAGGTTTCAATAGGATCCCAACTCACATAAAACAACACAAAAATGTCCAGATTTCAAGTGAAAGTCACATGTCATACAAGAAAGAGAAAGTCTCAAACTGAATGAATAGGACAATCAATCAAGAGTCAGATGTGTCAACAGTGAGGTGACCGGTGTTAGCATCATATGATACTTTAAGGCAGCCGCCCTCAGAATGCTTCAGTGGGTGACACAAACAAACTGGAAACAAATGAAAAAATAAAACATCTCAGATATGAAAAAAGAACCAAAGGAAAAGTTTAGAACTAAAAAAATCAACAACCAAAAAATAAAAAAGTTCAGTGGGTGGGCTCCTTAGAAGGAGCGAGGGACAGAGGAGGCGGCCAGTGAGCTTGGGTCTGGACCAACAGGAAGTCTCCAGCGTGAGTGCCAGAGACCGAACAAAGGACCTGTAGACTGCAACAGAAGGCCTAATGCCCATGTCACCTGGTTATATTTTACTGCAAATATACTGTACATCACTGTGCTGTGCTTTTGTGTCATGCATGAATTTGCTATAAGAATTCTAACTGCGGTCACGATATGATATAATGTGAGCTACCATTAATCGAGCACTTGCTATACGCCAGGCCCCTCAAAAGACATCTGCCATATTTCTTCACGTACGTGAAAAGCATAGCTGGGGCTGAGTTTCAGGTGTCCTGACCCCGGGATCTCTCAAGCTGGTCTTTCTGCTCCATGGTTCCCATCGTGCAGTGTTATCACTGCTGCACGTAAACAAATGCAAATGTCCGGAATAGATAGCGTTTTACTATCTTTGGAATCTTCCAGTGGTTGGAATATAATAGGGGCTCACAAGTCTCCTTTGAATGTTGTTGAATTGCATCAAAACATACGGGTTCAGCCGAACACCAGGATGGCTAGTGTAAGACACCCCAATGTTGTCATGAATCCGGGTGTAATTACATCTTGTAAATGAGATATTAAAGGGGCGTGGCTGGGGCACAGGATTCAAAGAGGCACAGTTAATTTGGAGGTTAATATTTAGAAGTGACCCTAGAGATCGCTATCTGTTTTTACTCCAGAGCACAAAAATTCGTGGGCACGAAGGAATAAAATCAGCTGCTGCTTGTGCAGAATCGAGCACCTGTACTTCTACGTACGGGTCAGGAACTCGTATTACTGATGTCGTCAGCATTGTTTTTCCCTCTGGAGTAGATATTCTGGCTGCCTGAGTGCAGTAATTATGTTTTATTTATCTTAGTATCTGCAGGGCATGACATGATAGCTGTTTGTTGAATGGATGGGTGGATAAACGGAATGAAAAATTTGTAAATGCCTAGTTTCTGTTTATTTCTCTGCATTTTCAAAATGGAAGAAAGGAACACTAATGTATGACAATATGTCCCATATTGTTAAAATAATGCCATTAAAAAACTGTGAAATGCTGTGACTAAAACTCACATCAAAAATGAATGAGAGGGCTTCCCTGGTGGTGCAGTGGTTGGGAGTCTGCCTGCCAATGCAGGGGACACGGGTTCAAGCCCTGGTCTGGGAGGATCCCACATGCCATGGAGCAGCTGGGCCCGTGAGCCACAACTACTGAGCCTGCACGTCTGGAGCCTGCGCTCTGCAACAAGGGAGGCCACGACAGTGAGAGGCCCGCGCACCGCGATGAAGAGGGGCCCCCGCTCGCCACAACTAGAGAAAGCCCTCGCACAGAAGCGAGGACCCAGCACAAACAAAAATAAATAAATAAATTTTTAAAAAGTGAATGAGAAACAGATGCTAAAAATAAAAAGTAGCATGGGCAATTTCAATGGTGAACACAGGCCCATCTTTCAAGGTTTTAAATGGACTTAAAAAATTATCAAGGATGAGATTAAAGAAACCTCATCAACACGAAATTTAAAAAAAGACACGAAAAATAAAATGCCCAATTCTCAGGCTAACCATCATTAGTCAGGTAGTATTAATCATGGAGCAAGCTGCCCATCCGTGCTCTGGCTCACTGCCCATGTCTCCATTCTGTGTGTGATGGTTACTTGTATGTGTCAACCTGACTGTGCTGAGAGATACCCCGATAGCTGAGATATTATATATATATATATATATATACACACACACACACACATATATACACGTTACGCTTGAGCAGTTCTTAAAGTCCTAAATAAGTTGAATTAACAGGTGGCTCAGAGTCTCATGGCATTGATTTCTGTTACATTGCTATTTTTTCTCAACGGGCACCAATGATTTATGAGTACTTCGCTGTGAGCAGTTGATTGTGTGTGGGGGGAAATATTCAGGCTTGTTTTACTGATGATTATTCACACTGTCCTGGTAGCAGCCACCAGCAAGGAACGGAACGCTGTAAGACTAGCATTCCACTAACAAGAAGAAGGGGTGTGGTGAGTAGAAATGTACCTATTACACAAAATTTTGAAAATAAAAACAAAAATAAACAAATGGGACCTAATGAAACCTAAAAGCTTTTGCACAGCAAAGGAAACCATAAACAAGACGAAAAGACAACCCTCAGAATGGGAGAAAATATTTGCAAACGAAGCAACTGACAAAGGACTAATCTCCAAAATATACAAACAGCTCATGCAAATCAATATCAAAAAAACAAACAACCCAATCAAAAAATGGGTCAAAGACCTAAATAGACATTTCTCCAAAGAAGACGTACAGATGGCCAAGAGGCACAAGAAAAGATGCTCAACATCACCAATTCTTAGAGAAATGCAAATCAAAACTACAATGAGGTATCACCTCACACCAGTCAGAGTGGCCATCATCACAAAATCTACAAACAAATGCTGGAGAGGGTGTGGAGAAAAGGGAACCCTCCTGCACTGTCAGTGGGAATGTAAATTGATACAGCCACTATGGAGAACAGTACGGAGGTTCCTTAAAAAACTAAAAATAGAACTACCATACGACCCAGCAATCCCACTACTGGGCAAATACCCAGAGTAAACCATAATTCAAAAAGACACATGCACCCCAATGCTCATTGCAGCACTATGTACAATAGCCAGGTCATGGAAGCAACCTAAATGCCCATCGACAGACGAATGGATAAAGAAGATGTGGTGCATATATAAAATGGAATATTACTCAGCCATCAAAAGGAACAAAATTGGGTCATTTGCAGTGAGGTGGACAGACCTACAGTCTGTCATACAGAGTGAAATAAGTCAAAAAGAGAAAAACAAATACCATATATTATGCATATGTGTTGAATCTAGAAAAATGGTACAGATGAAACTATTTGCAGGGCAGGAATAGAGACGCAGACGTACAGAACGGATATGTGGACACGGGGGAAGGGAGGGTGGGACGAATTGGGAGATTAGGATTGTCATATATACACTACCATGTGCAAAATAGATAGCTAGTGGGAACCTGCTGTATAGCACAGGGAGCTCAGCTCGGTGCTCTGTGATGACCTAGATGGGTGGGATGGGCGGGGGGAGGGAGGTCCAAGAGGGAGGGGATATATGTATACATATAACTGATTCACTTCACTGTACAGCAGAAACTAATACAACTATACTCCAATAAAAACAATAAATAAAAGACATATAAGCAATACATGCTTATCATTAAACACTCAATCAATCAATCAATCTTGTTTTCCCCTTTTTCCAGATACAGAGATGCCCAGAGGTAGGAATCTTGTTTGAATTATGGTTCAGTCAAATAGTCAATGACTTAGGAAGACAAAATTGGAGAACTGGTGGAAAAAAATATGGCCAAGGGGCATATGGGATGTATTATGCCATTTAAATGCTCAAGAAGGACACCAACTTCAATGAGATATTAAGTAATCAGGGGGCTCATCCTGCCCATTCCACTGAGGTCAGTTCTCTGTTTCCCCAGCCACAACAGTGTTTGCTCATGGTGTTCAGATGCAAACTGCTCGTACCTGTGGAGAAGTGGAGTCTACACTGGTTCAACAGCACAGACTCCCCAGCAAGACTGAGCAGGTCAACAGGAACAGAGACGTGGCCAACAGCAGAGGCCAATGCTATGGCATCATGGCTTGGGGATATCACCTATCCACCTGGTGGCAGGCTGATCCCACTGGATGTATTTTGTGAAGGAAGCATAACACTTTTTCATCACCAGAATAGACAGCTTTTCTAGATATAGCTACGATTTTCTGTTTGCAATGCTGCTCCCTTACAGAATGCCCTTTTCACGTCATGGTAATACACACACAATACTCCCTACCCTGTAGCTCATCTTGGAGACAGAGGAGTTGGACAGTGATCTTACACCCATGGAATTTGTTTGTTTTCCAGTGTTTATAACCCAGGAGCGGCTGGCTTTACAGAAAGAGGGCGAGGTTGTGGAGATTCAGTTGTGGGACCAGCTGACTAATAACACATGGGAGAGCTGATATACAGTTCTATGGGCTTTGGCATATACTCTGAACCAGAAACCATCACATTCTCCCTCAGCCAAAATATGAAGGTCATTATCAGGAAGCAAAAATGAGAGTGGCTTCTCCTACTATGAAACCTAAGAATCTATTTTCATATTTTGTCTTTCAGATACCCACAACTTTTGGTTCTGTTTATTTGGAAGTCTTGGTTTTCAAAGGACAAATACATGCACAAGGAGGCACAATGATGGTTTCCATCGCACTTTACGCTAAGATTACCACCTGCCCCAAGTGCACTAAACCAACAGGCAAAAAAGGTGCTCCAGTCGCCTCCCCTTATCCACGGGCGATACATTCCAAGACCCCCAGTAGATGCCAGAAACCACAGGTTAGACTGAACTCTAGTATATCCGTGCTGTTTTCTACACACACATATCTATGATAAAGCCTACTGTATAAGCTAGGCACACTAAGAGATTAATAATAATAGTTAAATAGAACAATTATAACAATATATTGTAATGAAAGTTACGTGAATGTTGCCTCTCTCTGAAAATAGCTTATTGTACAAATTTAATGCATTCTCCATCTTAACTAAGCACTTATCACGTACTGTGGCTGTAATTTTTGCAGTTTGAGGTGTGACAGCAAAACTAGCATGAATTTGTTTTTCCTTCTTCATCATTTCACAGATAGACAATTTGTTCTCACTGTAGATCTTAGCAGTTTCAGAATACAATTTTTTTCTTTCCTTATTAAGTCCAGAACTTTCACCTTTCCACTTAAAGGAAGCACTGTAGGGCTTCTCTTTGGCGTACTGGAATTGCCAGCATCACTCTTCTTGTGCTCTGGGGCCATTATTCAGTAAAATTAGGGTCACTTGAGCACAAGCACTGTCCCATGGGCGACAGTCCATCTGGTAACTGAGCAGCTACTAAGTGACAAAGGGGAAGGACATGGATCTAGTAATTGATTGGACATTTCTTCTCTCCCTTTGGAGGACGGGATAAACAAGAGATAATTGTATCCCTCTTCTTCCTCCAGCTATTCAGGGTAGATATCACTCACTATCCCAGTTTTAACTATGAGTTATTTTAAAGTTAGCAAGGCAAAGTCATCTGTCCAAAATCAAAGACAGGATTTTAACCCAGGACTTCACAGCCAACTGTCTTTCCACCAAAAGAAACACTCGATTTGCGGTCTTCCCTCTACACAATCCCAAGGCATCTGAGAAGTTAATACCCCACCAAGAATGTTTCAACGTGCCATCATCAGGAAGAAGGCAATTAGAATAAACAAGTAACTCAGCACAGCACAGGGAAGGGAGGGCAGTGCTGACTGGTGGACCTTCACCTGAGTCACGCCATCTTCACTTAGGGCTGTGCCTTGGACATCACGCTTCTTTATTGCCTTACATCATGGAATTGCTAAAAAATTAGCATGACATACAGAGAGCACGTCCATACTTAACGTGATCTCTTTCACAAAATGGAAAATTCGATGCAGAACCAAATAATAAAATGTATGTTTTACTTTAAATATTCATGAAAGATAAAAAATAAATGTCTGCAAAATACTCTATGCTATCACTCAGGTACACAAGCATAGCTAGCGAACTACACACTGGGGGCGGAGTCTTTCCCAACTGTAGCTGCTTTCCTTCTGCCTTCCCCAGAGACCGCCTTACCGCGAATTTTGTGTTAATTGTCCTACCATACCCATTTACAGTTATTTCTCCTTACAATTTATTTTGCTTAGTTTTGTTTCTTTTTGAATGTTATGTAAATGGACTCCACCTGTCTGTTGTTTTTCTGTGGCTCACTTGTCTCAGTGCTGGGAGGCACATCCATGCCGACACCTGGACCCACAGCACATCCATTTTCCCTGTGGGCTTCCATTCTGTGGCTGGACCAGAGCTGACTCTTTGTTGCAAGAGTTACAGTTGTTTCCAATGGGGGGACATTATGAACGAGGATCCTATAAGCATTCTTAGATGTGTCTTCTGGCATGGATTTGAGAGAGTTTCTGCAGGAAAGATACTCTGAAGTAGAATGGCTATGTGGCAGATAACACACATGCTCAAATTGACCAAGAAGTACCAAGTCATTTTCCAAAGCGACCATGCCAATTTCAGCTTCCTAGCAGTGAACAAGAATCGTATTTGTTCTACCTCCTCCTCAGTGTTAGGTATTGGCCAACCTTTAAAGTTGTGCCTGTAGTTTGAAATGGTATCTCACTTTGGCTTCAATCTGCATGTCTCTAATATTATCAGGTTGAGCATTTTTCACAGGTTTATGGATCAAATATAGTTAATCCTCAGTGACACACCTGTTTCTTTTTTTTTCTCCTTATGGACGGTTTACATGCCTACATGATAACGTGGAGTGTTTCTGTATTGTGGATATTAATCAATGTAGGCTACATCTTTCCCTGTTTGTGGCCTGTCTTTGTCTATTTCATTTACTTTAAAGTTAAGAACTTCATCATACAGATATTCTAAAGGTGATTCTTTCCCACGTTTAAGTATTGAATCCACCTCAAGTTGTGTGTGTGTGTGTGTCTGTGTGTGTGTGTGTGTGTGTGTGAAAGGGATGAATCCAGTTCGATATATTTTCCATATGAGTAACCAGTTTGCACCATTTTTGAATAGCCCAGCTTTTCCTACTAAGCTCGAGTACATCTGTCAGTCAGACCTGTACATTTCATTTACACACAGCCTTCATCCTTATTCTCTTCTGCTCATTTACTTTCGGAAACTTAGATCAACTGGATCTTAGTTTAAAAAAGAACTTATTTTTTAGAGCAGTTTTAGGTTCATAACAAAATTGAGAAGAAGGTGAAGAAAGCCCTGCCCCAGCCTCCCACATTATGAACGTGCCCCTCCCCCAGGCTGGATGGGACATTTGTTACAATCGATGGACCTACATGGATGCAGCATTACCACCCAGAATCCACAGTTTACAGCAGGGTGCACTCTTGGCGTTGTACATCCTGTGGATTTGGAAAAATGTATAATGACAGGTATCCATCAATATAGTGTCATGCAGAGTCGTTTCACTGCCCGAAAAATCCTCTGTGCGCCACCTGGTCCTCCCTCCCCCTTTCCAACTCCTGGCAACCACTGATCTTCTTACTGCTCTGTAGTTCTGCCTTTTCCAGGATGTCATATAGTTGGAATCGTACAGTACATAGACTTTTCAGATTGGCTTCTTTAACTTAGTAATATGCATTGAAGGTTCCTCCTTGTCTTTTCATGGTTCAGTAGCTCATTTCTTTTTATTGCTAAATAATATTCCACTCTCTGGATGGACCACAGTTTATTTATCCATTCACCTACTGAAGGATATCTTGGTTGCTTCCAAGTTTTCGGTAATTATGATAAAGCTGCTATACACATGCATGTGCAAGTTTCAGTGTAGACATTAAGTTTTCAACTCCTTTGGGTAAATACCAAGGAGCATGACTGCTGGATCACAGGTTAAGAAGATGCTTAATTTTTTTTTTTTTTTTGCGGTACGCGGGCCTCTCACTGCTGTGGCCTCTCCCGTTGCGGAGCACAGGCTCCAGACGCGCAGGCTCAGAGGCCATGGCTCACGGGCCCAGCCGCTCCGCGGCATGCGGGATCTTCCCGGACTGGGGCACAAACCCCTGTCCCCTGCATCGGCAGGCGGACTCTCAACCCCTGCGCCACCAGGGAAGCCCAAGAAGATGTTTAATTTTATAAGAAACTGCCCAACCGCCTTCCAAAGTGGCTGCACCGCTTTGCATTCCCACCAGCAGTGATGAGAGTGCCTGCTGCCCCACAACCTCAGGATTCCAAGACCCCTCATGTGGAAGCTTACCCGGGCCCTCGTCCCTGTTTTCACTTGATTTGAGGCCCTCTATTTGCCTTAGTGTTATGCTGTTTTAGCAACACTTCTAAAGCAATCATTCCATCAATCAATATTATCCAGTGAGTTCTTTGTTTCAGTTGGGGTAATGCAGAGGATGTAATATGGCCTGTTGCCAAAAACTGAAGTCCTCTCCTTTATTCCATAAATCGTATCTTTTATATATGGGCTACACTGAGATTAATACTTCATTCCAGGATACGATTCAGTCTACATATTGTTAAAGTAAACCTACATCACGGTCTCTTCCCCCTTTTACTTACTCTCCCTCATGGAGAATATGCTCACGGACCACACTTCCACTGCCTGTGGATTGCTAACGATGTCATCAGTAATCTAATCTTCTGTGTGATTGTTATAAAGCCCATTTTCTCCTTCTATGATAAATACAGTCATGGATGTTTTGACAGATTAAGTGTGCATCCGTCAGGCCCTACCCTTTTCCTAATGAGAATGCATTCTTGTTCTTTTTCCTCGACGTTTATTAACTTTCGAGTTTGGACATATAATCACCATTGAGTTTTTCAGAGTATAACATCTCTCTCACTACAGAAAAAAAAATGAAAATGAGAGTAAACACCTCTTTGGAAAGTTTTACTTTTTTAGAGAAAAGGCAATACATACATTCCGTTGTATTCTTCTCAGAAACTAAATAATGGCATTATTGGAAACTTCTGAAAGATTGGGGGTAAAGACGACTTTTAGATCTGAAGGTACACTGGCTTACTAGCTGATAAAGGGATCTGTGTGGTCACCTTGACAAAGGGAAGAAGGAGAAACAGTTTAATGACTATTTTCGCGTACGTAAAAGGGTTTGCTGTTCAGTGGAGACTCACTCATCACGATTTCTTTTAAAATGGAGCTAAAGAAGTGGTTCTAAGAGGAATTTGTATGAGATGAACAGACTTCAGGGTGGACTCAGCCACACACAACTGACACTCTTCCTTTCCTGGGGTCTGAATATGGACCGATCGCATGGATTTGATGTGCTGATAAAATCCATGGTCTGATTATTTGTATCCTTTCTGCTTCCAGAGTGACAAAGGCACAGATGAAGTCCTGCCAACACCTTATGTTCCCTCTGACCCTTTGTATTAAATCTTCCGGGCCTTGTAGGTGGTGGCAGCCTGAAGTTCAGGCTGTGAAGTGGGTGCGTGGTGGGTGCCTCTGGTGTCCTTCTCTAACTAGTCCTGTGATTGCAGGCAGCAGCACAAGAGTCTCCCCAACTGCAAAGCAACAGGTGCTGAAGGGCTTCCCAATCTAATAGGAGACTTGTGGGCCAAATACTGCCAGCCAGATTCAAGGGGCAGCCTGGACGAGATTCCCTCCCACCCCAAATTGCTTTTTCCTAATTTACTGAAACAAACACATCAGTTTAAACAGGTAGGTCCTAACTACCAGCAAGCGACTCCAATGTGAAATTATTGCGATCAGGCGTACTGTCGGTAGGCTAGAGTGAATAAGGATTTTAATTGAACCTTAGTGTAATTAACTATATCATCTGCACTTTGAAGTTTAACCCAATTAGAATTATATCCTGAAACTAGGATATGAGAAAGGATTATCAATTAAAATAAAAACTGCACTATAAAAACATGCATGAATAACTGCATCACGTTTGAATCATATCAAATTCCTGGGATATGGGTACAAACACAATCTATGAGTTTATATGGAACGCATAAGTATGTGACAGACATGTTTTTGTCCATGAGTATAGAATTATATTAAGTATTACACTCACTACAACTACACGTAGTCATTAAAAACCTGTTATATAAGAACACCTCATGGGGGGTTTACTAAGAGTTTACTGAAAGAGTAACAGGCAGAGAAGGAGACAGTCTGGTTAAACCCAAAGAGATGGGGGGAAACCTGAGATGGTCTTTGCACTGGGACCCCTGTGTCAGAAGTGCCTTCCACCCCGCCGCAGGGCTCAGAGATGGTCGGTCAGCCGTGTGTGTGTGTGTGTGTGTGTGTGTGTGTGTGTGTGTGTGTGTGTGTGTGTGTGTGTGTGTGTGTGTGTGTGTGTGTGTGTCTTGGATGGCATGTTGGCTGGAAAGGCCACAGTGTTTCACAGTCTGGTTTTCTGAGAATATAGCAGATAAGATTTCAGCATAAATGTTAAGGAAGGAGGTGTCCGTGGGGTGAAGGAGGGATTAAAGTCTAATTAAAAATAAAATTCCTGTCCGTGTCCGACGTGTTCACGTTCAGTGACTTGCAGTGGAATCTCAAAGTGCTGAACACAGATATTTGTCAGTTGTGTATACAGATGCTTTCTGCATTACTGTAATTACTAACTAAGCCGCACAGATACTCCTTCCTTCTTCATTCATCCTTAACCAACACAAATTGAGCACCATCCTTGCGCCGCTCACGTACAAGCGCAGTTCTGGCCTGTTTTCCACAGACAGGTGCAGCAATAAAGAGAACAGTGCCCGGTCCTTAGAGAGCAAATATTCCAGTAGCAACGTGGATGATAAATAAGCATATGTGCAAGGTGATGTGTAGTTACAGATGACAAGAGCAAATATGAATGTTTCTTAGGTTGGCCATTGACCACATTCCAGATCATGTGACATTTGGGCAGAGACCCCAGGAAGAGAGCACAGCGGGCAGAAGTGGGGGGAGGCGGAAGGCCTGTGGTGGGCCTGGGGGCAGCAGATAAGAGGATGCCCTTGGGGCTTGTGCAGAATCATTTGCAGGCATTAGATGAGGTAAAAATAATAGCTGCTTCATTTAGTTTGATATCTATATGGATGGGATGCATTTTAAAAGATCCTGTCTAATGTTGGTGATGAACTGAATGATGTCTGTGCAAAAAATAATGAAAGCAAGATCAGCTGGGAGGGTTTGGCCGGAATACCTGAATGAGTTGTAGGAATTAAGGGTCTGAACACTTGCCTGCACATGTCTGTTTTGATATTTTTATCAGCAGAAATGCCTGCTGGGAACTGAGCTGAGAGTTGTCTTCAAAGTCAGGGCACCATCAGCTCATTGCAGCCTCTCTCTGGATGAGTCCAGCTAAAAAGTGGACAAAATACAAAATACCGCTACCTTTAGACTCTGAAAAGTTAAAAACAAAACCAACATGAAAAAATGCAAGTAGAATATGTGGGAATGATTATATAAAAATATACTATGTGCTCTGATTATATAAAAAATCTAGTGTAATATGCTATTAACCAAAAATGCAATGTTAATGATAGACCTCCTATTTAATTAAATCAATGATTATTAAATGGTGCATACTATAAGCAACTCTCCTGGGGCATTTCTGAGGTGACCCACAGGGAGGTAGGTGAGCTATGGTCTGGCTGGTTTTCCTTCTTATTCTTTCTTTTTTCCTGTGCCTGGATGCTAAGGACAGGTCTCCTGACAGACACATCACAAAGGCAAGAAAAACCAGGGGAGCCGAGAGAATGGGCCTCCAAAAAAGAGGGACAGAGTGCAAGCATTAAAGTCGAGGGTGATAGAGCTTTTACCCAGAATCAGAAGCGGTCAAATAAGCACTGTAGATAACTTGTCTCATTTTAAAAAAATCAATATTTGGTTAAAGGAAAACCTAGATACGTAGATATATATGAATATTTTAAAAGATGTGTAATATGAAATTCCTCTGAATATGAGTGCTACAATATTGAATATGGGTAATAAGTTTATTACCTTGGAACTGCCCCAAGAGAGTTGCTTACAGTATACACTATTTAATAATAACTCATTTAATTAAATAAGGATGTCTATCTTTAACACTGCATATTTTGGTTAATCACATATTACACTAGATTTTGTATATAATCATAGCACAGATCATCGATACTTTTCAAACTGGTTTTACGTTTGTTGTCCCCTAACAAATATCTCATCCCACGAGGTCAACATTTTCTGAAATGGAGCTTGGCATGAAAACATCATGAAAGTCTTGTGAGGGTGTGGGTGGGACACAGAGAAAGGCCAACTGGGCATGAGGACAGGAGCGCCTCTGTTCTTGCAAATACTGTTAATATAAAAATGTAGAGAAAAAAAATAAAATTTGAAGTAAGAAAAACAGTGGTCGTGGAATACATATAAATGCAGAAAGGGATGAGAGAAAATGACTCTACAGTTCTAAGTTTTGGTAAATAGAGTTTAAATCTCCCATAGACTTCTTGCACGACGGTCACTATTAATTATAATTAATAGGCATAACTCACATATGTGGGTAAAAATGCCCTCAGCAACCCTTCTGTGCATTTTGCTCAACCCCTTCCAACAACAAATAAGGGAACGTAATATGAAAAGCTGTTCAGAGCTCCAAAATAGTAGCCTCTTGTGAATCCTACTGTCACTGATGCTTTTCTGTGAACTGTCCAGACTCATGCTCAGCTGTATCTCATCAGAATTAGTCGGATGGGAAGAAGGTTTAGAAGACTTTGTGCATTTGCTTATATAGTGAAGATGACATATATTCAATAAAGACAATTTATACATAAATAATTATACTATGTAATATATAGATTATATGCTTTTTACATAACTATATAATAATATATAGAATATATTTAAATTATATATAAGTTATATGCAATATATAAATGCCTATTTACATAATATAGAAATATATACTATATAATAATATAAATTATAAAAATAACATATATATTATCTCTATATAATTATATATTTCTAATTAGAATGCACTTCTTAGACTAAATAAATCATTTTCCTGCATTTCAAAAGTTCATAATTTAGGAATCAAGCCCTTATAGATAAAACATAGTTATTATCCATTTAAGTGATATGCTTACTATTAAAATGATAAAATAAAAACATTTCCACAGAAGGAAGAATAGTAAGTAGCTCTTCATTAATCTTTCTTAACGACACTAATTTCTGTCGTTAGTACTACTTTACAGTAGTTCTAATATTATGTTGCATTTTTTACACTATTGCCAAATTCACGATTGTTTGAAAATGTAAGGTTTCATGGGTTTTATTTCTCCATTCACATCTGTTAATAGACACCCTTATTGTGCAAACTTTTGTTCACTGGAGTCTAACAATCTAACAGTTTCACTTTCTCTTACCAGAATGTCACACGCTTTCCGTAAATGTTAATTATGTGGGATCAAACCCAAATCCACATGTCAACCTTTTTAAAAAAATATTCTTAAGGATGTTTTTCTGTAAACAAATCCCAGCATTCTACGACACTTGTATTCAAAGCTACACCTGAGTGAGTAGTTATGTGTAGCTGACCAGGAAGGCACAAAGCCTGGTAGAAATGTCCAAACTCAGACGATTTCCCTGGAGAATATTAACACTCAGCCAACAAGAATTAACAGTAATTTTACATAATTTCTTCTAGAATGGTAGAGGGATGGATGGATAACTCTCAACTCATCTTAAGCAGCCATCACGGGGACCTCCTTCCCTGGCGGTCCGGTGGCTAGGACTGCGCGCTCCCAGCGCAGGGGGCCTGGGTTCGATCCCTGGTCAGGGAGATAGAGCCCGGCTGCCGCAACTAACACCAGGCGCAGCCAAATAAATCCACAACAAACAACAACAACAAAAAGAAGCCGGCCCTGAAACTAAAACTAAAGACAATTCAAAAAACGAAAACTAAAGTTGCCCTGAAACTAAAACTAAAGACAATTCAAAAAACGAAAGAGAGAAAGAAAAAAAACTGCAGACCAATAGCTCTCATAACATTGGCTGGGATAATCCTCAATAAACTGAACTAAATCTTACCAAATTGAATTGTGTGGGATTTGTTCCAGGTATGCAGGCTGCTTTCATATTTAAAAATCAATCTATGTAATTCACCGTATCAACCATCTTAAAGTCACATGACCACAGCACCTGACGTAGAAAGGTATCTGACAAAGAGCAACACTGATTCATGACAAAAACTCCCTAGATAATTAGAGAGGACTTCTCAACTTGATAAAGCGAAAAACGAAAAACCTACAGCTAACATGGCCTTGAATGTGAAGGCCTGACTACCTTCCCTCTGGAATTCAATGTCCTCTCCCACACTTTTCCCCTGACACACAGACACCGGAGCACGTGCATAACCGGCGGACCCTACGGAAGCTCCTGGGCTCCGTGCGAGGTCCGTTTCCTGCCCTGGATCCCGCTCTACAATCAGGCTAGGTGTTAATACTGAAGGACAGTGGGTGAAGCGCACGCAGCACAGCCCTGTGTATTTCTCTGCAAAGCCCTGTGACTCTACAATTATTTCTAAATTAAAAAAATGTTTTTAAAAAGGTTAAAAAAAAAAAAGAAAAAAAAAAACCCAGCCATAAAGGAAGAGAAAAATTGTAAGGTGTCTTGCAGTAGCAGTATAGAAGAGAAACAATAATAAATACTCGCGAAAGGCCCCTTGATCTCTTCACTGACCTCACTGGTGCACATGGTGCTTTTCCACGTGCTGCTGCGAGCCTCCGAGACCCATCGCGCGCTACTCCACACGGCGTCGGGGGCGGGCTCGGAGAACACAGGAACGCCAGCTTCCCGCCTCTCCAGGACTGCGCAGCGGCCCCTCAGGAGGCAGGGAGGGCCCAGGAAACGGCTTCCCATCAGCCCCTTCGCTCTCCCGCCGCCGTCCACGGAAGGCGCGGGTTCTCCTCGGCTGCCCCCTTGTGGCCAGAGGGTGCGCCGGCGCACAAGCTCGGCGGGCTTTGAGCTCCTTGCCCCTGGGGGGCGTCGCGGCGGCGGCACCGCCCACGGAGCAGGGACACACCCGTCACAAGAAACGGCTTGCACATGCAGAGAGATTCAGCAGCCACTGCTTCACATTCTGTGCTGAAAAAGCCGGGTAGTAGCGGTCGGCTAAAAGGCCAAGGCGCAGTCGGCCTCAAAGAGCTTCGCACAAAAAGCCACATTTAGTTATATTAAGGGTGCCGGGTAAAGTCTATCGAGCTGCACATGTCAGCCACGGGGGCAGTACTCGGAAAGTGACCACTGTGCCTAGTTTTCATCGCCTGAGAAACTGTGAAGGGTTAACAGAAATTCCCAGATCGCCTGGGGCATCCGATGGTTGCAAGGTCTTTATTTTGCCCAGCGGTGATTTCCTGCCTCCGCGGCAGGTAGAATTGGGCCGAGCAATGCCACTCTCGTGTTCACCGATTCCAATCACGAGGTTTTCCAGGGCGGCAGCGTGGGAAGCGCACGGAACGGTAATTTAGGAGATGTGAAGAAGCGTTATGCAGTTAATTACGGTATGCTTCAATGGCAGAAAAATGCTGCCAGCTTCACTTGTAGCATACCTAATAATGTTACTGGGAAAAACTGTCTACACCACAGATGTTATAATTCTTACATCTCTATGAGAAAGACCAGCTCGGGTTTTACATATGCAGAAATCGATTTTCCCCAGTTGAATATAGTACTGCAGAAAAAGAAACTTTCCTGAATTGTAATTGAGATATTTTGTGGACCTCAAAATATAAGCAAAGAAACAAATAACACATATAAATAGGCAGATATAAAAGAGATTGCATTTCATTTGTAATCTCAGGATGTGAACTCATTTTACTTAGAAATAAAACTACTTCCTACAGCCAAGTTTTGGAGATAGTCGGCAGTAAGCCGGCCAAGACTTGGATTATCTTTTGTGATTCTTGGGTCTCATTTGAAAGACTCCACTTTCTATTTGCTTATGTTTAGCCAAAGGCCGACCAGCACAGCTAGCAGGATTTTAGGCTCTCAAGTGAAACCGACAGGGTCTGGATCCTCAGCCCCTTGCTATGGGAACTTGGATGCCCGTCTCCTTGGTTCTACTCGGGTGATGAAGGTACCTAGTCTTCACTCGCCATACACGGCACACGTCCACATACCTGGGCATCCTGCCACCACTGTAATACTCGTTCTGTAATTGGGGCCAACAACTGATCTTTACGAGCTACCTTCAGAGCCAGTGGCTATGGCGGCATCTTTCTTCAGGTCTGACATGCAGACAAACACGCCGCCCCCCGCCCCAATCCCTGGGAACCCGGTCCTCCAGTTTGGCAGTAAGGAACTAAACATGTCATGACACCTTCCGTCTCCCCTCCTCCCCGCAACTGTCCATGTTTCTTTTATCTGTTGGGACAATTACGTGTGAGGAGCTGAGACACTTTCACCTCCGATGGCCTGAGCTCCGACAGGGTCACTGATCCTAGCAAATGCTGATTAAAAATGCCCGAAGGAGATAAAACACTCCTCTCTTCCATGCTGCAATTTCCCCACCATGAGAAGCTTCTTTTTGTTACTCTTGATACTACATTAGTATCATAATAGTAGTTTTACAAGTGACCACTAATGAGCACTTAGAGGTTCGAAGTTTTCACACTTCATGACATCTGAAGTAAAGAAGCACAGAGGAATGAAGTATCACTTGGAGAAACATACATATTTTTTTAAAGAAAACTTTCATATTATCAAGACTATTATTATGTAAATATTGTGTTTTGCGGCATGATTTTGTCATGAAAATATTTTAAAAATGGTAAGCAGTCATTAATAACAAACACTAAACAAAATAGCTAATGAATTAAATGTTGTGTGACTGCAAAAAGCTCCGTCCGCATCCCACAGATAAGGATACCTGGGACGGGAAGACGTATCTCAGGCTGGCAAATAAATAGCGTGGTTACCTATTCCTTCCGTGGGCCTTTGCATTTTATTTATAACAAAGCACTGATTCCAGGAATTAAGTTGCAGGACATACCTGGATTTCTAACTCTTCCCTCCCGCTGCTAGCACTTTGCCCAGATTCTGGAGTAATGCTATTTACCTGCATTAACACTGATTGCATAGAGTTGTCCCCACTTATCCTCTGGGGTACGTTTGTTCCAAGACCCCCAGTGGATGCCTGAAAGCATGGGTGGTATAGAAGCCTATATACACTATGTCCTGTTCCTGTCCAAACATCCCTGTGATAAAGTTTAATTTATAAATTGCACACAGCAAGAGAATATCCGAATTCCCAGCATCACTCCTCTTGCACTTTGGGGTTATTATTAGGTAAAAGAAGGGTCACTTGAGCACAAGCTGTGATACCAGGACAGTCTGTCTGATCATTGAGCGGCTACTAAGTGGCCGACAGGGTGGGACACGCTGGACAGAGAATGATCCACGTCCCGGGTGCGATGGAGCAAGATTTCATCACGACGCTCAGATGATGCACAACTAAAAACTTATGAATTGCTTACTTCTGGAATTTTCTATTTACCATTTTCTAACAGTGATTGACCTTGGGTAACTGAAACCACGGATAAGGGGACACTGCGATACTAGAAATATTTATAAATATGGTTGCTTCTCCTGCCTCACGGCATCTTTAATGTCTAGAAACGTATTCAGCATGTACCAGGGGTGCATTTGTTCAACTGAGTTCAACTTACATTTGCAATAGAGGGAGTAATATTTTATCAGGACAGTAAATTACCTCAAAAGTAAATTGTGCTCAAAGAAGCCAGGGATTACAAGATGACTGAAGAAGGAGAGAGAGGAAGAGAGAGACAGATTCTGTTTAAATGCAATGGGCCTCACTGACTCAGAAAGACCCAGTTGCTCAACCCCCTCTTCTGCTCCTGTCAGAAGTTAATGTTATTATAACGTGAGTACATGGAGATTTATGTAGGGAAATGTTTTGATTTGGAAGTAATACAGCTGCAAATAAACTCAAGCATTCCATAAGCATCTTTTTAGACAAAATTGATAAACTAATGCAAATTATCTCATCTATTCATTATAAGAGCTACCAAGTACATTTAGGAATAAAAGAATACAATTAGCTGAGTTAGAAAATTAGCATAACTTGGCAGAAAAATGTTTCTACATTTCATGAGGCATTTTCTTCCATTTGACCAAGGCACCAAATTCAGAAGCACTTTTGCACTAACAGCTTTAGAATGTGCTGTACACAGACCAGGGGCAACCAAATAAAGAGGGAGGATCATTCCTCACTGAAGGCTTCGCCTGCTTAACATCTAGCTGCTTAGCAAAGACTCTGCTTGAATTGCTAAATCATTTCTGCCCCATCTGTTTGTGACAAATATAACAAAAAATGGAATTTTCATAAATGCAGTCATCTAAAAATACCAAGCCAAATGTATAAAAGGCTTAGTAAGCCATGGTATAACTTAAAAATAAAACTTCTTGAAAACAGCCACTGGTTAAATTTTATCCTGATAGATAATTTTAAACTATTTTATACTGATAGTTGTCTGAAAGGAATGGTATATGAAAAAGTAAATCAGATGTCTGTTTGTGTGCAAGGAGATTTGAACAATGTATTTCTAGCCAGAGGAAAATTTATTTTTTTAATGCTTCAGTTGCAAAATTTATATTATAGCTGATTTAGGTATTTAAAACTCTGTGGAAATATATATCTTTAGCATTTGGAGAAAATAATGTTCTATGCTGAATCCATTGTAATAAGCAAGAGAAATACTGCACTGCTGGTTCCATGCTCCTTTCAGTTTCTAAATATTCAGGGACCCTTTCCTTCCACTGCCGTTTTTTTTTTTTCTAAGAAATATTGGTCATCACAGTTTAAAAAAAAATAAAATGCACTTGATTCAGATGACGAGAGCTCACACGTGGATACTCATTTTATGAATGTAGGTCAGAAGCAAAGTGTGGCTCAGATTTTAGCTCTGTTGTGCTTTAAATGGACAAAGGAGTATAAGCAAATAAAGCGTGAGGTTGACAATTTTTCTGACTATTGCCTAAAAGCCAATATCATAAAGACGAAATGACATGAAGAACAAATTTCCAAGCGAAAACTATCATTTGCCTGAAGCTCGATTGATTTGACACCGTAAACTTGTGGGACCGTTAGGATGAGCACAGTTGAGGTACCTGGAAGGAAAGAGATGGGTTTCAGGTCTCTGGACTTCAAATGCCCTCAGAGGTGGTTTGGAGGGTCAGATGCATTACCAGGCGACACTGGCTAGTGGGAGCATCGCTCTTTGGCCACGGCCACCAACTGGTGTCTCCATGCCCTGATGTCTTCTCCTTGGAAACCCAGTCCCCCGGATTTTTGTCTTAGCTTCTTTATTCCCCAAGATGCTTTTGATCCCAAATTCCTTCATTTCCTTACAACATTATTACATCGTTTTGGTAGGAATCCTTTCTAGTAGGGACTAAAACAAAAGGAACTTGAATAAATGATTTGCAATATTTCAAAAGCATATCACTAAGAAAAGAGGGTGTTTTCTTGTGTTCCTTAAAATCATACCTCTTCTGTTTTTTACACTAAAAGCTGAAGTGTAAATGGATTGCAAACTGGGACCTATATCTGTACAGAGATTTAAAAATTAAATGTGGAAATGTTTTAAATTGCTATAAATTGATGTACTTGCTTTTGAAAACAGTTTATCACAGTGTAGACCCCCGGTGTATAGAGGTCTGCTATTTGTTCATTAAGCTACGTAGTACATATTACTGAATGCAGACCATGCACCACATATGTGGGGTATACAAAAGGTGGGTGCTTCAACTCAACGGAGAGCTGACCTCAGTGGGACCATTTTGAGGGCACAGCCAGTTTCCCAGGAGGCCTTTTAGGACACAGCCTGGAACTGGATCCAGATCCAGATCCCGAACAGCTGACAGGCTGGAGGCTGAGGCTGGCTGGCCACTCTGGGGGCAGAAGGAAGACACAGGCTGATCCGGGAAAGGCCGACAGCACTGTGGACCAGGTGGGATCCACTTAGGAGACAAACGTGGTGTAACAGTCAGGTTCTCCAGAGAAATAGAACCAAGTAGATACACAGAAGTATACATATGAGATTCACTGTAGGAAGCGGCTCATGTGATTATGAAGGCCAAGAAGTCCCATGATTTGCCATCTGCAAGTCAGAGACCCAGGAGACCTTGGGGTGTAATTCTGAAGGCCGGAGAACCAAGGCACCCATGTCCAAGCCCAGGGGAAGGCGGGCATCCCAATGGAGAGAGAGCGACTTTGCCTCGCTCTGCCTTCTTGTTCTGTTCAGGCCCCGGCAGAGTGGATGGTACTCTTCCACTTAAGAGGGAGTGAGCCTCTTGACTCATTCTTCTCCTCCAGACACGACCTCACAGATATGCCCAGGAATGCTGTTTCACCACCACTCTGGGCATCCCTCAGCCCCATCAATTTGATACAATTAGCCATCACGGTTACTAAGCATTAACATAAAAAAGTCTCTTTCCTGTGAGCCAGGGATGACAAACTCGAATCCAAATTCCCCAAAGAGAGAGAGACAAGTAAATACTATTCACTCTAAAAAAGTCAGTGAAAGGAAACAGTCAACACATAGAAAACAGGAGAAACAGAATAAAAGAAACAAACTGGAAGATGTGTTAACATGTTGTTATTGCACAGTCAAGACTGGCTACAGCTCACACTGCATCTGGGTCACACACTTAGGAGAGACCACGGGCCAGAGCCACCCACCTCAGGTGAGGCGTTTATGGGTTTCAGACCCACAGAAACTGTGAGATAATAAATGGAAGTAGCTTTAAGCCACTAATTTTTAATGCAAAAAATAGATAGTGATATAAATGGGAAAGGACCAATAAAGTAAGATATGAATGTATACTCAAGATATGAATATACAGATTATGCATATGTAATATAGGAAATATATGCAAGGACTGAAAAAGAAAGAATGAAGTTTCATTTTTTTTCACAAATGATGATTTACATAGAATAATTAATGAAATCTATAGGCCAAAAAAATCAGAAAAAATAAGTTGTGTAGTAAATTTGCTTGATAGGGAATTAATATGAAAAAAAATGGAATTTCAACACCTGTTAGAATTTTTTATTTTAAATGGTAAATAGTAAAAAAGATACCATTTACAACAGAGGGAAAATCTGATAACTATAAATAATATAAAAAAGGAAATGCATAAAGTTTTTATAAAATTATAAAAACATTATTGAAATACATCAATATAGAACTAATAAAGACATATCACACATGCCTAGGAAGACTCAATTTCATAAAGGTGACAGGGCTTCTGAAATTTATTTTTGACTGAATCCAATCATATCTGGAACCATAGAGAGATTAACTAAATCTGAGTTTATTCCTAAATGTATCAGAGAAGTAAAAGGCCAGTTATACCAACACAGATCTGAAAATAAGATGGTGGGGGTGAACCTCCTGTATGGGAGAGAAGGGTTTTCTCACTACATGGAAAATCTGAACAGAAAAAAACGGATACACTTATTTCCATTAAATTTTTAAACTTCTGATCAATGGAACAAAGTGAAAATACAAGCTACCTTGTAGAAGAAGATAATTTCCACTGACATTACTGACAAAAGCTTAGGATCTAGACTAAACAAGAATTCTTACAAATCTCAAAACAAACAAACAAGGCTAATAATGTGATAGAAGAAGAAAGGCAAAGGAAGTGAAAAGGAAATTCAGAAAGAAGAAATTATGTTCCCAAAACAATAATATCCTTATCCTGATTAGTAAGCAGGGAATAGCAAATTCAAACTGAAGTGAGATACAATGCAACATCCAACAAATTGCAAATAAAAATAAAAGGTTTGCTAAGGCTGAATATTACTTAGCAAGGGAACTCATCCACCCATTTAGATTAAGTTGGATCTTGCTGACAAAAACTTGGAGGGATATCGGTAAATATCAGCTCTACTTGAAGACGTTCTGGGACACATCAGTCCTCTCCTAGTATACATCCTGGAGAAATGTATGCACGCAAGCTGTAAAAGACATTTAGATAAATGTGCTCAGAGTCTGTAGCAGCGAAGAACTGGAAAAATGTTTTTATCAACGGGAGAATGAGTCAATAATGGCACATTGTGTGTGGTGGCTCAAATAAAAGAGCCTAAGATACACTGTGTGTATGACCAAGTGTTAAACGTGTGTTGAGGACAAGCTTCTGCTGAGGCTCGCAGTCTGCTGGGGCTGCTGTCACAGCACCACAGGCTGGGGCTTCTTTCCCCAGTTCTGGAGGCTGGCAAGATGGAGGTGCTGGCGGATTCCGTTTCTGGTGAAGGTCCTGTTCCTGGCCTGTAGGTGGCTGTCTTTTGTACTCCCCAAGTGGAGAGACCTCTGTCTTCCTCTTTTTATAAGGGCACTAATCCCATCATGGGAGCCCCACCCTCATGACCTCATCTCAACCTAATTACTTCCTAAAGGTCCCACCTCATTGGGGTTTTGGGCACCAATATATGAATTTGAGGTGGGGGGAGCATTAACATTTATTTCAGAGCAAGAAGGCTACATGAATATATCATTTATTAGATACTCTAAAATCATTCATACATATACTATGGCTGTGTGTATAAGTAAATTATTTAAAAATATTCATGGGAATAATAACTAGAGTTCAAGGTAGGTAGAAAACAGAAAAAGAGGATGTGGGAGAAAAGCACAGACATATCTGTTACGTTCATTATTATTTTTAAATCTAAAGCGTATATGGGAAAATAATAACGTTTGCCAATATATTGGGGGAAGTTATATGGGTGTTTATTATAATTTACCTTCTTTGGGTGGCTGAAACATTTCAAAATATAAGAGAAGTTCTGGCAAGGGGGCCTCTTGTGAAACTCCACAGAATCCTGTGAATGTAGCATACAGCCCAGCCCTGCAGGGAATCACCCCTCGAAGAATGCTGAGATTATGAACTGTTACTCCATCAAACTGCAGCCACCAGACTTGAAAAACCTGTGATGGCAGAAGAGGGTCTGGGGATTCTGCTGGCTGTACTTCAAAGCCCACCACCCAGGGTGCGGAAGTCCGCCTGCCAGGGTGCTGTGAGCTCCCAGGGTGATAAGGCACAGGGATCCCCTCCTGCTCTGACAGCCTCCTTCGTGAGCTCTCCTACAAAAGGCACTTCCAGGACACCGGGGTATTTTGCTGTCTGGCCCTGGGGTCCCTGTCTGCATAAAAAGAAGGAATCAATTCGTGAGCTCATTCTCAAATTTTAAGGGAGCACAAGTGTGTTATGTAACCAGTGTTAATAAGAATTGTGTTTCTCTTTATATACTCTGAAAGCTTGAGATCTCCAGTGCTATATGTCTGAATTAATTTGATTAGTCATCGCTTGTAATGCATATTTAAAATCTGATTTCATGGTAACACATAAAATAATCAAACATATTTTTAGTCATATTATACGCATGCTGATCAAGATTGAACTGATTTTTTTTTGAAAGAGAGAGATAAACCTAGGAGTCATCGAATAAAACTAAGCAAAAAGGAGCAGTAAATGCCCTGCTTTCTAATTAAGTGATAATAGAATCTTCACAGTATTTTATGAGGCAATAACCCAGCTGCCGGGTGGATGAACTGTAAGTCTGAGGCCAACTTCTATATCCTAAGAATGAAGTAGATTATTTCCTCATAAAAGAGTTCCTCAGAACCATTACTGCCGTAAAACTGTGTTGGCAAATCCTTTTGTTCTTTTCCAAAAGCCAAATAAGAAGGTGAATATCTAGTCTAAACGATGTGCAGCCCTGGCCCCTCCTGGGTGGTCTGTAACTGTGCTGAGTGAGGACACAGGAAGCCAATGAGGAGGAGAGATAGTGACTGAAAGCAGGTGTAAATCCCTGTGTGACTCTTCTCCTAAAGCCCTATTTTATTTTTAATTAGCATATAGAAGACACATGAACAGACAGATCCAGTTGGTATTAGGAATTGCATTACTAGGGATTAGCAAAATTGAGGGTTTGGTTTTAGGTTAATATACATTTAGTCGCGGCCAAGCCATGTTTGGTATTTCATAGCAAATCTTTATATTATAAAATGATTAAACAGAGAGAAATGATGGCACCTTAATGATGCTATAGAAGACTTGGAAGATTTAACTAATTACGTTAATTTATAAACAACGAAAATATAGATTGTATTTCCTGTTTTCAGAAAAGGGACTAAAAGGAGTAGTGAAAATGTAGTTAAGTCAAAATGTATTTGAAGTATATTAGCTTCTCAACTCAGAGCTGTGTTGAGATAATCTGATTATAAACAAAGATGTCTCAAATTTTCATTACACAGGTTGATGATTAGGGAATACTGTATCTAGCCTTGAAGCAAACCCAAGAACTGATAAAGCTACTCCACTTGGAATATGTTATTTTCATTATATCCTCAATCACAATGTGATTAAAAAACAAAGTTGCATTAAATGGTTATGTTGCTGTTCCTGTTCTTCATTTGGGGGCAGAGTGGAGACGGGCATCCCTACATCTCACAGGGCACTGGAGCTCAACTAAGAAATTGCGTTTGAGCCGGCAACAAATGAAATGATTTTTGACATATTTATCATAAAAAGACATAATGGAACCTTATATGCAAAAGATTGTGCTAAAGTAGCATTTTGTGACTCACTGCAAATCCTGCTGACAAACAGTCACATCCCCCATGGTGGTGACTCAGTTAGCGGGGGTGGTGCCGATGGGAACACTCACAACAGGAAAGGGTGGACTGGGCCTTCAGGTGCATCAGAGGTGAACAGTTTTGAACCTGTCTCTCCCACACTTACGCCTTGAGCATCCCTCTAATTTGGAAATAAATCTCTCACTGCGTTTCTGTGAGAGTGATCCACATCAGCATTATAAAAATACACCAGCAGTGCAGGGAAATACAAAGATAAGAGCAAAATTTTACCATGAATCTCACCACTTAGAAATAAAAGTCTCAATCTCTCTAGGCATGTTGGCAGAAACACAGAGAGCAAAAGAAAGAAAAAGAGAGAGGGAAACAGTGTGATAATATGGGATCATACTCTATACAGTGTGTTTCTAGGATCAAATTTAATCTGAATTTATTACAAGAAAAACTGAAAGAGATCAAGGAAATACTGAAATTGAGATGAGTGTCTTTATTTTAAGATGCATGTTACTACATGGTATTTAAAATAACACCAAGCTTATTGGGACTTTTATGGTGGTGCAGTGATTAAGAACCTGCTTGCCAGTGCAGGGGACACAGGTTTGATCCCTGGCCCGGGAAGATCCCACATGCCATGGAGCAACTAAGCCCGTGCACCACAACTAGTGAGCCTGCGCTCTAGAGCCCATGTGCCACAACTACTGAGCCCGCGTGCCTAGAGCCTGTGCTCTGCAACAAGAGAAGCCACCGCAGTGAGAAGCCCATGCACTGCAAGAAAGAGTAGCCCCCACTCACCGCAGCTAGAGAAAGCCTGCACACAGCAACAAAGACCCAATGCAGGAAAAAAAAACACACACACACACACACCAAGCTTATTATAAAAATATGAAGAGGGTTGCAATCATTATTTTTAACTACAGATTTCCATTTTCAGATTGTGTGTGGATCCCTGCCATAAAGTCAAGGGATTCAATGTTCTTTTCAATTCACTCTTCAGATCAACTTTGTTAGTGTGGCAGCAATGACCTTCGTAACCAGGACCATAAATCTCGCTGTCGTTTTGTCTTAGTTCTATGTTTAGACAGATACAATGCTCTTGCTTTTCCAGTCTTAGTTCCTCATTTTTATTCACTTTAACTTGGTGGTATTTATGCCTGTTTTCCCCATCAAGGCCTACAGTGGGTGACGCCTTTCTTCCTTCCTTTTGTGTCAGACTCTATTGCCTCTCTTGAGTTGCTACAAATGCGTGACAAAGTTTTCTTATTCCCAGATCCCTTCAATCCCCTGCTCCTTGCTGTAGATATGTATTTCCCGACTCCATCATCCTCATTCTACAATTCGCACTCATTGCTCTCTAAGTCTTCTATGACCTTGCTTGGCGTTTGCTGCATTGTTCTCTAGAGTTGGAGCAAATCTTCTCTGGATGCCATCTCCACGTTAACATACCCTGCATGCTGTGTGAGAAAGCGTGAACTCAACAGGCCTGGGCTGGGCCAACCCTGTTTATCCCTAGAGAGGCCAGTTTCAGATCCAGCCCTTGGACAGCTCCTGGGAACAGAACTCCCGGAACATTCTGTTTCACCGTGTCTGTAAACCTGAGGCCTTGAGCCACACTGAAACAGTTTGTTCAGACAGTTTATGCTGAAGATATGATAGATGGTGAATAGCTGCCATCCTCCTGGGCTCTGGAGCTTCAGCAACTGAGGCCACCACACAGGGGCTGCACGCTACGTGACTGACTCCCAGTAAAAACCCTGGACACCGTGCTCTTGTGAGAGCCCTGGTTGGCAGCACTGCAGAGTGTTGCTTGACATCAGTGGGAAAGTTGTGTGTCCTGTGCGACTCCACTGGGAGGGGAGTACCTGGACGCTTGAGTCAGGTTTGCTACGAGCTTTGTCCAGAGCACTGTCTCTTTGGCTGATTGTATTGTGTCCTTTGCTGTCACGGCCACATAAGACGTTCTAGCAAATCAGGACGTCTGAGGGTGCTCTGGCGGGCCCCAGCACGCTAATTAAGTCATTTCACCCAATGGTACAGCAAGTGATGATCGTGATTGAAAATCATTTCTGGGGAAATCTGAGACTGTGCTCCATTCTCTTTTCCTGTCCTAATCTACCATTCAGAAAGCTGTTGATAATCTGGATTGGGTTCTTAAGTACCCGATTATTCTCTCTCTAGAAATGGTTTGAAATGTCTCTTTATCTTTGATTTTCTGGCTCCATTTATTCAGTTTATATTTGGCAAATGCCGTCATGAAGTCGTGAAGTGGTCCTTGCGGCTATGACACAGGCTGTCCTCCAGTTGGTCACCATTCTGCCCTTTGTGCCTCCTGGGTCTTGCTCAGCATCCACCAGCCCCTTTCTGCAGAGGCTGACCCCGCTGCACATCTCCTGTGATTCTTCCGACTTGTGTCTTTGTAGACAGCTACCCACAGAATGTGATCCCCCAAATTCATGTTAAATCCTGAAATTCAATGTGATCATCTTTGGAAGGTGATGAGGTCATGATCGAGGAGCCTTCAAGAATGGGATTAGCTCTTATAAAAGACACCCCCGAGAGCTCCCTCGCCCCATGAGGACACAGTGAGGAGATGCCATCTATGAACCAGGAAGGGGGCTCTCAACAGACACCGAATCTGCTGGCACCTTGACTTTGGACTTCCAGCCTCGAGAAGTGCGAGAAACAAATGTCTGTTGTTTAGAAGGTATGCAGTCTATGGTACTTTGTTGTAGCAGGCTGAGCTGACTACGACATAATTTTTCTTTCATCCATCACTGGGATGAAATTCACCTTGAATTTCTAGAAATTCATGCATCTCTTTTATTTAATAGAGATACTCCTATCGATCTATCTTAGGACATCCGTGACTGTATTTTCTTTTTAAAATTTATTTTACTAAGAGTTATGAGAAAGATACGTTAATGGCTCCATCAACCACCTGGGACAAACTCATTCTAAAGTTTGTAATAAGATTTTTACCTAATGACACTTATGCTAAGAGAAGAAATAAAAGGCTGAAATGGAAAATCACTGGCGAGACTGCAAAGGCACCTGGATTATTGCAACAAGCAACGACTGAGTGTCCAACAATCAGGGCTGAGGTCTGTTTCATCATACAGTGGCTGTGGACCATCTCGAGGCCTCAGATAATCTGTCTTTTAGAGGCACTGTTCTCTCACCAATGAAGTAAAGATAAACTGGCTTAATTTGGAAATCTGGTAGAAGTTCTTTGTATTTCTTTAAGCTGATGCATTCAATAGAGCTGTTTAAATTCAAACATTGGACCATTCACGTCAGGTTTTAGCAAATTTCTCTAACACACCTAATTAGAGTTTTATAATTTTTTTTTTTACTTTTTAAGAAATTAATTTAGAATTTTACCATCTTGCCCATTTTTTTAATTGCAGGGAGAGTTTTCTTTATACCACTTCTAAATCAGTGTTTAGTAATGTCATGATTTCTAGGTTTTTCAAAAAATTTCCTTTAAAAAATTTTTATTTATTTTGTTTTATTTTACTTTTAAGTAAACATACTATTGAAGGTGTACAACATGATGATTTGACGCACACATTCACAGTGAAATGATTATTACAGTCGAGCTAACATGTCATATCCTCACAGTTACCATCTCTTTGTGGCGAGAGCCCTGAAATCTGGTGCATTTCCGATGGTCAATACAGTGTTATTAACTGTAGACTTATTCATCCGACATAACTGCAACTGTGTACCTTCAGACCGGCATCTCCCCCTTTCCCCCAGCCCTTGTCTGGTTCCTGGGGGCAGCCTGGTGCTGGGGTGGCCTTGAGCCTGAGTCACTGTGGCCAGCCTAGCACTGGGGGTAGGGGGGACTGGCAATTGGGCCCATGGTGGGGGGCCTGGCCCTCAGTCTGTGGGGCCTCTGGGTGCTGGGATGGGTCCTGGGTACAGACCTGGACCCTGGGTCCACTGGATCCAGGGTCCATGGGGGCCAGCCGGAGTTTGGTGTGCAGGTGCCTGGGGTCACAGGGGCCAGCCCAGCAGCAGAGTTCACGGGGGTGACCTGGGCCGGGGGCTCACTTCACTCTCCCGCCCACAGGGAGGCGTCTCTCTCCAGCTGGGCCGTCTGGGCGATGTAGCTGATTCAGGTGATGAGCCTGCCCTCCCTCCCTCTTCAGGCATCTGCTCTCACGTCTGTGCTCCCCAGGGGCCGTAATCCCTCACCTGGATGGAGTCCTTGGCTCTCGGGAAGGTATTCTCGTGCCTGGATAGATGTTTCTGCAAAGGGACGAGCACTGGAAACGCCCTTTTCCTCCATTTTGCTGACGTCACCCACCCACACCCTCCCCTCCCTTTCATTTAGTGAAATTATTTTTTGTTTTCTTTCTCTGGACATTTCACCTTTTTTCTTTCAGCCTTTTAAAGCATTAGGCTCTACTCAAAAAGAGTAGGGAGGGCTTCCCTGGTGGCGCAGTGGTTGAGAGTCTGCTTGCCGATGCAGGGGACACGGGTTCGTGCCCCGATCTGGGAGGATCCCGCATGCCGCGGAGCGGCTGGGCCCGTGAGCCACAACTACTGAGCCTGCGCGTCTGGAGCCTGTGCTCCACAACAAGAGAGGCCGCACGACAGTGAGAGGCCCGCACACCGCGATGAAGAGGGGCCCCCGCTCGCCGCAACTGGAGAAAGCCCTCGCACAGAAACGAAGACCCAACACAGCCAAAAATAAATAAATTAATAAACAAATTTAAAAAAAAAAAGGGTAGGGAAATCCCAGGGCACTTGACAGTGTTATCTGGGAGAAGACCTCTCAGACCCTACTTTACTTTCTTTTTATATTATTTACTTTTTCCACTCTTATGTCAGAAGGTAAATAATTTTCTCTTTTAGGCGTTTATTGTATTGTTCTATTGTTGTACTGTTCTATCCAAAGCATTTCACTTATTTCTTCCTTGACATTTCAGATCCAAACCCTGTTTCAATCTTGTCTCTTATGCATAGCTGCTGTTTGTCACCATCTTTTTCTGCTTGTTTTAATGTCCATTTTTCATGACAATACAATTCTCATATTTCCCTCTCTTTTTCTTGGTGAGCTTTATTTAATGCCTCCATTCTTCTCTGATATCTTTTTTTTCTTCTCACCTGGTGTCAGTCTATGTAAAATTCTCTTACTTGCCTTTTTCTGTAATTTTTTGACTATAATGCTTTTTCTTTCCTATGAGAGTTCTTTCTATAACAAGCAAATCCGCAAGAGAGAACACATTTGATTTTACCTTTTTCATTGAAAAATCTTCTTTATAACTTATCCAAACATAGCCTACTTTATTGAAATTCTTGTAAGAAGATATAGCTTATTCTTTTTAATAATTCTTGTATGGTACATTAAATTATTTCTGGTTCAGGAACTTATTTTCCTTCCACATACCTCTGTCAAACTTGAAGTTTGTTCATTATAACATAATCAGAAAAATAAACAGTAGTATTATATTACTGTTCACAATCTAGTTTCCTTGCTGATTAATTCTTTCAGTTTTGTTGTTTGTTTTTCTTTGCAGAAGCAAATAATCAACGTGAATGTATATATGAGTCGTGTGTGTATTATATATATTTACTCGTGTGTGTGTATCTATCTATCTGTCTATCTATCTGATCAGGTACGCACTTAGGAATCAATAACTTCGGACTTGTCAATTAAAAACAGCGTGGCACAGAATTCATCTTTGGTGCCTTTTCCCCAAGATATACTTGCAATGCTGACTTAATACTAATATCTTCCTGCTCTATCCCATATAGACAGACTCATCCTAAAAGCCACAGTTATGTTTTCCTTTGTAAATCCATGTGGAGAGAGAAGGAGGCAGACACTTTCTGTCCTTGACCAAAGATTTAAGTACACTTGGCAAGAAAACACGAAGTGACGTGCTCTTGTGTCAGGACTGACTTTTAGCAACACCTAGGAGCACAACGTACAAAATGTCAGCCTTTCCCAAAGTTTACTGAGCACCAGTATTTTATATTTTATTACATTGCTATATTTTGGCAGTTGCAACTAAACAGATCTAGTCCTTTGAATTCACCAAAATTAAAAATACGTATTTTACAAAGGTCAAGCGGTACCTGGGAGGATGTAGACTAAACGCTGGGTGGTGGATGTGAAATTGGAGTGGCGCTGCTTCCCTGCCGCCCCCTCATGCCGGGTAAGACAGTGAAGCCCTGCTTTCTGTGCATCCTCCCAGTGACCAGTCTGTGCCCTGACGCTGAGGGTCTTCTTATCACCCAGTGGCCCTGCAGCGCCCCCCTCAGACCCTGCGTGGAGGGTCCACCCTTCTGACTTCGGTCCTCAGCCCTCTCCCAAGCTCTCTCCCAGACACTCGTAATTCTGAGCTGCTTTCTGTGGACTCCACAGGCATAGGTGAACTTCAGGGCTTCTTCCCCATGAAACGGTTTTGGGGAATGAGGATGTGGGGACCAGCCCCCCTATGACCCCCAGGGACTCTCCAAGTCCTCCTGGTGGCTAAGCACACTCACTCCCTGTGCTCAGCGTCAGAACTGAAGACCTGTGCTATCCACACCTGATCACTCATCACGGTCTCCCCTCTCTTCCTTCTCCAGAGCTGGAGGCTTTTATCCTCCCCTTTCTCGCCTGGAGGGACATATTCTACCCAGCTCTTTGATCGCAGAACCCCTGGATTGGCCCACACAGATGGGAGGGACTCAGTCCCTGATGCCTTCAGGAATCTCCTTCCACCTCCGGCCATAACTTCCATCTCCATTCTTGCTTTCCTCTCGAGGGTTTGTATTCCGCTGGGATGTCGGTCCAACAATGTAACACAGCACTCTTCTCATTTTCTTTATTTTCTACCTTTACTCTTATTTGCAGGAGCCTCCGCAGAAAGCTTGCTGCATCCTTTCAATGGGAAGAATCAGCTTCTCCGTGCTGAGTCTCCTGCTCTGTCACAGACGTTTATTTTCATGTTTCTGACCTACATGCCCCATTGCTCCTGGAAGCTCACAAATTTTACTGTGTCCTGCCCTGATATCCCCCAAAACCATTCCTGTTCGCATTGAGTCAGAGGCCTCTGGTTCTATTGTTCCTCTTTTCCTTTCTTTCTGGAACCTTCCAGCTAACACTTGCACCTGCTTCCCTTTTATTTTGTTGGTTGTAGGAAGGTTTTCAAGAATATGCTGCCTATCGCCACAAAAGCCCCTATATATAATTTCCAGTTTATAAAATAAAATGTCCTTCTATTTTCCCTGCTTCTAAAATATGTCTACTTTCTATAAATTAGACTCATTAATGGGGGGGGGCACAGCGTATACAGTATAACTTCAAGGAAAGAGCCAGATGTTATATGTGATTAGTTGATATAAGGGATAGTTGTTTTCACAGTTAATTTCCCCAGATCTACTGCTACTTTTATTAGTTACAGCATCATAATATTTAAAGCACATCATACTTTCTTAAGTCACTAATCTTAACTCCCCAGTTTAAACTCACAAACACTCTTTTGTTTTCCCCCTTGGCCGCACCGTGCAGCACGCGGGACCTTACCGACCAGGGATCGAACCCATGGCCCCTGCAGTAGAAGCACGGAGTCTTAACCACTGGACCACCAGGGAAGTCCCATAAACTCACAAACACTCTTAATTCTCACCTACTTTCTATAAACCCCAATATTTCTATAAAAACCAATATTTTTCTATGAGGTCTGTTTCTTTTTTTAAAATTTCCTTAGAGGTAAATAATTTATTTATGCCTCAAATATTGACAGATGGCTATGTCCTGAGGTTGATACAAAGGAAACAACCCTGCAAGAGGCCCCAAGGAGGAGCTCCATATCCCATCCCGTGGGGACTCATGTCACATGTCACACATGACATTAACGTCCCAATAAGAAGGTAGAAAGGACATGACATGTGTCTTCAACACTTTAAGCACGGAGTCCTAGGCACTGGACTGCCAGGGAATTCCCGTAGACTCACTGTGTTTCTTATTTCACTGTGAAAAGGACATTCACACACTGAGATTGTTTTGGGGTGCCATTCCCAGTACCACAGTCTAAAGCTGCTTTGCCAGGAATTCTAACAATTTCATAAGCACTTGATCCCCTATTTTATTTTTCTGCTTAAAATCACTTTATTTCCTGCAAATGGACCCCAGCGATCTTACTTTCTTACTAGCAGTTCATCTACACATTTACTCTTTCTCTTCTGCGTTTTGCTCCCACTACAATCCTTAAAGAATAACGAAAGAGTTTATATATATAATTTGTCAATTTTTTAATGCATCTATTAAAATGACTTCATGCCTCTTTTTTTTTTTCCGGTACGCGGTTCTCACTGTCGTGGCCTCTCCCGTTGCGGAGCACAGGCTCCGGATGCGCAGGCTCAGCGGCCATGGCTCACGGGCCCAGCCGCTCCGCGGCATGTGGGATCTTCCCAGACTGGGGCACGAACCCGAGTCCCCTGCATCGGCAGGCAGATTCTCAACCACTGTGCCACCAGGGAAGCCCCATGCCTCTTTTTTCTTCAGATAATTAACATGGAGAACTATACGCATTGATTGATTATCAAATGCTAAACTAGTCCTCGTTCCTGGCTTAATCCCACTTGACTCTGATATTTTTTTCTTTTTATTTATTGTTGAGTAATGCTGGCCTCATAAAATGAGTACTCTCCACTTCCATTTTCTGGAAGCAGTTCTATAAAATTGGTATTATTTTTTCCCTAAACACATAACAGAATTTACTAGCAAAATCTGTTACCTGTGGTTTTGTTTGGAAGTTTTTAAGTACAGATCTAATTTCTTTCATGGATATGGGATCATTCGGGTTATCTGCAGTTTTTTCTTGAGTGAGTTTAGTAGTTTGTATTAATATCTTTCACAGAATTGGTCCATTTCATCTGTTTCTACGCTGACTACTGGTGGATACAGAATTATTCACAGTAGTTACTCTTCTTCTCAGTCTTGGGTGCTGTGGTTGAGAAGCACCTCCTCCATGCCCCTGCACTCCTGTATTGCTAATTTGTATCTTCTTTCTTTGTTTTTGGTTAGTAGGCTTAGAAATTTATCATTTTTATTGTTCTTAAAAAAAACAAACTTCTAGGTTTATTTATTTGATTTTCTGTCCTAAAATTCTTTTTCTTCTTCTTTTTTTTTAAGAGCTGCTAACTTTCTTGCTTACTTCCCCCTAACTGCTTTGGATTTAATTTGCTAAGCTTTTTCTGTGTGTGTGTGCGTGTGCGTGTGCGTGTGTGTGTGTGTGTGTGTTTTAAGTCGAAGTTTATATCGCTCCTTGTTCTTTTCATAAAAGTAAGCATTCTAATGCTATAAATTTTCTGCCATTGATTGCTTTAGCAGAATTCCATCAAATTTGGTATGTTACATTTTCATTTAGTTTAAAATATTTCTTATTCGCCTTGGAAATGAAGCAGGTTGCTTAATTTCCCAATGTTTGGGGAATGTTCCATATTTTTACTGGGGACTTTCCAGATATCTTTCACTTATTAATTCTAGTTTAATTATGTTATTATCTGTGAATATCCTTTGTGATATTTCTATTCTTTGACACTTATTAATCTTTAGTTATTGAGTCAAGTGTTCAATGAATATTAAGTGGGCCATGTTATTTAAGAGTATGTATCAGATCTTCTAAAAAGATATATATACACACACATATATATACTATATACTTTAAATATATATATTTTTATATATATATATAATTCTGACAGAAGAATGATAAGAATGAAGTTTTCATTAAAACATGAACTTTTAGAATTATAGTAACTGCAGTCAGTTACTATATGAACCCCTTTATGACTATGAACCCCTTTATGACTACGGTTAGACTAAAGTGAATATTTTGGCATCTCTATTCAGGAAGGTAGTTTTTTTAGTGTTGGCCAGGGACAAGTCTTAAGTGATTATACTGTCAAACTGGCACTGTCTCCTCCGACTTTCCCCTCTAAAGCCTACTGACAGAGAAGTTTCTTAAATCACTACATTCTACAGGGAAGAAATAATTGAGTTCCATACAACAAATATGTCACCTAGCAAATGTCTCTCTGCCTGAAATAAGTGTAGGCACCTGCCAGGTTCCATGTTCAACACAAGGGATGCTTTATTTCTGTAGGTGCATGTGTTCGCAGAGCTCTCCCCACAACTATCATGAGACTGAAATTATTGCTCCAACTCCCACTTTCATGACTATGTTACAACAACTTTAGAAGCATAATTTTAAAACTGTAATAGCTGAATAATTAAGCATTGAGTACTTAGCAACACTGTAATTAAAGAGCGATAGCTGCCCTTTCTCCTCTGTAATTATCTGTGTAAGAAGAAGGTTGATACTACTTAAAAGACATGCACGGTCTTCTCAAAGATGTTGATGAGAAATTCTTAACCCATGAAAAGAAGTCCCTCTATTGCTTTATATAGTTAATATTCATACCAGAGAAGCAAATGTATGATAGAGGATGACCTGGGGTCTAATTTTAGTTCTGCTGATAAAGAGCTGGGGGCGTGTCTACCTGATCTGACACAGTCTGCAGTGCGGGCTCCCTGAGGACTGAGGCTGACAGGCCACCTGTTGCAGGTAGGCAACATAAAGATTTCTTGGTACCAAAGAGCAACAGCTCTACATGTCCGAGATTAGACGGAGGTCTGTCATCTGTCTCAGGGCCATTCATCCTGACCTGTCTCTCAAAGGTGTTCACGTAGCATAGTAACTTCCAGGGATCACCCTCTTCTGATGCACTGTAATACTTGAGGAATTTACTGACATGTTTATGTTCTTATTTCCACCGTGATGAAAAGCAACATCTTATTAGCACGAGACAGGATTGAATTATACACTAAGTTCACTCAACGGGACACCACGGCACCTATTTCAAAAGAAAGCATCCATCCATCCTCAAAAACAGGCCACGGTCAAACACACAGTGACTACTGCACGATTCCTTGTTTTCCATCTTTCTTTTATGTTCCTTGTGCTTTTTTCTGGCACTCGGAAAACAGAAAAGTAGAAGTAGACCCTGAAGACTGAAACGTGTTCATCTGGAGAAGAAGGTAAAGCAGAGGCGTTCCCTCCGGAGTTACCCGAGGAATTGGAGTCAGGGGAGGAATAAGGCAAGACCAGGAGAGGGACGGGAAGCAGTGGTCTGCTGTTCCCAGGAGAGGTCCACAAAGAGCAGGGTGGCGGCGGGGCGGCGGCTTGGTCTATGCGATGGTTGGTAAAGGTTTGTGGTAGCCTCTGGAGGTGTTGACTGAGGTTTATTTTCATGATTAGCTAGATCAATACATCAGTGCCTTCTTCCAGGGTTACCAGAGAGCAGAGAGAAATCCACACAGTAAATAAGCCAAAACAGTATCACCAAATCCAAACAGAGTACACACAGCCATGGAAATGAGGCAAGAAATAATCTGCAGCTAAGATTCCAAAATCTGCTCTTGGTATTAAGTGCAACTGGGATGCGGGGAGGAGGGCCCTCTGACATGACCCACCCGGGGCTCCGTCTTAATGAGCAGGTAGGCGTGGGAGGGGGCGGAAGGGCTGCCTGGGAAGTTTCTGTAAACAAATCATTCACGGTGAATGACAATCAGAATGAGCCTCATAAGGGCAACTTTTAACCAACAGAGAGAATTGGGTCTGATTAGCTTGTAACTTTCAAAATACCGTTAAAAAAATCATACTCAAAGGGTTTCAGTGTTTTGGCCTGATTACTCAGAGTTGCTTAAAAAATAAAAGAAACTTCCAGTTAGTTACTGGATATGCATTTAATGGCCAAAACTTATGGTGGTAACTATTTTTTTATTAACTATATTGAGTGTATTTTACAATTAAATGCACTCATATTAAATGTAGAATGGGATGAGTTTCTAACAAACATTGGGTTGGCTGAAATGTTTGTTCAGTTTTTTTCCGTAAGGTGGCTCTAGTAGCACTCAGTTGTCTTTAAGTTAATTTGAAACAATTTTGTTAGATTGTAGGTGACAGCTGTCATATCAGCATGCATTTAAAAAAAGACATCAAAATTGGTGAATTTTTGTGTAGCCATCTAATATGGAAGATGAAAGAAAAGAGCAACATTTCCAGCATATTATGCTTTATTATCTCAAGAAAGGTAAAAATGGAACCGAAATGCAAAAAAAGATGTGTGCAGTGTATGGAGAAAGTGCCGTGACTGATCGAAGGTGTGAAAAGTGGTTTGTGAAGTTGCGTGCTGGAGCTTTCTCACTGGATGATGCTCCACGGTTGGGTAAACCATTTGAAGTTGATAGCAATCAAATCGGGACATTAATTGAGAACAGTCAACATTATACCATGCGGGAGGTTGCCAACATACTTAAAATATCCAAATCAAGCGTTGAAAGTCATTTGCACCAGCTTGGTTATGTTAATCGCTTTGATGTTTGAGTCCCACATAAGTTAAGCGTATTTCCGCACGCAATTCTCTACTTAAATGTAATAAAAACGTTCCGTTTTTCAAAAAAATTGTGACGGGTGATGAAAAGTGGATATTGTGCGATAATGTAGAACATAAGGGATCGTGGGGCAAGCGAAATGAACCACCACCACCACACCAAAGGCCAGTCTTCATCCAGAGAAGGTGATGTTGTGTATATGGTGGGATTAGAAGGGAGTTCTATTATGAGCTCCTTCTGGTAAACCAAAACGATTAATTCCAACACGTACTGCTCCCAATTAGACCAACTGAAAGCAGCACTCGACGAAAAGCATCCAGAATCAGTCAGCAGAAAACACATCATCTTCCATCAGGATAACGCAAGACCGCATGTTTCTGTGATGACCAAGCAAATCCTGTTCCAGCTTGGCTGGGAAGCTCTGATTCATCCACCGTATTCACCAGACATTGCACCTTTGGATTTCTATTTATTTAGGTCTTTACAAAATTGTCTTAATGGAAAAAAATGTCAATTCCCTGGAAGACTGTAAAAGGCACCGGAACAGTTCTTTGCTCAAAAAGATAAAAAGTTTTGAAAAGATGGAATTATGAAGTTGCCTGAAAAATGGCAGAAGGTAGTGGAATAAAAGGGTGAATACATTGTTCGATGAAGTTCTTGGTGAAAATGAAAAATGTGTCTTTTATTTTTACTTAAAAACACCGAAGGAACATTTTGGCCAACCCAGTATTACATAACCACAAATGAAAATATAAAACAGAAAGCTTCCATCGTGACCTTCGGGCCCTTTTCTCCTAGCCTTTAGGCAACCACAGATCTGCTTTGTGATACTGTACATTAGCTTTGCTTTTTCTAGAATTTCATATAAATGGAATCATGCAGTATGTTTTCTCTTGTGTCTGGCTTCTTTTACTCAGCATAAAATTTTGAGATCATCTAGGTTGATGTTTATCAGTTGTCTGTTTATTTTATTACAGAGCACTAGTAATTCAGTGTATAGAAAACCACGTACATACAATTCACCCTGCAGTGTTCTGAATTTTACCTATTACTTGTGCTTACCATATTCCGTATCCTTAGCATATGAAAAAAAATTCCAAAGCCGACTCTTTTAACCCTGATCTTTAGTATGAAATATATTCTTAACTGTGATCCCAAATACTTGAATATACATATGTATAGGTGTCTGTGTGTATATAATATAAATTATGAACATAATCATATAAGCATGTACACAACGTATGAGTTTACATAATGGAAAAAATTCCAAAGCAAGAGCAAGCTTCGCTATTTAAAGTCCTCTGCATTCTGATCTATGTCACATATAACAAACGATGATCAGAATACACTATATTGATTTCAAAACCCATTCATGGGTCAAGACGCACAGTTTGTCGAGGAAGAACTCAGAATATCTTTTTTTTTTTTTTTTTTTTTTTTTTTGCGGTACGCGAGCCTCTCACTGTTGTGGCCGGTCCCGTTGCGGAGCACAGGCTCCGGACGCGCAGGCTCAGCGGCCATGGGTCACGGGCCCAGCCGCTCCGCGGCATGTGGGATCTTCCCGGACCGGGGCACGAACCCGTGTCCCCTGCAACGGCAGGCAGACTCTCAACCACTGCACCACCAGGGAAGCCCTAGAATATCTTGATTACCAGGTTGCCAACCTGTTACACAGGGTCTTGCTTTCCTGAGCTACTCAGGATTTGCCTCAGTAAAGGTACTAGATTCTTATGCTGTGGGGCTGAATCCTTGTTCTCTTCCTCACTGTCAGCTGACCCATCAGACCCTGGTCAGTAAGACCTTCCTTTCCCGACCCTCTGCCTTGGCTGGAGGGTCAGTTACAATTTTCTATTTAGGAAACTTTTTTGAGTTTATATTCTGATTTGAAACTATGTTCTATGCAGGTGAAGTGTCTGAACCCTAGGTGCATATGATAAATATTCATTTCTCCTTTCTAAGCAAACAGTGGTGGTTGCCAAATTAGATTCTACTTTATGCAATTTTCCAGTCTCTCTTCCTATATATTTGTGCATTTAAGCCTTATGTGATTCTATCAGTTTGCTGGACACGCTGTCTCTGCTTAGACTCCTAAGTCTAGTGAAATAAAAGAATGCATTACATTGTTAAAGATAAATATAAAGATTTATGATAGGTCCTTATTTTATGCATTAATTTTCCCAAGGCAAAGACCATGCAGTATTCACTTGTTCTCTGCTGTGAATCTGGGAGAAAGCATGACACACAAGAGGTACCTAGTTAATGCTGAGTGAATATATTTATCAAAGCTATTACCCTTTTATTTTCTGTCTACTGAAGCTCATTGAGGAAACAATCATGCAGAATGGGTTCTGGTAGAAAGCAGAGTCGCTGTCCTGAGCCAGTTTTGTTATCTTGGGCAAAGTCATTTCTGGGTCTCAGTTTTCTCCTCGATAAAGTGTGGGTAATAGTAGGATTCAGATATTGTGGTGATGATAACTTAATATATGTGAAACACTTAAGAAAATGTTTAGCAAATAACATATAGGTGTTAAGCGTTATTGTTATATGTTGTAGGAGAGCAGAGTATGCCACTCTGAATATGCCTCTTTGGCATAAGGATTATTTTGAGAAACAGCTGACTGGGGTCTGATGGGAGAAGCTCTGAAAACAGTAGAACTTACCTTTTGTAAGGGAAGTTTACATTCATAAAGGAAATCCTCATTTGTAAAGGTGTCTCCCGCTCTGTATCTGGAAGAGATGAGACTCCAATCATGGCTTAAATCTGCATAAAAAGCCTCACCCTTGTTTCCTGTGCTTTTTTCTGATCACCACAGAACCAGGCTCCCCAAGAACCTTCTTCTTTTGTTTTAGCTGAAGATGGTATTTAAACCCCAAATTCTAAGCCATCTCTTTGAGTTACTCTTCCCTGAGTTTCCCATGTATGTATGAGATGTACGCGTTAATAAACTTCTGTTTTTCTTTTGTTTATCTGTCCTTTATTACTGGGGCCCCAGCGGAGAACCTGGAAGAAGGGGAGAAGGAAAAGATTGCTTTCCTCCCCTACGAATCTTAACACTTATGCTTGGTGTTCAAGAATGCTACCCCAAAGGACTAAGAGAAAGAGAAAAAAATGTGTATTTTTAGTTCGTAACTTCCGTTTCACACTTCTGTGGATTTATTCTTTGGTTCAAATCCTAATTCTTTTTTTTGTCGTTGTTTTTGTTTTGCCCTGCAGAAATAAGAAATTAATCACTAAACTGATTATTCCTTCTTACCTTGTTGTGAATTTTTCCATGTGAAGTATTTGTGTATAAACATTTTTATTATTATGTGTTGACAATAAATTGCTCTCTGGGGGAAAAATTCCCTATCTCAGGAGTGAGGAGAGGTGTACCATTTTTCAGGTTTGGTCTTTTCTTGCATCTACACCCTGAAATGACTGTCACCCTGGCTTCCTGTCCACAGCCTCTTGTCACCTTTCCCTTTGGGGTTAACTGTGACACGGAGAAAAACGGGTCCTTTACGATGGTGAAGTCCTTGAAGTCAGAACAGACTCACTTATTTGTATGTATCTGTATGCAAGTGCCTCCCTACAGAAACAGTTCAACATATTTTTGTTAAAAGAAACATGAATTCACTCTTGGAATGTGTTTTTTTTAAACAGAAACCTTACAGCCACCCTCTCTGCTTTCACACGTTCATCAGAAAAGATGACCTAGTGGCGGTGTGCACACACTAAGTGAAACCCCAAAGAAGACACGAGAGCTGAGGGGAACTAGAGCTTTCATGCGCTCATGGGGACGACCCCCGAGTCAGGCAGGGTCGGGTAACAAAAGTCTCAGGTGGATCAAAGTGAATTTCCGAGAGACTGACAGCAGCAGGCTGCGGAGGAGAGTGATGGAGGCTGGAGGCTGAAGGACGAGGCCCCCTGCCCCTCCTCTGTCTCAGGATCTGGCTTCAGGGCCCGGAGCTCCACGTCCTGCCCTCCTGGGGGCTGGCATCCCTCCCAACCAGCAGTGTGTTCAGCAGAGTTTGCTTTCTGCTTCTTCTTTAGCAACCTTTACAAGGATGTATGTTGTTTGTAAAGCCCTTGAGAGCTCTTTTATTTATTTATTTTTTTGTGGTACGCGGGCCTCTCACTGTTGTGGCCTCTCCTGTTGCGGAGCACAGGCTCCAGACGCGCAGGCTCAGAGGCCATGGCTCACGGGCCCAGCCGCTCCGCGGCATGCGGGATCCTCCCAGACCGGGGAACAAACCCATGTCCCCTGCATCGGCAGGCGGACTCTCAACCACTGCGTCACCAGGGAAGCCCAGAGAGCTCTTTGAGTCATCTCTTCATCAGGGAAATAAAACATTTATGTTGATTTTTAACATATATATATATAATATACACACACACACACACACACACACACACACACACACGGAAGCTCAGTTCAACCAAATGATGGGCTATTTATTTCCTAGGGATGCTATAACAAAGTGTCACAAACTGGGTAGCTTGAAAGGATACAAATTTATTCTCTCAGTTCTGGAGTCAGAAGCTCAGAATCAAGGTGTCTGTCGGCAGGGCCACGCTCCTTCTGAATGTTCAGGCAGAAGATCCCTCCTTCTTCTGGGAGCTTCCGCCAGCTCCAGGCTTTCCTCAGCCAATGGCCACACCCCTCCAGACTTTGGTCAGTGTTCACATGACCTTCTCCTCTTTTCCTCTGTATTTCCTGTGTCTCTTACAAGGTTACTTGTCACTGTGTCTAAAGTCCACTCAGATAATCCAAGATGACCATCTCAAGGTCCTTAACTTAATCACACTGCCAAAGACTATTTCCAATACGACCACATTCACAGGTTCCAGGGGTCAAGACATGAACCTGTCTTTAGGGACCATCATTCATTGTGCAAAGGAGTGGAATATAGAAAAGATGCTATTTTTATTTAAAAATGATGGTGATCAGGCTTCCCTGGTGGCGCAGTGGTTAAGAATCTGCCTGCCAATGCAGGGGACATGGGTTCGATCCCTGGCCCGGGAAGATCCCACATGCCGCAGAGCAACTAAGCCCGTGCGCCACAACTACTGAAGGCCGCGCGCCTAGAGCCCATGCTGCAACAAGAGAAGCCATGACAATGAGAAGCCCGTGCACCGCAATGAAGCATGGCCCCCGATCGCTGCAACTAGAGAAAGCCTGCGCATGGCAACGAAGACCCAACACAGCCAAAAATAAATAAAACCAAATAAAATGTGGCGTCAACGGTCCTCCCCTCAACAGAGTTGTGGTGGGGATTATTATTGTGATATACATTAGCACAGCTTCATACTATGAAGATGTTATTGTTGTAACCTAAGAGCTCAAGGGAATGATTTTTAACCTGAAGAAATACTTCAATAATCTGTCAACTTTATTACAATTTCTCTTATGTTCCTTTATATTCTTCCTTTCGGTTTTTAAATTTTTTCTCATCATCCACGTTGTCTTTGTACATTTCCAACCCATCCACCCTGTGCATGATGTGCTAAGAAATGTGATGACATAAAATGAATGATTTTCTTTATTTTTATCTGTATTTTCTATTCAAGGAAATGGAGGCTCAGGCAAGGTTACAAAATACCCTATTCACAATAACAGTAAGTTGCAAAGCTGAGATTCAAATTGATTATCTCTGCACATCAGAAGATGCTTTTCTGTCCTATACTCTCAGGCCAGCATGCTCCCTCTCTGGCTTTCCGCCCCTGCTGGCACCATCCTGCCCTCCTTTCTGTGTGAGGACTTTGGAGAAAATCAGACTCTGGCTGACCTCAGGCTCCATGGTCTTATTCTGAAACTCTCAAAATCAGGCAACAAATGTCTCAGGTTTGATTACTAGCCAGTATGCTATACCCGGTCCTAAAGGAAAAGACTGATTGGATAGTATTAAAATTAAAAACTTCTCTTCACCAAAAGACACCATTAAAGAAGTGAAAAAGCAAGAACAGAGCAGAAGATAGTTGCAGCAAATGCAATGCCATTAGGGCATAAGTCCAGAATATAGAAGGACCTACAAATCAACCAGAACTCATCACCATCATCACCACCATCATCATTATCACCATCATCATCACTATCATCAACATCAACATCACCATCATCACCACCATCAATCATCATCATGACCATCATCACCAGCATCATCACTATCATCATCACCACCATCACCATTATCACCATCACCACCATCATCACTATCATCAGCAGCAGCACCAACATCATCATCACCATCACCACCATTATCATCACCACCACCACCACCATCACCATCACCATGATCACTATCATTGTCACCATGATGATCATCATCGCCATCACCATCATCGTCACCATCATCATCATCACCATAATCATCGTCATAACCATCACCATCATCATCCTCACCTTCATCCTCATCACCATCATCACCAACATCATTATCATCATCATCACCATCATCACTATCATCATTGTCATAACCGTCACCATCATCACCATCATCACAATCACCATCATCATCAGCATGGTCATGCCTAGAAACAGGTATCTCACAGAAGGGGGATTCCAAACACACCACGCTGGAGAATCATGGTGCTCCTGAGTACCATCAGGACATTTTCTGGAATATTCCCAAGTAGGAAATGCACAAGTATATTCAGATGTTGAGTTAGTGTGGATGGGGCACAGTTTTCAGGCAACATTAGTATCTATTCTCTAAAAGAGTTTCATTAGAACAGTTCCTTCTGCATCTGACCCGACCAAGACTGACTTGGGGTATTTCTCCATGGGATGCAGTGCCTGTAGGACTTTATGTTAGACTCTAACTTCCCAAATGGAGGCTGCTGGGGAGGAGTGGTGTACAGTGCCTTAGAAGATCTTGTCATTTGTGAACAGAGAAGCATTTATCTGCATGGATTAAAGGGTTTGAGTTACTAAACTGATGAAAGGGAGAGATGGGAGGCAGCAGAAGGGAGAGAGAATGTATTTTTATGATGAACAGGCAACTAGTATATATTATTGCAGTTACTTTTAATGCAGTTGCACAGTGCCATTTTAGCATTAGATAAAAGGAATTATGGGATTACAAGGAAAGAAGATTCTAAGAAGTGGTGATCTTCTGAAGAACTACATCTGGAACCCAGACATGCTGCTAGTGGGGCATCTTCCATTTTCCATCCTCAGGTGGTTATGAGTTTACGTAGTGAGAGTTTCACTAAGTCCAATAGCTACCCTGGAAATACATTCACTTTTTTGGTGCTAATGCTTTAATTCTCTGGGAACTTTGGAGAACACAGTGTGCTTAAAGGAACAACAAACTTCTGAAGAAAAGAGCAAAAGCAGAGTGTACTTTTTAAAAATAAGTTAAGGGCTCCCAGCGAGGACTAATGGCTTCTAACATTTGTTCATTCAGTGAATTAATTACCATGTGGGCACAGGAGGTCAGCACCGTCAGACTAATAAGGTGTCTCCTACTGGACATGGGCTGGCTGGTGGGTTTGGCTATGTAATTGCTCAGACATTGAGAGAAGGGAAAGAAAATATTCACAGAATCAATGATTTAATATTAGATTTTTCGGGAGATTGGGATTGACATATATACACTAATATGTATAAAATAGATAACTAATAAGAACCTGCTGTATAAAAAATAAATAAATAAAATTAGATTAAAAAATAAAAATTTTAAATAAAAATTACAAGTAAGAATATTAAAATATCTATCAACTAATAAAGAGACAGTATTATGTTATCGTAACATTCAGGATATGAATATATAATGATGGAATAATACAGATAAAGATCCTTGGAGCACCTCCCCACTTCCATTCCCATGTCCTCCTCTCCAGTCATTTCCCAACTGAATTTTACAAGTAGGCTTCTAGTTTATAGTTAGTGGACCTTTTTAACATGGTGTTGATCTTTAATTTTTATTTGGATGTAATAAAGATGCATAAAGCTAAAACAATAATTAAAAAATAATAGATTTTTCAGTGTTTTCTCTTTACTGTGATAAGAAGATCGGAACATTTTAAATTACAAATTTTACAATGATGAATAACATCTTTAAAATAAAATGTACCTGTGTTGATAGCTTTTATTTGGGAGTAAACCTACACCATCAAATCAATCCTTGTTTTCTGTGTAAAAAAACTGAGCCACAGAGAAGGTAGCTGAGCTATAAGAACTAGGCCAGCTCTTTCCTGACAGAGCTGGGGCCTGGTGTGTGTCTTGTTTCCCAGTCCAATGTCCTGATGCGTTCACACTCATCAGATTCAGTGTCATTACAATTTGTTTTGTATTTAAAACCTGATGGCTTAGAAGTTGAGGTTGGAAAAGTGCTTTCAAGTACCTCAAGGTTGTGCATTTTTTCTAGCAGGCACATCACTAAACAGGCCTGACAGTAAAATGGGGGTAAGCCTTGGCCTGATGGCTTCTGCCCTCTCTTGATTTTCACCCACTGACGTTACTGCGTATCCTGTGTTACGTGAAATACACACCCTTGTGTTCTAGATTTTACTGAGTCAAAAATCCCCTAGTAATCAGGATAATCAAATTCTTGCAAGCTTATGAAATTAAGATTTCAAAAGATGAGAAGGTAATTGAAACGAAGCATCAAAATAATAATAATAATAAAGTTTTAATTTATGAATCAGACACTGTTCTCTGCACTTGCCCAGTCATCATCTAACCATTTCGCCAGCCACACGGCCCGCACACTTGTTATCTCCACTTTATGGTTGGCGGCATTGAGGCACAGAGATGTAAATGCATCGTTTAAGGTCACACATTCAGCCTTTGGTAGAGTCAGGTTTCTAAACAAGGATTCTGACCCCAGAGTCTGCTACAAGTACCTAAAAGCAACAAACCTGTCGCTCTTTGTTAAAATAAACCTGACTACACACAAAACAGAACTGGCTGAATCTGCAGCCTAAGAATCGATGCTGTGCCCTGCCCCCTCCCACAAACACATACAGCACGCCCACCAGCGTCTGTTTATTCACCCTCAACTCCTTGTGGGAATGACTGATTGCTTTCCATTGCTGTTCTTTCAGCCCAATGCTCCAGCGTAAAGGTTTAAAAACAGTTTACTGAACAAGAGATGGAAAAATGTGTTGACAAAACTAAGTTATCAGTAAACATTTTGTATGAATAATAACCTCCGAAAAGTCTTCTAAAACTTAGAGCCGTGTATTAAAAACAAAACAAAATAAAACCTGTTCTCTTCTTCGGAACAATTTTCAACAGAAATGAAATGATTTTAGAATAATCATGACTTGCAAATTAAATGTAGTCACTCTCAAAGAAAAATTAACCTTTCTTTTTTCAAACTGACATCTGTTAATTTGGAATTTTATTCTAAAATAAAATGCCTTCTCTTTCCCTAAAGAACTGGGATACCTGAAGGATCCACACGTGTGAAGCCGCTTTAGTTTTTACTTTTGGAAAACAAGCTCTTCTCTTGAATTAATTCACAAATGATTGCTTATCCTATGATGAATTCCGTGGAGGTAGGTGACTTTGCCTCCATATTTAAAAAGTTGTTAAATAAATCCAACTGCATGCAGCATAAATTAAGTGAGAATTAACACTGTGGTGCACCATTCGGTCTGGTGTAGATGGGATTGTGTGTGATCACCCAGGAATACGTTACACCAAAGCATCAGCCCCATCAGGACATGACCAGTCTTCCCTGACCCGGGCAATCATTTGCATCCTCACAGGCTCAACGTTTGCACACAGGAAATGGGACAATGGTCCCTGCGCTGATGCCTGGACGTCCATATGAGGATCAGGTGTTACCATATCTGGGAAGGGTTACTGGCTGGATTAATGACCAAATATTTATAGTAATTAAGCAATAAGAAATTAAACTTTGATCAGTAGTGGTATTATTTCCCTTTGCCTGAACTACTTCGACTCTATACTCAGAGGCAGGGTGACGTCTAGAGTATTTCCCTTAGCTACTTACGAGTTGTGCAGTCACCCCCATGTGTGCTCAGCCCTGCGGCGGGAGCTCACAGGCCCTGCTCCTCTGCAGCCGAGCGTGGCTGTGATTTAGCACAAAACCCGCTAGCGTTGTTATGTTTCGACTCATCTGAGTATTTTGTTTGTACCTCTTTTTTGTTATGAGACTTACTCAGCTTAGTACCTTGCTTGCCCTTCTTCCGAAACAGTAACACCAGACAGTTATCTGACAAGTCCCCTACAGCTGCCTAGACCACAGCCTCCAGAGTGAGGTCCGAGATGCCTGTAGGCTCAGCAGAGGGAAGTTACACTGCGAATAAGATGTGCTGGGTCACAGGGCGGGGGGCAGCCTGCTTCAGAACGTGCAGAAAACGATGGAGAACAAAACGGCACACCTGTTTGTCCCTCTTTTTGGATCCAAGACACACTCTACCTTATCTTAAGGAGCTCGCATGGTGGGCACCATGTGCCCTGCCGGGCAGAATGATTCTGGAGCCTGGCCAGCCTCATGCTTGGCTCCCCGCCAGGCTCAGCCTAGGGCTGCATACCTGGAAGCTACGTTTCTTGCCTTAAAATGCTTTTGCCTTAAAATATTGATATTACTATTTCAGATGCAGCAGCCACATCACATTCAAAATTTCCTTTTACCTTAAAAAAAAGATACCGTAGTGATCAGTAGATGGCAAACTTGCTACACCTAAGTGCTAAGGTTTGGTTTTTCTCTTAGAAACTTCATCGACTTTTTATTCTAAATATTACTGAAAGCTTCCTTAAATAACCAGTGTATTTACTTTATCGTAAAGCAGACCCCTCCCTCTGATAGCTGACGGATGCATCAAAGTTCCAGTCTTTTAAGATACTGTGGGCAAGGAAAATCCAATTCCCAGTTCATATAAACAAATGGCACGCTTTTAATTGACAAAGTCACTCCGTGTTTTAATCCTTATTAATTAACCCTTTCTCTCATTTCCTTTCGAAACACTCTCGGTAGTTACACACCATGTGACGCGAACACAAATGGTCACCAGAAACACAGCAAAGAGTAGCCCCATGCTTTCCTACGTGTGGGGCACTGTTTTTGTCACTGCTTTATTATACTGCAACCAAACATGAGGAGGAAATTAATATGTTGAGATCAGCTGAGTGAAAATAGCAAATAGGAATTCAAGAAAGACAAGGGGAATTAAATTCTTCAAAAAAAACAAATTAATCTGATTAAGAAAACTAAGAGGCCACCTGAAGACAAACACAACCTAATTGACTGGGATCAGAATTACCCTCTGGGGTTTGAGTTGTTTTCTACTTTGTAAGGCTTTTGACAACTGACAGTTTGACCTGAAAAGAAATTGTGACTTTAACTGATAGTAAATAGTAGTAATTTCCTGTAAATACTTCAGTGGGTCTTTAACACTAAACTTTATACTGCAAGGTCTAGATCACAGCAGAACAAGGGGGGACTGTAATGTGTATGGAAAACAATAAATGGCAGCTGAGAAATAGATAATTTCACGGACTCATGAGATAAGTAAGTATTCCCTTTTGTGGGATATTAAAGAACTAATCTGGTTGAAGATACGTATCTGGCTTATCTGTTTTAGAACCACCTGAAACACAGTGGCATGAAGCCACAACTCCCTTACTCTAGTCCCAACCCTGTGGGTCAGGAACGCAGGCGGGACTCAAAGGGGGCTGTTCCAGCTCCCATGGACAGAGGTACGTGGAGGACCTGGCAGATCAGTCCTGGTCGCTGCCTGGTTCTTCTGTTTCCCGTGTGGCATCTGTTGAGTCTGGAATGCTCAAAACAGCTACTCTGTGGTTTTGACTTGCATTTCCCTGGTGTTTAGTCTGTATACTGTTGGTGGGAAGTTAAAAAATGGTGCAGCTACTGGAAAACAGTATGGAGGTTCCTTTAAAAGTTAAAAATAGAACTAGCATGTTATCCAGCAATTCCACCTCTGGGTGTACATCCAAAGTAAATGAAATCTGGATCTTGAAGATGTATCTGCACCCCTGTGTTCACTGCAGCATTAATCACAGTAGCCAAGACATGGAAATAACACAAATGTCCATGGATAGATGAATGGATAAAGAAAATGTGGTTTATACATACGGTGGAGTACTATTCAGCCTTAAAAATACAAGGAGATTCTACCACTTGTGACAACATGGATGTACCCGGGGGACATTACGCTAAGTGAGGTAAGCCAGACACAGGACAAATACTGCGTGACCTCAGTCAACCTCGCAGAAGCTGAGAGTATGACAGCAGCTGGGGCCGGGAGGAGGGGAGGCGGGAGCGGTGTTCAGTAAAGGTTCAGGTGTGCAAGATAAGTGAACTGTGGGCTGCTACTCTACGACACAGTGCCTGTAATTCACAACAGGGTCCTGTCCGCTAAAAATCTGGTAGAGGGTAGATCTCACATTTAGTGTTCTTAAAACAACACAACAAAACAAATACAATAAACAAAGAGGCAAAAGGAAACCTCTGGAGGTGATGGATGTGTCTATTACTTTGACGGTGGTGATGGTTTTAAGTCTAAACTCATCAAATAAGATAAATTAAAGATATGCAGTTTTGTGTATCAGTTATACCTCATTAAAGCTGCTTAAAAAAATTAGCTTCCTCAGTCACCTATCTGGTGCCTGGGCTCTCCGTGCGAATCCTCTGTGCTTTCTCACAGCCCGATGGTTTCTGGTTCGTGCACCTTCCGTGGAGGCTGCCTCACCCAGAGCCAGTGCTTGCAGATTCTGGGAGGAAAGGTGCAGGGCTTCATATGGCCTAGCCTTGGGAGTCGCAGGATGGCCTGTCTGCCACAGGCAATTGGCAAAGGAAATCCCTAAGGCCAGCCCCAGCTCAAGCGGAGGAAATTTAGACCCCTCTTGTTAGTGGGAGAGGTGGCCAAGGACTTACAGCCATCTCGAATCTTCCAAAATAATTATGGAAAAAGAAAATTCAATGAGTTCAGAGGGAGATTAGAATTTCAGAGTAGAGTTTCAACTTAAGGATTTCAGCAATGTGCTTTTATACATAAAACGGACAGAGTTTTCTGCCCCGCGGGTATTACAGCTGGTGGGTGGCTTCACCAGGAAGTGTTACTATCTCATTGGTATCAAAGTTTGCACGTTCCAGTCACATGTCTGGCAGAAAGCACTCATCTCTTTCCTATCAGCCTTGTTTAACTTTCTCATTGATGGATAAAGAAAAAAACAATCTAATTCTACTCATTTCCTCTTGGTTACACTGCCTCCCAGGTTGTGAGAATTTCTGTTGTCCTTTTGCAAATTAAAATGAATGGTTAGGAAGTTCATGCATATGATGCTATCACAAATACATGTTTGTTTCTATTCATTTATTTTAATAATAAGGATATTTTTATTACAATATAATTTGACTCCATCCTTAATTTATGAAACATCGGTCCTTTTGGGTAAGAACTGTCCATCACTAGTCTCAGCTCAAAGATCGATTAGACAAAAATCCATAGACTGGTCTGGAATGTGCTAGCTGTTTATAATTAATGGCCTTCAGAGTAGAAGTTGTTAAAGCAGAGTCTTACCTGTCTTCCTTTGTCTTAATCTAGAATGTGATCTGTTTTGAAACATCAGGCATATACTTGAGATGACATTTATATTTTATCCACTCTTTTTTTTCCCCATAAGTGAAGACTCAGCAATAACATTTTTCCTATCCAGTAAAATTTACATTCTTGTGATATTGATTTTCAGAGGATATTATTTTAAATGAAGTTGAGAATTTAACAGTTTCTTCTGATTGCAATTGACTGACTGTCCTATATAGTTCCTTAGCATTTGAATATAATGGTCAATTTTGGTAAACTGCAAATAAAGAAAATGTCTTTTAAAATACATCAAAAAACATATATTCCTAAGGTATGGAGAGCTCATTTTAAACTCTGCTTTTGTATATTCCAAGACTGACGCACAGTGTGATTTAGGTGATGTACACGGGTGCGTTCAGCTGCTATAAGAATGCGTGTCCCTAACAGGTCCGGCCTCCTGATGCAGGTCCAACGGAGGTTCCAACACACTTGCCGGCCCGTGAGAACAGGAACATTTAATTCTGCTACTTCACCTGCACCAGCGACTTGTCAACTTCTGATCGTGGCCCAAAATACTGCCTCAACTTGTGAAGAAATAAGCGGTGTAAAGATATTTTTGTTGTACTAACTTGGAAATTAATGTTCTGGTATTAAGCTACTGATTTGGCCTGGAGAAACCTCATGGATTTTTAAAAACTGGAATAATAAGGACTTTAATCAGCATCTATTGAGTGCTTACTGCATTCCATGCCTGGTGCTGAGAGGTTTATGTGTGTTTTCTCATTTCATCTACTTTACAACATTCTGGGTTCAAATTGGTTGTTAATCTAATTTTGCAGTTGAGAAAACATACCCACAGGAACCCGAGCTTGGATTTAAACTGAGCCTTCTCCGCTTCAAGTGTTCTTGCTGCTGGGATTTCCTGAAAAACGTTCGTAAGAGCCCTGCTCACTGCCAAATCCTCAGCTCTGCCAGAGGTACCTGGAACCGAGTGGTTAGAATTGGGCAGGAGAGAGCATGGGCTGGGGAGGTGGGTCTCACCGTCTTCACAGTTCCCCCACTCTGTACGTGCAGGGAGAAAATGTGCAGTGCCTCGGTGCAGAATACCGGCGAAGGTTTCCAATGAAAACCAAGAATCCGAAAGCTCTGTCTCCATTTGCTTTTCTTTTTTTGATAATTTAAAGGCTCATTTAATTCTAATTTTTTAAACTAGTTTCATTTTCTCCTGCGTGATGGAAGCAGGGAAGGAGAAAACTTTTAGCTGGAAAGTGTTATTAATTTGGATATAGAAAAATGGAAACATAATATGTCTCCTCAACTCTAATATGCATGATCTATAAATAGGGAAACATCTATCGATTCTTGTTGCTATAGTAAGTAGGAATTTTCTTCAATATCTCTGGTTTTTTTTTACACTGGATTCAGGTGCAATGGAAATTTTTACAGTATGATGAAACTGATCACGTCATTAGAAAAAGAAGTGATGCTCAACCCTCTTGCAATCTAACTCACTCACAGAGTCTGAGACTGCTCTGTGACTTCATTCATCCATTCTAAAATGTTATTGAATAGCTACCATCTGTCACACATATCGGTGAGTCCCGAGGCCACAGAAGTGAGCAAAGCTGACAAAGTAAAGCACCTCGGAGAAGCGATTACCCTCTGCCCTCACTGTGTCCTCGGAAGTCCCTCACCCTTCCTTCCCACCAGCTCAGAGACAGGCAGGTGCAGCCTGGCAGCAGCAACATAACTGATACCCATTCATCTTGAAAGAAAAATAAGTTCTTGCTATATAAGTGTTTTCTTAATAGGAACCGGCTACAGACAACCATTCTGCCCAGGTGTGTCTGCAGTGGCACTGGTTAGATCAGTGCATATTAACAATGGAAAGATCCCTGGGGGTTACTTCAGCCCAGCGTCCTTGATACAAAGTAAAGGAAACCAAACTAAAATTCGCAGAGCTGGCTAGTGGCAGGTGATGGCACCTGGGCTGGTGCTGTTTCTCAGATGCCGGCTGGCTGGCCTCCTTGAAAAACAAGGAGCAGAGGAGAGCAGGGGGCACGGCTGAACATCGGATCCGTGTCTCTGTTACTCTGTCCTAAATTCTTCCACCTCTGCGCCAGGCTTGGGACCGGCGGCACATTTATGTTGCTCACATACTTTGAGCTCTGGATAAATCTGGGCACTGCAGTGAGAGCTGAATTTACCTCCAAGCCTCTTATGAAGCCTACTTGATAAATGAGCAACCGAGGCACTGGGCAAAATTAATCTTCCAAGGCACAGCCTGCGGTGGCCACAATTCCCACTGAGAACTAAGGGGTCTCTGAATTCAGCATCTAAACATTTCAGAACACGATCCTCTGCCTTCTCTTGGGGTCTCTTCCCACTCATGGAGCATTTTCACTGGGCTGGTAACACTCAACAGAAACCACTGCCATGTCGTCACCACCACATACACAAGGAGTGGCATCTTCCCCCCAACTGTTCCAGTGGGTGACTGAGGCTCCTTGGAGTTTATTTCAGGGTGCTATATGTGACCAACTGAAACACTGAAGAGGTGCACTAAATACTCATTTTGTAGAACATAAAGTTTAAAAGTACTTTTTATTTTTCTTATTTAAAGAGAATCTCTTTGTCCTTTTATGTGAGAAGACAATCTACAAAACTTATGTGCTTTTTCTCTAAACCTACAGAATTAAATCCCCAGTTCCTGATAAAAAATCTCTATGCCTAGCAACTTAGGCGAAGAAGCCCATTTGAAACCATTAACTTTGCCTGAAATAGGTGTGTTTAAGGAACAGTAGAATGGGTATCCTGAAGAAAAGCTAATGGTTATAGACTAAGAATTGATTTCAAATTTTTTTCCCTCATTTTGCATATTTTATGTATGTAATAAAATATATGAGATAGAAAATATGCTTGAGAAATTTAGTTTCCCAAGAATTTATTTTAATTCTTACTACGAATGAGAAAAGAGCAATTGCTTTGATTATTTTCCTTCCGATTTTTGGCTTCTTTTGTAAGATTGTCTTTCCTGAGTACTGATTCTTCCTTTCTGATTAACAAAGTCAAAAAGTTATATTAACACCTGGCTCAACTACAGAATTTTTCATGCAACATTTTAACATATAAAAACTCTCATGTTTTTGCTTTTTTTGTCATGTGAGTGAGATATATATTATACACATATATATATATATATATTTTTTTTCTTAACACTTCTAAAACTCTTAGGAAGTAGAGAGCAAAATTGACTGAAAATGGAGAAAGAGAGAGAGGGAGAGGAGAAAAATGCTACCAACATTTGCCCTTTGCAGAAACTGAAACTACACTTGGTCCTGGTTAATAGAAATGGTTAGTTGGAACAGGGTGGTGAAAACAGGCCTCTTAGAAGCACACAAGGCAGTTACCTTCATGTGAGGATACCAACATCTCTCAACCATAAACCGAAATCCAACAATTTGTCTGAAAGTTTGCATTTTTGAAGTGAAAACGTTGTTGGGAAATGTAAGCTGATAAGCTAAGAATTTAGTATGGGGTTGGTTTATCAGATTCTCTTTGCTCCAATAGAGAAGTCAGTTAAGTAACAGTGTGCTTTTGTATGTTCATTTAAGCTCCATAAAGGAGGGAAATAGAGGTAATATTAACCTGCTTGTTGCCAAGTGGAGTTACTGTGCAGATAGTTGGATATCTGAGCTCAGAAAAAGAGCCATGGCTGGAGTTATAAGTGCTGGATTCTCAGCATGCGGGCGGCATTTAATGCCATGGAAATGGGTGAGATCACCAAGATGTGGATATCAGTAGAAGAGAGGAGAGTTCTGAAAAGGCAACTCTGAGTAATGCAAATATTAGGAGATCAGAAAAGGAAAAATCTACCAATATGGATTCAAACTGGAACCAGCATGCTTCGAGGAAAACGGAAGAATACAGTCTTGAGAGAGCCAAGTGAAGAAAGTATTAGAATGAAAAGAGAGAGCAATGGAGACAGTTGATTCATGGTAAAAGGAGGTTACTGCCCTTGACCAACAGAAACATGAGCTTCAGGAATAGATGGAACTTTGTTCACACCCAGGGGAAGTCTAACAGGTCAGTGCTTCCTTCAGTCTACTCTTGATGGAGACTTGGATTGGTGATTTCTGTCTGGGTGCACCAACAGAGACTTTCTATCAACCATATAGTACATGGCTTTCTCACTGAACAAGCGAATGTTAAATGGGATTTCTCCCATTAACCATGTCATATTATATTGTAATTGTTTCTGACTTATTTCCCAGAGCATGGAAGTTCTTGAAGGGCACAGTCTCTGTGTTCCTTTTCTTAGCATTCCTACTGCGCTCCACCTACGATGTCGGACACACAGATGAGTCCACAAATGTGTGTTAAATCAGCTAATCACTCAGTTGATAAACTTAAGCCTAAAACAAGAGATACATCTTAAAACATTATCTCTTTAAGAGAAAAGGGTTGTTTCCAACAAGTACAGATTAATGGCTTAATGAAGAGAACCAACTTTTGTGCTATTTATTTCACTAATTCAAGGTAAAGAGTGTGGAGAAAGTGGACTTCAGCCTTTTTTGGCTTGAATTTATGTTATTGCTAATTGCAAATATAGACACTTAGAAAGATTGGCATTTCTCAGAAATTCAGAGAAGGAATGTCTCTCTGAGGTCACCTAGGCCAACTCCCAACTGGATACTCGGACATTTTAATAATTTCTACAAAAGTGAATCAGCCCAGCTGTGGGCCTCTATTCACACCACTTCCTTATGCACCTCATCTGGCTTTTAGGAAATTGTAACTTATTAGAAAGTCCTTAACAGTCTTAAACCAGTTCCTTCAGCCTTTTTTCTTTCTTTTTTTTTTTGTGGTACACCGGCTTCTCACTGCTGTGGCCTCTCCCATTGCAGAGCACAGGCTCCGGACGCGCAGGCTCAGCGGCCATGGCTCACGGGCCCAGCTGCTCCGCGGCATGTGGGATCCTCCTGGACCAGGGCACGAACCCGCGTCCCCTGCATCGGCAGGCGGACTCTCAACCATTGCGCCACCAGGGAAGCCCCCTTCAGCCTTTTAACTCCCTCAGCCCCTCAGACAGGTACAACCTTCAAGATGTTCACTTGAAGCCTTTAGTTTTTCTTCTGGGGTGATTTTGGCAAGAATCTTTCATTGCCAACTTACATATCACATGCTGGACTCCTCGGTGTTTGTGAAGGTCTCCGACAGTCAGCAGGCATCCCTAATTTACCATCTCTGTCTGCAAGCACAGAAAGGATTCAAGCACATGAAATTTGAGTCATCCCAGCTCCATGGAAGCAGTTTAATAGCAGCTGGAATTCCAGATGGGGAAGAAGCTATGAGCTTCAGAACTTTTACTGAACACGGAGGGCTCAAGGAGAGATCTCACTTTAAAATGCTGGATGTCCTGGCTTCCGACAGCCCTGCTAGTCCTGATAGCAGAGAAACTGCCTGTGCAATCAGAAAACCTGCATGCGGTTTCCATGTTTTTCTCTTCAGACAACATGCTGGGTCTGAACAAATGCCCTGATTTCCTGTAGACGCATGGTTTAATGGGTTTTATTTCATTTTGTATCATAAATAGAAAGAAATTCAGAGATACAAGGTAGCCCATTAAGATACAGTGTAAGTCAGTACTTCTAGGAGACACTGCTCAATGCTTCTGAACAAACAGCTAATGTGGATGGCAGGCCAGGTAGAGAACACGTGGTTGTTTTTTGGGAGAGGAGCCTACAAATATGGCAGCTTACTTTTACAAAAAGGGCATGTTAAATTAATGTATTTGTTTAAATTTATGTCAAAGGAAAGTTAGAAAAAATATTCTAAAAAGAATACCTGATAGATAAACCCAAGCAATATTATATCTCAGGAAGTAGTGACTGTCTATTTAATGCTTCATATAGAATATCTGGCATGCCATGATTTTTATGTCTGCCTTAAGAGCCACACATTAATCCATCAAGATAACCAACCGGCCATCTACTCCTTTCATTTACCTTCACACTCCACAAATCTGAGCTTTTAGATTATTTAAACTAACCTGGGGAAAACTGAGGATGATTAGAAATGGCACGTATGAAGACTTGGACTCACAGATGGGTGGGTTTAGATCTTCCTTCTGCTATTTCACCTTCATTTTAAAAGTGTATTTGTAATTTTTTTTTTTTTTTTTTTGTGGTACGTGGGCCTCTCACTGTTGTGGCCCCTCCCGTTGCGGAGCACAGGCTCTGGACACGCAGGCTCAGTGGCCATGGCTCACGGGCCCAGCCACTCCGTGGCATGTGGGATCTTCCCGGACCGGGGCACGAACCCGTGTCCCCTGCATCGGCAGGTGGACTCTCAACCACTGTGCCACAAGGGAAGCCCTATTTGTAATTTTTTATTCTGATATAATTTTAAATTCAGCATTGACATATATACACTAATATGTATAAAATAGATAACTAATAAGAACCTGCTGTATTAAAAAAAATAAAATTAACTTAAAAAAAAAGTTAGAGTAAAAAAAAAAAAGTTACAGACTTTTAGGAGTCATGCTGGACTTGTGCTGTGAGCACTAACTGCTTTGGCTTCCCCAGACTTTCAGCTCTGCCTCTCAACCCTGGGGGACCACTGGGTTCCACTGGAGTTACCCTCCCTGCCCAGTGGCCTGGAAGCGGTCTCAGGTGGTCAGCTGTACCAAATAGAACTCTCACCTCACTTTCTTCCTCTTGTTTGTGACCTTGGGTGCCACTGTGTCATATATTTTGTCCAGTTTATTGTTTCTGATGGGAGGGTTAAATTTTTTCTGTATTACTCCATCTTGGCTGGAAGCTGAAGTTGGCTCTTACATTTCAAACTTTAATTTTTCCACTCTGATACGAAAACAGATTACCAACTATTTCTAACATCCAAGGCATTTTATGCTCCTTGTGTTTATGCTATCTCATCCTATAAGTCAGTCCTTTAAAATTATTTTATTACCCCACTCTTCAACCATACCCACATGGCCTTTAGAACTTACACACTTTTTACTTCCCCAATACTCCTCTTCCAAGTCCTGATTTATCTTTTATATAATTTATCTGTTTCATTTGTAGGACAGTATTAGATTTTATTTGGCATGAGTCCACTTCTATTTAAATAATCTACACTTCACATGTATACTTGTCTGCCTCTGTATCATCTGTATCATTGTCTGTATTTATACATCAATCCTACGAATAGGCAAGTTTTTTCTAGATCATCATCCTTTCCCCCTCTTTCTCTTCTACTCATGTTCTTTATTGTGCTACCTCCTCAGATTACATAACTCCCCCCCCACCCCACCAAGGACTTTTATTTGTCCTTGAGTATCTTCTTCATCTGGGTTGTGTTAAGGAATGATGTCGATGGTATCTTGGCTGGGAACATAATTCAGGAACTGCGATTATTTTCTCTTGCTACTTTGCAGATTTTATTCCAATTTTTCTAGTTTCCAGTGTTGCAGATCGTAGGATGGATGTTTGATTATTCTATTTGCAAACGTATGTGCTCTCTTCTTTTTCTGTCAAGTTCTTAACTGGGTGTCAATGAAAGTTTTCAACTGCTATGCCCAAGCCATCTTCATTTCAGAAACTTTTTGTTGTAATATGTATGACTTCTCTTTTATTGTTTATTTAAAAATGTTTTTGGAACTTTTATTATTTTCGCAGTGACCCCGTTGGATCTGTCATGGATATCTATTCTATTTTCCTCATACCGGGTCCCTTTTATTTTCATTCTGTGCTTTTGGTTTTGAGACTTTTCTAAATTTTGGTCAATTAATTATATTTGAGCAACTAATTCTGATCTAAATAGTGGTTTTCTACTCTTAACTTATGGAATATTTGCAAATTACAACCTACAAGGTAATTAGTTTGGAAACTGTGTGATTGCGATTATAAAAAGTATTTTGTGTGCTGTCACTAAGTCTCTGTTTTCTTTTCTTCGTTGAAGATACATTCTCTGTTATCTGCCATGAGTTTTATTTTCTTTGGAATGTCCTAGTCATACTTTTTTTTTTTTCTATTGCTCTTTCAACTGATGGCTTGTGACTGGGTTCCATTAAGGCCCTTTATTTTCCTCTGCCTATGCTTTGGGCTCAGATCTGACCAGTTTGGTGCCCTGGATGTTTGCACTCATGTAGGTGGAAGATGTGCAGCACCAGCTGTCAGAAGTTTCCTAGCACACAATGCAGAAAAGTATTTAGGAGTCTGGAATTAACACAAGGAATTAACACAAGGCTTCCTGAATCTACATTACACACGACCCAGTTTGCTATTTCAAAAATGGTGAGAAGAACCATTTCTTCACTCAAGAAGCATAAAATATAAGGAAGTATTTGAAGGGAGAACAGATGAAATGAAAAACCGATTCGTGTGTGCATGTATAAGTGTACATTTGTACAAATATCTATAGACACATACATGCACACCCACACACACACACACTCACCCATAATGAGCCGAAAGGAAAAGTCACATCCCTTACGTCGTAAGTCAAAGTACTTACTACTGAACCAAATTTCCTCTATCTCCATTTTATGGAAAAAGTTAAGTAGTATCATCTGAAAAAATGTGTGAAATAAAATATTCTGCACTAGAGGTAGATTCTATTTGAACACGTACATAAAGAGAAACTATATCAGTGTGTTATTGCCTTTATAAACAAGTCGATGATTTACAGGTGCATCATAACATCACATTAGTCAAATAATAATTCCACAGACTTTTTTTCTTTAAATATAAAGAAAATAAATGAAGAAAAATTAAATTATCATATAAGTAATGCTAGAGAACACTTTATATACTATATTTAGAATATAATAATAAACTCTGGAATACAAAGAACAATTTAGCAACTGTTGAATAATATATATATGTGTGTATATATATATACACATATATGTATAAATATTTTATATATATATGTGTATATATATATACACATATATGTATATATATAAATATTTTACTTAAGTAATGTCAGGAAACATATTTTTTAGTTGTTATTTGTGTGATTAAAGAATTAGCAAAAAAGAAATATTTGAGTGTATTTTAAAAATAGATTCATTTTTCTAGAAAGAGTAATATTCTTTTATCAATCATTGGGAAAATCTCGGCAAAGCAGCTGTCATGGGCTGCCTGTGTCCCCCACAAATTCCTATGTCGAAGCCCTAACCCCTCGTGGGTCAGAATATGGTTGGAGTTGGAGATGAGGCCTTCAAAGAGGTGATCCTATGATCCTTCTAAACTCATTTAATAGAGCTAAGAGTATTTCTGTAGACTTTCTGGAAATTTCTATGCAGAAAATTAAGTTAAAAACATTCAGCCTAACACATCCTCAATTATATCTTACCATGCCATTAATTATGAACCATCTAGGTTTTTTTTTGCAGCTGCTGTTATTCGTATTAAGGAAGTTTCCTTCTATTCTTAACTTGCTGAGAGTTTTCTTTTTATTATCATGAATGGATTTTAATCTTGTCAATTACAGTTTGTGTAGCTATTGAAATGGTCATTTGGTTTTGCATCTTTGTTGATATGGTGAATTGCACTGTTTGAAATGTAAATGTTGAAGCAGTGCTGCATTCCTGCTATGAATCTCATGTAGTTATCCTTTTTATACATTGCTGGATTAAATTCTGTTGAGGAATTTTGAGTCAATGGTCATAAGGAATTCTGATCTATAGTCTTCCTATAAATTCTGTGTCTGGTTTTGGTGGTAGGACAGTGCTGGCCTCATAAAAGCACTGATATTTTTGACATTATTTTCTCTTTAAAGGTATCTTAGACTTCATCAATAAAATCTTTGGACCTGGAATTTTATTTTTAATGGATTTTTTGCTGAAAATTCAATGATTTTAATAGATATAAGGCTATATAGGTTATCTACTTTTCTTGAGAGAAGTTTGGTTATATGTGTCTATCAAGGAATTGGTCCATTCTATCTAAGTTGTGGAATTTGTAGGCACAGAGTTACTATAGTTTTTACTATTCTTTTAAAGTCTGCAGGACTGGTAGTGATATTCCTATCGTGTCATGATATTGGTAATTTGTTTTTTCTCTCTTTAGTCTTTGTTAATATGGCTAAAGGTTTATCAATTTTATGGCTTTTTTCAAACAACGAGGTTTTTCATTGCTTTTTCTGTGTTTTCATCTTTTCCCAATGTGTTTACATTTTTTCCCAATGTCATTGCTTTCTGCTCTAACCTTAATTATTTCCTTCCACTGCTTGTGTTGGGTTTAATATGCCCTCCTTTGTCTAGTTTCTTTAGGTGGATGCTTGATAATTGATTTGAGAATTTTGTTCTCTTCTAATAAAGACATTTAATGCTATAAATTTCGCCACTGGTTAAGCAGTATCCTGCATATTTTGATATATTGTTTTTTTAACTTGTATTCAGTTCAAGATTATTTTTTCTGAGCTTTTCTCTTTGTCCCGTGAGATGTTTAAAATTGTGTGCTTACTTCCCAAATATCTGGGAATTGTTCAGATACTTAGCTCATTGATTTTTAGTTTAATTCCAGTATTGTTTGAGGACATGCTGTGTATGGGTTTTTCTTTTAAATTTTGTGAGTTGAGTTTTATGGTCCATGATATGGTCAGTCTTGAATATTTTATGTAAACTTGAAAACAACAGGAATTCCTGTTGTTGGATTGAGTGTTATATAGATGTCAATCAAGATAGTTGGCCGATGGCATCCTTAAGGTCCTCTCTCTCCTTGCTGACTCACAGCTCACTGTCTACCAATCGTAGATAGGAATGCTGATGTCCTCACACTAAGTGTAGATTTGTCTATTTCTCCTTTCAGTTCCTTCCCTTTCTGCCTCAGGTGTTTAGAAACTCTGATGCCAGGAGATGCAAATTCAGGATCATTGTGTGTTCATGGAGAACTGCCTCCTTTCTTATGCAATTCCCACTTTGTTTCCAGTATTGCTCCTTGCTCTGATACCTGTTTTGTCTGACAATAATATAGTTATTCTAGCTTTCATTTGGTTAGTGTGTGCATGTTACATCTTGCTTCATGCTTTCACTTTTATCCCATCTCTTTATATTTAAAGTTGGCTTCTTGTAAGCAGCATAAAGTCTTTCTTTTTTCATCCAATCTGACTTGCTCCATTTTATTGATATGTTTATCCCATTCTCATGCAATGTGATTACTGAGGTGTTTGGATTAAAAACATTCCTCTCTCAGGCTGTTTTTCATTGTTGTTTGATATCGTTCTCTCTCCTTCTTTTTCTCCTTCCCTGCTTCTTCTTATTTTAAATAATTATTTGTTTTGAATCCATTTTATCTCCTTGACAGACCTCCCTTATTTATTTATTTACTTTTTTCATTAGATCCCCTTGGGTTTACAACATACATCTTGAATTAATCAGAGTCTACCTTTTATTGCCAGAACTTTACATCATTTCCTTCCTTACATTATTTGATTTTCTCATACCGTCTACTTTCACATACGCCATAAACACATGACCTATTGCTACAATTTTTCGCTTGAGTGAGTTATCTTTTAGGGTATTTCAAACTATGGAAAATCCTAAATCTAATTTTACTTTTACTCATTCCATTTCCAAAGCTCTTCATTTCCTTGTGTAGATCCAAGTTTCAGAATGATATATTATTTCAGTCTAAAGAACTTCCTTTTACATTTCTTAAAAACTAGATCTCTTGGAAATTCATTCTGTCCTTTATTTCTCCATCATTTTTGAATGACCTTTGCTGGCTGCAGAATTTGGGGTTGACAGTTTTTATTCTTACAGTATGTTAAATATGCAACTCCTTGCATATAGGGTTTGTGATGTAAAATGCTCAGTAAACCTTATCCATTTTTTTCCTAAATGTAGGATTTCTCTTTTTTTCTGGTGGCTTTCAAGATTTCCGTGTCAGATAGCTCCAAATGTGTGTGACAGCTGAGTCTGCTCCTCATAATTTCTTTGTTGCTTGGAAGTGGGTTGATTTTTCTAGCGTTTTCATATGCCTCACAATTTTTTTGTTGTTCAAAGCCAGACATGTTGTATAGAACAATAATGACCAAGGTAAACAGTCTTTATGTCTGGAGATGGACATCATTTTCCTTTGCTGGGGCTTTAGCGTGGGATTTGCTTTAATCTAGCTTGGTGTGCATTTGAGATTTGTTGTTGCTATGGTTACTCTCAGTGTCCCACAGCTTTCAAAATCTTATTGCTATAAGGAGTGTCCAGGGTCAGGGTGGCTGCCAGAGCAAGGTCCTACTTAGTTCCAAGCTTTGTGTCTTCACTTTGTCTTATCCTGAGAAACGGTCCCCCTGCAAGCTCTTGTTTCCTTCCTGTCCCACTTACGGTGGTCTACTGTTATCACTCGTTATTCACATCTATGTAAGGACAGAGGCACATCAGAGATAAGAAGCTTAATTCTCCAGGTTGAAAATAAGGAAAGAGATTTCTATCCCCTCCTTTATTCTCAGAGCATTTATTTTAGAAACTGGTAATTGTGTTTGTAAGTACTCTATCCTCTCTTTTATATATACATATTTTTTTTAACTTAATACTTCTATCTACTTTTCTACCTATCTCTCAATGTGTAACATGAATCCTCTTGAGTATTAGATCGGGCTTTTTTCAACTTCGTGGCCCAGGAATACCTTTACCAGGCACCCGGGGGCCAGCTCTTTGAAACGTATGCATCAGGGGAGGTAGAGCCCCATCTCCCAGGCTCCGTGAAGGCAGGAGCCTCATCTGAGTAGGCGGCTTGCTGCAAGTTGCAGAACTACCTCCTGTCATAAAGATGAGAACAGTTCGTCTTTCCTCTGGATAAAGTGGATCAGCAAACAAGAGGGTCACCCCAATGACCAGGTGTGCTGGGGATGAACTATGTGTGACAAATGATCCTCACGTCCTCTTGCTTGTGGATGAGCTGTTGCTCATCTTGAGAGCAGGCATGTAATGGCTCTGTCGGGCCACGTGAAAGGTGGGCTTTCCTTCTGTCTGCAGACTCTTAGTGCATTGCCTGTGGTGCCCACCACGTTCTGGCTTGCTATATGACTTAGTAATACAATGAATTTGCTTCTTTCTCTTCTATACGTTTGTGGAGAGGTTTCTGGGTTGGAAGAAGATTTTGTGTTTAAGTATATTTCCCCAGCACCAGCTCCTCCCCTATGTCTGCACCAAAATGGACAACACTTAGGCTCTTTCAGCTGTTTTGTTAGTCATCACCTTGGGTTTTGTGGAGGAAGAACCAGTAGGATGTTCTCTTGATTGAACCCAAGTCAGGCTCTTCTGAGCCATTTTCTTGACTGGGCCTCCACCTTGGGTCCTGTCCTTGGTCCATTTGGTCCACTTTTAGCAAGAAACCTGCTGACTCAGGTTCGCAAAAATCCTCCACTCTCAATATTTGATCAAATTCTCATCCCCATCCTTGGCATCTGATCACTTGCCTGCCTTCAGCAAGATCCCCCTCAGACCAGGTTGGTTTGGCCAGAACCCCGACCCCTGATGTTTCTCCTAGAGATTTTCCATCCGGGACCTGCCCTGCTCCTGGGCTGTAGCTCTGCTTGTCCTTCTCATGTTCAGAGTTGAGCCCAGTCTCTCTGTCCTTCAAGACCCGTCTTGAGTGAGGTCCTCCTTACCGTCTCTAACAAGTGTCGGGAACAGAGTTACAGACTCCAGTGATTTCTGTGGTCCCGGTACTTCACACTGTGCCCCGTCAGCACTTCTGGCTGAATTGTCCTTGCTAGCATCTGGCTAATCCTGTCCCAGGTGGGTACAACTTTAAATCTCCTTTCTCCCTGCAGACCCAGCCTCTCGCTAAATTTTGAACCGGTTGATTGCTCTGTGCCTTCAACTCTCTAATGTGTTGGAAAAAATCATGAATTTGAAGTTAGTCAGGGCTTTTTCTTCGTAACTATATGAGCAATGCTACTTGGAGTTGGCTACATGCTGGGCAGGATTCTGCAAGGGCAATATTTACTTTTATGAAAAGTAGTCAATATTCTAACAGAAGTATTTAGTTTCAGCATAAAAAATTGTGACAGAACTTAGGAATAGTAACAAGTCAGTCCGCAGCCTTTATCAGAGAAAACAGATGTAATTAATGTCAAATTAATGATGATGATTTCTTCAAGTTACAACTTTTTTCTGTTCATCCATCATTATTAAAAGCCACCTACAAATCATATTTTTCTCTTTCTTAAATAGTATAACGGTCTTTAACTCATTTTAAAATTATCTGAATAGGTGGTTGTCATTAGGTAATGTGAGGCTAATCATTTTTAGCTCTGCAGTTTTCTCTTTCCTACATTAACGTAGCCTTCCATTTCCCCCTTTATTGTTGAAAAGTTATTAATGAAGTAAAGTATGCTCTCTACTTGTATCAGCAGCCTGTCCGCTGAGATTTTTAACTTCAACAAGTTGCCTGGAATTTATATTTATTTATGTAAAATGTTTTTGGTCTCTTTTGATCATAGTTCCTTCTTTCTTTGTGTTATGACATCCCTCTCTTATTTCTTTAAACACTTTAACTGATTATATAATATTCAATATCTGAGGGTCTTTTTGATATTCTGCTTGCTCTCACACCTGAGCCTTGTTTCTTCATATATTTCATAACTACTTTGTAAGAATCTCGTGAGGCCTGATTTGTGCACATCATCTATTCCAAGAAAATCTGCTTTTGACTTGGCTAGGTGTCCAGGGATGCAACCAACCTGGGCCCACTGGAGTTTAGGATTGCTAGGGGGTTCCTGGACCATGTGGAGCCTACCCCGGTCGTAGTGGAGGACTGGACGGTGACCATGAAGTAGTCAGGGATGATTCTGTGTGACGTGGAGCATGGTCCAGAGAGAACGAGTTCTTGTTGCCATTTTTTAGGCAAGAATTGCTCTAGAAAGTTCTCACACAGAATGTACAGTCCTTCTGAGGCCCTGGCTTTATTTTGGCATCTCAGTTCCAATTTTTCTAGCTTGTTGTGGCCCCAAGTGTCATAAGTCATAAAATCAAGCTTTTGTCCCCAGAGGTCGAGCATGTCTTGGCAGTGTCAGCCTACGAAGGTAACCTGATGTCGAGGGGCTGGACTCCATTCACTGAGTGGCCCTTGTGGGTTCTCTTTCCTTTTCCTTTTCCCATGATGCCAGCTCTTCAATTACCAGGACTGTGCTGAAAACTAGATTCCTGCAAGTGGTGAATGACCCCTATGTTGTCATCTTCTCCACCTCTGTTTGGCCTCTGCCTCCCTGCAGCTGTCCTTAGCAAGAGTTAACCTCATGGACAGGGCTTCCTCCTTGGAAGTGTCCCTGCCGGCCACGTCCTCAGACCCTACGCTCGCAGTAATATTTGTCTTGCCTCCCAAATTTTCTCTTCCACTGAATGGGCTCTCCTTTACTCCCAACTTCCTAATTATAGACAATCCCCAGTACTGCTCTCCATCACTCCACATGACCCTTCCTGGAAGAACCCGACTTTCTCCTGATTCAGCTCCAGTGCTGCCTGCATCAAGCAGCTGTTCTCCTAGTCTGTGCCACCACCACGGACCATACTGCCACCATACTCTCAGCTGCTCCAGCCTCAAAATTTCAGTCACCTTCGACTCCATGTGTCACATCTGGACACAATCACATATATCTCGGATTTTTCTTTACAATTTTAAGTATTAAGTTGGCCTCTCATTTCTTACACTCAAAACTCTTTCCCAACTCTAGCCATCTAAAGTGAGGGTAACTGCAGCACTCTTGTAACCCTAGCATGTTTATTCAGTTCTGATGACCACTACAAATTCATTTTCTTTAAACGGTTTTCATTAAATCACTACCCTGCCACAGGGGTTTTAAGTCTAATTGCTTAATTACAATTGAAGGTAAGCCTTCCACTCCTGGGATTTTTGATATCCCACATTCTCTCCCATTTTATGTATACAATTTTGTATCCAATTTCTTTCCAAAAGATACCTTCTCTTTATTAGGGTTAATTCCTGTCTTGTGTAACACACGTTAATTCTTGCCCCCTTTTCCCTTTCATGTTGTTTCTTCAGGTAGAACGTCATGACCTTTTGAAATTACACATTCCTCAAAGCGTATGCTTTGGAAGGATGCATTCAGTTGCATCCTTCCCAGAAAGCCTTTTATGATCATTCTGGTTTTCATGGAGTTATTTCTACTCTAAACTCCTAGAAACTACATATTTAAAAATTTTTTAATTGAAGTATAGTTGATTTTCAATGTTACAGGTATACAGCAAAGTGATTCTTTTTCAGATTCTTTTCCATTATAGGTTATTATAAGATATTGAATATACTTCCCTGTGCTATACAGTAGGTCCTTGTTGTTTATCTATTTTACATATAGTAGTCTGTACCTGTAACCTACATATTTTAATTGTTACTATTTTATGTGTACTCGTTCTGTTCCCCAAAGAAGAATTTTTTAAGTCCCAGAGGGCAAAGCTGTTAATGTGAACTGAATTACTATACATGAAGTTGATTTGCTTCCATGTACTAAAAAAATTGGGGACTGCAATAATAAATGATCTGTTATTACTTTTCTTAAGAAACTTGAACTTCTGTATCTTCTAACTATCTGGGCAGTTTGGAACATATCAAATTGTCACTTATAAATGTGTCTATTAATTGAATAGTTGTGGCTTCCCACAACTATTCCCATGTGTGAATATGTTAATTTTTATAGATTATGTCCTTAGGCTAAAGCAAAGGGATGCCTTCTTTGGGTGAGAAATTACATTGGGTGATTTCTAATGACAGGATGATTTCAGACTTTTAGGTTTTTTACTCCACGAACAATGAATTTTTAATCATCTTCCTTATTATAAATATTAATTTGCTGGTACAGACTAAAAACAAGTATACTGACAAAAACTAATAAAAGTTTTATTCATACATTTGTCATGATGCAAAAACATCCATTTTATTTATTTGCCCCAAGGGTAGCAATTTTTATGTTTTAGTAAGAGCTAAAGTAAAACTTTCCATGACCCGTTATAATGATAGCAGGTCTGCATTGGCTTTACTTGAAAATTATATACATGTATACACACACAAATACATACAAACACACATGATGCACACAAATATGCACATATATATACACATACATAAACACATACACTTACTTATACACATACACACATATATGCATGTACGCACATATGGACATATACACACATACATACATATACACAAATACATATAAATAATTTTGTATACATACATATAAATAATAAATAATATTAATTTCAAGCCGATTAAAACTTTATTTTATCGACAGTAGAGATATCAAGCATTTTAAGGTAGATACTCTCTCTGAGACTGTTGCTAAAGCAAAGATTGCTTTTCATCATATTTCTCACTAAGGTAGTGATAGTGTTTTCTGGACATTGATATATTTGTTTTTTCCTTATTTGTACTCATTAGTTGTTCTATTTGTATTTTCCTTAAAATGACTGAAGGAATGGTAAGTTGTCCCTAGAGACAATCAGTTCATTCCTATAAATGAAGATGAAAGTGCCATAAAAGTGCTATTTTCCTGCAATTCTACTGAATGTTTAATTGCATTTTAAATCATATTTGTCTAAAAATAATGCTGGATATGCAAAAAGTTAGAAAGCAGAAAGTCTTCATGTGTAAAGTAGTAAATAAAATTTCAGACTAAGGAGAAAGAAAAACATGAGAAAAAAGCAAAACAAAGTATGAAAACAACATGGATAATTTGATTAAAGTGGGAGCCTCTGGGATCCACGTCAGGCAAGGAAATAAACGTTACAGGTGATCAACAGTCAAATGATCAAATCGATACACCATAAAACAAAATGGGGCAGAATAGGGAAATAGATGTTTAAATTAGAAAAATAAATAACCTGACGAAGAACAATTCAATACATTTCTATAAATAAAATTTTGAAATAGATATTTATATATTATTGAGATGGCAATGTAAACTTTACTTTTAGTGAGAAAAAATGTTGTTTTACTGAAAATAATCCTAAATCAATTACAGATGACGCTTAACTTTAAAACTTTTCATTTCATACCTTAAAGATATATTCTTATATTCTCAGTTGTATAGCAAGCTTCAATTGTGTAGCAAGAAATCTTAACAGAATTTCTAACAAGGCTTCAACTTTACAGATGCATAAATGCATTACTGTTTTTGACTTTTAATTATACTTTTGAAATACAGACTAGTAATGGTATGCTAGTTTCCAGGTTTATTTCTTTAAAGTAACTGGATTTTACTCATTCTGTAAGTAGGAATGCATGGTGAATGACTGCATGGAAAAATATTTAAATTATTTTACAGAAGTCTGGATTTGCTCACCTACCATATAAAATTAATGTCTCACAAGTTCTTTATGTATCAGTGTATTTGGAACCAGTGTCATTGACATAATTGTTTAGTTATCTTATGCTACCTTATTTCTCCTTTTCCTCCATTGTCTATTGAATCAATTTGAAAATGGATTTTTATCTTTGTATCTCATACTTGACTTCATGTATTCATTTATTCATATGTTCATTTAACAAATATTTAGTGAGCACATTTTATATACAGAATGTTTTAACTTCTGGGGATGTAAAGTAGTAATACAAACAACAGGCAAACAAAAGCAGAAAAAAAGACTCTACCCATTAAATTTACTTACAATTATATATTATTCTGCTTTTGGCAAGATATATATATATAAAATCCGGTTATTTATTTTAATCAGATTGTGTTGATTATGGATATAAAAATGACTAAGCTATGGAGATTGATATGTTTAACCTGATACACCTTCAGCCAAGCTAACAACTGCTTGAGTTATTAAATGGCAAGATTTTTTTCCAGGAAATATATAAATATATATTTTCTCTGGAAACTATATGTAATGGACTTGAAGACACGGGGAGGGGGAAGGGTAAGCTGGGACGAAGTGAGAGAGTGGCATGGACTTATATACACTACCAAACATAAAACAGATAGCTAGTGGGAAGCAGCCACATAGCACAGGGAGATCAGCTCAGTGCTTTGTGACCACCTAGGGAGGGTGGGATAGGGAGGGTGGGAGGGAGACGCAAGAGGGAGGGGATATGGGAATATATGTATACGTATAGCTGATTCACTTTGTTATACAGCAGGAACTAACACACCATTGTAAAGCAATTATACTCCAATAAAGATGTTAAAAAAATAATTCAACTTAAATATATATTTGGCCATATCACTTAAAATCCTTTTCACGTTTAAATATTTGGCAGAGAGAGTGTCAAGCTCTTGTTAACCAGCACCTCCCCCCTCCTCGCTCCCACCCACCCTGCCCTTGGCTCTCTTGCAAAGCGAACCGTACTCCTGACGGTTTCGGTCCCCTCCTGCCCTCTTCTCCGCTGTGACTCTGAGGGTCATGCCTGGATACCTCTCCCCTCTCTCTCCCCTCTCTCCAGCTACCACCTCCTCTCCATCTTATCTCTCAGCTCAGACACCTCTCCCTGGACTCCCACAGGCTGGATCAGGTGCTGCTCTGGGCTCCCGGAGCGCCCACGTCAGCGCTACCCTTTAGATCGGGATCCGATTCTACAAGGAGACTCTAGTTTTCTTTAGGACAGAGATGCACCTTATTCACTTTCCCATCTCCAGAATTCAGCAGAGTCTGGCACTCAGGAGGCAGATCTGTACACCCAGGGGGTCCAGCCCTCAGGAAGGTCCCATGCTTAACGATCTGTTCTCACTGTACTGAAATTCGCATTGTTTCTAATTTTTATTCTCATTTTTTTATTGTGGTAAAATACTCATAACCTAAAATTTACTACCTTAGCCATTTTTAAGTGTACAGTTCAGTGGCATTAGGTACATTCTCTGGCTTTAAATATCTGGAATGCATTGATTGTTCTGGAAGGGACGAAGAAAACCGCATAAACCCACAAAGACTGAAAGTCACCCTGTGGAGGACCTTACATTACTTACTTGAAAACACACAGCATATCTTTTAAATTGTTTCCAGTATAAGTTGAATATATCAGGACACATCTTCAATTAATTAATTTTCTCAATATATTGTGATCAGAATAATAGAGGTTTTAGAAAAATGTTCCATGTTACATACTTCTGATAATGAGAAATTTAAAATCAGTTTCCTTTATATAAAATTCAGCGATAAAAATCAGTTTTAGAATTTATTAATAATTTCCAACTTTTCTTTAAATAAGGCATTTCTATTGCTTATTATTCATGAGATTGTGATGTGAAAATTAGAATATGACATTAGTAATTTATATACGTTACTCTTTTAAAAATGACCTTCTTTTATCTTAACGTTTCTGACTTTACAATTCTAGCTGCTTTTTTCCTTTCAATATACTTCCCACCTGCAATCAAAAGGAAAAAAAGGAAGAAGATAAAATGTGTGTTATAATTGATGAAGCCATTCCTTCTTGGCATCATCATTTGCAAATTTAATATGTGAGCTGTTTTACTTCTAATATTTAAAAATTGTATTTATTACTTAGAAGTAAAACTAATTCATGAGTGACACTTCCTCTTTTTTCATAAATTGTACATACAACTTAATACAGTATTTCTTCTTTCCTCTAACTACCTGGTAGGTCACTTATTTCTGAGCAATTAACTTAAAGGGAATAATGACTGTACTTTCCCTAATAAAACCCAGTCCTATACCATTTATCACGAAGTTAACAGAAAGGTTAAAGATATTCCAGAGTGGGTGTGGATTTGGGTAATTCATTAAAAACTTTCTAATTAGGTGATTGAATTTTTATTCAATTTTTAAGGATTGACGGATGGGAAAATGAAAGGAAAAGACAGCAATAATTCAGTTCTTTGGCTTATAGTACAGAATTGGTCTTTCATAGCTTTTATAAATTTAGAACTAGGCATATTCTCATCAGCAGTTAGCTACATCTGTGTTTTGTATGTACGTATGTGTACACACGTGTCCTTGAAGAATCAAAACTCAGTAGGCAGGAAAGAGCCTGCAGCAGGTTGTCCTGTCACGGGGAAGCATCTAACATTATTCAACTAACAGACCCCAGAAAACCGAGTTAGGTAACTTAGCTGACTAGTTTTGAACACTTTCAGTAGCATCTTTTTTCTAACTACATTTTACATACTGTGCAAATAGGTAAAATGTTAGCTGTATCAGAGCTGCTTTGGTTGAAGGGCCCACTGTTTCTCCCAACCCCTCTCAAATGTGCACCCAGCTTGAAGCTCCCCCCATTCCCGTCCCCATGCCTTCTGAGGACTCTGAGGAGTTTCTTGTGCAACTAGAGATTTTGCAGAACTTGGTGTGAAAATCGTAGGTATGAAAATTCTTGATGTGTCTCATAGCCTAACATGGTTTGAATGTTCCTATTTTGAACTTACTATTGTTGCTTTTCAAATTTGCCAATTTTTAATTTTATTTTTTATTTTATATTTGTATATAAAATAAGAAGCAGCTCCAGACAAAATATCCCTCTTTGACGACCTCAGAAAGGTTACAGTCGGGCTGCACATAAATCCGGGATTTACTGTTTATTTACCATGTGCCAGGTACTGTGCTGTAATCAGAGTATTCACACACACTCAATATGGGGACCTGCGCCACTTCTCAGGAAGCAACTTAATGAGAGGCTAGATCAGAACACTCATGTGGACAGGCAATAAATCAGGAGGGCTGGTTCTGGTTGATACTGTGTTCCTAACCAGTTGTGTAATGTACAATGTAGATTCTCTAAGCTACTGTTGATTCTCACCCATCTTTTTCTTATTCAAGAGAGATGTGCTTCTTTTTCTGCATTCACCTAGGAAGTTACAGTAAAATATTCCCCAGGTGAACGGTTTCTAGGAAGTGAGGTTTAGGAGACAAGCTGCACGGACTGGAATGGTGCTTGGCTCTGCTGCTCACTAGCTTGGTGACTGTGGGTGAAGGACGCATTCTGTCCCTTGGTTCCATAATTTGTAAATGGGGACAGCAATGTCACCTACCTCAGAGCACTATCTGTTATATGGTGGCTTCCAATAAAACTACTACAGTTCTCTTTAGTAATGTTTCTTATTAAAATCATTCTTTCTTGCCACACCGTAATGTGTAAGAGAACTTGTATTTATTTTTCACTACTAAGTTCTCAAAGCACAGCACAGCATTTATCACAAAGTTTAGCAATTCATAATTATTTGCTGAATAAACAGATGAACAGATGGATGGACTGAATGGATGGATGGAAGGATGAATAGATGGATAGATGGTTGGATGGATGATGGAGGAAGGAAGGACAGATGAAAGGACAGATGGATGGACAGATAAATGTATCTGTAAAATTTAAATAATATTCCTCACATCACAGAATAATTACGAGGATTAAATGAAGTTTATATATAGAGTGCCTCACATCTGACCAAGCCAGTAAATTATATGCATGTTTATCACAATACTTTTTATAGTATTAATCTGGACCTTCATTTTTTATTAGTGACTGTGTCTACATCACTGACTAAACTGAACTCCTCAAAGGTCTGGGCTCTGTGGTTAATATTCTCCATCCTAAGCCCTGTAACCACAGCTAAGATCCCATCTGCCTCAATATAGCCGTATTTCATCAATGAGTCAAATGTTAGGTGCTGGGATTTGGTCCTTCCAGGACAGCTGAATGCTATTCTGTGACACTGACTTTATCTGATGACCACTTCTGAACACCTACTACGTACTTATCACTGTGCTTATATCCAGACACAAAAATAATCCAGACACACAGACACGGTTCCTGGCTTGGTGGAGCTTACATTTCAACAGAGGAGATAGATTAACACACGTAATTTCAACATAATGTCACAAATCAACAGACAGCATATGTGCATATCTCTTCTGCTACTGCTCACTAAATAATTCCTCTAATATACGAATCAGGAATAAGTATCTCTGTAATAGGATGTGACTTTTGGTTGTCCGTAGTCATGAGTCTGAATATTTCTAGATAGCAGCCGTTTGGAAAGTCTATTAACCTTGCATTTTATCCTAATCCTCTTCTATTCAGTTAGTCGTTCATACGAAACATTTAATGAATTATTATGTTGTCAACACGTTTTGTTACGAGTTGTGGCTGATGAAGTGGTGTCAGCCCTCCTGATGTTATTTCGTAGGCAGTAGTGAAGACAGCGTGGTTTGGGGTCCGGAAGCCCTGGGTCAAAACTTACTGCCGCCATCTAGCGGGTGTTCTACCTTGGGTGAGTTAGTTATGCTTTCTAATGTTTTGATGTTCTCATTTGTTAAATGAAAGTTATAATGCTTAACTTTTGGGATGGTTACTAGAATTAGAGGTAGTGTAAGTGTAGAGTTTCCAGCAGAATGCTTCACTTAGAGAATATAGTAAATAGCGTCCATTCTAACTGCAAATAACAGTCTAGTTAAGACTGTTTTTGTTAAGACTTGTTTTTGGATATTTTTGTTTATATACCTTAAAACTTATGCAAGTCAAAGGTCGAGGAGGAAGCAGAGGTTGCTTAGAAAACTTAGATTTCCATGTGAATGTCTTACATTCCAGTTTCCTCCTTTTACACTTATGAAAACAGATCATCCATGTTTATCTTCCAGTAACAGAATAGCCTATCCAAAAACTCCACAATTTCTTTTCTCAAGAGTTAAAATGTTTAAGAAATGTTTGCTTATGCTAAAATAAAATTTGCCTTCCAGTAACTTTCAATATTTTGCTTATTAGGCTGTTTATTCATTTAGAAATAAACCTGGGAATATCATTCTATTTTTCTTCTATACAAATACGTAAAGATGAAAATCATGACCACACCATAATGTTCTATTTCCAAGCTAAACACTGCTGCTTCGTCATTTCTTTCTTCTTTACGTATTTTCTACTCTGATGAGGACTTTAGAAATAAACCTAATAATCTATATATGATTCATCTAAGTCTCAGGGTAATACTCACCTTTTTCTCTCTTTTAGGCTACTATAGCTCACTATCTGCACCCTAAGGTCACCTTAGGCCTTTTGGAAGCAAGACAACACTTAACTAAAATCTTAAGTCTTTTATCATATAAGCTACAAGATGCAATTCACACATTTTTTTCTATCTTGAAAAATTTAAACTTAGTTATGCAGATACTACAATAACCCTTGATAATTTTCACCTGGCTGAGCCTGAGATATCTTCTCATATGGTGAAAATATTTTATCTACTAAATGGAAACATCTGAAAAGGCTTTAAATTAAAAATGTTAAGGTAATTTCTACTGCATTTTCCTTCCTAAAGAGGAATTTAAAACCATGAAAATAGAGAGTAGACACTAAAACTACCTCTTTAAAATACCTAGAAAAGAGAGAACCCAAAGCCACAGACCATAAGGAGCAGAGCTCCGGGTAAAGAAGAAAACACAACTCAGAAAGCAGAGTTTCCCAGAAGCGGTGGTGCGGCCCTCTGGTGCCTAAGGACACCTCGCTTAGAAAACCATGACGTGGAGCCAGAGGACATATGTAAGGAACGTGAAGGGGAAGGAATGTGAAGGAAGAAAGAGGGGGAAAGTGATTGAAAGAGAACAATAAATAAGAAAGATACATGAAGGGACCCCACTATAGGAATAACTGGAGAGCTGGAAGATGGAACTTGCTAAAGGAAACCCAAACATAGTTTATAACCAGAAATAAGGAAACACAACTGAAGTAAAAGAGGCTGTACATCGGGTCCAATGTTGGCCTCCATTGTGACAGGCTGGGCACTCAGCTGTGACACTTCTACTTGGTGATTAGAGGCATTAATTACACAGATTAGGAAAGACACTAGTGTACTGGCCTGTTCTATAGTTTCGAAGGGTACCACCATCAATTAGAGGCTGACAAAAATGTGTCTGCGTCAGACTGTTCTTTTAATTGCTCTGACTCTGCCATCTAGCGGGGACTATGCTCACTTTGTCGCTGGAAGTTCGTTTTTGCAGCTCAGCAGAGGCTATTGCTGGGTGATCCCATCATTCCCATTCGACTGAGAAATTCATTTCAATACCAGAATTCCTAATGTGTCCACTGGCTTGCAGGGAGCAGGCACAGCAACCTTAGGGCGTGCTGACACTTCCCTCAGTGCCTCCGTAGCCTCCAGACAACCCAGGGGACGTGATTATGGGGAGGGGGCAGGTATCACAGCAAATCTACCCTATCATTCCCTTCTCAAGTCTTTCAATTCCTTTTTCTACAGTATATCAAGGGAGATCTTAATTCGACTTAATTTGATTTAATGTAGGTCACACTGAGCACAATTTTCAATCACTCACCAGGTAAATTTTAGAGCCACTACAAGCTGTTCAAGCAACCACCTCAAATTTAGAATCTCTCGGCAGTGTGTGAGTGCAAATATATTTACTTTAATCTAAGATCACTGGTTTTCCTCCTCTATTCATCTTAATTCATCATCTGACACAGATTTCCTCTGTTTTTATTAATGCTAATTGCAAAGTTAGTTTTAGATGTCAGGTACCTTTTCTAGTAAAGAACTCTAGCTGTGAGTCTCGAAACAGAGACCTCAGAGATGGCGCAGACTGATCCTGGGAGAACAGTCATCCCTTTCCAGGCTAGTGCTCCAGCTGAGACTGTTACAGGTCTGCTGGGTCAGGAAAAGGCTGACAGTCTCACGATGTGAAGAGAGGTTCCACAGTACTCCAGGTACTGAACAGTACTCAGTGTATAAAATGGAATTTGCACAAATCTTACCATTCCAATTTCTAGGATCCCATTTTTTAACAAATAGTGTCACACAGTAGCTTAAGAGATGAGGCAAAGTTATAAATCTACCCTGCCTTGCAATTTACCTGTGGGGTCTGGTTCAGAATTTTATTCAGAAATCTTTGTTACATAGCTATAAAAGATAAATAGTAATTTAACATAGAAGTGTCTGGTTCTTTATCCATGGCTAGAGTTGAATAAAAAGCTCTTTTTATTCTCTTTCTGCAATTTTCCCTGGAACAAGAAGTATTCAGTAGACTCCACAGTGCTTATCCATTAATTTTTGTATTATTGCCAATATTAGCAATAAAAACAACCATTACAACAGCCACTCAGTCTCTCAAAGGCAATTCTTTGAACACATGAAACCAAGTAACAATTTAACAATCTGACATCAGAGTGCATGCCATATATCACCATGTCCCACTTCATTTCCCACTGACAATGAGGTCACTATTCCCATCAAAGAGAATCAGATGAGAAATCCAATTCCAAATTTCCATCTACGCTAGGAAGAATAAATGTCCCCCAAAGATTCCCACACCCTAATTCCCGGGCAGCAGAACTTCGCCAACGTGGTTAAAACTAAGGCCCTTGAGTTGGGGAGATTATCTTAGATTATCTAGATGGTCCAATATTTTCACAGGAATTCTTAAAAGTGGAAGAGAAGGCAAAAGAGTGGGTCAGAGCAATGAGATGGAAGAAAGGAGGGCAGTGATCGTGTGTGAGGACTTGAGACCATGCTGCCACTTTGAAGATGGAAGAAGGGGTCATGAGTCAAGGATTGGCCTCAAGAATCTGAAAGGACCCTCAGCTGACAGCCAGCAAGGAAAGAAGCATCTCAGTCCCACAACTGCAATGAACTGAAATCTGCTGACAACTCCTTGAGTAAGGACGTGATCCTCCTGAAGAACCTCGAAAAAGGAACACAGACTTCATTTTAGCCTGGTGAGACCGTGCCGCGCTTTTGACTTTCAGAACTATAAGGTGATAAATGTGTGTTCTTTAAGCCTCCACGTTGCGAGGACTTGTTACGGCAGCAATAGATGAATACACCATGTCTGGGGTTTCCCTAGAACTCACTTACTGTACCACAAACAGTATCAGTCAATACCCAGTGAGAATCATAGAAGTAAACCTATGAGTTTTATTTTAGGGAATCGGGATTTGCAACTCTCAGAGGAGCTGGGAACACGAAGGCCAAGGAATCTATCTTTATTGATGTCTGGCTGAGGCTGAAGCAGTGGCTCCCAAGAGCTTGTGGGGAGCCACTGTAAAGTACAAGAATCTCAGTGAAGCTCCAACAACCACCTCAACCTCAATAATTTTACCGGGAGTGAATCTCCCGTCTGCGAATGCATCCAGCTGCAGTTCCCCGGGGAGGGTAATAACCTCCCTTCCCGTCTGCATTCTAAATGCACACAAGTGCTTCCTGCAGACTAATCCAAAACCACAGAGATGAAAGGGACCTGGAACTGGAGCTCCTGGCTTGTTCCCCACAAGGCAGAGATGACCCTTCATATACCTGATTGGCAGCAGGCAAGCTGTGTGGCCTGCTAGAACCCAGCAAGTACCAAAGTCATGAGTTCTCTTGTTCAGGAACATGGTGGGTTGGAAGTATGGCTCTAACACTTAGAAGCTCTGCAAACTTTTCCAAAATCTATCAACCACAAGAGTAGCTTCAGTATATTACTGGGAGTTCTAAATATAAGAATGAAAATACAAAACATAGATCATAAAACTTGTAAGTCACTTGAAGAAATACAGATCTTCAAACATACATGCAAACTAAGGAAACAGAAACGATATCACCAAGTATGTGGGGGGAAAACACAATTAAATTCCACTCCTACGTATTTACCCAAGAGAAATAAAGACGTATCTACAAAAAATGACATTTACAAGAATTTTCACAGTGACATTATTTAAAATATTCAAAAATTGGGAACAACTTAAGTGTCTGTTCATTGGAGAAAGGCTAAACAAATCTGCTGTATTTATTCAGTGGACTGCTATTCAGCAATTTAAAAAGGAATAACCTGTGAATATGTACAACAACGTGGATAGTTCTCACAAACATCATGTTAAGAAAAAGAATCCAGGCACAACAAGATATACACTGTAGTGTCTACAACAGGCAGAAGTAACCTCCCAGGAGAAAATCTGAAAGTGGCTGCCTGTGTATATTGAGGACTGACTGGCAGCAGCATGAGGAAACTGTCTGGGATCTTGAAAATATTTTGTCTTGATTTACGCGGAAATCTCATGTTGACAAAACTGTCAACAAAATGTAACTCAATACTTCATATCACTTTATTATTTGTAAATTATGCTTCAATGAAATAGCATCATAAAGTTTAACTTATAGGCTGGAAGAACACAGAACAATCTTATCTGCTATAGAAATGCTTATGAATGAAGTTAAGTGACCTAGCTTAGAGTTGATTAAAACAAAACATAACAGAAACCACTTCTATACTCTATATGAAGGAAAAATTTAAATAACTGATATACATGTGTTTATATATATATATATATATATATGGAATGTAGAGTATAAGCAAATATATTTGAAGAGATACAGAAAGTGTATTGTAGTTTTTGAAGAGCAAAAGATTAAAAAAAATCAGCTAGCATAAGAATGATCAAGTAAATTATGGTACTTTCACATGCTGGATAGAAATGTTTAAAAAAGGGATATCTCTTTATGATTATATGCAAGGATCCAAGACAGGCTGTTTCATGAATAAAGCAAGTCACCAAAAGAGTTTTACATAATGCCTCCTCTTATGTTAAAACATATATGCATAATAATGAAACACATGAAAAATAACTAAAATAAAAAATAAGGTTATACTAGAAACTTTATTTTAATCTAAGTTATTGAGACTTGAGCCCAGCAAGAAAGTGCAGGGAGAAAAAGCTTCTATCATCAAAGAAATCTGGCAAGCATCATGCTTCAGCTGTGTCCCTAACTGATACTGACTAGTAGGTCTTGCTAAGCAGGGTGTGTGCAGCAGTCTTTTACATACCATCAACTAGACTGAAATCAGTTTATTAATTAGAAGTCAGGCACAACTTTGCATGAAAAAGGTTGTTCAGCAAAGACTTAATCTATTTTTGGAAACATTAAACTCTTTATTTTCCTTCTCCAAATTCCCCGGTAAATTCTAGATAAAATAAGGTTACATTAGATTGGTAATGCTGAAACAAAGTAGGTTTAATAACGGCAGACATTTTACTGAATCTATCAAGCTATTTACCATAATTACTTTCTTTTATCAAATGCTTGCAAGGCAACATTTTTCCCCTAGTGGATTTTGGATTTTGCTAAAATTCGGAATTCAACTCTCTACTCTATTTTTTCCTCCTTAGGAGAGCAGAGAAATGACTGGTAACACCCTTGGGTCACATTTTTTTCCTGAATTTGGGGGGGGGGTGTTCCATAGGTGCAGTTATAAAATGAAGTAAAACATAAATTGCCAAGTACATAATTATTCAACAAGGCATTCTCCCCAGCCCTGGGGAGTAGCAGCAGCTTTATCCTGTGGCTAAAACCTCAAGTTTCCCTTCAAGTACCATGCAGTCATTTTCCATCACTTTATGTAGTCATACCCAGGAAGTTTGTTATTTTATAACAAGAGACGAAAGCAGTTGTTTCATTTGTCTGCTTTTGTTTGGCTGGGAAAGTAAGGAATGACAGCACAGAGGTCGGTCATTGCCAGAATTCAGTCTATTTCCTAGTGATGAGTTTGAAGTCTTAAAAATGGAGGAGTGAAGAGATTAACCAAAAATACTACTAGAGAGAATCATTGTAAGACTCTGGACCCCAAATCAGCTACTTTGTAGTGGAATCCTCAAAGTGCTTTGCAAAGTCGTGAAGAAGAACTCAGAATGAGCCACGGCTGCACACGGAGGACCCATCAGGAATAAGGATGTTGGTGATCTCATGACTGGAAAGGACAGCACACAAAGAAGGATGTAAACGAGGTCAAACTGCTGAAGTTCTGAGGAAACGATGACAGTGTGGTACCTTTTGGGGACTTCCAAATATACCTGGGGTCAGTTTGTAGAAGACCAGGAGGAAATAATTGTGAAATAAATTCTATTTATTGGGGAAATAAATGTGACTTTTGTAACCAGAATTTAGTTGCTCTTAATATTTCCCCACCACTGTCCTTGGCAAGGTTATCAACAACCAGTTGGTAAATCCAATAAGCAATCCTCAAGCCTCACCCTAATAGACAACTCAGCAGTATTTCTCCTGGTGAGTCCTGCTCTCACACTGAACACTGCTTCACTTGCATCCCAGATCCGCACAGTATCTAGTGTCCTCTCTACCTTATTTAGTTGCTCCATGCAGGTCTCCTTTGCAGACTTTTCCTTATGCTCCTATCCTTAGGGCTCACTGTTTGAATCTCTACTTTTATGTGTTCCTCCTCATTCTGTAGATGGTCTCAACTACTCTTGTGGTTTTGAATGCCACTGATGTGCTGAGGAAACACAGGATTATAATTGTAACCCAACTGTTCCCTGCAATTCCAGCTCATAAGTCCAGCTGCCTATGAGGCAGCTCCACTGGATGTCTAACAGGCATCTCAGGACCTGCAGCTCTTCTCCCAACTTCCCACTTACATCTCTCATTTTCACCCACCTCTCTTCCTCAGACTTTCTCAAGTCAGTAAATCTCAACTCTAAACTTCCCATAGGTCAGGAAGTCACCCTGTTGAAACTTAACAAGGGGCCATGTTGAAGCTTACTTCACATATTGTCAGTTTCGATTCTCTTTCCAATCTTCTACAGTGGCCAACAAACCATGCCGGATCTGCCTCCCTGCCATTGCCTTTCCGACCTCTTCCACTCTCACCCCTTCCCTCTCTCTTTCCCCAGCTCCAGAGGAGCCCAATGAGCCCGTCCACCTGCCACAGCCTCTGGCAATCGCTGCTTCCCCTAGGTATCCACGTGACTTAGTTGTTACAGACTTGAGGTTACTAACTGTATTCGTTGTCTTTGTTGTATAACACATTATCCCAAACTTGAATGACTTAAAGCAGACAAAAAATCTTATTTCACAGATTCTGTGGGACAGGAATCCAAGCATGTCTTAATTGGGGGCTTCCAGCTCTACTTTTTTCATAGAGTCTCAGCTACACTATTGGCTGGGGTTTCAGTCTCATCTGAAGACTCAACTAGGGGAGGATCGGCTTGCAAGTTCACTCATGTGGCTGCTGGCTGGTCTCCGAAGAACCACCTCGCGAGAGCTGCTAACTTACTCGTGTGTGCCTCTGAACAAGGCCACCTTCCCCAGAGAGGAAGCAAGAGAAGGCCCAAAATGGAAGGCGCCACTTTCTACAAGTTAGTCTCAAGTGACACCCCATCACTGTCATATTCTATTTGCTAGAAGTGAGTCAAAATCCAGTCTACAGAGAAATGGAGGGGATTATATGAGGATATGATTACAAGGACACAGGGATCTTTGGGGACCATCTCAGAGACTGCCCACCATGCTAGACAGTGAATAAATGTGGACAAAGTCTATTTAAAATAGAATAGACATACCTCAGCAGCCTTCTTTCTGCTTTGTTTTTTCTCCATCTCACTTTTTAAAATCTTTTTATTACTTTAAAATTTTACTACTAGAATATAAGCTCCATGAGAGTAGGGGTTTTCACCTCTCTTTCTTACTGCTGTATACTTAGATATCTGACAAATATCTATTGAATCTTCTGAGTCTTTGTTGACTACTTAAGATTTGTTTCAATGCTATGACTTAATTAAACAGACTGCTCACTTGTCAGTCAGCCCTAGTTTTTAGAAAATGCTTTCTATTATTGAATGGAAATCTATCTTGTTAAAAAAAAAAGAAAAGAGAAGGCAGTGAGTTAGTCTGTTGTGGGTGCTCTAACAGGATACCATAGACTGGGGGGCTTATAAACAAATATTTATTTCTCACAGTTCTACGGGCTGGAAGTCCAAGACCAAGGCACCATCCTGGTCATGTTCTGGTGAGGGCCCAGTTCCCGGTTCACAGACAGCCAGGCCCTCTGCTTTCTGTGCCCTCACATGGCAGGAATGGCAAGCGAGCTAGCTCTCTGAGGTCTCTTCCATGAGGACACTAATCTATTCGTGGGGCCTCCACCCTTGTGACCCAATCAACTCCCAAAGGGCCCACCTTCTGACACCAACAGCTTAGGGTTTAGAATTTCAACATATGAATTTTGGGGGAAACAAAGTTTCAGTCCATAACAGCCAGTGTGATAAGGATTTATGAGGTTACATGTAAACGAATACGGTTGCCACAAAGAGGGAGGATTGATAGTAGGATCAGGGTGGGATGAATGTCAGGCTGTGACAGCAACAGAGAATAGAGGACCTTTGGACTTGAAGGACAGGCAGTTTTGAGATATAGAAGATGGGGAGCAGAGAAAGTAATGAGCAAAGGCATGGAGCATAAAAGAGTGTATATCTCTGTATCTATCACCTATCTATCGTAAAGAGAATGCAAGGTACATGGTGAAACTAGAGAGTAATAATAGGAGATTGGGCTGGAAAGGAAGGCTGCACCAGTCCCCGAAGGAGAGAATAGGCCACGAGAAAGATATTTTGACCTCACATGTAGGTAAGACCTTCTTAATACTAGACCGTCCAGCCATTCAAAATAGTGAGTTTGCCAAGACAAAAGATGGCTTTATTACATCTCACTATCAGAAGATGTAATAAAATGTTACATATATGTAATAATATTTTATTAATATTTTTAAAAAGTATATTTTTTTGGCTGTGCCACATGGCTTGCAGGATCTTAGTTCCCCGACCAGGGATCGAACCCAGGTCCATGGCAGTGAAAGTGTTGAGTCCTAACCACTGGACCACCAGGAAATTCCCTTAAAAAGTATTCTTAATTCTATCATTCAAGGTTCATCTAGTTGCCAACATAAAGAACTGGTATCATGCTTCATTTCCATTCTTTCTGGACCTTTATTCATACAAAGTTAAGAATAACATGAGATATTTAGTACTGCAAAACATTATGCATCCTCTATGTGCAACTAAATGAGAATACACACTAATTCATGATTACGTCTGTGAGCACACACTGGAATAAAAAATGCAGAGATAACAAACGCTCAGCAAGACGATCAGGGAATGGCGCTTGTTATGTGATTATATGTTGCATTTGCGCTCTCTGAAAGGAACAATCTGCCTTAATTAAATTGCCTTTCTTTCACTTGAACATTCCTGCTGCTCACATCACTCCCACACCCAACGTCCATCTCAGACAATGTTCCAGGAGAATCCACACACCTGCACAGCACTTGGACAATATAATCTTTTGTTTCAAAGACACAGGGAAAATGATGGGAGAAGCATTTCTTTGGGGCCTGAGGAGTGCTGGCCATGAGACTGGCTGTTTCCTAGTTCCATGATTCCTGGAGGCAGTGGGATAGAACCAGGAAACAGACCCTAAATGACAGAAGGTCCACGGGTTCTGTAAAGCACTTGTGTGTTGGGGTAAGTGCTGGAGTTCTTATACGTGGTGGCCTGTACAACCTGAGGTCCAAGGCAGTGGTTCTTTTTGCCTGGGATTAAGAGTATTTCCAAATAGAAACAGTCTCCATTCTATAAGCTCTGTAACTGTTTCCCTTTCAGAAAAAAAAAAACACGAAAAATCATCCTCAAATTCTACCCAAATTTTCTCTAATTCTAAGACTTCCACAGTTCTTCCCTAGGGAATCTACAGTGAATTGCTTGCTTACTTTCCTGATTTCTCTGTCTAGCATATATTCCATTATTCATCACATTGGCCACTCCCTTACTAGTATGCCTAGCCACTAACCATGTTTCTTCCCTGACAAATTTGAACTCTCAAGGAATCAATGCAGATGCTACTTTCAAATTAGCCTGCACCTGGTCATTTAGGCCTTCTTAGCCAACCCTTCTGTGTGGGAGCCACAAAAATATTCCTTGTCTTCAACCTCACTTCGCACAGGGAGAGGGACCTCACCAGAGCAGTGCCAGGCTGAGGACTTGATCCGGGACTTTCCAGCATCCAGATCTGTGAGGAATACACTTCTGTGGTTGTAAGCTGCTAGATCTGCAGTCATTAGTTATCGCAGCCTGCAGGGACCAAGCTGGTCTCTCCTCGATGCTCCTCCTTCCTCCTCTCCACAGGTGAGCTGCTGCAAGCAGAGGTCTGAGCACCTGCCGCCATCGCCCGGCCATGTCTTTGGTTTCCACCCCAACAGTCCAGTTCTCTTTCTCAACAAGGTCACAAATGACTTCCTCATTTATAGATCTCGTAAGCATTTCTCAGTCGTTATCTTAGTGATTGTCCCAATTAACGGAAGTCCCGACTGCACCGAGGCTGACAATTCCTCTGCTCTTCTGAGAGGAGGCGCTCCAGGGCACCACAATGTCCAGCACTCTGGGCTTCTTCCACCTTCCCAGATGCTCCTTTTTCCTCAGAAAAGGGGATTTTCTCTTCTGGTCCTTTCATTGTGTCACACACTCTTAAAACTATACTCTTGGGTCTTCCCTGGTGGCACAGTGGTTGAGAGTCCGCCTGCCGACGCAGGGGACACGGGTTCGTGCCCCGGTCCGGGAAGATCCCACATGCTGCGGAGCAGCTGGGCCCGTGAGCCATGGCCGCTGAGCCTGTGCATCCGGAGCCTGTGCTCCGCAACGGGAGAGGCCCGCGTACCGCAGAAAAACAAAAACAAAAACAAAAACATTCAAGGTAAAGCAGATAGGAAAACATTTTAAACTATCAACTGTAGATACATCATAACTTATGCTGTTAGAAAACATACATTAAGAACAAGAATTGATTAGGAAAAACATTTGGCAACAAAATGTATTGTTTCCAGGAGAAAGCAGAAAATCAAAACAATATTTGACTTCAAATATTTTTATTTGAAAGTATTTTGCATTTGATTTGTGTTACCAACACCCTAAGTAATTTTCTAATGTAAAGACAAGTTTGAAAATGTACATTATTACATAGGAAGGGAGCTTTAAAAAGATATGGAACAATCCTTAAAGGAGGATGACATGGAATAGTTATTTGACACTATACAGATTAGCGCTCTGTCCATTTTATCCATATATATTATTTACAAGGTGCTCAAAATAGAAGTATTAAATTAGGTTAGTGATTATTTGTTTTAATATTTTGCATTTATTTAATTAAAAAGTAGCTGCATTAGATGTCTTTGTATGTGTTTAGATACATTTGCACATCTGCATGTGTCTGGTATAAACAATAAATTCCTGCCACAAACCTGAATAAAAGTGGAGTGTCAACGCTCCACTTTTTATATAGGAAGAACCCGAGGCTTAGAGAGAATATGGTGCCACAGAACGAAGATTCCAGTCGAGGTCTGTGGGACTCCAGTCTACTAAACCACACCACCTTCTGCCATGCTTGGGGGTCACATCCGTTCACTGTGGTCAAATACTGTACAGTTCTTTTAGATTTACTTAAAAGGCGGATGTGGAAATAGGTAGAACTGGGATCTAACTGGTGAATAGGGAGATGCCAGTTCTGAGCTCACATCCAGCCAGTGGCTGGGAATCCAGTGTGGCCTCGCCTGACCTAGAGGATAGAATGAAGGGACGCCCCGCTGCAGCCCCCAGGGGCTTGGCCACTCTGCCTGAAGCTGAAACCAGCACATCTGGGGCCTGCAGGTCGCTCTCTGCAGGAGCCTCTGGGTTTGTGCTTTTGACGCGAGCCTTGGGTGACTCTCTTTGGAAGACCTTGGCCTCGGTTCTCCCTGAAGAAGCGCCTCAGAAGCTGAGTCAGTACAAGAGGGCGTCCACGTCCGCCCATTTCCTCCAGTTGCCTCTGGAATCTCAGGCTCAGTCTGCCCTCCCCCAACAGAGATCTCCTTTCCTTTCCTTCAGCCTGGACTTGTGTTTTATCTGCATTTCTTATGTGTCACTTTCAGTCTAAAATAATCTAAAGTTATCAAGCGCTTTCTTTGTGTTATGTTCAAATCTTGGAACCTGGATTTCCTGCACACTCTGCCTAGTTCCAGATCCAGCCTACTAATGGGATCAGAAGCGGCGAAGTGGGACTGTGTGCAAATATTTGGGAGGAGGTGAGGGGGGTGTAGGAGGGACTAGAAATTCTGAATCCTGGACCTGGCCTGGAAAAGGTGAAACTGTCATAGTGTTATGCTCCCAGAAAGCTCTAACTGTGCAGAAACATAACAATATTCACCTCCTAACAGGCTTTTCCACCAAATGCAGAGAGGCAGGTGGAAGGGGTCGGGGGTGGTGTTTGGTTACAGTGGAAACCCACCTCCCCTGGGCACCAGTCAACTCAGTCTCCCTGCAAACACTTCTGCCCATTGCTGTATTTCTGTAGGTAACCCTAAAGCCTTCAACCCAACCTAGGGCAACACTCCTGGACATCAGCAAAGTCATGCTCACTATCCTCCCAAAACGGAAGGCAAAGTTCCAAGTCACTTTATTCATGCCACAGATGTTATTTGCAGGAAAAAGGAACATGTAGTACAAGCCTCTTGTCCTTGCAACTTGCTTGTCCTTCTAAGATGCACTGTGGCCCAGTATCATATTGTATATACACCTCTGTGGTCACTGCAGTGGGCTAAGCAGTGGAGCCATTGCAGAGAACATTAGGACACACGTCTGGAGAAGTGGTGTAGATGGCATGACGGAGGGGGGCCCCGGGTCACAGCAGGCAGCTCAGTTTGCTGAGTCACCTGGGACCCTGCCTTGAGCCATTCAGTCTCTGTCAGGGCCCCCCAGGAAGCAAGGCTCTGGGCCACCAAGGTGTGCTTTGTACCAGGCAATGCCTGTCACCCAGGGGATACCCAAACGATGTTTATCAAATTGAATATTCCAACTTTGCAAGTAAAAGTTTGATAAGAGTGGTTTCCCTAAAATTCTTTGAACATTTAGCAGAAGCTCCTGACTGGAAACAGAAAAGGATGTATGAAGGCAGCAGGGAATTGGATACGACGGCAAAGCGAAAAGAGGATTTCACCCAAAGGGGACATAATCCCTGTGAGAGTCCTATTCTCGTGCACCATTTATATTAAATCTGAGCCTGTCAGGCGATAGGCTTACTTCCATGCTTTCTGGGGCGCATTTTATTGCAGCACAATTAGAACTGAAGTAATGGTTACCAGCACAACCAACATTTCTTTTTTCAAATTAAAATGATCACACAAATGATGCTGAATTCAAAACGCCCATGGTAGTGGTAAGAGTCCAAGTGCTGACGGTGACAGATGTGTGAGTTCCCGGCGACATCCTTCAGGAGTGGAGCCCTGTGACCACACCCGAGGACACGGCTACAGGTCAAAATCCCAGGTACGATCCCTCAGGCTGAGCACAGGTACCTGCACGGCTCTGCCTGGCGGGCTGCGTGGTGGAAGCGGCACGGCCCCTCCAGACTTGGTGCAGAGGGTCTTTCCGGCTCTGGGGGGCTACAAGCCAAGGACTCTGGGCCCTTGGGGGACCACGCTCACAGCACCTCTGCCTTCCCAACCTGTCTGGGCCCAGGTCTCCAGTGGCCTTGACCAAGGCACTGGGCTCTGATCTGACTGCTTTCTAGCCCTAGCACTCCCCCTTCTCCACTCCCTCAGGGTCCTGGGGCCATAACAAGGCACGACTCGTTTGTTCAGGGCCCCTGGGCAGGGACATGACCCCGGTCTGACCTGATTCACCTGCCCCTCGCCTGGTTTCATCCTGTGGGTAAAATGGGCAGTTGGCACGCTGCTTTTCTCCACCGCTTCCCTGTGCTGCCACAGTAACTGAACGACGCTTCCTTGTGACCTTCGGATTGCCTTGACCTGATGGGCCACCTGGACATCTGATCACCAAACACCATGGAAAAGTTGCATTTCAAACACTGTTTTATTTTTAACAAGATTCGAATGAAAAAGCCACACAACTGATTTGAAATGGAGCGTATATTACTTCATTTGTGTTTTAAACTTAAATGTATCACTGGTCTAACCCATAACCCACGGCAAGGGAGTCATTTACATAATATTAGATTCAAGTTTAATATGATAGATTTCAGGAAAGAAGCTAGAAATCAGGCGATAGAGCAGTATTTTGCCTCCTTCCAAACAAACAAAACCCAGCCAAGTACAAGATGAGCAACTGAAGAGAGCTACCATATGACCCAGCAATTCCACTGCTGGACACATATCCGGCCAAAACTCTAATCTGAAAAGACACATGCACCCCAACGTTCACTGCAGCACTGCTTACAACAGCCAGGACATGGAAGCAACCTAAGTGGCTGGAAGCTGTGGCACATATATACAGTGGAATATTACCCAGCCATAAAAAGAATGAAATAATGCCATTTGCAGCAACATGGATAGACCTAGAAATTATCATATTAAGTGAAGTCAGACAGAGAAAGACAAATATCACGTGATATCACTTATTTGTGGAATCTAAAAAAATGATATAAATGAACTTATTTACAACATAGAAATAGACTCACAAACACAGAAAACAAACTTACGGTTACCAAAGGGGATGGGGGTGAGGGATAAATTAGGAGTTTGGGATTAACAGATACACACCAGTATATATAAAATAGGTAAACCACCAGGCCCCACTGCATAGCACAGGGAACTATACTCAGTATCTTTTTTTTTTTTTTTTACATCTTTATTGGAGTATAATTGCTTTACAATGGTGTGTTAGTTTCTGCTTTATAACAAAGTGAATCAGCTATACATATACATATATCCCCATATCCCCTCCCTCTTGCATCTCCCTCCCACCCTCCCTATCCCACCCCTCTAGGTGGTCGAAAAGCACGAGCTGATCTCCCTGTGCTATGCAGCTGCTTCCCACTAGCTATCTATTTTACATTTGGTAGTGTACATATGTCCATACTACTCTCTCATTTCATCCCAGCTTACCCTTCCCCTTTCCTGTGTCCTCAAGTCCATTCTCTACATCTGCGTCTTTATTCCTGTCCTGCCCCTAGGTTCTTCAGAACCACTTTTTTTTTTTAGCTTCCATATATATGTGTTAGCATATGGTATTAGTTTTTCTCTTTCTATACTCAGTATCTTATAATAACCTATAATGAAAAATAATCTGAAAAAGAATATATATATATATGTATAACTGAATCCCTTTGTTATACACTAGAAACTACATTATAAATTAATTATACCTCAATAAAAAAGAAAGTTATTTGATGTGACAAAACTATCACTATGATTATCTTTATTGTGAAAATAAAGGTAGGATATTCAGGATCTACAATCAGCCTGATAAAGGAAGCAAGATACTCATAGTATTAGAGGAACAGTATCAACCAATGGTCTAGAGACTTAGGATGGTAAATATGATAGCATATATACGAGTAAGAATAGCACAAACTATGCCAGTTCAACCTGCTTTGATTTGCTTATCAAAGTTCACAGGTGCACACTTTATTCCAGGAAACAAACTGATTTTCGAATGTTACTAATAACAATTTGGATGAACCATGACAGCATTAAATGTCCCACCAAAATAATGGCAGATTCCAAAGGTGAAAGAAATGGACAAGAGAAAACACCATAGAGTTATCTTAATGCAAAAGACTGTCATATTTTTTAAACTTTTAAAATAAAGGTATACTGAAAGAAAGAATTGCCAAAGAAAGATTATGCTTGTACCATCTAAGTTACTGGTTGAATGAGGGAGGAAGGAATTTGTAAGTTCATGAACTCTTTGCCGGCTAAACCTTTGTGCTATTAAATATATTAGTTTGAAACCCCAGGTAAACGCATGATGGGACCGAGTTTGTTAGGAAGGGCCTGGACAACTGAATACAGCCTGGTATGTGATTCCAGAAGGCTAACCTGCCTCCTTGCTGGATGACTTTGCCAATCGTCTACCTACAGGATTATCGAGGCCAGCTTGCTAACCTCTGCCTCAGAATCTGCCTCTGGGATGCTAAACTGTGACAGGACTGTTTATTATTTGCAGGTGATGAAAGTTTCGTGAATGGCGACTCATCATTCATTGAAACACTGTGATGGAAAGTACTAGCTCTGTCCTAGCACGGATTTTAAGATCTCAGGATCTGGGGATGGGTGATGATTGACTTTGAAACCCAGGCTGTGAAAATGAAGAATACACTGCCATTTCTTTAAGACATTTATAAAACTTTGTGGTTTTGTTTCATATTAACTATAATATTTATTAAAATACCAAATTCTTTGGAATCCATTTGTTTACCCCGTTTTTATTGCTATTTATATTTATATATCAAATATGCAAACACTGAATTTTTAAGGTTTTAAAAATAACATTTCTTAAAAGTTAACATTTGCATAGTAGGAGACCAAAAAACACAAGAAGCAAAAAGCAAAGTTGTCCATAATCACAAGCAGTTTAAGTTTGACTTGTCCTTCTAGGTCTCATTTGTGTATTTACACAATTAAGCATCCATTTTTATGTAATTAAGATCATACAGCTATGTATCATGCTTTTTCACACATCACAAATATTTACCATTTCAAAGTCCCAAACCTGTAAGTATTTTTTATCCATATTTAATTTAATTAATTTATTTATTTCAACATCTTTATTGGAGTATAATTGATTAACAATGGTGTGTTAGTTTCAGCTGTACAACAAAGTGAATCAGCTATACATATACATACATCCCCATATCTCTTCCCTCCTGCATCTCTCTCCCTCCCTCCCACCCTCCCTATCCCACTCCTCTAGGTGGTCACAAAGCACGGAGTTGAGCTCCCTGTGCTATGCTGCTGCTTCCCACTAGCTATCTATTTTACATTTGGTAGTGTATATATGTCCACGCCACTCTCTCACTTTGTCCCAGCTTACCCTTCCCCCTCTCCATGTCCTCAAGTCCATTCTTTACATCTGCGTTTTTATTCCTGTCCTGCCCCTAGATTCTTCAGAACCATTATTTTTTTTTTAGATTCCATACATATGTGTTAGCATATGGTATTTGTTTTTCTCTTTCTGACTTACTTCACTTTGTATGACAGTCTCTAGGTCCATCCACCTCACTACAAATAACTCAATTTCCTTTCTTTTTATGGCTGAGTAATATTCCATTGTATATACCTGCCACGTCTTCTTTATCCATTCATCTGTCGATGGACACGTAGGTTGCTTCCATGTCCTGGCTATTGTAAATAGAGCTGCAATGAACACTGTGGTACATGACTCTTTTTGAATGCTGGTTTTCTCAGGGTATATGCCCAGTAGTGGGATTGCTGGGTCGTATGGTAGTTCTATTTTTAGTTTTTTAAGGAACCTCCATACTGTTCTCCATAGTGGCTCTTCAATTAACATTCCCACCAACAGTGCAAGAGGGTTCCCTTTTCTCCACACCCTCTCCAGAATTTATTGTTTGTAGATTTTTTGATGATGGCCATTCTGACTGGTGTGAGGTGATACCTCATTGCAGTTTTGATTTGCATTTCTCTAACGATTAGTGATGTTGAGCATCCTTTCATCTGTTTGTTGGCAATCTGTATATCTTCTTTGGAGAAATGTCGATTTAGGTTTTCTGCCCATTTTTGAATTGGGTTGTTTGTTTTTTTGATATTGAGTGGCAATAGATATTGATTGTATATGCTTGTAGACAGCATACATACGGGTCTTGTTTTTGTATCCATTCAGCCGGTCTGTGTCTTTTGGTTGGAGCATTTAATCCATTTACATTTAAGGTAGTTATCAATATGTATGTTCCTATTAGCATCTTCTTAATTGTTTTGGGTTTGTTATTGTAGGTCTTTTCCTTCTCTTGTGTTTCCTGCCTAGAGAAGTTTCTTTAGCATTTGTTGTAGAGCTAGTATGGGGGTGCTGAGGTCTCTTAGCTTTTGCTTGTTTGTAAAGGTTTTAATTTCTCCCTCGAATCTGAATGAGATGCTTGCTGGGTAGAGTAATCTTGGTTGTAGGTTTTTCCGTTTCATCACTTTAAATATGTCCTGCCACACCCTTCTGGCTTGCAGAGTTTCTGCTGAGAAATCAGTTGTTAACCTTATGGGGATTCCTTGTATGTTATTTGTTGCTTTTCCCTTGCTGCTTTTAATATTTTTTCTTTATATTTAATTTTTGATAGTTTGATTAATATGTGTCTTGGCATGTTTCTCCTTGGATTTATCCTGTATGGGACTCTCTGTACTTCCTGGACTTGATTGACTTGGAGAGTTAATTTTTATTACCAATAAATTCTGAAATAAAGTACCAGTATTTGCTCCGACTGAGTGTCATTTTGAACTTTATGAGTACATTTGCTTTAAGTCACTGATTTACCGTTAAAATGTATATAATACATAATAAAGTAGTTATATATTTTTGTATATATATTCACACACACACATTTTTTCAGCTAAGTGAACTTGGTTTTCATTGAGACTTTTTGGAAAATTATTTCACCCAGAAGTCATAATTGCGTATTTTATCCCAATATGTAGTAAACCACATCTCCACAGGTATAAAAAATACCTAATTCTCTTTTTAAAAAAATTAGGCTTATGTCCAATATGTTGTTTTAATAAAATTGGGATGTGTCTTATACACCATTGTGATGCATATGAAAATGGATTTTCTGGCTTTACTCTTGAAAGATGCATGCTTTGGGTCTTTACTCCGGAAGTACATTTGTGGCAAAAAAAAATATATATATATATATATATATATTATATAGGAATGCAAAACTGACCTACCAAGGTATCTTTTAAAAGTATTAATCTATATCTGTGCTCCACCCACAGAGTTTTAAATCAGAATCCCCAGAAACAGAATCTGGTATTTTCATTTGAATCAGTTCTGAGGTGACTCTAACATGCTTGCTGGTTAAGACCCACAGACTTAGGAAGTTTAATGTTTCTCACAAAAGGAGAAACAAATGGATTAAAGGGGTGAAACAAAGGCACTTAGTTCCAAAATTTAAAAAAAAAGCATTTACGCTGATAAGAAGATTTAAAAAGGAAGCTATGATAAGCAGAGAGAAAGATTCCTCAAACTTCACGAGGAGAGCCCACAGTGAGGTTCTGTGTAACCGTGATGGGCGGCGTCACCATGGATCCCAGAGTCCTCATCTCCTAACACCACCCACCAGCCCGCCCGAGAGTTGTTTTGGAATTTGTCCGCGTATGTCATGGAGTCTAGTTGACAGTACTGGGAAAGCCTTGCTACAGTCAGAAGATAAGAACTGTAGAGAATATTTAGTCGTGAATTGTCTGTAATAAAGTGAGCAGTCTTGGTGCTGATGAAGCATGCAGCCTGAGGGGTACAAGACACAAGAGCCAACAGTGCTTAAGGATGGGGTCCAGACAAAGGCACAGCCTGTGACCCATTCATCCATCTTTACCATCAGTTCTCACTGAGTCTGGCTCAGGTGAGGATGTTGTGATAAATCTGCTACATTAATATCACTCTGGAATAGCTATTTTCAGTCTTTGCTGCATATGTGAGTTCACTCATGGATCTTAATAGAATATTGATAACAGGTTCCCACATCCCACATTTCAGAGATTCTGACTTCTTTTGTCTATGGTGGAACGCAGATTGCAAATTTTTTTTAAAGGTTCCCAGATAATTCTGATTCTCAGAAAGAATCAGGAACCTCTTCTCTAGAATTGAAGTGCTTTAATATCAATATTTTAGAAATATTTGATAAGATTAAAGAACCTGAATAATTACAAAACATATACTAAAGTGAAGGCAGACCAAATTTGTAGTTTATATGGAGCTTAAAGTATTATAATATGGTTTTCTCAGGAAAGAAATTTCAGTAACAGGAGTTATGCTGTATCCATATTTGAAGGAGAAAAACTTGTCTCTCATGAAAAGACTGAAAAGAATGTTAATTCATAGGGACAAAATGCCCCATTACAAGAACAGAAAATGTAATATAAAATTAATGTTTGACATTTAGAGAAGCAATCTTGCCAAACAAGAGGCAGGTTTGTTCTGAATAACAATAGATAATTTTGTGTGGGTTAAAAGAGTATGAAAGCCAATGTGAGTAAATTAAACACACAGGGATGTACACATACACACACACACACACGCATGCATGCACGCACACATTCCTTGTCAGGTCCTCAGATTTTTACTTGGTAATTCTACAGCTGATAACAGTTGGCACATGGTTAATTAACGTATTTAGCGGTAAGGAGAAAATCTTCACTGGTTACTAGACATCATAATTTTCTGTTTTCACCCACCATTCTTATTTTAGGAAAATAATAAGCATACTGGTCATAGTTCAAACATTAAAACCAAATACTTTTTTCTAGATATAATAATATTTTTATGTTGCATTAAAGTTTAAAAATATTTTTTACATTTATCATATCCGGATTGTCACAGTTGCTATGATTAAAAGAGGTGATGGCTGTGGAAGTGTTCTTAATTATACATTGCTGTCTTCTTTGTGATAATAGTAGGACAGATGTTATTTTCCCCACTTGCCAGAAGAACCAGATGATGTTAAATGATTTATTCAAGGTAAATCATGAGCAGAGTTACATTTAGGCAGGGCTACTTCCATATTCTGGCTCTTTTCACATACTAAGGCTCACACACATATGCATACACACATACACGTGTATACACTTTTACACACTTATGTAGACCTATGCCTATAATTTTACCTGCAGCTATACATATACACCTACATATTCATAGACATACATATACATACACTTACACATGTTTATATTAATGTATTTCACCGTGTTAAAGAAACAAAGAGACAATAGGATGAACAGTGAAGTGGAATTTTGAGCTTATCTGGTTCAATATATCCAAAGTCATACTCCCAACTATACACTTGACCTCTGTTGAAATTTTCCCAGTAATTTTCCCAGCTTCCACTTCACAGGATGCTTGAAGATCTCTACTCATGATAAGTATATCCCCTCATACTTATCCAAGCACTTACTCACTGAAAAATGCCAATCATTGGGTCTAATGTACTTCCCAAAGCTGGACAAACCTATCTAAGGCCATTCCTGAAATGCCCGTTCTCATGCATTTCTGATGTTGTACTCTGCAAACTAACAGGAAAAAGCCAGGAAGTGTGTGTGTGTATGAGAACTACTATCATGTGAGCACCCCCTGCACACGTATGCTTTACGTGCATTAATTCTTGTAACTAACCTGCTGGGGGTGTGGTGTTAAGTTCTGTAAAGATGAATAAGTAGATTCAATGACCTGAGGCGACATTCCACACAGCTGTTAAGGGCCATGCTTCCCATGAAGCCTTGGTCTCTGTGGTTCCACAGCACACCCACCTCCACTATACAACGACTCCTCCCATGAGGAATTTGCGATACGTCCACAGATTTTCCTAACTTGTCAGGGTGGACTAGTTTTAGCAAGCCAAATTTGAGTAAACTTCCTGGGGATTTTACTTCCTACAAATGCTTCTTTGATATTTAGGGTGTTTGCTCTAAGACAGCTGGGAGAAAACAATAGATGGAGACACAAGCTGGCAGAACGGTGAGGAAATCCCATGAACAAAGTGTAAAGAAACGGCCCCAGTTTTACATCCTACTGTGTTGTACCCACTTCTGCTGCTCTTGTTCACCCTCTCGGTGGATGTTACAGGTTTTCGACGGTCTGGGCTTCCTGCCTGAGTTCTATTTCAGCTTCTCACCTGGCTTGGTTCCAGTCTGTAGGGCTATGTCAGGAACCTCCACTCCCAGGACTACCCCAGGAATCCCCGCGCGAGAGATGAGCTCCTGTCCTTGATTGATTCGGGAGGCTACTCAGGGCAAATGCAAGAAGCAGTATATTTCAGAGTGCGCGTGAAAAGGTTGCAAACAAGTTCAGTGGCTATCTCCTCTACATTATCTCTTCTTCTTTGCCCTATTTCTGCCCTATTTCTTCTATGGCTCAGAACACTTCAGGGTGTACCGTTAATGATGCAGAACATATCTCGAGAATGTCACAGAGAGGAAGCTGTGTATCCTCTTCAGTAAGTGAATGAGTTTTCCTTCTCTTAGAGCATCTGAAAGGGAGAATTTTATTGTTTCTGACCTGCCTTAGTTACTGGGATTCAGTACAAGAACATGTTGGAAATACTGAATATCCCGAGACTGCACAAGATGCTGAATATCCTCACAATGAGAAAAAAAAATAATGTTTTTTTTTCACCTTTACTTTATTTATCTACAACAACAAAAGAAACATTTTACTCAGCACCAGAATTTATTCAAGGCAACACACTGAGGTCTGGTCATAAAGAATAATTCCTCTCTGAGAATTTACAAAGCAGCCCTTTCTGCTCATCCCTCTGGAGAAAAAGCATGTTTTATCTCACTTGGGTTTCCACATGAATAAGTCTATCTCCAATGCAGCACATGAAAATGGAAGTGTTTCTTGTTGGTTACTCTGTATTTGCTGAATGGCTTTTATTTCTTCAAACTGTGTTGCATTAATCAAAATGCCTTCCAAGTTCAGACAACATGTGACACACTTGTTTCCTTTTTCTCACCTCATCTCCATATTCCTTTCACACCTTGAGAGTGAACATTCATTTTTCAGAACTATGCCAAAGTGATGGATATGATATTGAAATTCTTTCTTACTGCCAATTCACTATTTTGCAGTATTTTCTTAGATCATTACAATGAAAAGGTGATGGGTCCATATATAATTCTAATCCTCATATAACTATAAGACTTCATTCAATATGCATGTAAATTTACTAGGCATTGAAAATATATTCAAAATTTTAATATACCTTAGCTTTAAGAGCAGACACATTCGTTATAAATAACATAAGTATAGAGAAAGAATCACGCTTAAATGGCTCACAAAATCAGTGAAGGAAAGGAACAAAGATTTTAGGCAGCGTATCTTGGTCTTGGCAGTAGAGCAGAGCGCTATGGGTAACACGAGGAGGAGGGGATTCAGATGATCGACGGGAATTACTGAGAATAAGGCAGAATTTATCCACTCATCTGTCAATGGACACTTAGGTTGTTTGTATGTCATGGCTACCGTGAGTAATGCTGCAATGAACATGGGGTTGCAACTATCTCTTCAGGACTGTGATTTTGTTTCATTCAGATAAATACCCCAAAGTGGAACTTTTGGATCATATGATAGTTCCATTTTTAAGTTTTTGAGGACACTCCCTAGTGTTTTCCATAGTGCTTGCACCAATTTATAGTCCCACCAACAGTGCACAAGGGTTCCCTTTTCTCCACACCCTCAGAAACACTTGTTATTTTTTTGTCATTTTGACAACAGCCATTCTAACAGGTGTGGTAGCTTTGGTTTGCTTTTCCCTGATGGTTAGTGATGTTGAGCATCTTTTTGTATACCTGTTGGCCATTTGGATATCTTCTTTGGAAAAAATGTCTATTTAGGTCCTTTGCCCATTTCTAATTGGATTACTTATGTCTTTTTCTATTGTGTTTCTTGAGTTCCTCATATATTTTTAATATAACCCCTTACCACATGTGTGGCTTGCAAACATGTTCTGCCATTCTGTATGTTGTTTTCATTTTGTTAATGGTTTCATTTGTTGTCAAAAAGCTTTTTAGTTTGATGTATCAAATCATTATGCTGTATACCTAAACTTATACAATGTTATATGTCAATTATATCTTAATAAAACCGGGGAAAAGAGAGAGAGAATAGGGCAGAAAGCCAGGAAAATGAAGTTGGAGCCAATGGGGATGGTCTTAGACCCACAGAACAAAGCAGCCATCTGCAACACTCTGTTTCTACTGTGCTAACTACAGGGCATGCCCTCAAACATATTCTGAAGACTGTAGGGTCGGGTCCACAGGCAGCAACGAAGCCACCATGGCACAGCCTGTGTGTCCTGATGGGGGCTCTGATAGAGTCCTACCAGAAAGTGGAGGCATTCTTTTTATCTTGGAATAGAGAATTAAAACAAGTATTCTGTATTAGGAAGTACTTTAAAAATATTATCTACCTATGCCCTACTCAAAATATGTTAGATCAATTTATTATCGCAGATTTGAAAGGCAATATAACCACACACATCCTCAGTGCTTTGACATTTGATTAACGGTTGATATTTGTTTAATGAAGGAAATTTTGGAGTGTTTTTATTCTTTTGTTCTGATTATAGGATTGCATTTTGGCAGGACATGGGAACTGGGCTAGAATGTGGAGTCTGATGCAGGTGGTTGGAAGTTGTTTAAGTTGATTCGATTTACTTAATCATCAATCAATAGGGATTTAAATGTGATGAAGAAGGAAATAAGCAGGGGCACGTCCCAGTGCCTGCCCAGTTCTTAATGAAGGCATAACTGGCCGCCTTTCACTCAGCGTGGTCTGTGTGGAGGCAAAGGCCCCACCAGAACAGAAGAACAGAGTGCGGAGGCCAAGTTCTGTGCTTGCTTTGCAGTTAGACATTAACACTGAAGGGCCTACCTGCTGCTAGAAGAAAATTTGTACTTAACATTGACAGACAGAATGCTTTTGCACTGGGGTTGAACACCAAGCAAAGATGTCACTCTATTTAACTCTGGAATGGGAGTTCTCGCCAGTAAAATTAGGGCTGAAAAAGACATTAAAGCACAGCTACTATAAAGAGAGAATTAAACTCCTTTTATCCCACAAATGACATATTCTATAAATAGAAAATCATGCGGAATCTAGAAAATAACATACAAGATCTCTTGAATGAGTTTAGCAAGGCTGAGGACAGATTAGTATACAAAAGCCAACTGTATTCCTATATCCTAAAATGAACAATCTGAAAACAAAATTAAAATAACACAATGTCATTCACAATAGTATTCTTTTTAAATAGCTTTATTAAGGTGAACTGATATAGAAAAACCGCACATCTTTAATTATTTTGGGCACATACATATACCCATAACGTACTGACCCGTTGACCCGTTATCATTATAGAGTGTCCTTCTTTGTCCTTCTGACAGTTTTTGGCTTAATGTCTATTTTGTCTGATATAAGCATAGTCTCCCCTTCTCTCTTTTCTACCATTTTAAGGGAGTATCTTTTTCCAATACTTCCTTTCACATATGTGTGTCCTTACATCTGAAGCATGTGCCTCTTATAGATATGAAGCCAAAGAAGTTGTTCTAATGGTTATCCTGATCATATGAGAAGGTGGTCGACATCATTAGTCATTAAGAAAATGCTAACTAAAATCATAAGACACAGCTAGACATTGACTAGAATGGCTTTAATGCAAAAGATGAAAATAACAAGTGTTGGCATGAGTGTAAGGAAGCTGGAAACCTCTTATACTGGTCATGGGGAATGTAAACTAATAAAACCATTTGGAAGATTCTAAACAATAAAACATATGCTTCCAATATGACCCAGCATTTCAGTCCTACATATGTATCCAAGAAAAATGAAAACATTTCCACAAAAAGACATCACCAAAATGTTTTGAAAAACTTTATTTATAGAAAGCAGTAACTGTAAACACCTCGAATGATGAATTGATAAGCTGTGACACATCCTTACAATGGAATATTACTCGGCAATAAGATGAATGAACACTACTACATGTTACAACACAGAAGAGCCTCAAAAACATAATGCAAAGTAAAAGAAAGATGACATACTGTATGGTTTTACTTATAAGATGTCTCTAAAAAAGCAAAATGATAGAGACAGAAAGAAGATCAGTGTGTGTCTGGAACTTGGGTTGGAATTGCGATTGACTGCAAAGGGGCACAAGGAAACTTTTGTGGGGTGATGGAAATGTTCTTAACTGGATTGCTGTTATGGTTGTACAAGTTATACATCTTCTAAAAATCTTTAAACTGCAAACCTACAATGAGTGGATTTTATGGTATGTAAATTATACATTAATAATGCTATTTAAAAACACAGAGGAAAATCAGAAAATTATTGAGAGATTTGAACTTTCCAATGGCCCAAATCAACTAATTTATTCTCTGTCTGCCACGCAATTCACATCTCTATTTATTTTTTATTATCATATTTTCACAAAACACTTTTCTATGATGAGGTCAAAGCTATGAGGAAAAATTAGTGGGGCCATTTGTTTATATACGAACAAAATAAAAGCAGTAAAAATGCCTTAAAATGTCTAACTGCATCAATTAAATAAGAAAGATAGACACTAATTGTGCTTCATCACTCACGAAACATTTTTAGTAGCTTTCAAAGGCTGTCAGTTTAAATATCAATGTTTGTTAATAAAGAAGTGAAAGTACTAATGAGATTAGCACAACAAACATAAGTAATTTATGATGCCTAACTTGGAAAGTATAGCATAGGTTAAATTGCTGTAACAGCCCCAGATCATAGTGGAATAAGCCAATAAAAATGTGCTTTTCACTCAACAATACTTTCCATGAGTCCAGGCAGCTCTTCAGGGTAACTCCCCACTATATATTGGCTCGCTACAGTATTCCTGACCACTTCAGTCATATGACAGATAACTCTGCATCAACGTGTGCTTTTCTGAACAGCCCAATGAGGGAAGAGTTGTTTGAGAGCTGAGCGCTACCAATTTAGTGCTTCTGCAGGGAAATGAAAACTGTTGCTTCTGCTTGCATTTCATTGGCTAAAACAACTAACTTGGGAAGTGCAATCTTCCCATACCCCTGGAATAGAAGAGAACCTCGTACTGGGAAACAGGCTACAAGATCTCCCCTGTAGAAAGAATGTTTGCTGTCTATATAGTATTTTCCATTTACTTTCTTAAAGCAATCATTTTCACTTCTGAAAAAAAACAAACACATAAACCACAAATTAATACAGTGGAACATGACTGAGACTCTGAGAGCGACACAAGGACAGAGACCTTATCCTCTCCACCACGACTCACTGGCTGGGTGGCCCTGATTAAGTTATCTGACCTCTTCATAAATCACTGTCCTCAAACCTATGACAAGGGATGTGTTTAGTATTAAATTAGAATGAAAATGGGGAAATTCTCACATAGTGTGTCATATGTTGTCAACTAGTTGAATCTGAATCATTCTCTCTGACCTTTGTTTAACTATCCCACTTGCCAAAACAAAATCAGTATGTATAGTGCTGAAGTGTTTGTAAACTGTTACATTTAATTTCCTATGCTTTATAAAAAATAAACCAAACAGTAACAAAACTTGGTAATATACAAACTTTTAGTTATCAGTTAGTTTCCATCAACTGACTAATCATCTTTCAAATACTCATGATTCCATAAGCAAATGTTAATGCTTCTAACGAAACAAAAAGAAGCCAAGAATCTGTCATTAGAATAGGATGATGTCACAATGTGTTATGATTAATTTTGGACTTCATTCAGGAAGTGCCCTTGAGTTTTTCCCTATTTATTCTTTATCATTAACATTTCCCCTGTTATCTACTTCAGTTTTTATGGCAAAAAAGCTTTCTGATCACAACACAAATTGTCCAATTGTTGCACCTAAAAAAAAGTAGGCAGAAAGTGAAAACTTCGAGACCCACACAAGTGAAGTCCACCCTCTACTTGGACACAGCAGAGTCTCTGCAGGAGGAGGCCTGTGTCCAGAAGTGAAGGGAGCCCAGACCCAGGCGCCTGGATATGGATGCAGCAGGTCCTCAGTTGTGAGAGCCTCCGAGGGCATCTGACCAGATAGATTTGAGGTATCTCGATGAAAAATTCTATGGCTGTACCATAGATGGTAAATATAAATAAAACGTAAGATTTTGATATTCTTTTGGTGTAGAAGGTTAATTTAGGTTAGGATCACTAGAATATAAAGCTGTGGGGACGTTACACAAGCTAATGCATTTGGGGGGATTCCCAGGAAGTGAGAGTTTGGGATAAAAGTCAGCAGAGGAATAAAGCTGGTCATCATATGATGGGATGTCTCGTTTAAAAGCACGCAAACATGGTCCGTGATAAGCATCCATCTGGAGAAGACAGGTAGAGGAATTTTCCTGCCTGATTCTTCGGTTTTCTATATAAGTCAAAATTCCATCCAAGGGGCATTAAGCCCCACGGCTCTTCAGGGTGTGTTACCTTCATCCTCCGGCCCCACGGGGAGGCAGATGCCACACCTATAGCGCAGTTTGGTGTGATTTCAGGTGGTTTTGTAGGAGCCTTTGTGGGTCTTACACGACTGGGCTTGATCTCCAGAATTAAAGGGTCATAGCTACCAGACCAATGAAGGCTTTGCAGGGTCCTCACCCAGAGAGGAACCAAAAATCCAGCAGGGCTCGGAGATGAAATTATGGTCTGTGTCTGTAAGTCCTCTGTGGAGCAAGCAGCTGCGGGTTCAGCATGTGGGAGCAGTGGGGTGAATCGGGGGTAAGTGTGGACTGGGTGTGATATACAGGTTTTTGCTTCCAAAACGTCTAATATTTAGATTTAGTGGCAGGCCTGTGATCCAGCAGGAAGAGGAGGCATGCTGGATGTGCAGGTCGGGCTGGATCAGCCCGAGGTCTATGATTTTGTCTGTTATCTTGAGCTATTCTCTATTACAACGCTGTGAGTCAGTTTACTAGGAAATGGGTTCACATATATAGCTTTAAACTCTAGCAGATATGCCTTTAAAATATGTGACATAGATTTGCCAACCTCACCTGAAACCTCACTTTAGCAAACTGATAAAATTGGGGTGATCTCCTTATTGGACAGGATACGTTTTCTGTTTTGGTGATTTTTCGTTTTTGTGCTTCTATATTTCACAACACATATCCTTCTAGGAATCCTTATACCAATTTAAATCTTTCTGTTTATGATAAGCAGGGTAGTAAACATAGGGTATCTGGCTGCCCACATAAATTCTTTTTGATCAGCCTCCACCTAAGATATCCCCCTAGATTATCAGTCGTAGAGAATTAGAACCTGTCCTAATGGACTTAGACGTTCTGGATCATTTTTCCATTTAAGCAAGGACCCAAGAGATTTTCCAAAGCAGGCTTCAGCCCTGCAGTTCAAACCATAGGGAATATAGAACTAGTAGATTAGGGCCAACTGAAAGAGTCTTTTAGCTCAAATATTGAGGGGAAGGCTCAGGTAGGTCATGTTATACTGAACCAAACTCCTGTCAAATAATATTTAGTGTCTAACTACAGGAATGAAAAAAACTATTTGAAAATGAATTGCTATTTTCTCCTAGAAAACAATTACCCTTAACTGGAAACATCTTTTGGTTTAAATGCTACAACATGAAATCCAGTGTTTGATTCTAGCATTACTGTCATTGCTATAACCATTCACTCAAAGACTCTATTAAATGCCTAAAAGATGAAGCACACAGAATCACAGAAATCGTTTCATTTGTCCTACAAATTAAAAAAAATCTATCACATTCTATTGTTATTATTCACAAACGTGAGAATAATGGTGATAATTGTTCTAATTTGTCCTTTTTATTAGTCGCACAGAGACATCTATGTGTACACTGTGAAGTGTTCTAATGGTTAATATGAGTGTTTAATATGATGTGACAAATGCATTAACCTTGAGGAAAAAATAATGACTAAAGCAAACTGTATAATTTTCATCTTTATCATTAAAATGCTGTTTTAGGGAAATAACTGCCTAATAATTTCACCACAGGGGCAATCAAGTGATAACATGAGGATTACTAATGCTGTGTTTAATATGGAACTCAGAAAACATTTACTGCACGTTGGCCTCACATCCCTTACTACTCAGCCAATTATTCTCAAGAAGTAGGCACTGTTAATTACCTAGGGCACTTAATGGAAGGTGAGGCAGTGAGAATAAAAGCAGCATAAAAACTGGCAGAGGGATCATTCCAGTTTAGCATCCCATCAGGGAACAAATGCTGAAATCAATGTCAGAAAACCTTAAGAGAAAATTATGTATGCCTTGGGCTACACAAGAGAACTGAATCAATTCTCTTTTATCCCAATGTGCTCCAATCCCACTCCACATTTAAGTACGGTAAATAGTCACGTGTTGGTTTTAATCACATATGCACATTCTTTGGCATTTCTCCCATCATCAGGTGGTGTCTACATGCCTTGTCTTTGAACCTGGGAGGGCTTTCTAACTGCCCTGAAGAATGAAATATAATAGAAGTGCCTCTGTGTGAAGTCCAGAGCCAGGTGAGGAAAGGCCACGGAGCTTCTGCACTCTCTCGGGACACTTGCTATTAGAACCCAGGGATCATGGTGGGAGGAAGGCCAGACCACAAGGTGAGGCCACGTAGGTGCTCCAGGCAGCATCTGCATCTGGGTGCCAGCTGACAGCCAGTGAGGACTGCAAGGTGACTCCAGCCCAGCCATTTACTCGTTACAGCTGCATGGGAAACCGTAAGTGAGAACCAGCTCCCAGAGCCCAGGCAGCCTGCAGGACCATGCAAGATCATGGAAACACATGCTTGGTTTTGCTTTATGCCACCAAGTTTTGGGTGGGTTGTTACGCAGCTATAGATAACTGGTACAGGTCACTCTTACCTGCTTTAGTTACATGAACGAAAAGAGAGGTGTGGACGACTGGGTTGCATGAATTTCACCCAAATATTTACTTTTGCACTTTGTTCACCTATTGTTTGGGAGAACAGGAGGAAACTCTAGCTCTCAAAGGGCCATCAAGGAAAATAGCCAGCAGACATCTCTAGTCAAGGGCACTTCAGCATTTCTGAGTCCAGCTCACTCTGATATGTTAGAAAGGGTGGATTTCAATTAGAAGCTCTTCATAACTTATAAATTTGGCAATACTTCACTCATCCTAGGTCCTGTATACATCTGTGACGGATAGAAAAAATTGAATATAACTAACAAGTTGTCATAGTTGCCAGCATACACACGTTCATCTTTACAACGCACTGTCATTTGGGTGAGTTCATACATCCATCAAAACCTGCAACAGGAGTCTTAAAGCTCTGGGACCATATCCCATGGTAAAAAAGCAAGAACTCTGGAATTGGGAGATTGTGACTGTTGACAGAGATCTATGAGAGAGACAGGCTTTGGTATGAATTGAGCTTCATTCCTAGGAATATGGTAAACTTGAATTTTCTTCTGATTAAACAAATGCATTTAAGGTAGAATCTGTACCTTTGATCAGTTTTGCATGCATAGCATGGACTGAGTCATATTATAACTTCTGTTTGTTCGTTTCATTTTTAAACTCTTTCTATTTTCCAGATTGACCCAACAAAATAGGCCATTAATACAAAGAGAAAACTCTTTCCATACTATCAAGGGAAAGTAAAACTGTAGGTGACAAACCTGTACAGAATTTAAATACTGGCCACAAAGTTTCAGTGTCTAGTCCACAACTCCTACAATGAATCTCAGACACCTATCCTCATATCAGTTCTTTTTTGTTCTTAAATCAACTAGTTTTCTAGAGGTATGCTAGGAATTTCCAATATTTGTATTATAATAAAACTCTTTAAGAAAAGATTGATTGGAGATGGTAGCTGTAGAAAAGCATAGCATCTTTAAGGATACTCTAATCTCTGGCTTCTCATTCTGGACCTTTCAGAAAGGACCAACATTGTAAATTTAATGATTGAAGATGATAGAAGAAGAGAAAATCAAGCTAATCAGAGAAAACTATAAAAAGGTGAACTCTCTTGCAATGTATGGAGCAATAGAAATTGAACAAAATTGAAATATATTAAGAATCCTGAATTCCACTCTATGAACCCTGAGGAAATAGTTGATGAATGAAGGATGTTGAGTTATTGATGCAGGTATTCCAGAATGTACACCATTTTCATGTAACATACCAAATGCTCCCTCACTGTGGGTGAGGGGATATATAAATCTTCATCTATCGGGTCAACCAAGTTACTTATTTTAGCCAACGGAATATTAACAGATGTGATGTGATCTGTCTTGAAAAGCACTTGATCACTTGGAACTGTCACTCTTGCAACTCTCTTATTCTCATGACAAGGCCATGCTCGGGCTGGCTTGATGAGCCAAGGGGATGATAACAGAATTCTGGAGCAAACCTGTCCCAACCCAAATCCAGCCTACTTCATCAACACCTGGCCAAGCACAGATCCACGAGTGAACCAGCTGAGATGAGCAGAAACATCTACATCAGAAGCTGACCCTCAGCCTACATGGAGATCCACAAAAATAAATGAATACTGAGTTTAAAGCCACTGAGTTTAGGTGATTAGTTTTAGCAGCAATGTTATGCACACAATTAATAGATAGGGTTGGTGGATAAGTTAGCAAGTAGGAGCCAAGAGGTTCAACTATACTACGACTGCTGGATTTTTTCCCTCACGGTTAATCTTAGAGGAAATACCAAGAAAAATACCAAGAAAACAGTGAGTTAAAGGGAACCACTTTGAATTGTGCTTGTGCTGGAGGGTGACTTTGGCATTGGGAAGGAAGTGGCCAGACACAGCTTTGCTTACAGGGAAGTGGTTGTGAGAGATCTAGTTTTGCTTCCTTTCAGCCAGTGCCTTGTATCTGCAGCATGAGATGTGGACTCCTGGTGCAGAAGACTCAAGAGCAAACTCACAGTAGTTTAGAAGCCCTGAGTGAATGATGAGCCAAGAAAAGACAAAGTCAGATTGGTTTGAAGGAGTTTCTTCCTTGACGGTTGCTTTCACCCTCCCTATCTGATTCATTACAATCTAAGTTAGTTCTCATTCTAACATTGTTCCTTCTTGTGCATCTAGCTTAACTCCCTTAGCAGAGTAACTTTCTGGTGCCCGATTTTCTATACCATGTCTTTCCAAGCACAAAGCTTACTGGTTTCCCTCACCCACACTGCCTCCAGAACAGCTGAAAGATAACTGATCTCAGAGACCAAAATAAATGGTCAGGCGAGGAGCACACGTATTTCAAAGCAACAACAGGATTAAGATCCTATCAGCAGCAATGGTATTACAAAAAGGAACAAAGATTTTAATGCATCTGTAATAAACATTCTAAGAGATACATCAGAATATAATAAAATGAGTCAAAAATAAGAAAACCAAAACAAAGGTCCATGCATAAATATATAATTTTAAAAATGTAATGATAGTTATAGAGTACACCATAGATGAAATAAATGGTAATACAGCTGTCATAGTCTTACAAAAATGTTAGACCCCAAAAGATAATAATGTCTACCACATAATCAAAGATGTCCAGATGTGCAAAAGAGCAAGAAAATATTACCCATAAGAAGGAGCAAAATCAGTTCATCAAAATGGACTCAGAGGGAATTCCCTGGTGGTCCAATGGTTAGGACTCCATGCTTTCACTGCCAAGGAGGCGTGTTTGATCCCTGGTTGGGGAACTAAGATCCCACACGCCGCCTGGCACAGCCAAAAAAAATATTAAAGAATAAAAAAATAAATTAAAAGAATGGACTCAGAAATGACAGATTTTATAAATAACAGAAAAGTATATTAAAAGTTATTATAACTTTATTGCACATGTTAAAAAAGTAAAATAGAGACAAGGGATATGTAAAATAAAGAAAAAAAACCCTGAATTTCTACAGATAAAAAATACAAAGTCCAAGATAAAAAACATACTGGATGAGACTAATGTCAGATTAGACAGAGCAGAAGAGAAGATTAGTGAACTTGAAGCCATAGAAACTATCCAAAATTAAATATACAGAAAAAATAATAATACTAATTTTTTAAAAAAGATTGGAAAACCAGTGAGGTGTAGAACAACATCAAACAGTCAAACCTACACACAATCCTTTCTGCTCCTAAAATATTATGGGCAGAAAAATATTTGAAGAAATGATTGCTGAAAATTTTCTAAATTGGATGAAAGCTATAATCCTATAGATCCAAGAAGCATTAAGCAGCAAAAACATTCAAAAGAATGCCAAGGCATCTTTTAATAAATTTACTCAAAATTTATAATAGAGAAATTCTTAGAAGCAGTCAGAGAAAAAAGACGCATTTCATACAGAGCAACAAAGACAAGGGTGGCAGATTTTTCTACTGAAACAACAACAATGCAGTCAGAAGACACTGCAGACACATCTTTAAAGCCCTGAATGGAAGGTTCTGTCAACCAAAACTTTATTCTTAGCAACATTTTCTTTGTAAAGCAAGTGTGACCAAAGGTCTTTTCAGACATACAAAGTTGGATGATTTATTGTCAGCAGATGCACACTATTCGAAATGTTGAAAGACACCTTCCATGTAGAAGGAAAATGATACTAGAGGAATCATGGATATACATAAAGTAATGAAAAACTATGAAAATGATAACTACATAGGTAAACATGTAAAATCGTTTTTTATTATTTAAATTTTCTTTTAAGATTATTAACTGTTCAAATAACAATTAGCATGACTTTATAACATATTAAAAATAAAATGCATGAAAAAATAGCACAAAGATCAGAAGGGGAGAGATAGGAGTATACTATTATAAGGTTCTTTACCTATATGTAAGGTGGTGTAAGTACTTGAAGATAGAGTGTGATGAGTCAAAGATGTACACAATCATTTATAAAGAAACTGCTAAAATACTGAGGTGTGTTATAGCTAGTAAGCCAAAAAGACATAAAATATAAGTGTAGAAAACATATAAGTAATTTAATAAAATGCAGGCAAAAGGGGAAAGAGGACCAAAGAACAGATGGGACAAATAAAATAAATTTTGGGATGGATGGGATAAATATAATAAATAAGAAGATATATATAGCCTTACAATATCAGTAATCACACTAAATGTAAATAGTATACATTTTTCAATTAAAACACAGAGATTGTCAGATTAAAAAAAACTAAGACACAACTATCTGCTGCCTAAAACAAACCCATTTCAATATAAAGACAAAAATAAAAGTAAAAGAATTTATCGGGCTTCCCTGGTGGCGCAGTGGTTGAGAGTCCGCCTGCCGATGCAGGGGACGCGGGTTCGTGCCCCAGTCCGAGAAGATTCGCGGCTGGGCCCCTGAGCCATGGCCGCTGGGCCTGCGCGTCCGGAGCCTGTGCTCCGCAACGGAAGAGGCCACGACAGTGAGAGGCCCGCGTACCGCAAAAAAAAAAAAAAAAAAAAAAAAGAAAAAAAGAATTTATCAATAATCATTTCCTTTTTTACTGTTGGGTAGTACTCCATGGTATAATGCACTCATTCACCCACTGAAAGATCTCTGAGTTGTTTCCACTTTGGGGATATTACAAACTTCTATACACATTTGTGTACAGGTTTTTGTGGGTATGTAACTTTTCACTGATACACACGACAACATGGATGAATCTGTAGGCAGCCATGCTGAGCAAAAATAAAAAGTCAATCCCCCAAAATTACATATTCTGAGTCTATTCATATGAAATAATTGGAATGAAAAAATTGTAGAAATGAGAGGGTAAGGGATGGGGCAGCGGTGGGAGAGGGGGTAGTGTGCCTTAAAGGAGCAACACAGGGATCCTTGTGATAAAAGAATGCAGAATAAATTTTAAATTACTTTTTCAAGATTCACAGATTCAGAAAAATATCCAATGTTTAAAAAGTGCCATATCTTGCTATATATAGGTTTTTTTTTTTTTTTTGCAGTATGCAGGCCTCTCACTGTTGTGGCCTCTCCTGTTGCGAAGCACAGGCTCCGGACGCGCAGGCGCAGCGGCCATGGCTCACGGGCCCAACCGCTCTGCGGCACGTGGGATCTTCCCGGACCAGGGCACAAACCTGTGTCCCCTGCATCGGCAGGTGGACTCTCAACCACTGCGCCACCAGGGAAGCCTATTTATATAGGTTTTTTTTAATGAAAAGAAAGAACACAAAATGGGATAGTTGATAAAGACGTACTTAGGAACTGTATTTGGCATTTCTTTTCAAAGGTGAGATATATTTTCATATTTCATTTACTTTTTTAAAACATACAAAAAAAACTATCATTCAATTCATACTGCTACTGTTTGGTCCTCTATATAATTATGCAATGTTTTAATAGTTTTCAATTTATTAACTGATAATATGCAAAGCTTTACCTCAGCCATCACAGACCACCATGATTTGTGCCATTAATGCCAATTTCCTCCTCCTGTTACCTAAGTTGTAGGGAAAAGCTAAATTCCATATTATCAAAATTTTCACACTTTCTACCTTCTCATCTATTTTATTTATGCATGCCTCTGTCCTGCATGCATTGCCCCACCTTCATCTTAACAAACACTGCTTGTTTTTCCAGAAAGAGATTGCGGATAATTCTTCTCCTGAGGTTTGTCCATTGATCTCAGTCAACAGCGACCTCTGCACCATCCACTGGGCACTGGGCACTTGTACCACATATCTCAGCATTGTGCTCAGTGGTGCACTTATTCATCTACTGCTTACCTTGGAACCTCATGCCTGAAAGTATCCTACATATATAACAAATTCAAAATGTGCCTGATAAGTTAAAGGCTAAATAAACTGGTGAAGTCGAGGTGTAAGAAATTTATAATATATAAAGGTTTTTTTCTGTGATTTCATGGCCTAAAATATGTGTGTGTGTGTGTGTGTATATATATATATATATATATATATATATATATATTTTGGGGGGGTTCAGTAGGTTTTGAAATAGAAACGTCACAAAGAACCACAACTTTGAACTAAAGTTTCTGTATAATAGAAATATTGAATTTCCAGAGCTTTTTATTCTAGTGAGAAACTGAATGTTCAAAAAAAAAAAAAAATCAAACATGTCTTTCTATCTGAGTTTAAAAGCAAACAATAATAGAAAAATTGTGACTCTGGGTTTAAACTTTTAATAATGAGAAACACTGTGTTTCCTAATAAGAACTGAGAATTAATATGTTCCCAACCTTAGTAAGTCAAAGCTGTTTGCAAAACTTAGTTTTGATGTTGACATTTCAAAACCATCCTACTTAACAGAAGTAAACATTTATTTTTATGAAGCAATGCTATATTAAGTCAGAATGTAACAGTATCTCTTATAACAAATACCTCCAAATGTATTAAAATTATAAAAGCAAAAATTATTTGCTGCTTTTCAAGAGGCTAAGCTTAGCACTGTAAGTTGGTTTCAAACTTCTAAGATCAGGGGAATGAAGAAAGTTTATTTAAAACTTTCTTAGTATAAAACTTTCATAGTATAAAAACATTTCAAGGAGTTCTCAGTCAAGAATAATATAATTGACTTGATAGCTTAGATGAATGCCTCTGAAATATCTGCCTTGAAATCTCTCTACAGTGTAAGACTGATTGCTCTGATTCTTTGAAGGTCTGGAGATGTAAACAGAAGTGCTATTTTCTTTGATGTTGCTGCTATAATTCATTAATATCTGTTATTTACTTAAAACACCATTTTTTTTCCCCCATAAAAGGAGTCTCCAGAAAGGTCCCCATGCTTTTTTTCTAGCGTACCACAAAAAGCTAGGGCACGGGTACCCCGTTTAAGAAGCTCAGGCTTCGGGGGTTGGGATCACAGATGGGGCTCCTGGGCAAAGGTGGGCTTGGTGCTGGCCTTCAGCAGTTGGAAGCTATTGTGACTACAGACAGCGGGCTGCCTATCAGCACCACTTGAAGTGATCACCACTGATAGCTGTTGAAAACGCTCAGAAGAACCTATGAAATAATCCTACATCAGCAAATGCAGGGAAATGCATGGAGAATATGTGAATATTTCTTGCCAGAGTTCCAATGCTTTGTCCTAGTAAGTTATCTGAAATGTAGTTAAAGGAAATATATGTATCCAGAATGATCTAAAAGAGAAGAAGATATTTAAACTTCCTCACAGGCAATGAGTGCGAGCACTGCATTTGTTGCTAATTTCTTAAAGATCTAGAAATAACATATACAGGCTATAGGAATGTGTGATAAAACGGAAGCCGTATTTAAATTGTACTTAAGAGATATTTATGCACATAGTTATGTAATCAGTCAACCAATTCTTCCACCCCTATAAAAAGTTCTTCTTTTGAAGTGATCAAAGTTTACATTGAAGTGAAGTTTACATTGGAATTACAAATCATAATTGGGAAGATACCTAATTTTTACCTATCCCTAAAGTTTTACACTTTTTGAATAGCAATCACATGCCACTTTCTAAAATGCATTTTTGTAGGGAAAATATTTTTATTAAATCTATACTTTTTCATGAGTTTAAACGTTTGGTGGCTAGAAATGAGGCTAAATAGTTTTAATAATTGTACTTTCATAATTTTGACTATGAAAAAAATTCCCTAGAGTACTTCATGAAATTCCACCAAAAATCCACTAGGATTTGGAAATGAATTCACAAAGAATAGAAGAATGTCACTAAGGAAGACAAACAAAGAGGGAGTGGTCTTGAGCAGAAGCCAGCACTGAATATCTGGCTGAGGGGCACATCAGTGCCCGCAACCTGGAATCCTGGCTGACAGCCATGGAGAATGGGCTACAGTCTTAGAACTCTTTAAGGTGGGGAACTGAAATGGAGATTCTTCTCTTTTTTTCTAATCAATGATATTATTTTTTAATTTATTTTTTATACAGCAGGTTCTTATTAGTTATCTATTTTATACATATTAGTGTACATATGTCAATCCCAATCTCCCAGTTCATCCCACCACCACCAATTCTTGAACAGTGTTGGGAGATCTCAAAGGATAGATAAGTAAAACAATATGTTAGGAAAATAACCTTTATATAAGAATGTTGTTACAAGGCCATATGTGGCTAATTCTTGGGTGTGGTGGATAATATGAAGTACAAGATTAAATTCTATCCCAAGAAAACAAATTCTCCCTGCAAGAAAATATCCTCAATATAGGAAACTCGAGATAGTCATAAATATGATCTCTGGCTCTTCCTTTCCCTGACTCTCTTTCTCTCTCTTTCTCTTCCTCTCTCCTTCTCTCCCCAACCCCCCGCCCCCCCCCCCCACACACAATTTAAGAACTTTTAAGAGCAAAATCCACCATGAGCCAGGATCACCAGAAATAACACGACGGAGACTAAAATCCCCGAAGACTTTAGTTGGAATTTTCAGATCAGAAAGTAAAATAAGTGTGTCTCAAATATGTGCATAAATAAAAGGGGAATTTAAATGCATGAACATTGGAAAAGAGTTTATTAATGAACTGATATTTAAAAAGAAATTTTTAACTGTTAAAGACACAAGAAAATTGAATAAAAAGTATATTATCTATAGCTTAAAATGAATTAATGAACTGAGAAAAATAGATGAGAAGATATTTCAAATACATAAACCTAAAATATGAAAGATTAAGACCTACAGAATATTTAAAAGAAGGAAATAATTTCTAATACATATTTGGTGTGGCATATAAAAGACAATTACAGCTCTCCTTCTCCACTGTAAGGACATTTCCAGGAAGCTATAATGACGGAGCTACTTCAGCTTTCTTTTGATTAGTGTTTTAGAAAGGGGCATCTATCTCCAACCCTTTACTTTTTTAATGCAATCATCTTCATTAACTTGTATTTTTTACGTAATAATACCTAGTTGTCTCCTCAAGGGTATCTACTTTAGTATCAATATATCGTGTTAATAATAAAAAGCCAAGTAAAATATTCAGAACTATCAAAAATTGTTATAAGACCCCATCTTCACCTTTATACTTTATTGTTCATTACCCAGTTTTCAGAACACATGCTCAGAAGTTGCTTTTTCCAAAATTAATATTGACACCCCAGCTTTCTTTTGATTAGCTTTAGCACGGTATACCTTTCTCCATCCTGTTACTTTTACTCTGTCTTTACATTTAAAGTGGGTGTCCTGTAAACAACATACACCTTGTTTTGTGTCTACTCTGACAGTCTCTGTCTTTCAATTATTTCCATTGACACAATGATTACTGATATAGTTGGATTAATTACTATTGTATTTGTTAGTGTTTTCAATTCATTGCCTTTATTTTTTTTTCTTTCCACTTTTGTCTATCCTTCCTCGGTTTTAATATAGCATTTTGTGTGATTTCATTTCTTCTCCTCTCTTAGCATATTAACTTTTATTGCTTGCCCTTGAGTTTGCAATGCACACTTACAACTAATCCAAGGTCGCTTTCAAATAACAGTATATTGCTTCACAGGTAGTGTGAGTACCTTATATGAGTATTCCCAAATTTTCCCTCCCATTCCTTATAACATTGCTGTAATTCATTCCACTAACCCATAAGCTATAGTCTTCAAATACAATGCCACTGTTATTATTTTGAACATCTGTTACCTGTTAGATCAATTATGAATAAGAAAAAAAATTCTATTTTATCTTCATTTATTCCTTCTCTAACACTCTTCCTTTCTTATGTAAATCTGAGTTCCAGACTTATTTCATTTCCCTTCTTTCTAAGTCTTTAGCATTTCTTGCTGAGCAGGTCTACTGGTGACAAATTCCCTCAATTTTTGTCTGACAAAGTCTTTATTTCCCCTTTTTGAAGTTTTGAAGGATAACTTTGCTTGATAAAGTTTTAGATGTTTTTTTAAAAATTTCAACACTATATTTCACTCCGCTCTCTTCTTGCTTGCACGGTTTCTGAGAAGTTCAGTGTAAGTCTTACTTAGTCCTCCATGAATAAATAAAAAATTTCCTCTTTGGTTTCTTTAAAATTTTTCTCTTTATATGAAGTTTGAATTTGATATGCATAGGTAGAGATTTTTTGGTATTTATTATGCTTGGTGTATTCTGAACCTCTAGGGTCTGTGATTTGGTTAGTTTTGGGAAATTCTGTCATTATTGCTTAAAATATTTCTTCTGTTCCTTTCTCTCTTTCTTCTCCTTTTGGTATTCCCATTACACACGTTTACATTTTGTAATTGTCCAGTAGTCCTTAGATGTTATGTTCCACTATTTTCATTCTCTTTGCATTTCAGTTTTGAAAATTTCTATTGACCGAGCTTCACACTCACCGATTCCTTCCTCAGCTGTGTCCACTCTACCAGTAAGCCCATCAGAGGCTGTCTTTACTTCTGTTAGCTCTTTTTAAAAATTTCTACCATTTCCTTTAGATTCTTTCTTAGAGTTTCTAGCTTTATGCTTACATTGCCCATCTGTTCCTGCATGTTGTCTATTCTTCCCACTATAGTCTTATTTAATTAAAGTGTAGTTGGTTTATAATATTAGCTTCAGGGTTACAGCATAGTGGTTCAATATTTTATAGATTATATACCATTTACAGTCATTATAAAATATTGGCTATATTCCCTGTGACCCTATTATAGTCTTTAGCATATTAATCATAGTTTTAAATTCCCAGGCTGGCAATTCCAACATCTCTGTTGTATCAGTCTGGTTGTCTGGTTCTGATGCTTGCTGTCTCTTCAGACTGTGTTTTCTGCCTTTAGTTGGCCTTGTATTTTTCTTGTTGAAAGCGGGACATGATGTACTGCGTGAAGGAACTGAGTCAGACCTTGATCATGAGCTGTTTGTCCACAAGGCTACGAGTTAGGCTATGCTCACTGTTTGCTGTAGCTGTTGGTGTCAGAGGCTAAAATGTCCTCTGCTGTGCTTGTTTTGCTCCTCTGCTGTCTTTGGGTTTCCTAAGAGACTGTCTTAAATACGAGCTGAGGAAGGACATTCATCCATTTGTCTTCCTCCTGTGTCTGGTTCCTGGGCATCTTCTTCCTTGAGATATAACTGTCTCTTTCTGCCTGTCTCTCCATTTTTTTTGCGGGCGGTGGGGGGAATAGTAGTTTGCCTTCTGACCTCAATTACCAGATGGATCTAAGGAGAGTTGTTGACTTTCACTCTGCTCAGCATTTTTGTTGTGGTGAGGATGGGAAAGACAACGTCAGAGTTCCTTACCTGCTGGGCTTGGAACTGAAAGTTCAGGAATTATTTTATGTGTCTTTCTGAATAAGTTGAGGAGGAGGTTGAAACTAAGAACTACATAGTTATGTAGGAATTAAGAGCTCAACCCCTTTGGAGTCAACAGTTTTAGAGTGAAAGAACATTTCAGTTCATCTGACCCAGTTTCTTCATTGTAAAGATGATTAAGACCCATGGAGATTAACAGACTAGTTCACATAAGGCATCATGTTTTCTGAGGCAGAACTGGGGTGTGACTTAAGTTTCCCAACTCTTTGCTCACGACTTTTCAACCAAAACAGCTCTTTTCAAGCTTCCCTGGTGGCGCAGTGGTTGAGAATCTGCCTGCTAATGCAGGAGACACGGGTTCGAGCCCTGGTCTGGGAGGATCCCACATGCCGCAGAGCAACTAGGCCTGTGAGCCACAACTACTGAGCCTGCGCGTCTGGAGCCTGTGCTCCGCAACAAGAGAGGCTGCGATAGTGAGAGGCCCGCGCACCGCGATGTAGAGTGGCCCCTGCTCGCCACAACTAGAGAAAGCCCTCGCACAGAAACGAAGACCCAACACAGCAAAAATAAATAAATTAATTAATAAACTCCTACCTCCAACATCTTCTTTAAAAAAAAAAAAAAACAGCTCTTTTCAGCACAGATTTTTGAAAGGACTTCTTGCATCTGTAGAAGTGTAACTATAGCAATTTTATCAGCAGAAAGACAAGGGAAAGGCACACAAGAAGTACCTTTAGAATATTAAAGTGGGTAATCCTGAAATCTAAGTATGCTTTGGGGAATTAGTCCTCTTTTTTCTTGTCATAAGCTTGACAAGTAGGTCTTTGAATTTTACTCTATCTCAATCCCCAAGTAGCATGAGGCAATTAGATCTCTGGATAAAAATCACTCATGAATGGACAAGGTCAGGAGTCAAGTCCCTTGTGAAATGTTATATTCACAACTGTAGTTGTATTAACTAAAAATAAATAAACCAGTTGTGTTCAATCAACTGCCAAACAGTAGCTTTTAAAAGCATCAATTTTTATCAATATGTAAATGTTCAAGCATTTAAAGTCGTGATCACATTGACCAAAAAAACCCAGAAACTATTTGACTAATGCTCCCTAACGTGGATAAAAAACACATCATTTGGTTGGATCGTAAACAATTTTAAATTCATCTGATAGCAAAGAGAACTCAGGGGCTGAACTCTTCACCTGGAACAAAAAGTGAGTCAACTTTGTCCTAAGAACTTCAGGTTCATTTTCCAGCAGTGCTGGTCCTCCTGGCTCTTCCACAGCTTGACTTTGTTTACTGCTGTCCTCTGTTTCATGCATTTGATGAACCTACTATGTTCTTAATTATTTAAGGCCAGGAGGAGGGCTTTGTGTGACCTGACTTTGCATATTCTATGTCTGGAACAGTGTCAGGCAAATAATGGCTGCTAACATTTACATTTTTAGCTATTGTGACTAGTAAGAAAAGGCTGTCTGTTCTGTAGTTAGTCTACATAAACGTATCACTGGCTCAGTTTGAAAGGAAAAGTTCATATTATTTGCATTAGCTCATTACTTATTACAACTCTACAAATAACTTATTATTTCTGAAGTCCCAATTAAGCAATTTCATCCCAAATAATTTGCTCAAGAGCCAGCTCTGTGAAAATATGAGTGTTGCCTAATGGAATCTGTTCACCTCACCTGAGAATAGGGTCCCGATGTGGAACACACCTGCATGAAGTCTGATTAGCCTTACTGCAATCTACCTTTGAGTCTTCAGGGTGCTAATACGCGTTGTGGACCAGGAAGATGGAGGTATAAAACCTGTTTTTTCTTGTATTTGTCTGACATCAACCCTCATTCCACCTCCATTTTTTTTGGAATGGCTTTGGGGACTATTGTTTGAACACACTTTGAAAAATGCTTTTGTGGAGAAAAGCACATGGGCTTTTAAATCAGCTTTGAATTCAAATCTAGCATCTAACAGTTACTATTTATTGGATGCAGAGTAAATTATTTAACCCCTGCATATATTAATGTCTTCATCTGGAAGATGGGCATAATGACATTTCTACTGAGTTGTGGTAAAGATTAACTGTCATACTATATAAAAACTGCAAATTACAGTGCCTAACACATTTTAGTTTATCAACAAGTTGATTTTCATGCCCTCAGCTTTATCCATGCCTCCTAATATCACAACCCCATTTAATGAAAAATAATGATTCAAACTCAAATCTAATTCCAATGTTGATGCTTTTCTCAGTTCTGCACACTTTTAGATAAGACAAAAATAAACAGTAGACATTTATGATGATAAAATTTATACACACCAGTACGTGATATAGTGTGTGTGTGTGTGTGTGTGTGTGTATGTGTGTGTGTGTTTGGGTATGTGTGTGTTTGTGTGTGTGTGTCCATACAGCACAGAAAGGTAGAGACCAGCAGACACTGGACGAAGAGACAAAAATTGTGCTGAGCACACTCTTTCCAACTCCCAAACTCATGATTTCTTTGGTAAAATGTGGGGATAGTATGAGTTCTACATCCTCATAATTTCATTCAATAATGGCTGTAAAGACAAATAACTGTAGTAAAAGTAAATTTTTGTTTCAAAAATGTTGAGAAGAAACATATCTTTTTCCTCTACTTTTCCTAGTTCTCGCTGGGACAAGTGACAGATTAATAAAAGCCTACAAATTTATTTAATGTAAGTTTTCTGTGACACAGGAGCTGTCACAAGGAGCGCTGTTAAACCTCAGCGTGTTTATGCTGGGTTTGATGGAGAGTGGAGTCCCAGGAAGGCGTGACAGGCCAAAGGTGAGCCAATGTGGAAAACCAGGGAAACCTAGAGAGCCTGCTCATTCAGGTCCTCTCTGTGGCCCCTCTTCTTCAGGAAGGATGCTCTGTTCCTGCAGGGCACGGAGGGCTCCCCTCAAGTGAGGGTTACAGGACCGCCTCACGGCAAGGTCATACAAGCCTTCCTGCAACTGCTGTTTCTCAGATGCCTTTAGCCTAAAATATTCAATGCACCAAGGTGCCATGTTTAGGGTTACTGTTCTGAACCCTATCAAAAATAAACCTGGTATAAGACTTTTTTACAACAGGTGTACTTCTAAACTAATTCTCAATGGCACTAAATCTATGGTTAACATGCCACATTTATTTTATAGTTATTTTATAGTTCATAGTTGATTTTTTAATCCTTTATTTATAATATTTGACTATTAGAGCATTCAATTTACACTTATATTTATTGTGATTATTATTATAGCTGTCTTTAAATCTTCCAATTTACTACCTTCTTCAGTTTTATAGCCTACACTTTTTTCCTTTTGTATTATTATATTTGTATTTTATTCTCCCCATATATTATCTTTGAATTTATATATTTTGTTTATAATTCTTAGTAGTTATCCTAGAGGCTAACAGATAGATTCTTCATTTATCAAAATCTAATGTAAAGTGATTATTTTACCTCTTTCGGGATGCGGAAAGATCGTAAAACCCCTGAACCCAGAAGAGCTTACATTCTGAATTCTATTTGGAGTTATATGACCAATTATTCAAAGACAAACTAGAGTTTTAAAATGCCATAATGTCCCTGGGGGTAAGAGTAAAAATTGCTAGTAATGATGCCAATTCTCCATTTGACATGAGAAGAAGGTTTTAGCAGTTTGCAATGTTCCATTTATCTTCAAGGGCATTCCTTTGAATATAAGATTCTCACATCAGTCACATAGGTAATGTTTATCATTGACATTTTGGAAGACACAAAATCACCACTACGCTCCTTACTCCTTTCGAAGTTCATACCAAAAACTCCTCAGTGCAGAAACTGTCTTTTCTTTGCTTCCTTATTTTCCAACAACTTGCAAAATAAGCCTACCAGATGGAGGGGAGTTAACAATAATAGGATACAAATTCCATTCCTGCCCTAACTTTTCTAATCTGATCCTGATTCTATCAAAAAGAAGGAATCTGGCCCTCACTTTCACACTGCTTCTGCCATCGTTATTACTGTCATTGTAGAAGGAGCCTTTTTAGGAGTTCGTTCTCATGAAAAGCGCTTTCTTCCAGATTCCTCTCCACTCCGTATCTAGACCTAAAGAGCACAGTGTACGAAAATAGAACTCATTCAATACATTAATAAATTTGTCTTCATCCTTGCCTTTTCTTAAGTCCTTAGTTTCTTGCAAGAAAGGAAAAATGAGTTGATGTTAGGGAAGAAATCAAAGCAACCCCCTCTGGCTAACACAAGGCGGGTCTCACACTGCAAATTTTTCTCTCTCGTCCTTATTTCAAAAAACATGAACACAATAGTTAATCCACTGAAGACATCAACTGTGGAAGACAGAGACCCACCTCTGACCCCTCCCAGGCAGGAGGGGGTGGAGATGATGCTGGCCCTCCCCAGGCCACCTCATGTTCATCTTTTCGTCTTCAGAAGAGGGACAGAGCTCTCCCCCTGCTGCTGTCACTCTGAGATGCTCCCCAGGATCAATCACTCCCCAAATGCTAAGGAGACAGTGAACACTGAATATTCAAAATGGGAATATTCAAATGAAAATTTTAAATGTTTTTTAAATACCAGTAAAACACCGAGGATATGCTTTCAAAATCTGCAACTATTTGTTGCTATGTCCCTTTTGTACGCTGGATTGAGTGGATGTCTTCCACACTCGTACTGTAATGAGTGAAGAGAAGCAGCCATGTGACCCCTCAGATTCCAACCCCACAGGAGGAACAACAGGACAGAAGGAACATGAGAGAAAACACGAGAGAACACTGGCTTCCTTTACTCTCCAAATGACACGGTGTTTAGCTTGTGATTACAAATCACTTCTCTGAAAGAACATCAGAATATAACACTATGACAATAACACCCAACCAGATCAGGGAGCCTCCTTAACACCAAGAGCAGAAAGGCAGAGGCTGCTGCCTCATAGAAGAGAAAGGATAACGGGATGGAGACCTTGTCCAGGACCACATCAGGGAATAGGTTTGGGAACCTCTCCTCCCAGGAATGTCATCAGAGTGGAAGATAAAGACTAATAATGCATATTAAATATTGCCAACCTCTGAGCCAGGCCAATCCCACTATCTAAAACAAGCATGCTTCAATCCTAAGTGTTTGGTGTCAGTTCCATTTGATGGGTTGGGGAGACATAATCTTGGGCACATAACTAGGGTCACCCTTGAAGAGGGTGCAAATTTTGACTATTGTGCGGTAATAAATTTGAGGAGTGACCTTATGATAATTGTTGATTTTGTGATTGTACAATATTTTCCTGTATTATTTTTCTTAGATTCACATTGCTAATTCCAGAGGTCATTTTCTGGAATATTTATAATATTCATCATATTTGGCGAATATTATCCCAAATCCCTGGCAAGAATGGATGGGTTATTCACCACCTAACTGTCCCCACCCCATGGAGATCCTCCTTCCTGAAGAAATGTAAGGAAACAGTTTTGAAAAGGAATATCTCTGTGTCTTATTACAGAAATCTCTTTGCATCATTTATTTCTATTTATTTCAGTTAGTTTCAAGCTTAGCTCTTTAAGATAAGGGTATTGTTTTCTTCTAAGGCACTAGCTTCTGAAGGAACAGAGTATGATTTTAGTAAATGTATGCTGAAGGAACAAATCAATGAATAAAATACATTTCCTGTTTGTTCACAGAGCATTTTTATCCTAATTTTTATTAGTTCTGTAATGATGTTCTTAGGATTCAATTTACCTTTTGAGTAGCTGCAGTCTTATTTTCCATTAAAATATTTATTGCTTAATTATACACAGATTTTTCTGTACTGAGGCCTGATTTTGAAAATTACCTGAGAAATAACTCTAGAAAGTCTAAAATAGGTAAACAGAAAGAGAAATTTATCAATTTCAGTTTCATTTTTTATTCTATTATTTATAAAACATTTCCAATTCATCAAGTTGTTTTTATCCCAATCTGATACTACCTGCTACCTGGAATCACTGACCATCCTAAAAAGTAATGACTAAATTAAAAGGGGAGATAATTAATGCATAACAAGGGCTTTTATAATTTGAAATCTCCCAGGAGTCTCTTCTCTCATAGAATCCACTGGTAAATACACAGACTGGCAGGGATCAGAATTCAGTTCTGACTGACACTGAGCCCCAAACTACCCACCCTTGGCTGGCAGCGACCGTCTCGCTGCGGCAGCGACAATGACAAGGCTGACTCAGCCCATCACTGGGGGGATTTGTTTCTTCAGCTCCAGTTGTCAATCACCTATGCAGTTGAGCATTTGGCACAGATGGTGGTACCGACCCTGGATAAAAGAAGCAATTCTTTCCAAACGTGTTTCCCTAATTTGGTTTTGATGTTGTGCTGTGTGTTTGCATGTCTCCTCAGGGACTGTCATATTTCCACCTTTGGATGGCTTTCCCATATGCTTTCTGTTTTAGTTGCTTTGTTTTTATAACACTATTCTCCTTTTGCTTTGTGAAAGGCAAGTAAGAAAATTCTCAGTTGTTTTCATGCCTTCTTTCTTACCTGCACACCAACAAGCTATACGAAAGCCCACCATTAACATGAGAGGTCTCTACGGAATTTTAGATAGCTGAAGGTCACAAAGTGGACCAAAACTAATTGGTGCTATGGCTTATATTTGCTTGCATTTTTTTTTAAGTTGAATTAAAAAAAAGTTAAAGGAGTAACAGTTTTAACTGGGGGCTTACAAACAACATTTTAATTACAAAAAGAGAAACCTAGGGTTTCCCTGGTGGTGCAGTGGTTGAGGGTCTGCCTGCCAATGCAGGGGATGCGGGTTCGTGCCCCGGTCCGGGAGGGTGCCGCGTGCCGCGGAGCGGCTGGGCCCGTGGGCCATGGCCGCTGGGCCTGCACGACCCGTGTACCGCAAAAAAAAAACAAACAAACAAACAAACAAACAAAAAGAGAAAGCTAAAACGGATTTTGAAACCTCAAATATTCTGAGTTGGCCTCTTGAATAATCTCCCTTGTAAGCCTCTCCACTGGGGATGAAGATATAAAACTGTAACGTTTCTATCATCTTTTATGTATTCAGTAGCAATGTATATAACATACAAATTTCAGCATCTGAGTTCTGAGCTATTCTATGTGGTCATTCATTAATTCATCAAACATTCTCTGAAAAAAATATTCCAGGAGTGAGTTAGGGTCTTAGAGGAACAAAAATCAAGACAAATTTCTCATTCGTAAGGAACACAAGCTTAATAAAGAATGTAGTTTTACAAACAGATAATTATAAACAAAATCTGAAATGAAGAACATTTGATGTGAAGAAAATGAGCAGAATGAGAGACTGCTCCTCTGGAGATGTGGCTGGGGAGTGACTTCTGAAAAAAAGTCAGAAAGCACAAGCAGTGCTGCTTCTTGTTTTTACAGTCATTTTGCTTCTCTTCTTGTATGACTACAACATCTAGTGTTGATTTTCGTTCTCTGACTTTCTCATCAATCATAAATCCTTAGACAGAGATATAGAACAGATATTATTATGCTTTGGTTTGCCAATCTGTACGCACATAAAAATCTCTTAGCCTCTTAAGAGACACCTAAAATGAATGCGCAGTCCTTTTACACTATGTGTCCTACGCACTAAATATCAAGCTGAGAACTAAATAACAGGAGCTCCTATACATTGTATTTCTAGACAGAAAAATCGGAAAAGGATGGAATATAGCCAGGAAAAAATAAACTCACATTTCTAGATTTAAAACCAGATTTTATAAACAAATGTTCTACTGTGTTGAGAAAAAGATCACAGTAAAACCTAAGATGTTTTTCCTTTAAAGAAAGACCACAGATGAGACTATCTTAATGAATTCTTTCAAAGCCGAACACAATAAAATGAAACATTTTACTACCTGGCATTCCCTTTTGTTGTTGATGTTTTCCTCTTTTGCAGCGGAGGTTTACAAAGCATACAAAGCCTTGAGTGAGCAATATCATATAATTAACGAAACGAAAGTTAGAGGTCAATAATGAGTATCACTTTCCAAGTTCAACAGAGGATGCTGTGGGTGTTCACCCAGTCAAAGCCACAGCAGGGGGATGAGGTCCCTGTGCTTGAGAAGTAGAAGAGCTAAGACGAAATACAACCAATTTCCAGTGATTTTGCTCTGATTATAAATTATTGAGAATGGGCTGCCTCTCCTTCTCCTCTTTAATCACGTGGATTTTTACAGTTTCCGTCAGGCCAATATAGCAAGTACTCAAATCTATCTGTTCCACAGACATTGCAGGCACTTCCATTTCAGAATTCTTGAGAGATCCGTTCCATTCGTACTTATTTGATGACAGGAGCTGAGCTGCCCTCCTGCCGTCTGCCCACCTCCCACTCTCAGTCCAGCGGGGTTTCTGTAGAGCTGGGCCCATCCTGAGAGTCTTGGGTGGACAGCACACCAAGATAAGGCAATTGGCTCTCCTCATGCCCCTGCCTAGAGCGATCATTTCTTCCATGATCTTATGGGAAACTCAAGCCGACCGGGGCCAAGGGGATCCACGTCTAGTGTTCTTGCAGCCAGGAAGCAAGCTGGTCCACACAACCCTGTAACTCTTCCAACAATCTAGACCCTTCCTAGCACATGTAACAGCACCTAGCTGTTACTGAGGTCACTGGTGTTACTGAGGTCACTGGTGATTTTGGAACATTCACTTATTAAGAGGCAAAAATCTTTATTTTTTTAAATAAACACTAGTAGATGCCTGAAAGAACTTTACATTATAAAGCACTGAACATATAAGTTTATGTATGTATCATTTCAAGCTCAAACGTTACCAATAAACTTAAAGGTACACTCAACAAATACCAAACTCACAATAAATACAGTATTAGTATAAATTTTGCAGCACAGTCCTAAAAAATTTTCAATATTCTTACAAAACATTCTATTACCTTTATAGAAGATTTATCTTAAACACTGAAGATTTCCCTTCCATTGTAAAGCAATTACTTGCATCTTTGTAAAAGGGTTATACTCTTTTGATGATGTTTTTGCTCGTTTTCTTAAAAATGTCATTACTCATTGGTTAATTGGTAGATGTTTTATGGGTCTATGAAGATTTTCACTTTGTTCCTCTAGATATTTGAACACATACTGCAAAAATATCAAAATTACTTATAATTCTTAACATCTAAACACGTTTATTCATGAGAGTTAGACCAGTGTGAGAAGCTGTTATGTCTTTTACTCCATGCAACTGTTGTTGAGGAGCTGCTGGTCTTACTGAGACATTATTAGGTGGGATTCATTCACGCGTGCTCGTAGTCACTCAGTGAACACGGGTAGGATATTTTCTATGTGCCAAGTACTGTTCCAAGAGCTTTGCAATCTCCATTCATTTTTTACAAATTAAATATAAACATATAATATGAAATACTGATTCATTGAATATTACTGCACATCAGCTCTAAGAAAGGCATCCATCAGCTGCTTCAAGTTCCTGGGAAGCTATTATGATTTTGCACAGCAATCTGTAATTACTGGTGTAAAGCTGCCTATAGGAAGCATGTTATCTAACTAGTCAGAGACTGTCCATTCTATCATGTATTTTAATTAGAACTGATATTACCAGATGGTACAACGCCCTTCTCATCTACTAAGCATCCAATTGCTGTATTCAATAATAACCTAAATATATCTTTAGCAACTCAATTAAACATCAAAAAGCTCAACAAACAAAACATATTTTAATCCCCTCATGTAAGAATATTTGATGTTATGGCAATATTTGTTACACTTATGATTCTCAAGTCATAAATGATCTCAGAGGTGTAACATGAGTTCTACCAAACAGTGTGGATGATGCTTGGATTTAGACTCCCATGTAATTCCAGGCATTTACAGAATGAAAGTGCTAAGGTAACTTATGCTTTATAACCTGGGATCCATCTTCATTACTATATTCTTGAATACAATGAAAGGGTTTCAGGACTAATATAAAAATTATTTCTTTAGATTAACTTTTTCCTGAATATCTGTATGTATTTTTCCCACTTAGATATTCAGGGAAAGAAATAAAACCCATATGTGTATCTTTAACTAGTTAACAAAATGAAGACTTGGGGTTTATGTATTTACAATCTTAAATTCTCCTAAAAATAAACCTGAATGTTATTTTAATCACTGAAAGATTCATGATGAAAATGATGGAGAATGAAGCTAAGGATTTATTATGTTTTCACATCTACTCAGCATAGGTAAACTTTCTTATTATGAAAAACTATAATCACACCAGTTTGCCAGAATCTTGTGTTTTTGTGTGTGTGTCCTGAAAATTTATTGTTCCTAGATACGCTTTCAAGTAAAATTAGAGAAATTAATGATCATTTCCTATCTTTAATAGCCTCTGGTTTCCAAAAATGCATTATTATTTATCATAATGGCAAGCACTCAATAGTTGTTTTCAAATTACTGCATTAACATTTCAAATTAATGAATAAATGAAAGTATCAAAAAACCATAGATACACAGCAACAGTTATGACATAGTAGCCTTTTACATGTTATTTATTATCTTAAATTTGTGCAAATTATAACTTCAGCAGAATCAGGTATCTTTCTTACTTAAGGTCTCAAAGATCAGAGCTTTAGCTGTATCCCACATACGCATCCATTCTGAGTACATAACATTTCTTGCAGCCACTAAAGTATCCACTGTTCATATCATAAACTACTTTAGAGATACAACATCAGTTTTACCAAATGGTATGAGCGAAGCTTAGACTATAAGACAAAATGGATGAAATTCTAGATATTATAGAATAAAATAGTTGACAGCATCAATTATGTTTTGTGACATGGTATCCACCTTCATTATTGTATTCTTGGATATAATGAAAGTAGATAAGGAGTGAGATAAAATTCATTTCTTTAGACTACCTTTTCCTGAATATTTGTATGCATAGTTTTTTTCCTACTTAGATAAACAGAAGATCCCTCTGTGTATCTTTAAATCTGCATTTTAATCAATATTTTATTTTTCTGATGTGCAAATCCCAACTAACTTTAAGCTCCTCATGAAATGAGAGCCACAGTAGGCAGGCAGGAAGACAAATAAGTGTCTAACGGCTTTCCCACATAGAGGGAGGGCAGACAGTGAGAGGGTCTGTGCATCAACAACAGTGCTTCTAAGAATCACATGGGGAAACAGAGTAAGTGGATGGAGGACCATCAGCGTCGGCGCTGAAAGAAAGGGAAATGAGTCTCCTTTGTCAGAAATATGAAGACGGTTCCACAGTGTAATGATGACAGGACTACGAGAAAGATAACATCCATGAAGAATGCACAGAAGATGCCGTGGAGAAACCCCTTGGCAGCCCTGCACCTGCAGGGTAGGGAGAGAAGGAAGATAGGTTGGTAGGACAGCTGACAAGCAAGCCGAGGAGTCACAGAAGCTACAAAGAGGCACTCGGAGTCTTCAGGGAGAGAACCTGGGCCGGGGCTCCTCTATCTCTTTGATATTCCAACATCACTGCGTGTGTGTTTTTGTTTAAGTACCTTCTCACCTTCTAGCACTACAAGACACTCTGGGTCATCCTGCTATAGCCCTACAATCAGCCATTTTTCCAGTAATCCCTGGTTCCTCTTACTAGAGAAAGGTTTAGAAGCCAAGATATGGGGCCTAAGTGTGCTCCTTGCTACTGGTATTTCATTGCTTGAAGGAACGCTAAACTGACAGAGCAAAGATATGCGTGTGTATACTAACCTGTGCATATACTCGTACCTATAAACATTCCTATATGTAACCATCTGTATCAACAGTAAGCTGAACCTGAGTTTTTACTGATGCTTCCAACTCTAACCCATCATTACGTGGATCATTTTCATCACCTCTCTCTGCTTATATGCAAACTCTCAGTTCAGCAGTGATAAGCTAGGCTCTCTACACCAGCAACCATGTTCATAACTGTTCACAGATATGCACCCATGAGCATATACATATACAGACACATATACATACATTCCCAGTATATGTGTGTCCAGTGTAGTGGCTTTAGAATGCTAACCTGTAACCCCATGGGACAAACCTTTATGGACTAGAGCATGCTGCCCACGTACAGTTCCTTTTGCCTTTAGTCTCACAGAGGCTACTCATTTCTCAAGTTTCTTGGATCAGCACCTTTTTCCTCAGGCCATTAAGTGAAATCATCTAATACATTTGGAATATATTTAGACTAGCTGGTCATATTCCACATTCCGTCCTGGGATTCCTGGACTTCCTAAATTATTTTTTAAACTTTTGCACACATTAAGGCTCACTCTTTTCCTATAAAGTTCTATGTTCTGTAGTTGTAGACAAATGCTTAGTGTCTTGGATCATAATTACACTATCACACAGAAATTCTCACCACCGTAAACAATTCTGCTGTGCCCCACACTAAGCCATAATGCCTCATTATCAAACCACTGGTAACCACTGATGGTTTCCATCTCTACAGTTTTGCATTTTGGGGAATTTTCTATCATTGAAATAATATAGTACATGATATTTTCTGAATGATTTCTTTCACTTATCAGTCTGCATTTAAGATTCATCAATGTGTTTTCATGGGTTGCTAGTTCATTAATTTTCATCACGGTATAATAATCCAGTGTATAAATATATGACACATTATTTATGCATTCACCTATTGAAGGACAGCTCACTTGCTTCCAGTTTGAGGCTAATATGAATAAAGCTAGTATATATAACTTTGTGCAGTTTTTTTTACAGAAAAAGATTTAAAATCAGGCAATTAAATATCTAAGCCAGTGATTGCTGGATTGTATACTAAGACAATGCTCAGTTTTGTAAGAAACTGCCAATCTGTCTTCCAAAATGGCTGCACCATTCTGCATTCCCACCAGCAATGAACGAGAGTTTCTACTGCTCCATGTCCGAATCAGCATATGGTGTTGTCACTGTTCTGAATGTTGGCCATTCTAATAGGTGTATACTGCTATCTCATTGTTGTTTTAATTTGCATTTTTCTGATAGCATACGCTGTGGAGCACCTTATCATATGCTATTTGCCATCTTTATATCTCTTTGGAGAAGTGTCTGTTAAGGTCTTTGGCTCATTTTAATTGCATTGTTTGTTCTCTTTTTGTTGAGTTTTAATAGCTCTTATACATAATGAATAACAGTCCTTTATCAGATGTGTCTCTTGCAAATATTTCCTCCTGGTGTGTGGCCTGTCTTCTCATTCTCTTGACATTGTCTTTCACAGAGCAGAAGTGTTTAATTTTAATGAAGTCTAGCTTATCATTTCTTCCTTTCATGGATCATGTTTTTAGTGTTGTATCTAAAAAGTCATTGCCATACCCGAGGTCATCTAGGTTTTCTCCTGTTATCTTCTAGGCATTTTATAGTTTTGTGTTTTACATTTGGTTCTGTGATTCATTTTGAATGAATTTTTAAGAAAGGTGTAAGGTCTGTGTCTATATTATTTTTCTGCACGTGGATGTCCAGTTTTTCCAACACCATTTGTTGAAGAGACTGTCTTTGCACCACTGCCCTCACTCCTTTATCAAAGATAAGTTGACTAAATTTATGGGGGTCTATTCTGTTCCACTGGTCCATTTGTCTGTTCTCTCACCAACACCATACTGTCTTGATTACTGCAGCTTTAGAGTCAGTTTTGAAGTCAATCAGCAAAGTCCTCCAATTCTGTCTTCTTTAACATTGTGTTGGCTATTCTGGGGTTTTGCCTCTCCATATAAACTTTAGAATCAATTTCTAGATATCCACAAAATAATTTGCTGAGAATTTGGTTGGTAGCGCATTGAATCTAGAGATCAAATTGGGAAGAAATGACATCTTGACAACATTAATCCTTTGTATCCATTAACTTGGAGTATCTCTCCATTTATTTAGTTCTTTTATTTCCTTCATCAGAGTTTTATAGTTTTCCTTACATAAAGCTTGTATTTTGTTAGATTTATACCTAAATATTTCAGTTTTGGGAGCGGTAAGATAAATGGTATTGTTTAAATTTCTGAATTCCATTTGTTCATTGCTGGTATATAGGAAAAAGACTGACTTCTGTATACTAACCTGGTATCTTGCAATTCTGCTATGATCACTTATTAGTTCCAAGAGGCTCTCGGTGCTCTTGTAGATGTTCTTTATCAAATTGGGGATTTTCCCAACTATTCCTAATTTGATGAGAGTTTTAACATCTCTACCTTTTCAAAGTAAGTGATTTAAAGATAGTTTCTGGTATATCTTATTTTTACATCATTTTAGTAATAGCAACATTATAACAAAACCCAAATGTTTAGAGTGTTTATTTTAGCCCTAGTCTTGTGCTATTTTGAAAGATAATCTGTTACTTCCCAAAACAATCCTATGAGGCAATAGAGACAATAACGGTATCTGCAGATATTTTTGAAGATTAAGTGAGGAAATGAGTGTCTGATATTCAGAGTAGTGCCTGGGACATATCACACACCCAGCAGATGTTAGTGCTGATTCAGAATGAGCTGAGATAGCTCTGCGGCCAATTTTGTTTTAGGTGACTGAAAGATTACAGATTTAGAATTCTAATAGAACTGTAAAAATGGAGTTTCAAATACAAGTTCAGCGACGGCGATGTTCACTAGGACAGCCACGTCTGCCACGCTCACCTTGCCCATTAATAAACGTGGGGCCCACGGCGTGGCCAAAACACTTTGTAGCTGGTGGACGGCCTCAACCCTTGCTCTCCTGGAGCCAACAACACTGGACAGAAAATGCTTTACTCTATCAATTCTCAGTTCTCTGTTAACGCAACTCTGAGTATGTGTTAGGGTTTCGTGCAGATCATGAATAAGTTTCCTATTTCTTAGTCCAAGCAAAAAAAGCCCTTTCTAAATGCTGAATCCACAAAAAACACTAGCAGAGTCTCCTGAGCTTAATAAGACAGGAAGATCTAGGAATCCAGAGTCAGACAGCATCTGTAGAGCAGATAAAGACAGTGTTTATCTAGAAATAAATTGCTTAGAGCTTTCTGAACTATTTACAGAATGTATGACGGGGTCTGCCAGTTAGGACCCTGAAACTAAAAACTGACGGGTTAGCACCGGCCAGGTCACATGAGCGGGACGATGACACCACCATGGAATATCCAGTGGTGCCCCGACAGGGAGAGTAGTCCTTTAGTCACACTGATTAAGAGATGAGGCCAGTTACATGAAGAAGGAAAGCTGAGGACAGCTACTCGGTCCAACCTGTAGGCTTTAGATGAACTTTTTTTTTTTTTTAATATGTGTAAGTAAAATAAACCGTATCTTACAAAAGATATAAGTTGTCTTTCTCAAAAATTTCTTTTGCCTACATTCTAGGCACTGTATGTCTGTGCAAGGCAGAAAGCTCTACTCAACTCTACTTCTACTGGAGTTGAAATCCTGGTATAGTCAATAAGACCAGGTTAAAATAAAAAGGGAAAGAATATTTCCTTTATTCTCCTCATTCTGCATTCAAATGTTAGTTTTTTGTAGAATTCCAACTTTCAATATCTGTGCACTGCGAGTTACCTCACACCCACGTGAGAGCAAGTCCTATTCACATGACACACTCCTGTGGAGATCGTCAGAGGGCCATGGACCAGCACTTGTTGCCATTTACTGTGTGGATTCTGATATAAGGGCATCTCAGAAGCTGACCCAGAAGATGAGTTAAACTCAGGGAAGATGGTAAGTAGCCATCAGCAAATACACAGGCAGAACATCAGTTTCTGGAATTTGAAATGAAGGGAAAATACTGCTTGCTCTGGCTGTTCTGTCCCCCCAGATGTAGGGATGGACACACAAGGGGTATGTATCCTTAGAAATGACTTGCTGTAATGGGGAGATAATAGTTTGAGGCCTGGAATAGAATCTGTTTTGTCAAGAATATAGGCAGCTGTCTTCCTCTCTCCTAAAGACACCGTTTTTGCTTTTTCACATATTTAGTTCCTTATGGTCTACAGCAAACAATGGCTAACAGGGTAGAGTTCGCTTCTATGATTTTATTAAGGAGTTGGAAAATAAACATTCTGAGAAGAGGGAAAAAGATGAGAACACGGGAGGTATTCACATTTGAGTGCAGCAAAGCAGAGAGCTTATAACTAGTTTCAAATATTATACAGTCCATTACATAACTCAAGCTTACTAACTGTTCACTGCCCCACACCGAACTGAAGAACAGGAAAGAAAAAATGAGATCTGCATTACGAGTAAAGAAAAGATCTTTAAAGTATGGGTTATGAGAAACAGGACAAAGCTTATCAAAGGCACTCATCCATGACTTCTGCAGGAGTTTTTTCGCTATTATCCAACATTTCTATATGTGATTCATATTTGTATCACACGTATGACATATAATATACAACATACTTTAACCATATGAGGCAAAACAATGAAGGAGTCAACAGTCTGAAAACATCACATTTGAATGATTTCCCTTTGTTACAACAAAACAAGTGTGGAAGTGCTGCTCCACACAACCTCTGGGCAATGTTATTTCTTCTTATTTGAGTTAACACCTTGTACTTACAATTAGGACAAATACAAACATTTTTTTCATTATATGTGTTTGCATTTGGATACATCATTTAAATTATGCCACATTAGCATTTTATCCTGAACCATAAGCAATGTCATAAATACATCACTCTTCCTAAATTAAACAAAGCCATCTTGGTTTGTTCTTTAGTTTGCTAATCAGCAAATAAACAGTAAATCCACGTAGCAGGTACCTTCATAAAGTCATCGTACTTATTTACTGAAGCTAGAAACATATATAATTTATATGTGCTTTTCTGTCTTTCATTAGCAAAAAACCCTGTGAGAGACTAAGTGGTTAGTATTCACTATTACCCCCATTAAAAAAAAATGGGTCTCTTTTTCCCCAAAACAGCACTAGTGAAGGCTTAGTGCTAAATCCAGTCAGCAGACGAACGAGGAACACAAGGCTGCCGAGCGTCTTATAACCTTGAGTACAGATGTGTTCTCTCAGCTGATTAATTTATGTTCATATAATTATTTCATATAAAATCAAAACTAAATATTTTATGTGTCATGTTGGAGAATGTTTAATAATACAAGCATCATCAAATTATTACTAAGTCATTTTAGCTGTAATCAAGTAAGAGTCATGAGATAAAGTTGTAAAGAAACTTTATTTTTGTCTCTTACTACCCTTTTAAAATGATTCTGGGAAATCTTATTCCCTAATGGTTCTCACCATTTCGGGGTAATTCTGGTTAGGACACGTAATAATGAAAATACCAAACTACTAAACTTTTTCCCCAAATCTGCAATTCCTGATGTTCGGTGAGCACAGCGGGAAGTGCCTGGGCTTCCTCTCTGCCTCTTACCCTCCTCACTCATTTGCTGTGAACAGAGCAAAGGCGGGATGTGGACCCTGTTGAGTGAGTTCTTCAGAGCTGGCTCTGCTCAGCCCCCTCCTCCCTCCCATCACTGGGGTCTTTGCCTCCTGTCGACCTGCTGCAATGCCCCAGGCTCCGGGGCTGCCGGCTTCCCCGTCTGCGCCATCCTCCTGCCCCACCAGGCTCTGGAGGGGTCAAGGTGAGCGGCACACAGCAGCAGCGTCTTCTCTGTTCCATCAGAGCCAACCTGCAGTCATTCACTTGCTTGGGTGTCTCAGGCTGGACTGACTCTGTGTTATTTTCATTGCATATTCATCTCTGGGAGATGCTTAGGGTCCTCCTTCTTTTTGAGACGGGAGAGGAAAGTCATCTTACATCAGTGATAATCGCATGATTTCCAGCTTCCTGACATTGTTATACCTTCGACACAGGGGAGGGAGTTAGACTGAAAAAGCAATTCACATCTTTACAAATAGTGCATGGTGGTCTCACCCCTATTGTCCTTATGTCTCAGCTGAAACAGACACTAAAAATCTTCCATTTTAACATCTTATTACGTATAGTCACCAAAAGCTGGTGACTTTTGAGTACAGAAGGAGGAAATAAGTTACTTCCCTGAGTTATCATAAATGTTTCTGAACTGTAGTTTAGTTGGGGAGAAATAAGCCAGGAAGAATGCTCCAATGAGCTGTTTCTGAAAGATGTTTAATAAATAAGAGAAATAAATTAGTATGTATTATAATTGCATTGTTATGATGGAACAGAAATCAGGATCACTTGATTTTTTTTCCTCAAAAATATCTAACTACCCCAAATACAGATAGATGTAAGTTATAGAGATACAGATATTTATCTGTATATCTAGATATACATCCATTTTCATCTATACATATATATATATATATCTACAAATACATACCTATATATTTATCTATATAAATACATATACCTACATTCATGCATATCAATAAATACATCTGTATATGTAGATATACAGAACTCTCTCTACATATATATATATACACATACATATAAACTTATATGTACATACATCTCTCTGGGTTTCTTCAGTAACCATAATATTTTTCAGATTTATCTATTATTTTATACATTCTTTATAATTTCTGGATTTGAAACATGGGAATACATCATATATATCAAGTATTAAAATAATATACTGGACTTCCCTGGTGGCGCAGTGGTTAAGAATCCACCTGCAAATGCAGGGGACACAGGTTCAATCCCTGGTCCTGGAAGATCCCAAATGCCATGGAGCAACTAAGCCCATGCGGCACAACTACTGAGCCTGTGCTCTAGGGCCCATGCACCACAACTATGCAGCCGGTATGCTGCAATTACTGAAGCCCACGTGCCTAGAGCCCGTGCTCCGCGACAAGAGAAGCCACCGCAGTGAGAAGCCCGCATGCAGCAATGAAGAGTAGCCCCCGCTCGCTGCAACTAGAGAAAGCCTGCGGGCAGCAACGAGGACCCAACGCAGTCAAAAATAAATAAATAAATAAATTAATTTTAAAAAAGTGTCCTTCAAAGCCAACTCACGGAAGTCCACAGCAGATGTGTAACATGAACAAAAGATACATTTAAAAAAATAAAAAATAAAATAATATACTAAATGAAGACTTTTCAGAAATTAAAAAAGACAGACTGAAAGAAAACATTTTGTGCCTGGAAGAATCATCACTGCTCAAACAACACAATGACACATCCACAACATTTTACAAGATTTTATAAGTTAAGAAAAGACCTTTCATTCAAAACTGGAAAATAATATAAAGCTAAAAAGTTCTTAAGCAATTAAAGCATGACCTTAGAACCTTCTTTACAGCTAAACTGCCCTTCAAGTAGGAAGAACCAAAGCTTTCTGAACATACTGGGATGCAAGTCATAGAGTCTTATTGACTACCCAATGGAAAAAAACCCACAACTAATAAAAGATGAAACAATCCAGACATGAATGGTAAAGCGTCTGTGAGTTTAGTGATGTGTGGTGAATCCATTTACCATTAGAAAAAAATAAAAAAATGTACTTAACATGTTTTAAAATTTGACAATATAAAATAAATATAACCAACATATTTGGCAAAGGGAAGTTACACTCAAGTGTCAAAATCTAAATTTAAAGTTGAAATTTCAAGTCTAGGGTATGACATAAGTTATATAAATGCAAATACCAAGAAAAACAATATAATAAACTAAGCATTCATCCATTGTGAACGGAAGAGAAGAAAAAGACTGAGAAAGAAAAAATTTTGTTTTTTCTCATTGCAGTCAATGTATATCTTATACAAATAATTCAATATATTACTTAAATTTGTAAATGTAACTCTCAAATTTACTATAAGGAATACAAGGAATAAAGCAAATAAAATAGATACTGCACAGATAAAAGTTTAAAAAACACAATAAAAATGTAAAGCATAACATAAAATGATAACTGAACTAAAAGAAAGATGCACTTATCATGTTGATTAATACCGACTAAATAAAACTATTCTTTAAAAAAGACTCGGGTGAGGTCACAAAGAACTTCCCTTACATCCGCAATCTCCACCACTTTGTCCAGAATTATTTCCTTGTGATAAAGTGAGTCATTCTTAGTGTATCTTGTCCTTTATGTCTGCAGGGATAGAAAAAAATTGTTCTAAGGGACTCCTTTGTCTAAAAACCGTCTGGCTGTAATTGATCATTCTATTCTATAATAATGTAGTAGAATAAATGGATTGGTTTGCAATTATTATTGAAATTATTTTAAGAAAGGCTGATGTTAACAGAGAAACTAAGAATGTAAGTAAGATCTAGGAGATTTAACTCAGTTATCATAGATGAAAAAGAAGCTATTGTCCATTAGGTACTTCAAAATTTGTGTTTTTACTATAAAAGGTGTCATATGGTCCAAAAACAAACAAAGGAAACATTATTTCTTTGCCCCAATACGCTCTTCCTCGGGGTTTATTTCTGTAATTTGCAGCCCGACACCCCAGGCATCAGCACTTGTACTCCTCCATCCCCCTTCAAAGGCTCTTCACAGCCCCCACCCCACCCATCACCGTGTCCTGGCGTAGCCTCCCCATCTGTAACCCGCCCCGACCTTACATTCCTGCCCCCGTGTCCCATGCAAGGACTCTGGAGATCTGGGAAAGCTCAGTGGCCCTAGGATGGCTTTTTCCTCCAGGCCCGCAGGACTTAACTACACCATAGCATCCTTCTTTCCAACCAATTTTCCTAAGACACATGTACGAGACTGCATCTCCTGTTGTAAATCCGTGAACGGTTCTCTCCAAAACTTCACCAAGAGAACGCTTTCCTGAGCTTCCCCCAGCTCCTATTTTCAGCAGTTACCTTCCTGTCCCCACTCCAGACATATTCACCAAAGACAAACCACGCCATTTGCACTTTACTCAATACTATCTTAATTTAGCCAGTCAGGGTAAAAACAAAGACTATGCAGTTGGCCTATGAAACCCTAGCATGAAAAATACCTGAGTTTCTGTGTGTGTGAGAAACCCTCCGAGTCACCTGAGCCACCTTCAAGGTCAAGCTGAAATACTACGTTTCACATGAGGCTCCCACGGATCCACATTTTTCTCCCGTCAAAATCAATTATTCACTCCCGTGTACTCCCATAAGGACGCTGTTGCACACTTGTCCAAGCTCGGTAGTACATAATCTGTGTTATCTATTTTCCAATTCACTAAATGAAGAAATTAAACAGTAGCTCCTAAATAAATGTTATTGGACCAAATGTGCTATTTATCTGCAATTGCACTATGTACAAAAGCACATTTTGTGATATATTTATAATCGTTTTGAGAAAAATCTAATAAAATATAGGAGCTTCCTTTAACAATCTGCTTCCAAAGGAAACTAATTTTATATTCCAATCCTACCGAATCCTGATTCTAATCAAATAATGAAAAGAGACATATTTAGGGTTTGGAAAATTTTCTTTCAAATATTTAATACTTCAAGATGAGGACAAAATATAACTGGTATTCATTTAGTAACACAAAACGTCTCAGCCCGCAGGCTGCTCTCCCAGATGCACCTTCTGTGCTGCCTGATTCATACTTCTAAGCACAGTGATGAATATGTATTGTTTTTTAATGAGCACAGGATGGTCCCACAGAGGAACACTCATTCTTGTACTCCAAGTGGTGGTGTGCTTTTCAGAGAGCACTTAATACACTCCAAAGTTTGGATTTTACTTTTTTCCTAAAGTAGCTTTGGAAATACCTTTTGCTGGAAGCATCTCACATTCTCTATCTGAGAGCCTTAAAGCTGAGCCCTATGGTAGTTGCCCCATTTTTATGGGGCATTTTGGACTGTTCTTTGCATAATATCCAAATAGTGAGAGGAGATTTGCACCTGGGCTCTACCGCTTCCCGTGGCTCCTGGGGACAGGATTTTTGCAATAAATCAATCTTAGACCAGTAGACAAGGAGGAACATCCATCTATGGCCTGCAACGATGGAAAAACAGAGGAGAGAAGTACAGAAACAGAGACACAGCTACCTATGAAAGAGGGCGGTTTCAGCTATCAAGGTGGTAAAGGAAGGCGGTGCTTTGTTTTCCAGGCTGGCATCCCCCAGGCGAAGAGAATTTTGCTTGGGATTAGGGTTGTCATCAGACCTCTTAAACCCTGCAAAGGAATTAATAATTTATAGGCAATTCTCCTGCAGTTTTTGGTTCCAGTGCTGTTTTTTGGTGGGGTTTCAATGGGTTTAGGTGCCTTCTGCCCTGGTGAAGGGATTAAGACTTCTCTGGGGGGGATTTCAAGTTGGAACTGAAACTCACCCAACTGTCTCCTTCAGCACTCTGGGTTCCCTACAGCCCCTGCCTGCAAGCCGCGCTTGTCCAAATGAACTTCCGACAGCCTCACGTCGGTCTGGTCACCGTGAAGCCTTGGATAGTGTGTAGCACCGCATACTCCCTGTCACTTGTATGCAGCACAAATAAAGATAGCTTTGAGGTTCATAAAGTCTGTTCAGCTGATGTACTTCAAAGGAATCTCTTTTAAAATAAAAGCCTTCTTGGAGTTAAAAATACATTTTGCATAGTGGAGAAGAATGAAGAACAATTGTTCTCTCCCTAAATTTTATTGCTGTTGACTTTAAAACCCACTTTCTTCTTAAGGTTTTCCCATTTGAATTTGACAATATTTTGGTCTTCAAAGTTTTACTTTTTTTGCCACCTGAGAAGTATGTAAACTGCCGCCGTAAAGTTTTTAAGTACCTTTAAAATATTAAATGTAGTTAAAACATAAGGATCTTAGATTGTGGGACTTATAGAATAAAAAATAAAATGTAAACTCAATATTTGTTTCACAGTTAAGATACAATTTGTTAGCCACAAGGAGAGTTTATTTCTTCCTTTGCAGCAGAAATTCATTTTTTGTCAGTTGTAGGTTATACTATTACGAGTACTGAGCACAAATATGTAAGATAACTGTTTTCTAAATTTAGTGTGAGCATCTAAGTGCTATTTATAGGTTGTTTCTGCCATGCCAGGCCTGTTCCTTTACCTCGAATCTTTACTCTCACTTTAGTGACTGATTTGAAAAAATATCCAAAGTTTCCATTTGGTGTTGATCAAATATTCAATACCACTACGACTGTGCAGAAGCTTTACATGTCATTTAACCCAATACTAAAATGTACTGCTTATAAATATTAATTATAAATGTATGAATTGATTTGACATCCACTCTCATTACAGTAAGTCTGGAAAGGTGAAGAAAGGGGGCACCTCACTGTGATCTCCAGCAGCTGAGTTTGCTTAGGGTATCAATGAACAGTACTGACAGTACAATGCCCTTATGTCTGAATCCCTAAAAATTTAGAAAAAAAGACGCTTAAATTTTTTTTTCAATTTTTACTTTTTTTTCCTTATCAGCGTCTCTTCTTTTAAATGTATCTTAAATTTTGCAAATTATGATTTCTGACAAGAAAAGAAAAAGCAATTGGAAAATTTGCTTATTTCCCCATCCACTGCTGAAAAAGACACATTTTTAGACAGGAAGTCTCAAAACCACACTTAGCAACTGATTCCTAAATTCATCTGTATATGTAACAGGACCCCATAAAACAGCAACATTTATATTAAAAAATAAAGAAAGTGATCTGTTTCCAGTCATGGTGGGCTAACTTAGACAAAATCCTCCACTGAATCAAGTAGAAAAAATGGACAAACTATGTTTAAAAAATCTGCTTGAAGATAACAGGGAAGGTACTGAAGTTCTATGTGGCCAACATCCAGCCCCAGCAAAGCAAACCTGCAGTGGAGGTTTCCCTAGTTCTGAGGACGCTGAAATTGGAAACGGTGGCTGGTGCGCTGAGGCGCCAAGGGCATCTTCCCTCAGACTCGTAGGTCGTGGCCTGGAACATTGAGGTCAAGGGCCACCAAGGGGTGGACAGAGGGAGGTTGACAAAATTTAAAATGTGCTGCCAATTCAAAACCAACCCAGAGTTGCACTTGGATTCATGAGGTGAAACGTTTCAGAAGAACATCACTCCCATACAAACAAATAGAAAAAGCTGAATGATCTACAGAAGACTTAGTTGTATTGGAGCCCATAGGAGAGCTGAGATTTCAAGAAGTTCAATTGCACAGACTCCAAGCAGGAACAAGCTCTCCAAAGAGCTGGTACGTGGATCCCTCCACCTTCCTAGAGCACGGGGGCAGGGGGCTGCCGTGAAGGAGGGGAAGACTTGGACAATTTTTTAGCAGTCATAGGTGGCTTACTCGGCTGGTTTAGAATCACTGAGCGCTGAAGACACAAGGGAAGTCGGTGCACCCCTCAAGCCCTTTCCCTTGGGCCTCCTCCAGGTGTTCGTGAGAAAGACTCTGACAAGCCTCGCATTGTCACACGCTTCTCTCCAGGGTTCCCAGTCCCACTTGGGAACTGCAGAACAAAACCACAAGTATATGATTATGTTTTGTTAACAAAGGAAAAAATAGCATCTTCCACCTTTACTAATATATACACCAGATGGTATTTGTAATGTTTGTTTCCCCTTTGGGAATTACACTCTCCATGAAACCTAAACGGAAGAGGATTTTCCAGTGTGTGGGGAAAGGGGGCATCCAGGGTGTTAAGAAGGCTTATTGTGCAGGCTCTGTCTCTGTCTCTCTGCATCTCTGGTCTATCTCTCTCCATCTCTCTCTGTCTCCTGGTCCCTCTTTCTGCCTCTGTCTCTCTGTCTCTGACTCATTCTCTTCTGTGCTTGTATATAAAAGACTAATCTTGGACACTGCTGGACATGCATCCAGTCGAGGTGCAGCCTGTCCCTGAGTTGCCCCCAGCAGCAGCTCAGGTCTCCTTGCTGGAGGAGGGGGATAATTCAGAGTAGCATGCATGTAACTCTAACGGAATCATATGAGAAGCTTACATTACAGGAGAATAGAATAGAACAGAACGTGGGGTCAAAGCACAGAGGAAGGGTTATCACCCTGAGAAACGTTACCCCCTTTGATGAACTCAGTGCTCCCGACAAGCACTGTTGCAAGAGAATCACCCGCGAGTCTTAGGGCCGCCCGGGAAGGGCCCTCCAGACCCCCTAGGAAAGGAGGGCACACAGATGCTAATAGGACGAACACAGCCACATGTATGCTGAGCTCTCACTTACAGGGACACAGAGGAACAAGAGAAAAAGCCTCAAATGCACATGGGAAGGATGCACAGGGAAATCTGAACTAGCAAATCATTTCAAGAACAAACTGGAATCCCAGGTTTCCAGGGTCCAGGCTGACGCGGCTTCTCTGTGCTGACCGTCCCGGTCACACAGGAAGTGCCACGTGCTGGTCTGAGTGTCTCTGTGTCCCGCTCCATCTGACTTCCCGCTCTCCTGCTCTCTCCCATCATTGAATTCACTTTTTACATCTTAATTTTGATTCAACTAGTCTGTGTCTCTATTAGTTTAGTATTCACTGAACTACATGGTCAGCAGGCGGTACTCCCTCATCCTCCCTCTTCTCACCATGGGTCAGACATAAAAATGCGAACACATTTTTTTTTTTTTTTTGGTTCTTTGAGGGGGTCGCTAAGCAAACCATTCTTTCAGATACATTTAATGTACTGAGAACAAGGGCACTTGGAAACTAACATAATCAATTATCAGTTTCTCCACTGATTCTTCAAAAGAATGTCAAAGTAAATGTGTTAGAAATGAACAAAAATGAAACCTTGGCACTACAATATCTGGAAACTTGGTGAAGACAGTGTATTTATTTCAGTTCTCTTCTTTAAATTTAGAAGTGCCTCAAATTTGGTGCCTAAAGGTTAAAGAAAACACAGTGAAAACATAACTTTAGAACTTAAAAAAAATAAGGCAATACCAGACCACCACACTTTCTGGATCCCAGCATATATAATTTATAAGCCACATATAATGCAAAATATAATCTCATCTTTCTATAACTACACACACTTCTCTCTATAGCATTTATTTCTGCCTTATAGCAGATGCCACGTAGTCAACAAGATAAACACTTTCCACAATTTCCAGCATACCAGTTTTAATATCCACACAGTTTTGTACCCCCTATGACATGATTCCTATGGTTGCTGTTAAGCCTTGACTTTTAGGCAGGGAAAATTCACCGGGCATCTTCACCAAGTCTGGAAGGGTCCTCGGGGCATGTCACCCCTCTCCTCACCCTCCCACCTTCCTCTTGGGAATCTGTGGGCAGTGCTGTTAACGCTACCTGATACATCTTCTGGACCTCAGCAGGCTTGGGTGCCTTTGTGGATTCTTTCCCAAGACTTTCCATGGAGCTACAGGATCCTGCTCTACCCTTGCCTCACCACTTCTAAGTGTGGAGTTTCCCAGAACATCCCCTGGAGGAGTCTCTCTTGCTTTTGGGCTCCTTCTGACATCTCACAGACCACCACGAGGCCTCGGTGCCTTTAACTTTCTGGGGATACCCTCCTCCAGTCTATTTAATTTGAGGACAGTGTAAGTCTTCATTTCAGCTTTTCCCCTTTCCTCGTTCATGTCAAATTTCCAGGGCTGGGCCTTCTCACACTCAAAAAAAGGACACTTGAGGATTAAAAACACTATTCAAGACTACTGTCTCACCTGAAAGTTCCAAGATCCTGTTTTTCAACTCAAAAGACAAGAAAGTGTTTTCTGCAGTTCGTTTGTAGAGTTAGAAACCAGACTCAGAGGCCTGTGCCGAGCTGTCAGCTTTGGCCGCACCAGTTAGGCTAAAACTTAACACAGGTTTTACTCACATGAGGGAAAAGGGTCAGCGGCAGCTTCAAGCCCAGCCTCTCAGCCCAGTGACACTGCATCTCTGACAGCTTCAGTGGGGTAAGTCCCAGAAGAAGCCACCGTTTTATCCCCCGGAGAGAGGGGTCCTGAACTGATCAGTGACGACAAGGCCTCGGGTCACCTTACCCATCACTGTGGCTTCATAGGGGCGGGGATCTCCCTCGCAAAGCTCATGGTGCTGTTGAAGGGCCAAGCACTTTGATTAAAAAAAAAAGGGTGGCAAAAAATGGCAAATTTCAGAACTGTAATTTAACATAAGGTCATGGGTTACTTCAATGACCCTCTACAACTGCACAGAACTTTTCCAAGGATTTGAATATATATTACCATGTCTGCTTCTCAGAACAGTTTTGGAAAAGTGAAAAATGATTATAATCCCTATTTTACAATGCAGTTGAGTCTCACGTTAAGAAGCTAATACAGGGATACACATCTATATCAGGGCTTTTAATGTCTGTTTCAGGTTTATATATACAACAACGTGCTGAACTTCAAACTTTAGCATTTTCCCAAAGCCTGCTACAACTTTTAAAAATTTAATCAAGTTAGCTGAATAAAATTTACATATATACTTATATATATATATTTATAAATTTAACTCAGCTAAGTTGGTTACATATAATATATATATAAGTTGATATATATATATAATTTTAAGGAACTATGAAAATCAGGCTCAATTTGATAATCATATATTTTTCTTGACATTCAGCCTCAGATTAAAATCTAATTTAATATGCTGTTGCTTACATTGTTCTCTACTGTCATTTCTCTGAGGATTTATACAATATATTCCTTTGGATTCCACTTACATACCCAACATGTAGTAATGTGTTCATGTATTCAGCATCCTATTGACAATTTCATTTTATTCTTACTTGGCTGATCTTACGGATTAAGAGTCTTCTTTGGCACACAGTTTAATGTGAAGCACACACTGAAGCCCGGAACTCTTTCAGTGCTGAGTGACTTCTGCTAAATCCCCACAGCAGCCTTCACTTGTTTTCACTACATAGCTGGCAGGTGGCTGGTATCTTATTCATGCTGCCCTCTGTTACTGCTCAGACTTGGTGCCCGTGGTCAGCACAGCTCAGCACGCACTGTGGGATGTTAGGCTGCTTTCAAATAACTGCAGATGCCTTTCAGATACTCTGTTTCCAGAAAGTTTTACTTTTAATCCCACACATTTCTATCTTCAATTATTAATAATTTGCTCAAGACCAAGTCTGGATGATGCCAGAAGCTTGATCTTACATTCGGCAAGCTATTTTTAAAGAGGTCTTGGAAATTTGATTAGACTATCCAAAGTTTCCCCAGAACTCAGATAACATATTGTGACATTTTTCATGTATATATATATGAATTCCATCATATATTTAAAGAAGAATGAACTCCACAACTATTCCAAAAAATTGAAGAAGGGAACACTTCCAAACTCATTTTATGAGGCCAATCTTACCCTGATACCAAAGTCAGACACCACGAGAAAAGAAAACTACAGGCAATATCCTTGATGAACATAGATGCACAAGTTCTCAACACAGCACTAGCAAACTGAATTCAACAACACATTAAAAGGATCCTACACCATGATATAGGGGATTTACCCCTGAGATGCAAGGATATCTCAACATATGAAAATCAATTAATATGACAAACCACATTAACAGAATGGAAGATGAAAGTCATATGATTATCTCAATAGATGCAGAAAAAGCATCTGGCAGAATTCAATACCATTTCATGATAAAAACTCTCAAGAAAGTAGGAATAGAGAGTAATTACCTCAACGTAACAAAGGTCACATATGAAAAACCTACAGCTGATATCATATTCCACAACAAAACACTGAAAGGTTTTCCATTAAGATCAGGTAAAAAGGCATCCCAGAAAACATTTCATTGCCTATCCAAAATGGAGCAGAGCAAGGAAAAGACTTTTTAAAGTGCCACTCTTCAGAAATTTCCCCGCTTTGTTTTGGCTATCACTATAAATTCATGACAAGACCTCAAAAGCCCCACCAAGACTCTAGGATATTTTTTAATCCCCCAGAGCAATAAAGTCTTATGGCTCATGTGTTGAGACGGCTGGTTTGAACAGTGGCATTTTAGAGATGGCTGGATTTAATACCTGGCATCAGTGTCACCGCACAAATTTTAGAAGAGAAATGACAGATTGAAAGTCTAAGCCATAAACACACAGCCAGTTTTCAAAATAAGATAAAAAGCAAAACGAAAGAAAAATTGTTTAAATTCATTTCCCCGGCTACCAAAAAAGTCCCAAAGCTGTGAAAAGTAAGTATAGAATGGAAATAATGCTGTGAACAATAACCGTGTATTTTTCTTTGAAAGGTTAATGCCAAGGTCCCAAGGAGATAATTCCATTTTAGAACATAAAACTTCACTCACCTATTGGCATTATTTTACTATTTTCTGAGAGAGAACCTTATTCAGAGCCCTGGATCTCTTGTGTTTATTAACATCCGATTCTGAGTCCTCTATTCTTCTCAAACATCAACTCCAAGGTCGTGCTTTTCAACCCCCACTCCCCCCACACACACTTTGTAGTAGAATCTTCTTAGCACGTCCCCCTCGAGATTCTGGTATCTTTATTTCATGCTTGGCAGCATTTCTCATCTTCCTTATTCTTGAGGAAACATCACTCATAAACACTCCACCCACCTGACTCTTCCATAAACTTCCTTAGTCCCAAATCACTCCTGCTATCAGCATTCGCCGAGGTCTCTGAGGGGTCCCTAGGAGTTAGACTGTTCTTCACGAACCTGTTACTGTTACAGAACAAACTGTAAAATAAAACACGTAAATATAGAAGTGCCCAAATCAACATCATCATTAATTGTGGCTTAGTTACTTCTGTTAGAAAGATGTCCGTGCTAAATTCTGAGTTTGCAGGCTGAATTCCAAGTTTGCAGGCTTATCGCTACTTCCAGTGTGCTGGACCAGGGTGAGCTTCCTCCAAAAGCTGTGGACTTCTCTGCAATGTACATACAGCTTGGGGTTGCAGATGAGAGCACGAGCTTTCTGTGGACAAGATGGCTCCCGATGGAGGAAGGATGAAGCCAACCTGTACCCGCTCAGTGATTCTTACCAAAAGCATCCATCAGCTAACTCACTCCACCTTCCAGAGGATGGAGTTACTGAAGGGCAGAGAGAGGCCAGTGTATGCTTTAAGGACACACACACACACACATTTCTTTTACGTTGATGTGCGAATGGCTAACCCCAAATTACATCCAGCACACAATCTGTTTCTACACTCATGCTGTGGTTGCTGTTAAGTGTTAGTGGAAAGAGGGGAGAAACTGCTAAACTAATTCAGAACTAGGGACCTATGGAAAGCTAATATTCAACCACTATTGCCCCTTGATCCATATTTCAAATCCATATCTATGTTTATAAAGATAATTTCTTTTCTTGAAATGTCTCTTTTCACATTTCAATACAGATTAGGCGAGGGTCTTAAACTGAGTTTAGAAGTGTCCCCTTGCCCTTTCTAGGTTTTGGAATAATTTGTTAGGATTGGTGGTATTATTATTTTTCCGTTCCTAAATGTTAGGTATAATACAATAGTATAACTCTCTGTGCCTGGTATCATTTTTGTGGAAATCTTTTTAAACTATGAAATCTATGTCTCCAATGGGCAGAGTTTCTCAAGTCATCTTTTTTTCCCTTGATTGACTGGGTAATTTTTCAGGATTATTTTTACCTTACCTATGTTATCTAATTCACTGGCATAAATTTTTATTGTGTCTTCTTAGCATCTGCAGAATCATTAGTGGTATAGTATCTTGCTTGCTTGCTATTGGTAATTCGTGTCTTCTCTCTTTTATTCTTGACCATTCTGGTCAGAAGTTTATCATTTTTATTGATCTTTCCAGGAAACCTGATTTTGGCATATTGATTTCCTCTGGTGGTTTTCTGTTTTCATTTTCATTGATTTCTTATATTATCTTTTTCACTTACTTTCTTCTGCCAGGTTTTGATTTAATGTGTTATTCCTTCCCTAGTTTCTCCTGGAGGAAGCTGAGCTCATTAGTGTGAGACCTTCTTTTCTCATTAAAAGCAACAAAATTAAAGCTGTACATTTCCTCCTGTACTGCTTTAAATGCATCGCACAAATTCATACATTGTTGCTCATTTCTGTTAAATTCAAAACATATTCTAATCTGTCATGTGATTTCTTCTGACCCAGGTATTGTTGAGGAGTTTATTGTCTAATTTCAAATTCTGGCATATTTTACAAATTACTGGATACCTGATTTGATTCTGCTGTAATCAGAAAACATAATTTGAATGACTTAAATCCTTTACGTTTATTGAAATTTACTGTGTGGTCCAAAATATGATCTACCTCAGTGAAGTTTCCAGATGCACTTGATAATTAAGTGTCTCTGTTGGTTGGAGTGTTTGATTTCCCACATTTCTCTTCACAAAACAAAATCTAGATGGCAAAGTGACATGTCAGAAACTTAGCAATAATGATAATGATAATAATCTCTAGAGAAAGAGAGTGTATTTGGGATATCAAATCAGGAATACAAGCTTTCAGGAACAAAAAGAAGAGCCAGATGTAAGGTGGATATGATCTTTGCAAGCAGTGTTGTTTGTGGCAGCCATAGGGTAGCCCAGGGACATTGTAGGGCTGCTTGCCAAGAGCAGAAGTAGAGAGCAGTTATTCCCAAAGCTCTGTAAAGTGTCAAAGTAAAAACTGAAATTCTGTTCTCATATTTTATTAAATTACAAAATGAGAAATAGTAGCTTCTTTCTATATCTCTCCTCCCTCTCCACTGACTTTTCGATTTGGAACCTCTAAGATAAACCTGTTACATGGAATACCAACTGTGAACCAAGAATGGTGGTATGAAAAATAAACAAAAAGAAAGTCTTTAGTTTCCCAGTTTGGGGAAGCATAGAAACTCGACAGTATTTTGACTTTTCAGCAAAGCAGATATGGATCTGAGCACACACTGGCCTGTGAAATCGGTTTGGTTGTTGTAATTGCTGTTGTTTAGTCTATAAGAGTCCTAGGAATTTATGTCAATGATGTGACAGTGCTAATGTATTTGAGTGGACAAATGTCGATGAGTGTTATGTCACCCTTGGTCCTTCAGTCAATACCACGTGTTAAGGAAAGCCTGGCACCTACGGAAATAAGGATGGGAGCTTGTGCAAATCAGATTTTTTAAACACAGAGTAGGTCAGAGCAGCCTGACTAAATACCAAGATTCATGGACGAAAAAGTGAGAGATGAGATTAGAAGGAGGAGAATCACCAGACCAGCCAGAGGGTTGTGAACACTGTCCCAGAAGTAACTTGAATAGAAATAAGAATATACTAATTTAGTCTTACATTAATTCCTATTGTTTTCTAACATTGTTACATTTTTCCTGATTAGAGTGTATAAAAACCATCCAAATTCAAGCATTACAAAATCCAATCATGTATTACAAGAGTGAAAGTCTCCCAAATTGGTGCGGTACCTAATAAATTACTACTGCCTAACATTTTGAATATTTCTTTGATTTTTCCTTCTGTATATACAAATGTATATAATATTTTTATAAAAAGTAAATTATGCCTTATATAAAACTGACGTTTTATTTTAGCTATTCTAAAATTTTTGTCTGAAGTATGGCAAAATGTCACTTTCTTTTGGCTATTCTGCTTGCACAATATTCCATGTTAAGAAATACAACTCTCCATCATTCTTTTTAAGCGTAGTATAGTAGTTTCTTATAAAAATATGCAATAATTTATTATATTTGATGAGTTACTCATAACATGTCGCTAATATGAAGAGTGCTACCTTCTTGTATATGTTTTTTTAGACTTGAGGAAATATTTCTAGAGTATAAATTGCTAAAAACAAAAATGCCAGGTTATAAAACACATAATATTTACAATTTTACTAGACATTACCAAAATGCTTTCTAAAGTGTAGTATCAATTTATACTTCCATTAAGATTGTAGAAGAGAGACCATCTCACTGCAACTTTCCAGTAAGGATATTACCTTTTCATATTTAAAAATAGAATACTCCAGAAGTGATATTTCATTGTTGTTTAAGTTATCGATTCTGTAAATTTTAGTAAGGTTGAGGATACCTCAATATGTTAATTAGGTCACATTCTTTTCCACTGAATTGCCCACTTTAACAATTTAGTACAATATTCCTGCTAAAGTTCTACATGCAATTTGTTAAGATGACTCCATAGGCAGCAGAATGAACCTTCTATGTGTTTCCAAAATACATACATACAACATTTGACCTGCAAAAATTATACTCAATAATGATTGGTAGATTTGATATAAATGTTCCTTCTCATTTCCCTTGCATTAACTATGTTCTTTAAAAGCATAAACTACGGGACTTTTCCCACTGCTTATTCCCAGAACAAACTGTTTTGTGCTGTCAAAGCTCTTACAGATCTATAATCCTCCCAACGCAGACCACTCGCTTTCTCAGCCACACGTGCACTGGTTTCACCTACACGCTTGTCTGAAGTTTGCGCCCATGGACATCTTCTTAGTAATCTTCCAATTACTGCAAAGATGAGTCAGAATTAAGTATTACCTAGCACAGCTTTCACTCCCATGCCAAGAAAAATATGTCCTAAAGCATAACATCTAGAGCAGTTCCAGTGCCTGGTCATATGTCCTCCTGGGCCATACTTGTATTATAGATCCAGATACAAGTCTGTTCCTTACGTTCCTTTGCCTGCCTAACATATTTTCATTATTCTCAAAATGTTGTTTGACACAGAAATATATATATATATATATTTAATAAACAGATTCTCTTACATTATGTACAAAAGTATAGCTTCTGAACTACTTGTCAACAGAACCTTCATGTGCCACCACACATGCTGGCACTGTACACAGTTCTCAGTTCCGAGGGCTCAGGGTCTCCCAACTCAAAGATTGAGCTACACTCTGGGGACACTGCAGGATGCAAACATGACTGGCAGTGGAACCCAGCCTGGTCGGGAATTGATTTCATTTATATCATATAAGACTCCTCAAAGCATACAAATTTTCAGGATTTCTTTTTAACTCCCGCAACATATTATTTATAGAGTTTAAAAAACTTTATATTGGCTTTCTAAACCCTGAAAGCAATGTTAAATCTTTCTAGAAATCAATATGTCTATTGCTTACAAATATTTTCAGAAGCTGTATTTCCTCTATTTCTAGGGCTTCAGTTTTCTGTAGAAATTATGGTGGGGGGCATGGACCACTATATGTGTACCAGTTGGTCTCTTCCTGTTGTCCGAATTCTGTAATGAACATCACACATTCTGAGGAGATCAGCAACAGCAAAGCCCATACACTTAGAGAACAGTAGAGCTGAAGTGAATTTTGCAAGAATTTGTATTGTTAAAAGGTAATATACAAAACTGAAAAAAAGTTAACTCCAAAAAGTAAGATAGCAGTTTTCAAATATTTGAAGGATAGATATATCGAGTAGGGATTTCAAGTATTCCTAACCATTCAGTCAGAACCAGAACAAGTGTGAATTACTGAGGGATGATCTATTAGGAAGAATTTGACAGCAGGGATCTCAAAGGTGGACCCGCTTGCTTTAAGAGGTTCTGTATCTCCTGTCTCTGCAGATTTCAAGCTCTGAACGGCCAGTAGGAAGCTTTGTGGTTGGGGAAGTCTGAGTGTCAGATAAGGTGGATTCAAGAATGGCTTTATATATAAGTTAGGCTTTGTAAGGGAAGGGCAGGCAGTGAAAATTGGTGGAGGAACAGATGTGTGATCTGATTAGTTTACACGTCAACTTGACTGGTCAGGGGTGCCCTTATCAAACATGACTTCTAGGTACGTCCAAGAGTGTTTCTGGATGAGCTTTGTATAATTTTGGTGGAAGGCTGAGGTGCTGCAGCACAATTACCAGCGCCCCTGTCCAACCACGCCCTAACCACCACCACGTCTTCTTCCCGAGAGAAAACATCTTTGGTTCTCCATCCAATCAAAACATACTGAATGGGCTATCTTCGGTCTCTGTTTTCCTAACTCCATATTCTCTCCTCAACTTGCCAAATTCTGGCTTTACTTCTCACCATCCCAGCTAGACTAAACCTCTCAAGCTCCCGGGCAGCACCCCTACTAGTCCTCAAATCCAATGATTACTGCTTTGCTCTCGCAGACATGACATGTCAGGACCGATGTCTGAGCAGCATTCCACAGGGGTAAACACTCTTTTCTGTTTGAATCTTTTTTTTTGGTTGGCTTTCCTTTTTCCTTCTCCATCTCCTTTAAGAGCCGCTGCCTGGTGGCTCAATAATTAAATGTTATAGAACTCCTAGGGACCTCTTTGGGGTCCTTTTCCCTTCTACCTTACAAATGTCTGCCGTGGAACTGCACAATTTAATAATGTTAAATACCACGTATATGGTAACAACTCCCTTAAGTTCAGACGCGACATCTCCTACTTGCCTAATGGGAACCTCAACATCAGGATCTCAAAACAAACTCTTAATTCCAACCCATCCTCAGTCCTATACCATTTCCTTTCTTCTCCACATCTATAAATGTCACCATTAGCAATTCAATTGCTGAAGCCCCCAATTCTAGAGTTAGCTCTGATTTTTGTTTCCTCACTTTCAATCCATTGATCCCCGTCCATTTAACGTACAAAATGCATCCAGATGCGTCTACTTTCTTGAACCCCACACTGCTCCAAATCCTTATAATCCTTGAATGGAAGAGTCACCTAAATCCTCTTTTTACATCCTCTTTAAAATGCTTTCTCCACACAAGGAGCCAGAGTGATCGTCTAAAAAGCATTTAAAGGTGACAGTGTCACTACTCTGTTTAAAATACTCCAAAGGCTTAAGGTAAAAATCCACTTTCCTGGCCTGGATTAAAAGTGAAAACAATAAAAATAAGTAAATAAAATCTGACCTTATCTTGAAATCCTCTCCTCTTTTACTCACTACACTCCCAGGCACGTAAGCTAGTTTGTACTCTGAACAGAAGTCTGTTTCCACATCACACATTTACGTGTGCTCCTCCCTTTGCCTGGAACGCGTGTTTCCCTGGGGTCTAGTTCATTCTTCCCATCACTCGGGCACTTCTGGACAATGTCCTCTGACTATTCTACCTGCAGAAACTCTCAGTCATTCTTTATTATGTCACCTCTCCCATCTATTTTAATCCTGCTGTAAAAAAATTCCCCGGTTAGGTTATAATTGAAAAACTCTCCTCAGATGGGTCTCCTCCAAACTACACACTGCAGTGGATAACTCAATAGGGTAAGAGCTTTGTATTCATAGTAAGAATTTAATCTACCTGAGAAAGAAAGGATTAATACATTTTCTCTCCTCTACATGCCTCAGGGGTATCTCTATCAAAGATCAAATATTCCATTCACTTTTCAGGTGGAAGACTTCATTCATTCAAATGTTTTAAAAATAAACTTTGAATTAACCGTGTACCATGGTTTTCTTTGAAGAAATTAAAAGGCTTAGGTACGTCAAGGAATTTCACTTAAAGCAAAACATGGGTTGGATCCCAGCAACATTGGTTTTGGGACCTGACAGGGCAGGATGTGAGCAAACTTGTGTATCTTGTCTCTTGATCACTTCAAACGTGCCAGCACCGTGATTTTATAAGCAGGACTGCAGGCAACTTTTTCAACAACACTGTAAAGCAGGTGGTAATATCTCAATTTATCAGATGAACTAAAAAAAAAAAAGACTCCATGACTTTCTCAAGATTGTATAGCTAGGAAGTGGCAAGGCTCGGGTTCACCTGAGACGAAAATGCATGATCCTAAACATCCACTCCTCTGCTCCCCAAGTGTTTGTCAGGTACGAACCTAATACTAGACTCTCCTTGGCACCAGTAACACGGAGATGGATGCATCACAACAGTTTACACACACGTGCGCACACACGCACACACGCACACATGCACGCGCACACATGCATCTGAAGCAAGAAAACCTGTATTTTAAATATTTGCCACAACAATGAATATAAGTTTATAAAAGAAAAAAGGCTTTTCGTTTTTATCATTGACAAAATTCCACTCAATATTCTCTGCACTTAAGCAAAGTGATTTAAAAAAGGTGAAAAGACAGACAAAGGCAAACAAAAACCAATGCAAGGAATATGATTTTGATACAAGCCAAGGCAGATCCAGACCAAAGAGAGACATTTAAAAATCTAAAGTATGCAAAGCACATACAAAAGGTTAATGCTCCCTGTGCCACAAATGAAAGACACAACTTCATTGAAGCAAAAACTAGAGAAAACACAAAGTTTTGAGGGCGGTCAAAACAACTGAAGGAGACACAATATCTACCAGTCCCAGACGAATCAAGTGATTTAAGAAAGTCGCACATAAAAGAGCTAAACATAATCAAAGAGGTTGAATGATTGTCAGATCACTTTCTTATGCTGAAGGGGCTGGAGAAATAAGCAAGGAAAAAGTAAAATTTTATCCTGATTTTCAATAGGAATAGTATTTCGAAAACAAATAGCTGTGTTTCGTGATAGAAAACTCTTCCTTAGAAAATAGGGCCAACTAAGAAGTGTGGGGAAAATTGATGAAATTTGAAAATCACCATTTTGTATCACTTTATAACATAATTGATTCAGAGAAGCAATTGTCTGTGAGTAATAAACCTAATTCATGTAAAGATAATAGAGAAATGAAGAGTCAAACAATGCTGGATTATCTCCATAGTACTGCAAACTTCAAATCACATTTACATAGGGAAATATGTATTTTGAAATCAGCAGAGTTGATATCGATATCACAACATATACTGAATGGAAAAGAGAAGCAGAGAATGAGTGCATGCTCTCAGCTCATGAGTGATGGAACATAAATAAAAATCCTTAGAAACAGAGCACATGAAGAAAGTGAAAAACACAATACAGAGCTCTGAAAAGTGACAAACAAGATCATCACATAATGGGGAAACTAAAGGTCCCATTAGGTCAGAAGAAGAAAAGATGAAAAAAGTAAACTTTGAGTCTCATAATTTTAAGGCATTATGGAGTATGCACTATTTTCTTATTAAAATAGATGGTAAACATTGTGTTTATTATGTAATAACACTATACTTGGGCTAAAATAATACAATATACACCAACATTACCAGATTATACATTCAACCCACTCTTTCCACCTCACAGAAAAGCAGCATTCAGAAAACTTAGTAATTTTCTGAGTGATTCTTTTGCCAGTCAAGCAGGGAAAGCAGTGTTTCCATGTTGAATTATCGATAATTATGTTTGGTTGCAGCCGTTGAAGAAATGTGTTTAAAGTGGTCTTTTTAAAGACTATTAGTCTTTTAGTGAGAACAGTTGTTTGATGAGCTAATGATACTGGAAATATTATCGTTAGTCAATAAAAACCAAGACAAATAATTTCAAGTGACCTTTCTTGGCCCTTTATGAGTCAATGGATATTACCAACACTACCTTGTTGTTTATTCCAGGAGTCAATGCCAAGGTTGAAATGACTGAAAAAGTAGCATTAATGAAGAGTCTATTTTATAACTACAATTGACAATATTTTCAAAGAAGTTGAGGAAACACTGATTCAGTACAATGTGAAGTTGAATCTGTGTATTACAAAAGATGGTGGTGAAAATATATGCAGAACATAAAAAGTCTTAGAAAAATGTATAAAATGTCTTTGAAAACGTAAGGTGTCGAACACCTGTGATTACTCATTGTATGATTCATCACCAGGTATTCTGCAAAAAAAATAGAATATATTATGTGTTACTGAATCAGTGGTGTCAAGGATACCTGTGAATTTTTGTCAGAAGTTGAATGCTGATTTGTCCTACACACAGCAAGAAATGGGATGATTAGGTGAAAACTGGCCTGGTTAAGGAACTAGTCAAGGACTAAACATATTTAAATTAAAAATATAACTAAAGAAAAGTGTAATGAGGATAGAAAAAAAGTATAATAATCTTAAGTGTTCTTACAATTTAGAAATAACACAACTGTAAATGAAAAGAATCGTCAACAGAAAGACAGAGAGGAAATAGTGTCTTGGGGGGGATTATAATAGGTGGGAGTCAAAAAATTAAAGTTAATAAATAAATCAGTAAAAAACTAAGAAAGGAAAAATGAGAATAAGGACATTACAAACATATAAAGGTCCATATAAATATTCCTGAAATTTTGGGTTATATATTGCTGCGTAAGAATCCACCCCCAATCACTGGTTTAAAACTCAGCCACATTGCCAGGGGAAGGAACACAAGCTCTACTGGCGGAAGGAGTGGTCTCTGTACAAGAAGAGGGGCAGAACTGTGTGAAGGCTGTGTTTGGAGACCTCCTAACACTCAAGACAGCGAAATAAATTCATACAAGGGAGCAAAGAAATAGACCACATAGAGATACAAACAAACAAAACCCCATATAACATAATAGACACAGTAAATAAACACAAGACATGGTTAGCCTGTATCTAATGATGTAGAAACAATCAATTAGACAAACCACCCGTGACACAGTGCAAAAGGTAACTGGCATGCTTATTGCTTCCTAAGCATTATTACCTATAAATGAAGGCCCTGGAGCAGGGGTGAGGGGTGCTGGGGGCATGGGGAGGAGGCAAGTGATTTGACTCCTAAATCCAATATATTTTGAAAACCTACTGAGAACGACCCTGGATGCCTCACCGACAAGTACAGACTTCATTCTGGGGGTAGGGAGTGCAGATTTCAAGGAAAAAAACCAAACAAACGAATCTCAGCTATGAGATTCTCTGACATGACTCACACTCTATGGTTATAGGTACCTAGTAGTTTTCTTGTGAAGGCCTTAAGGCAGTCTTACAATGAACTTATTTTCTACAGTTGGGCAATGGCCAATCTTCATGTAATATCTTTCACCCACTTACATAATATCCTAGTCAACGAAATTCCTCGAAGGGTACTTCCCAAATCAAGTAAGAATCTTTCCTTTTGTTACTCTTAAGGAGGAGGATGAAGGCTGATGAAGTTGCTGGACTTACCTGGCAATTTTCAAGTACACTGAACAAGATAAAACTGACACAGAATCCAAAGGAAAGTGTTTTGTTAGAAATAGGTGCAGAATACTTAGAATAAATAAGCAACACTTTCAACATTAATCCTAAGAGATGCTTCCCAAGTATATCCCTTATCAGAGGAGGGATGCTGCAGAAAATAACTGACCATCTATCTGTATCCTCAGGAAAGCGTGAGAAAAGGGATCGTAACAAATTGTTTAATCAGACTCAGGATCTTTAAGCACATGTTAGTTCGCCACATAATTTTAAATTATTGAGAAATTAAACGGTTCTGGTGATAGCCCATTTCAACAACTGGCAAGTCCTGATTTGATTTCCAAGGAAAATAGTCTAATTATATGAGAAACTGAAATATTTCCTTGTAACTGTGTCTTCCAAGGTAAAATACCATTTGCCACTTTAGTAAGCTGAAACATATGTGACTCTAATTTTAGAATATTAAATTAATAATTTATTAGTATAGCATAATGATATTAGAAAGCAGTTTGCTTAAATGTAGTACTCACCACGTGGCAGGCGAAGTAATGGCCCCCCAAAGACACAGACATCCAAATCCCTGGAACCTGTGAATACAATATGTTACGTGGTAAAAGTGAAGATGTGATTCAGTTAAGGCTATTGAGATGGCAGAGCCCTGGATTAGCCAGGCAGACCCAGCAGAATGGCAACTGTCCTTCAGGGCAAAGGGAGATCCGACTACAGAAGAGGACTGTCAGAGAGACGCAGTGTGGGGAAGACAGGGCAAGGGGCACGAGGTAAGGAATGCAGGGTGGCTCCAGCGCCGGAAAAGGCAAGGAAGTCTGCGCACGCTCTCTGAAGCTTCCCGAGGGAACAAAGTCCTGCCAGCACCCTGACTCCAGACTTCTGATCCCTAAAACTGTAGGACAATAAATTTACGTTGTTTTAAGCCACTGAATTTGTGGTAGTTTGTTACAGAAGCAATGAGAAATTAATAGGCAATATGCGAAGGAAGACAGCAGAAATCGTAATTTCTCTGGGCTTCGGTTTCCTGATCTGTAAAGTCGGGGAAATGGGAACCACGGGGTTCACGTTCAGGATGGGGACCGAGGAGGATGCTGAACTCGCTCCCCCGCACCCCGCAAATACGGGCTCTACAGCTACACTTGGAACCACTTCCTCTGAAAACCCCGGAAACCCGGCTGAGCGCTGCCTACTCTGGGACGCGGGCTCGCCGTTACCCTGGGCTGCTCCCTGAAGAGCAGGGTTTGAACCCCACACGCGGCACGCCGGCTTCTAAGACCTCCTCCCGCGTCCAGCCCCAGAACCCCTGGCTCTGAGAACCGCCAGGGCCGGGCCCACAAGACCCCCGGGAGCCGCTCTCATTGGCCTGGGGACTCACCTGCCGGCTGCTGCGCGGCGATGGGGCCCCGGAGCCGCCGGAGGGGCAGGGCGGTGGCCTGAGGCGCACAGGGCGGGCGGCCTCGTGTTCTCGGGGTCAGAGACGGGCCACTTGAGCCGCCCGCGCCGCCCAGCGCGCCAGGGACTCCGCCTGGGCTTGACAGGCGTCTGCACCCCGGCTTCACGTCCGAGGCCCTGGCTTTACGTTTGAGGCCCCGGTTTTACGTCAGTGACCCCAGTTTTACGTCTGTGGCCCCCGCTTTACGGCTGAGGCCCGGGCTTTACATCTGAGGGCCCAACTTTACGTCAGTGACCCCGGTTTTCTGTCAGTGATCCCGGATTTATGTCGCTGATCCGGTTTTACGTCAGAGGCTGTGGCCCCAGTTTTAACTGCTGCCGGGGTACACGGCCGGGCCCTGGTGGCTGAAAGGGCTGAGGCTTGAGGTCCCACGGGACTGCCTACATTTGCCTCCGTGCAGAGCTGCCGCCTGAGGGTCAGCCGGAGTCTGGTGCTCACAAGACTGTGCCCCTGGGGCCACCGACAGGGCTGGGCAAACCCTCAGGCTCAGCACCGACTCAGCCAGCTGTCTGCAGCTGCGCGGTCACCGCAGCGCTCTTCACAGTAGCCGCGGCGGGGGCCCCTGCGTGTCTGTGAGCAGAGCGGGTACAGAGGAGGGGCGCTCACGCGCGCACGATGGGTACCACTCGGCCGTGAAAAAGGAGGGCGTGCCGCCATCTTGTGATGGCGGATGGACCTGGGGGGCTGTAGGGTGAGTGAAAGTAGCCAGACGAGGACAAACAGCACACGGCCCCTCTTCTCCGTGGGATCCAGGCCACAGACAGAAAACCAGCTCCTAGACGCAGAGAACGGAGTGGTGGTCGCCGGGGGCGGGGCGTGGAGGAGATGGGGGAAAAGGGGTCAGAAGGTGCAAACTTCTAGTTGTGACAGAAATAAGCCCTGGGATGTGATGTCCCGCACAGTGACCACGGGTAGCAGTACTGTGCTGCGTAGTATTTGAACTCTGCGGAGAGGTTCTCACCATGAAATCAAACCGTCGTGCTGCACACACCGTAGACTTAACGCAGTGGCGGAGGTCGGTTACTCCTCAGTAACACCGAGTGAAAAACGGTCTCACCGCAGGAAGAAAAGTGCACCTGCGTGTCGTGACAGACGTTAACTAGGCTTATTCTGGTGGTGATTTCACAGTGTATACAGACGTCGAGTCATTACCGTGTACCCCTGACGCTAATGTCAGGTGTGTGCAGGTTACACCTCCAGAACGGTGCCCGCTGTGCACGGAATTTGTGATGGTCAGACCAAACCATAACGTAGGTAAGTGTTCAGAGCAATGTCTAACCTGTCCTACAAAGGTTCCTAGTATTGTAGCGTTTGATTTTACTGAAGCAGTTACTTAAATGAACGTATTTTTAAGTAAAACAGCGAGGTGTGGTTGGACTAGAAAAGGACTAAGATACAGGGAACTTAAATTCAGATTTCTTTTTGGTGATCTCGAGTTAAGTCACAGCCTCTCTGTAAGTTTTTTGACTTTATCCTCACTCGCATGAGGACGTTGAGATGGAAATCTGACAAATTCGTTGTGAGGACAAAGTTGAGACGATACATGTGAATGAGCTTAGAACTAAGAGAGACTACCAGAGTGTCATTTGTCGGTGTCGTTCACTGGCTGTGATCATTATTATTATTATTACATGTCAGGAAACGGAAAGCACCAACCTCTGAGGTTTTTCACACTTATGTCATCATTTAGGAAACTTAACGGCCTTTTAAAAAGTTCCCCTCTGGGAGTTTTAGACTCGGTTTTTTACTTTGTGCTAAGTTTTCCTGGGTTTCTGTCACTGGCAATTGTCTCCGTGAAGCAGAAAAGGAAAAGGAGGAATCACATGTCTCTCTGGCAGTAAAGCACTGAGCCATGGAGACAAGAAACAAAAAGCAAGCAGGTGGTCTCATGCGGGGATCCTTGGGTGGCCAGGCTGAGTGAGCTTGGAGTAATTCAGAGAGTACAGTCCACACCCCACGCCCCTGACGAGGGCACAGCCACACCTCCAGGTTTTACCTCTGGTGTGAATACTGAAAAACTAATGACTAATACCTATAGAACTTCATACATCACAGATTGTAACGTACGCATATTCTCTTCTTAAATATAACCTAGTCCACACTCTCTACCTCATTACACTTGCTTTTATTTTATCGTGAATGAAAAGCTTCTTCACAAAATTGATATGTATTGTCCCCACAAGGGGACGGCATGGCTGAGGTTTAAAGGCGTTGGGATCATGTGGACAGTGTGCGATAAAGCTGGACTATGCCCTTAATGCACTGACTCGCTTCATTTATATTTTATCACAATCTGCTACTTTTTATCAATATTTTTAATGTGGTTAAACTTAAATCTACACCAAAAAACTGAGATGGCTCAGAATAAACCAGGGTTTGGATATTTTGCACATAAAAGGAAGGACACATTTTATGTCTCTATAGATATTTCTCTGTTAGTGGCGATTTATTTTGTTCTTACCCTTAACACTACTTACTATGTAAAAAAACAAAGAAAAAGAAAAACAAGAGTGAAGTCCTCAATCACTTCAGAGCTTAAACTAACATCAGGTTGTCTTGCCAGGACTGGGACAGGGTGGCAAGTGAGGCTGTTACATTGGATACAAAATTTAGGGGTGCACCAAAAAAATTCAGTCATCGAGGTGAAAAATATTTAATGCAATATTTTAAAAACTCAAAAGTGATGCAAAATACATGATGAACAAGATATTAAGATTTTAAATAAAGACAGGATCAGTTTTCTACCAGATAAATGGACTTAGACACATAAATCCACACCCACCAATTCACACAATTTTGCCCTTAATTTCCAGGAATGCAAGCAAGTACTTAGTACAATGAATTCAGCAGACTCTTCGGGGACATAAAAGAGTTTTTATGTTTAATAACTCTGAGAGTGGAGCACTTGTGACTTCAATTTATTGGCTTTGAACATTTTTGTAATATAAAATGGAGGACAACTTACAGGGTTTGAATTAGAAATTGTGTTGATGATTAAATTTCTCAAGAAAAAATACAGTAGTTAGGTTTTAGTAGCTCTTGGGACATCTCATCGCTGGTAAACAGCAAGTATCTTGTTTTCCCAGAAGGGTAACAGGTTCTAAAAGAAGAGATCACACACTGTCTTTTAAAGATTGACATCTCTACAGACATAGGGATTCTAAAGAATAGCAATATCATCAGCATCTTCCCCAGATATACATGAGGAGTGTGTGTGTGTGTGTGTGTGTGTGTGTGTGTGTGTGTGTGAGAAAGAGACAGAGAGAGAGAGACAGAGAGAGAGAGAGAAAGAGACAAGAAGGAGGAAGAGGAGAAGAAGGAGGAAAAGGAAAAAAATAGATAAATAGGTAGGTAGATAGAAAGGCAGATAGATAAACAGATGGAAATTTTAGGACATGTTATAGAGCACTGAATAGGACTAGAATGTCTCCTTTTCCTAAATCACGAGCAAGTTTCCTACCTTCCAGCTAACATTCAGTATAGGAAAAAAATTTTTTTTAAATATATAAAATTAATAGGGTGTAGTACTTGTCAGAAGTAGAGGAGGGCAATTCCAGTTGTCAAAAGAAACAGGTGCACTTTAATAGAAATCTTGGAGGACTGTCTCTCCGAAATATCCAGTATACAATCTTACATCTACCCATAAGCTCTAACTCTGAGTCTCCGAGTTGAGAGGCATGGAAAAGACCTCAGACACTTAATTTAGAAAATGACTCTTATAATGCCAGTGCAGAGTGGTAAACTACCTCATAAAATTGGAATTTTAAAACCATTGTCGTTTAAGAGGAGGACTGGCTGAGAGAAAGGACATGTCCAATTCTGACTAAATAATATTCCTACAGAGAGAGACCAAGTAATTCCTAAGTGCTGCACCATGGTTAGTCCCACTAGTATTTAAGTGATTTGATTAGAAATGATTAAATTCTTAACTGGACTTTCAGAATAGTAATTAAGTAAAACAGCTTTGCATTATTAGAATGGACCAGATTAAGAAGTTAATGAGCACAAAGTCTCTGAACAGTGTGCGATTCTGAGGTGAAGGCCAGGCTTTCCCAAGGAAGATGGAGGAGCTGGTTGGTCCCGCATCTGGGGGCATCCCCCGGGCACGGTGAGCACCCCCCTCCCCAGAGAGCCTTGAAGACAGGAGTTGAAGTGCAAGTCAGTATGGAACACTCGGAATAAGGCTGTCCTTCAGAGCACTACTATAAATAACCTCGTTTACCTTTCTGTTTGTATTGTAAAACTAGAATTTTAACAGAGAGGGTCGTCCCTCTGTTTTATTCAAGTAAAACCGCTTCATACTATTAGGATCACTTTACAATTATTCTATCTGAAATTGCACAGGCTTCCCTCACTTAACCAGGCTGGTTTCTTCCTCTACTTCCCATAGATCACATCAATTTTAGTTGACACTTTAGAGGTTTCCTTTGCCCCCAAGGAACTGTGGTCACTCTGAGGACAGGAGACATTTCCTCTTGTTATTCCTAATGCCTAGTAACCTTTATACATATTTTAAAATAAATGAACAAATGGATAAATTAACTCCATCATTTTGAAAGTATTTCTCCTTTGCTCGTAGCATTTTACACAAAGAAAATAAGAAGTCATGTTTTGAAGATTTATAATAGAGCTATGTTTTCCTAAATCTATATTAAAGGCACAGATGCGGGCACAATTTGTGAGTGTAATTAACAAGGGTAAGCTCCTGGAAACCCTAGAATTCAGATGGTGGAGTTCCTGGGGTGAGTTTGTGTGGTGAAAAGGGAATAATAGTTCCATTAGTGTCAAATATGTAATACATTTGCTCCACACTTTTATTTGTCAATAAATTACTATAGAATTTTTTTGTAGCATAGAGAATAGATGATACAGCGAGTGGAAATTTAACAAATAGCATATGCTGTAAAAATTTAATGTAGTTTTCATTGCAGTAGATAAAAATGAAATTAGCAATAAGAAATATGATTTTGACTCTTTCAAAGAATATCTGAGTGTACGTAGATATAGTCAGTGTTTATGTATAGTAGCTTATGTTTCTGTATTTCACCTGTTCCACAAAGGATTTGAGGTTCATTTGGGAAATATACTTAAAACCCAAATCTCCTCCCAGCTCAGAAAACCTCTCCACAAAGGAAGAAGAGAAAGAAAGCAGTTTTGTTATCAAATAAGCGTTAAATCAGAATGTGGTGCACACCACAGGGAATTCGCCAAGAGAGGCAAAGACAGAAGAAAATCTCACCCTTTTACGTGGTCAGGCAGCTAGAACCCCTTCTATGAATGTTCTCAAGATGAGCACTGACTAGGCCTCAGCAAGACCTGGCAGCAGCATGTACTATACATATACACAGCCGTCCTGAGTTGACCTGCGAATTGCAGGGACCGTCTGTGGTAGCTAATCAGCTTCGTTCAGAGGAAAGACGAACCGCTCCTGTCTTTGTGACGAGAGGTAGGTTTGCATGTCGGGGCCAGGAGCCTACAGAAGCTCAGCCCCTCACCTCCCACAGAGCCTGGGAGACGGGCTCCCTCTCCCTTCCTGGTTTTGTTTCAAAGAGATAGTCCCCAGGTCCTTGAGAAGGACACTCCTGGGTCACAAAGCTGAGAAAAGTCCTATCAGAAAGATTTATACACATTTCAAAAAAGAGGAGAAAGTACTTAATGACAAGTTTCCTAAAATGATTGCTCTGAGCAAAGGGCGGAGGTGGAAACCTCTCTCATTATTTAATGGAGGATAATTAAGCTCCTTATTCATAGTTTGTATTTGTCCTCACAGGTTGCATGGGCTGTACAATTTTACAAAAATACAGTTTCAATCAGAAAGATAGTGGAAGTTTTATTTTATTGCTTGGTGAGCATTTCAGGTGATTATAGGTATTCTTTGCCTGTTTCCCTATAAGAAAATACTATAGCATATAATAGGCCAACTGGGTGAACTGTATTTCCAATGAGTGTTTTCTGCGTAAAAAAAAATGCCCTTTTCAGAGGTGCAAGCTGGTAAAGATCCCTAATAGGGAAAACAGGAGCCTCCTAAATGATCTGCATCACATGGTCTTGTGCCCAAATGGTCTTAGTTACCTGCCTTAGAACAGATAGGGGGATTGGGAGGAACTCAGCTGCCTGTCCTCTCGGGATACGGCAGAAAGGTGGGGAAGCATCTGAAAGTAGAAGTCCTTTGGTTTTCTCATCCTATTTTTCCAGGATCTAAGCCTGTCTGAGGGAAGGAAATACAGACCAGGAGCACTGAAAGGACAGAATGAGGAGCATCATTAATTTAAATTACCTTCTGTCTCCTGAAATAAAAACAGCCAACCTAAGAGCTGTGTCTTGCTCAGGGACCGCACTGGGGCTATCGCCAGGGAAAGAGCCTTTCAGGAGCTCTGAGGAAATGCTCCCAAGAGGAAAGGGAGGAGCCAGGGTGCAGGTGGTTTTGGCCAGAGCGCTACTTTCAGTCCAGCACACATACATCTCAGTCAAAGGCCACTGCTAGTCCCCAGGGACAGGTATCCCAGGTAATGATTTTAGTGCTTTTCTGGGCATGGGAAGGTGCAAGAATCTGGGGTCATTGCAATTTTTTCCTGATGTATCTCTAACTTTCTAACGGGCCTGTTTTTCCAAAGCACAGTGTGCCTTATCCTGTTTTTCGTCCTGAATTCCTTTCAGGGTGTTCTGTCTCATGGCAGTAACTGCAGTGGCTAATGACTTGATCTTGTAGAACTGAACGGTGGGCAACAGTCTTTGTTTAACCCCTCAAAACCCAGGTAAATTGATTTACACAGTCCACAGCTTGTATCCACACGTCCACCTACCCACCCCCTCTTCCAGGTCGGCTCTGGTTGTGGTCCTGAGTTTTAAGGACAGCATTCTTCCTCCCTTCCTCTGTTCCTCTGAAGAATTAAGCTGTTGCTGCTAGTCTATAACTTAGAAATTACATATTAATAATCCTGACCACCTGTGTGGTGTTACCGACCACAGTATAATTAAAGGGCACACCTGGGGCTTCCCGGGTGGCGCGGTGGTTGAGAGTCCGCCTGCCGATGCAGGGGACACGGGTTCGTGCCCCGGTCCAGGAAGATACCACATGCCGCGGAGCGGCTGGGCCAGTGAGCCATGGCCGCTGAGCCTGTGCGTCCGGAGCCTGTGCTCCGCAACGGGAGAGGCCACAACGGTGAGAGGCCCGCGTACCGCAAAAAAAAAAAAGGGGGGGGGCACACCTGGATAAATGCAGCCCTTCCTACTGAATGTGACTGGCCATTGTCAATACTGAATTACTTTGAAATGGGTTGGAAGGGCAAACATTCTTGTTCCTGCTAAATTAGCTTTACAAAAAAAGAGGGGGTAATCAATCTGCATTGGAAACCATTGAATAAGTTCAAAGTATTCAAGTCCTAATGCCTTAATTAATTGTATCTCAGGCTACAAAGGAAGAGAAGGCAAAATCTGTTGTTCTTCAAAAGAAGAATTAGGCAACTTCAGTGACATTTATTTACTGGGAAAAATTGTTTATGGATGTGATTTATTAGTAAACTAAACTTTTTTTCTTTTTTTAATTGAAGGATCGTTGATTTACAGTGTTGTGTTAATTTCTGCTGTACAGGAAAGTGATTCAATTATACATATTTATATGTTCTTTTAAAATTCTTTTCCTTTATGGTTTATCTTTTCCATATGGTTTAGCACAAGTTTATCACTGTGCTATACAGTAGGACCTTGTTGTTTATCAGTAAACTAAACTTTTATGTTGGAGCCATTCTTAAGGTCCGAAAACAAACTTTACATAAAAAAGCTCTTTTTTACATACTTTTTTTTTTTTATAGCCAGTGGGTTTCAAGGCTTCTGCTTGTATAGTCTATGCATTTAAATAATTTTCAAGATTTTGGATGGGTTTGTTTTCAACTCAAGCTTTTGAGTAAAGTGTTAACAAGGGAAAGATTATGGCTTGTTATACCTCATCTATTTCACAATCTTGATGCATTATGTGAGGTACTGGGTGACAGTCACAACTGAATGACACCCACAGACCATGCAAATACTCAGCCAATTTTAGCTAAAATTGGGGATTTCATTAGTTCTGTTTTCAGGACATCTTTCAGTAAGAGAAAGGCATTTGCATTTCACTCCTCATACTGTACCTACTAATAATGAGTTAATATCTCCTGAAATAACTTGAAGATGAGGAGCTAGAAGCAGAAAAGAAGAGCTTGATCGTTTCAATTTTAAGTAACTTGACTATACAGATTGTTTTCCATCTACAAACTTCATACAATTGAGAAGGCATATGACTGTCTAATCCATGATAGCTACAAACATACCTGCATGTCCTGGATTTGTACCAGGTAGCTAAAGTAGATTTTTCCTTCTGTGTCCCTAGCACTGCAGAATTACTGACACTGTCCCTCTGACATGGAGGCTTTTTTCCTGTGGTCCTGAGGACAGCGTTGCTAGGCAGCAGACACGTTCTCTCTTCCATCCTTTCCAGAAATGGAGTCACTCTAGCATGCCTCAGCCCACGTCTGGGCACCAGGCAGGTGTCTGGAAGTGAATCATTCTCTCAAGAACGTTTGCCTCTAGGATTTGGGGGAAAGTCAGTTTAAATCAGGGCATATAAAATAAGCCTTAATAACCTTGAAAGTATAAATATAGTTTTGTGAAGCACAGAGCTTGACAGAATTGGATAGTCAGACTGGAGAGAGTTAAATATAGACCAGGAGACTATAACTGATGCTAGCGGAACAAATCATTTCAACTAGAAATTTGAGATGATAGGTTTTGAAATACGGTCCTTGTGGAAAAGCCTAAGAAGGAGTTCAGGTAGCTCTAAGGCAGAAGAGCAGTGTTTAAGAGAGCAGAAATATGCTTTTAATTAATGTGGGGACTAAAAATACAAAATGCTTCTGTGGGCCTTTTCTTTTTCAATTGTGCATCTCTATTTAAGCGGTCTTTTTAACTTTTGGTAATTGAGTATGATAATTTTATGCCACAAATTTAAAAAAATCCTGGCACATCAATGAAGAAGATGTGTTGGCTGGAATGTTTCATATTAAATAAAAGTAAGGATAGAAAATTGGGAAAATTAAAAACATTTAGCAATTTGGTTATTGTTCAAATGTGTATCTTAGGAAAGAACTGATATTTCCTGCTTCTGTCTATTTAATACAAAGATTAGAGACACATCAATTAAATTAAAATGGTTCATAATAAGACATTTATTTTTAACTTGCAGAAACGTCTGAGGCAAACAATGTATAAATTAACCTTTATATTCCTGTTTCCAGAATTAAGTCTCATTGCTATGTTTGGTTCAGTTGTATTCCTCCCAAAAAGCTGTGTTGGAATCTTAACCCCCAGCACCTCAGAATGTGATCTTATTGGACCTTTATAGGATCTTTACAGAGAGTATCAAGATAAAAATGAGGTCTTTGGGTGGACCCTAATTCAATATGACTGATGTCCTTATAAAAAGGGAGAATTTGGACCCAGACACACACAGTAAGAAGATGATGTGAAGAGACGAAGAGAAGCCATGTGAAGCCGGGAGGGATGCTGCCACATGCCCGGAGTCTGGGGCTCTGGGAACAAGAAGAAGCCAGGATGGTCACCAAACTGGGACTTAAGTACAGTTTTGGCTTTCCCAGAAATAGAATCTTAAACCAGTCAATCGGGAAATTTTCCATCTTAGTTGAAGATCTTCCCTAGTATAAAGAAGCAAATTGAGGATTATATAATTGGATGGGGCAGCCTCCATACCATTCAGGTTGCCACCCAATTCTTTGAGGAAATAAAAACAACTGTATTGTCTCACAAATGGAGTCTTTACAAGAACAGAAATTAAGCTCTAGAAACAATTCAAAACCTGCCTATCCTTTCTACCAATCTTCTCCCTATTCATGTCAAAAGGCTTACAGATATTGTAAAAATCTGGACTTCCGGAGCAAAAGTCCTTCTGGGTGGAACTTGGATTCTTTCTCTGTGCCATTTGAACAAACCCTATCAAATAAGGGTCCTACCTGGTCTTCAGCAACCAAGATAATTCTTATCAGAAGGAAATAAAAAAGAAAGGCTATTTTGGAAACTAGGCCTATGAAAAATCTTAAAATCTCTTCCACAGATACTGGTTAAAAGCTTTAGACATCTCAGCAGGTAACTTTAACTTATTCAATGGCCAGAAGCAAAATCTGCATCCAACTTGTTCTTTTATAGACTAGTGAGTTTGCATTATCATACCTGTCTCATGGCTGAATTTGTAAAATGAAAGCCATAAGGTCTGTCACATCACGCATACACGTTTTCTGTTAGCAGGCAGGCACGGCAAGGCAATCCTAGACTACCCTTTCTGTGGCTCAGTGAGGTTCTAAGTCACTCTCCTGTGTAGTACTCCCTAACGTTGGGAATGAAGCCTACTGGAATCAGTTGCTACGATATCCCAGCCATAAGATTCAGTTAACTGACACGAAGAAACAGCCAGCTGCCCCATGGGGTGCTGGGGGTTCCCCTCAGGCCTCCCTGTGCCCAAGCTCGGCCTCTGGCTCTTACCTCACCACTTCTCAGGTGTCTGAGCCGTATCTACTACAGCACCCGTGCTGTCCTTCTTTGATTTGTTCACCCGTCAAACCGCCTTTTGGGTTTAATCCATCCAAATTGTGTTACAGTCAAGGTCTCTGAATCAGGTAATGACTTTCCTGTGGGATCCTGGTGGGTCCCTGGCATGGGTCTGCTTTTCCATTGCATTTGAAATGGAAGACAAGTAGGGTCAGGCTGCTGGGAAGTTAGCATTGCCAGGACAAACCTTTCCCAAAAACACTTCGAATTTTTTTCAGTATTTAGTAGTGAAAGATGTTAATGTGTTAATGGTAAGACATCTCTGGCTTAACATAAATTGAAGATGTTATTGAGTTTTCATGAATGCTGGAAACTAGTAACTTCTGGGTCTTTGTCACTTGCTGTAAAAAAGAAGAATATAATGTGAACGCGTTTGGTGCGTTCTTTCCTGAGTGGGACCTGTTAAAAAGCGGTACTAAGAGGTAATCCGGATTAGGGTCATAAAGTGGAGGACATGTAGACAGTAGGACTTGTGACAGTGTCAAAGCTGGTGACCTTCGTGACCGCGGGAAGTTGAGACACATACTTTGGATACTTCCTGCCACAGCTGGTGCTTCTTCACCAGTCCAGCAGACTGACACTGCCCTTCCTGGGCACCACTTGGAGAAGGCTATTTGGATACCAGCTTTTATGTCATTGCTTTTCAAACAACTGTATGGGTGGCAATCCGCATTTTGAAAATAGAAGAGAGTGAATAATAGCATGGACACTGAAATGGTGTGTCTAAATATTCCAAGTGGCCATATAAAACCTGTCTCTCCTAGAGCTCTGCTCCACGCCCTAGGCATCCTCTGAGCCCTTGCCCGTGGCGGAGGCAGTCTTTGCTCAGTACTCATGTCAGAAGCACACCTGGCTTGCGTGTTTCTTACATGGGACTGCCCTGGGGAAGCCTAATCCATTTTAGTCCTGGAGGACTTTGAACCAAATGCTGCCAGATCCAGCAGGCGTCGTGCAGAAACTCACAGCAAGCCCGCTTTCTCTAAGACGTTTCTGCTCGTCCCCTACAGGTTTGTCAGCAGTTGGCCCTTCTCCATCCGTTCCCTCTGAAGTCAGTTAAGTTACTTTACCCCCAAAGTTTCTCTTCTCCCAGGGTGCAGTCAGTCACTGAAACACACTTCCCACTTCTCAGCGCTGGGTTTCTGACATACTTCTGGAGCTTGTGTCTCAGCAGAGCAGCTGTATTCGCTTTGCAATAGTGAGCAAAGCTTCCAATTCTGATTCCTTCTTTAAATTAACATTTTCAGTATCATCGTAACTATTAATAGGGGCTAGATTTAATGTTAATCACTTGTAGTCCTGATGGATTAAATACCACAGAGATATGTTGTTAATTTCCAGCCTCACGGAGTGACAAATCACTTTTCTTGACCACAACGATTACAGAATTTAAAGCAACTGAACAACTTAGAATAGCATGTTTAAGTATGAAACAAGTGATGGAAAGGGTATGACTCTAGCTATGCTCAAGCTTATGTAGTTTCTTCTTTTAGTACTCTGTTTTTTTTCTTCATCTTACACTGATATCACAGCTAAACAGTTATTTCTCAATAGAAGAGAGATCATTAACTTCCAAAATAAATTCCAAATATGTTTAGAGCAAGGGAGAGTTGTTTTTGTCAGATGTTGGCAGTCTGTGAAGAATAATTTTTTGCATAGCCCCTGACTCTGGTTTCTTTGATTTTTTAAATGATTATAGTAGTTATACCAGTTATTCAAACAGCTAACTTTTAAAAAATTGCACAGTATTCAAATTTAAATAAATTAATTAAAAGCAAATGAGATTTTATTTTGAAAAATATTAAAATTTAGGATACTGTGACAAACAATATCCTAAAATAATTCTCCCAGGAATACAAAGAAGCTTCTTTTCTAGAATACCTGAAGGCTCACCATTAGAGACAGTAGTCTAATCTAACATAATCTAATGTAATCTTCTACAGATAAAGAAGCTGAGGAGAGTGAAAAAATGTACTCCTTTGACCAAAAAATGCATAATTTGAACATTGTTCTTGGCGCCGGAGATACAGTAATTAAAAAAAAACAAAACCTGCCCTCATTGAACTTACACTCTAACTTACTGACTGCAGTGCATCAGCCCTGCCTGTTCCTGGCTGGTGTAAGGTGCTATATGTAATATACTGTTATTTAATCCTTGCCACACTTTTGAGATAGGTATAGTTGACTGATTTAAAAGGTGGAGGAACTGAGGAGAAAGGTGAATAAACCTGTTTAAGGTATGTGCCAGTAAGGAAGAGTCCAAATTCAAATCCAGTCTATCTACACTGAAATCCAGTCTATCTACACTGCAGACAGTACTTTTTCCATTATATCATGGGCCTCCTTTCTCCAGATCGACCCAAGCCCCCATGATTGCAGCCTAAATCCATCCACACCATAGTGACTTCCCTGTGTGAACTGCTCAGTGTTGGGGCTTGTCAGGGAGGGTTGGCGGGTGGGGGGACATCTCCAGGAAGGGCGTCAGATCCTCTCATCAGTGCTCACGATGGTGCTGACCAGGAACAGGTGCTTCAAACGCTGCACTTACTGTCCCCAGATGATGGCTTTCCCTTTTCCTGGAGCTGAATAATGTGATTTATTCAGATCCTTTGAAATGGAAATGAATAGGATTTTCCAGTAAAACTTCAGGACTGAGTATGGGCATTTACAAACCCCTGGAGGATGTGCTCTTTCAAAACAAAGATGTAATCCAAGAAAGAGGAAGATATTGGTTCCAGGAAAATTGGATTTAGCAGAGCCCTGCCGGCCATGCAGTAGCCGTTTGGAGCGACCTTTCCATATGGAAGCAGGGAGCTGGAGAATTCTGGAGAAAGGCTGCATGCACAAAAATGGAAAATGTGGAATTCCCAGGAAAGGAAGATGTTTTACTCAGAAAATAGTGGAATAGATGGAATACACAGAAAGTGAAGATGTGTATGAGGAAATTTGCAAATAAAATAAGGTAGTTATTAATGCAAGAAAAATAACTCTGCAGGAAGGTGAATGCAATTTTAATACACTACTAGACTCCACAGTGAAAAGTCACCCTGGTTTTAACTAATGGAGTGATCTGCTTATACTAGGAGGATGGGAAAAACAAAGAGCACATAAAAGAGCCACACTGTCACTCTCTTTAAAAGAAATTAATGTCCCCAAATTGATGAATCTATAAAGAATAGTATAAGTCTCTTAAAAAAATAAATGCGGAGTAATCACTGGACGATTCAGGTAAGAGAATTAAATACAGTTGTGTCTGGTAAGCTGGAGTGGTGAGAAATAACAGGAAGAACTGTGGTTGGGTGTGTTTTTTTGTTTGTTTTGGTTTGGTTTTTTATAAATTTATTTATTTATTTTAGTTTTGGCTGCGTTGGGTCTTTGCTGCGCACGGGCTTTCTTTAATTGCGGCCAGTGGGGGCCACTCTTCGTTGCAGTGCGAGGGCTTCTCATTGCGGTGGCTAGTCTTGTTGCAGAGCACCGGCTCTAGGCGCAAGGGCTTCAGTAGTTGTGGCACGCGGGCTCAGTAGCTGTGGCTCATGGGCTTAGTTGCTCCGCGTCATGTGGGGTCTTCCCTGACCAGGGCTCGAACCCGTGTCCCCTGCTTTGGCAGGCGGATTCCTAACCACTGCACCACCAGGGAAGCCCCGGGTGTGTTTTTTAATGATAAATCAATTTCACTACTAATTGAGTTCTTCATTTTAGACATGTATTAGTTTGATAAAAATTAAATCAAGGATTTATATAATTTAAATAAATTGGCTCATCTAAATTCATACAAAAATGTGTGGAAGATTTACAAATAGAACCTATTTCTCCAGATTCCCCAGAAATCTCCAGATGATTTTTTTCATTACCTAGTTCAGTTAAAGAAATACTTTTGTGAGATCCTTCCATCCAGCCACTGTACTGGGCACTGAGAACTCTCTCACGTATGGTGTTGTCCGTGACTGGCTGCAGCGGGGAGGAGGGTCCGACACGTCCAGTCCTGTCTAAATAGGTAGGTTAGCCTCGGGGGCGTTCAGGATGCTGTAGCTTGAGGTGAAGGTGGGCAAAGACCCCGCTTCCTGACGGGAGACTGGCATAGCTTTGGAATGCCTGAAGGGGAGGGTGAGGCACGTGGTGAGGAACCTGCAGGGAAGAGGGCGGATCCGCATGGTCCAAGAGTGTGTGTGGGAGAACCACAAATATTTTAAGACTAATGTCGATTAAATTCAGAAGTGGTGGAGAAAAGTTGGAAGATTAAAAATCATTAAGCATTTTTCTATGTTATATTTAACTGAACTATATAAAAGTACCATTTTTATTGGAACAAATGATGTACCTGGTCTATTGACTTTGGTTTTTCCATATGGACGTATCAGTTAAAGGATAACCTAATCTAACATGTTCAGTTTCTTGAGGTAAAACCCATAAGGCAAAACTGGTTTTAATATAAAGTAGTGGTTAAGAGTATGGGCTTTAAACTTCAGGCTAATACTTCAGGCTAATATTTGAGCACATTTCATAGGCTGTCTTGAATCTGATGGTATAATCTATTGAAAGGATAGTTAATTTTACTTATTTAATAAAATATGCTATATGTTTTTAATATGGTTCGATTGAGATAACGTATCAGAAGTGGTCAGGAGATCAGCAGGTGGGAACCTCACGGAAGTCATCATCGCCCTTCTCAGGCTGAACCCCTCCCTCTTCCTCTCTCTCTCTCACAGGCTTATAGGAACAGAAAAATGGGTTTGCTTTTTCGCTCATTTTAAAATTTTAAAGCTGGAAAGGGGTCTTGAATCCAAACAATTTGAGAAGCATTGCATCAATCTATTAGTAAATTTACCCTTCACATTCAGGGAACAATAGTTGGTCTATTCTAAGAACTCAGAGACAAATAAATTTTATAAAACTGATCTTCCAGGTTGCTATTTTCACTTCACCAAGTCTTTGAAATCGTGTGTATTTTACATTTAAGGCACCTCTGCGTTTGGACCAGCCACACTGCAAGTGCCCCAAGCAGCATTTGTGGCAGGGCTGTGGTACTGAACAGGCAAACCCAGTATAACAATTCTTTGGATACGTTTAACTTTTTGACAAATAAACTTACCAACAAATTATCTTACCACATATAAAGGTATCAAGCTTTTCTCTCAGGACAAACACCAGGGCTTGCATGCTTTCCTTGTTTATTAAAATTTGTAGTTTATCTGCTTATATTTGTTTACAATATTTTTCCTTTTTTGGTTGGCTTTCCAACCCCTTTCTCATTTTTCATCGTGTTAGTTAAATTAACAGATTTTTCTTGGACAGTTTCAGGTACTTCTTTCAATCTGTACCCATACCTTTTCGTGTTTGTATCTCTTCTTGCTGAAGTAAGACACTGTCTTTACTGGAGAGGCCTGTGTGGTGTTGAGTCGTTGGTTTGAAAACATTTGTTTTACCTTCCCTCTTGAATAGCAGCTTAGCTGGTTAGAAAGTTCTAGTTTTTCAGGTATTTTTCCTCTGCACTTTGAAAATCGTTTTTCTTGATCAGAAACCTGCTTTCAGTCTGTGAGTCCTTTGTCAAACTTTGCATATTGTTTATTTTTATTGATGGTTTTCTGAAGTGTGTACCCAACAGATTTATGTATGGATTTATTTTAAAGTGTCCTGAAAGGTATCATAATAATTATACCAAAATAATCATTTAAATTTTAATTTATTTGACTACAGGAATCTGATAAAAATGAACAAGGTACAAAAATCAAAGTTCTCCCTCCTGTCTCTCCCTACAAATCCATTTCCTTTTACCAGACTCATGAGCTCTTTGCTGGTTTTGGAAGATTCTTCTGGAGGAAGGCTATTTGGGAGGAAAAATAAAAGTATATTGTAAAGTTAGTTTTATTTTCTACACATAAATATAAGCATTCTGACTACAACATTCTTTCCTTTTTCCCTTTTACATTAAAATATATCTGAATATGTTTGCATACTGGTAGGTATACAACTGTTATTTTAAAAAATTTTTTTATTTGAAATCTATTAACATCATGTCTACTCAGTTCTATTTAAAAATTTTTTTCTCCTTGTCGGTAACATGCCTCCCTCTTATAACCCCAGTAAAATTTTCCATCATTTAAGTATTAAAATTTTCAGTCTACTCCCATCCTGAAAAGATGGCACAGTGAACATTCATATAACCTTACCTAGATCCAGCGGTTATCACTTTACAGGTTTTGCTTAACCATTTGAAAATATGATCAGATATCATGACATTATTTCCCCCAAACACTGTAGCATGTATTTTCCAAGGACAAAACATTCTGCATACCCCCAATATTATTATCAAAGACAATAAACTTGATATCAACACTAACATTATTTTAATTTTATTTAAATTAATATTAATAAATTAAATATTAATATTACAAGATATAAAATTCATAACCTAATTTTCCCTATTGTACTAGTAATGACTGTTACATGTGCTTTTGTAGCAGTGAAGCATCCTATCTAAGTTTTGTGATTAAGTCTCCTTAAACTTTTATCTACAGACCACCCCTGTCTCTCCTTGTCTTTCATGAGTCGGTGTTTCTAAACAGACTGGGCAGTTTTGTCTGTCATAGTATTTACACATCTGCATTTATTTGATTATTTCCTCATGAGTAAGTTCTTGTCTAACACTTGGAAATAAAACTAGACAGGTAATGTTTGGTCTCCTTCCCAGTGTGTCTTTATCAGGAGACAGACAAGGTCAGTTTGTCCCACTGGATGGCTCTGTTAAGGTGCTCTCCACCAGATTTATCTACTGAAAGAGTGTCTTCTCCATTTGTAGTTAATAATTATTCTGTTCTGTGATATGTTGATATTATTTGAATAGTCCAATCTCCAGCAAGCATTCTTCACTGAATGATTTTAGCATCAGTTGACACTCCTTAAAAGAATCAGTTACAGTGGTGGTTGCGAAATGGTGGTCTTTCTAATTATTTTACTCCTTGTATATTTATTTGCTGGCATTCTTCTGTAAAGAGGTGTTTTTCCCTCTTTCGCCTCCCTCTCTGGCTTTCTGTAGTGTAGATATTGCTGTGGACTTATAGAGGCTTATTCAGTCTTAAGACCAGAGTTAGGTCATTTGGGCCAAAAGACTTGACACATTCTATCAACACTGTCCCTTCCTGGCTTACCCTGCAGTGCCCAGCTGTAACACTTCGTGACCCGTGGCAATACGCTAGGAGGAATGTGGCTGTGTAGTCCCGGAGGAACAGACAGAGTTGGAAATTGCTACTCCCAGTACAATTTTGAGGGAAAGCTAATATAGTTGTTGTTTTAAGTGAAGCCCTTACTATGTACTGAGCTCTGGGAACTTAAAAATGAAGGAGGAGGAGGAGTGGGGTGAGAGAGAGAGAAAAAGGTGAGACACAGAAGAACAAAGAGGAGGAAAACAAACCTGTCCTTTGGAGCCTTAGAGGCCGTGTCCTGGGCAGAGGGATGCGAGTGCCTGCAGCGGTGTGAGTGCCCTGGCAGCTTCTGTCGGCTGGGGCCCTTCCACGTGGGAGGGAGGCAGGGAGATAGGAGACAAGAGACAAGTGACTGCGTTCTGGTCCCCGCTTCTCCTGGGCTCCAGCTCTACTCCCTGAAGAAACAGCAGCACAGAAAATCCACCTGCCCTGTAGGTGTTTCATCAAATTGCCTCTCACACCATTTCTGTGTCACCCATCAGAACTCTCAGCCCAGTTCCTCCATCAGTAAAACAGAGGCATTAAAAGTCTTATTTCACAGGGTTCTTGTGAAGATTAAGTGGTAGCATCTATTATCCTAATAAAAACTTGATTTATCGAGTCCTTAAAACGCGCCAGGCACTAGAACATGTGTTTACATATATTACTTTTGATCTTTATTTAAATGCAAAATGTTAAAAAGCCCTTAGCACAAAATACATATGCAATGCATGGTACCCATAATTATTATTATGGAAACTGTTCTCAGTTTATATATCTCTTGTAACAGTTGGTTATCTCTGTATTTTTAAATCACTGTTTTCAATAGACCAAGCAAGTCAAGCAAGACAAAGCAAGTCTCTTTGTGTCCATTATTTATATCAGACAGCTGAATGAACTGGCTTGTATATGTGTACAGAGCATCATTACCATCTGTGGGAATCCCCTTCATTGTAGTTTTCAAATCCATAGAGAAGAACGTCTCTGTGAGTGATGTGAACAAATTCAGTCTTTATTTTAGGCAAGCACCAAATTTAATTAGCATCAAAATGTGCAAAAACTGTACAATGTTTATGGTCTCCAGGTAATGCAAGTTCTGTTTCCATTTTCCCTTTTTAATAAATAATGTCAGTCCATGTGAATCTCTGTTTTGTTTTTACAGGTTCACATGTGTAAATTACAAAAAGAAAATCCTATCAGGAAATTGTATGGAGGTTCTACTCGAGTAATTCAGCACAACTTAGCAGAGGGAAAGGAGAAGGCCCAGGAGGCACCTTATGTTGATTGTACCCAGCGTTAAAACTCCTGAGAAACCCTGGCTTGATGACAGCAGCAGGTATGATGGGCATGGGGCATCTTTTAGCATGTGGATCAGCTGTGAGGAGTTCAATGAGGTAAAACGTTTTAAAATGGTTTAAAGTGATTTTTAAATTGCACAACTTAAACTTGCAGAGAAAAACAACGGTCTTATAGGAAATTGAACTCTGGAATAGTATTTATCAATGTTGTTTTTCTCTAATGTGTGAGGTTTTCTTTGCTGAATTTACAATACTTGATTAAAAGAAAAAGCCATTGTTATTTTTCAGGTAGGTAAAAATCCAATGATAAATATAACTTGTCTAAGATAGAAGTATGGGAAAAATAAAAACTGAGACTAACACTTGCATCATCAGAGACAAATCTATCTGAGAAATGCGTTGTGGATCCCAGTAGGGGCCTCCAGCTATTTCATTGGGAGAGCATATTGCATCTAACTCAGTGTGGTACATAAAATGCAAGTTGCTGTCCTCACGCTAAACATACAGGCAGACATGAAGGTCCTCCAGTTAAACTTCCTGAGAAACTTCAGATGTGGATTTCTTTCAACTGCCCTAGCCATTCCAAAGTCAGGCTTGATAAACAAGCTGTCCCTCTGTAAGCTGTTTTAGTTTTGTGGGGGTTTTATGCAGTCTTATCCTCCTAGATGAACTATTTTGTGGAGAAAGCAGCTAAGTTACTTTTGATTGGCCTTGGTGGGTTTTTTAAATTTTATTTTGTTTGTTTTGTTTTAACACAGATACAGGAAATTACACTAGTAGAGACAGGAAATTATTCCAAGTCGCATAATTGTTAACTCAGGAGCAGAAAATTGTGTTGCTTTCAAGTTTTATGTCCTTCAGATTCCAAATCTAAATCACGAGCCCATGTTCTTCCTCGTAATGCCCTCTGTTACCTGCAAAACAGTGCACATCGCACTGATCACCATGAGGGGCATGTCCAAATCTATCTTGTGAATCACTGTATTCCAAATACCTAACTTAAAACTGAGAAATGCTTTGTGTCAATAATTACAAATATTTGATTGGTAGATAAATTTACTTTTCCTGCGTAAGGATCAAAGAACATAAAGACAGCCTATGGAGACCTTGTCATGTGATGTATAAGATAAATAGAAACTTTTTTGTCCATACTTACAAGATACCATTTAATTGTGGGATTAACCTCAGTTGTCAAGTGTCCCTTCCTAGGGGGAGCATCCTATTCGAAGCGCTAGGTTATGCATATTACATCTGTGCTACATGTTTCTCTTGGCACCCTACCCAATGTACTGTGGTCCCCTCTGTTGGATTAGTTTGATGTATAGAAATTACATTCCACCAAATTCCCTGTTAGCTGGATTATGGATGCAACTTACTTTTTCATGTCTAATTGATGGCCTATATCAAATATATTTGAATTAAGAGAACATCCCTGATATGAGGTAGAAAAAGGCACTTAAAAGACTTAAAAGAGAGAAATGTTGGAATGGATCATCATGTTCAATGCCCACCGGCCACCTCTCATGAAACCTCAAGGACAGTACAGTGGTCGCTTCTTTCACCAACATACGTTGGTGCAGGGAACCACAAGATCCTAAAAGAGCAGAGCAATACCAGGAATCTGAAGGCTGGTGATGATGGGGGAAGTGACACTTGAAAAAGGCTCCTGGGTTTTTAGTAGGCATGATGGCACTGCAGACAGGGAGAGGAAAGGTAGCAGGGCTTACAGTCCAGGAAAGAGGTGGACATGGATACTGCAGCAGGTAATAAAGTTAGATGGCAGTTTTAATGTTGTGACCTGTGAGGAGCTACCTGTTGACATTAATTAATGATGGGTCCTAAGAAATGTAAAAGAGACGGTGAGCTAATTGATGATGATCTCCTTAGAAATGTTAAAAGGGGGGCTGCAGCCAGTCAATGGTGGTATCCTTAGGAGTGTACGTGGAAGCTGCAACTAATTATGATGATATCCTTAAAAATGCAGAAGGGAAGCTGCAGCTAATTGATAGATACCCTTAGGAATGGAAAAGGAAAGCAGCATCCAGATATGACGGCATCCTTAGGAATGCCAGAGAGAAGTTGTGGCCAGTTGATGGTGCTGTGCTTAGGCTTATAAATGGGAAGCTAAAGCCAGTTTATGGTGGTTAGCTTGGGAATGCAAAAGGGAGCTGAAGCCATTTGATGATGTTTCCTTAGGAATGTTAAGGGAAAGCTGCAGCCAGTTGATAATGGTATTATCGGGAATGCAAAGAGGATGCTGCGCCCAGTTGATGATGGTCTCCTTAGGAATGTAAAACAGAAGCTGCAGCTAATTTTTGACGTATCCTTAGAAATCTAAATGGGAAACTGTGGCCCATTGATGATGGTATCCTTGGTTATATAAATGGAAAGCTGCAGCCAATTGTTGATGGTATCCTTGGGAATGTAAATGGGAAGCTGCAGCTGATTGATATCATCATGGGGAATTGAAAGGTGAAGCTGTGGCCCATTGATGAAGGTACCCTTGGGAATGTAAATGGGAAGCTGCAGCTAATTGATGGTGATATCACTGGCAAAGCAAAGGGAAGCTGTGGCCAATTGATGATGGTGTCCTTGGGAATGTAAATGGGAAGCTGCAGCTGAATGATGATGGTATCACTGAGAAAGCAAAGGGAAAGCTGTGGATAATTGGTGATGTGTCCTTAGAAATAAATGGGAAGCCGCCTCAAATTGGTGATATCAATGGAGGGAATGCAAAAGGGAAGCTGCAGCTGATTAATGAATTTATTACTGGGAATCCGAAGGAGGATACTGTGGTCACATGACAATGTTATCCTTAAGAACGTAAAAGAAATCTGAAGCTAATTCATGCTGTCATCAAGGGAATGCAAAGGAAAGTGTGGGCAGTTTATGATGGTGTTCTAAGACTGTGAAGGGAAAGCTACTGCTAATTGGTGGTGGTCTCATCGGAAATCTGTTGCAGATGCTGTGTCCAATTGATGATAGTATCTTTAGGAATTAAAATGGGAATCTGCTGCTAATTGCTGATGTCATCATAGAAAACGCACATGGTTAGCTGTAGCCAATCGATGATGGTATTTTAGGAATGTAAATAGCAAACAGCAGCTAACTGATTATGGTATTATTGTGAATGCAAAAGGGAGCCGTAGCTAATATATGCTTGTATCCTTAAGAATGTTAGTAGGGAAGCTGCAGCTAATTGATGATGTTATCCTAGGAATGTAACAGGGATGCAACAAATTAAAGCTTGGCTTGATGTTTTAAGTTGTGGTTGGCATCTTTTATTTGCCCTCCTAGACAGAGTTTTTATTTTTTCTGTTGTGTTCTTGGTCAAAATCACCAAGACTTCCTTGCTGTTGTCTTCAGTTCATTTTGTTCAGCAAGGATACCTGACTAATGGAGAAAAATGAGGGTTAAAGAATATAGTTACTTCAGTGTATATATTCCCTCAAAATCCCAACCAGCAAAGTCCATTTAGGATGGCTGGGCTTTTGATTAATCATAACTGGTCCCCTCAGTGAAAAATGCACTAAGTGAATATGTACTTTTTTCTCGAATCCAAACTTTCCCCCTCATTGTGCCAGAACTAAATGAGATGATTGCTCTGCAGCTGTGGGCCTTGGATTCCTGAACTCTCCTTGAACATCACCCACATCCTACCCACTCCGTTTTAAATAGTCCCTGTCCTAGCCAAGATCCTCTAGAAAGCAGTGTGGGAGGCACAGGTTGGGGATTAACTTAATTGCAAAGGTACAAGCACCAAGTAGTGAGTGCCAGGGACTAAGAATTGAGGAAGAGACTGAGGCGGAGCTGTCAGTCATAGGCTGTGTTGTCTTGGGTTTTGGAGAAAAGGAATTATCCTGAGGGGATGCAGGTAGCAACAAAACCTCAGTCCCAAAGAGAGGAAAGAGGGGGAATAGATCTGATTAGATCACCCCAACATTCCATTTCCCCAAGTCACACCATGAATTGGTTCCTATTTACACACACTTCTCATCTGGCCCCTCTTCACACAGAAAGTCAGCTGCCATTCATTATTGTGTCATGCTTTATCTATGTGTGAAAGTTGAGGGTCACCCTTATTCCTGAGTGCCCCAAAGGAATAATCAAAGTAGTATGAGAAGGAATATCGGGTTTGTATAAAAGAGTCCTTTTGAAGATTAACTCTTCTTGAGTAATCCTAATTCCGAGTGCATTATTTGTTTCCTAATTGTACTCCAAGGGATGCAATAAGAAACAAAAAAGAACATGCTGATGAGCAAGACCTGACTTGATTTGAGGTTCACAGTGGTTACTCATGTCTTCTAATTATGTTTACAAGATAATCATGGCCTGTGGAAATATTTTCTCCTAAGTTTTAGAAGAGTTGTTCTCCCTTGCGTCTCCTGCAATTAGGCACACATGATGGTGGCCCTTTGGATGATGGAACCATCATTTACCACTTTTGAAACCGCGTCTCAACCCATTTACTACCTAATTCACAAAACTTCAGATTTGAGTAGAACCCAAAGCAAAGAAGGCTATCCTGTAAGTGGTTCTGCTTCTCGAGATTTACAACTCAGAAGAGCAAGTGTTGCCTGAAGGGTCTTTGAGAGCTCAGAGGGCTTGCTGGTCAGTGGCAGAGGCATCAAAATTGAGGATTCGGAGAAAGGTAGCATATTATGGAGAAACCCTCAACAGCAGAGGTTCACAGGCTGGAATGGGGGGTGATTCATCCACCTGAATGAGTAGGTCTACAGGGTTGGCTTTCCTGATCCCCAGGGACCTTTGGATCTGAGGTTTACAGAAGGTGAACAATTGCCAGTCTTTGCTTTGAAGTATTTCCTTAATTCTTATCGAGATTAGTGATCAAAAACAAAAGAAAGCAACAAAGCCACAGCAAAACAAAACACAAGCTTCGCACACCCAGGGATATTATGATAAATGTTAATACCTCCAAAGCTGAGTAGAATTTCTAATGAGATTTCAAACAGTGAAAAAATGTTATATAGAAGAGTATTGAGCTGCACCCCGCAGGCCTGCAAGCCTTGTAGTTGCCCAGCCTGGAGACCAAAGAAAGACTCCAGAGGCAGCGACGGAGACATCAGTGGCTTGGACTAGGGGATTTACACAAAAGGGTCCTGGAGCGATACCCCACCACTTACGGCAGAGGGCAGACAGGGCATGGCAGCCAGCAGTCTTCACTACTTGGGAGAAGGAGGTTACCAGTTATAGGGGGAATTGACATCAGACGGGCTCATCCGTTTCCAGGGACTAATTAAGCCCTATAATTAAGGAGATTGGATAGTCCTGTGAGTGAAGCAGGGACTGGTCGGGCAGGGGATGACAGAAAGCAAGAGAACAGCCATCTTGAATGGCCTGACCATACAAAGAGAAAAAACTGAATCAGACTAACAATAGTGGGGTGGCCAGATAAAATACAGGATACCAGTTAAATTTGAAATTCACATAAAGAATGGATATATTTTCAGTATACGTCTGTTCCAAATATTGTATGAGACAAAGAAATAATACATTTTTAGTATAAGTGTATCCAGTATAATATTTGAGACATATTTATACCAAAAAATTGCGGTTGATTGGAAATTCAGATTTGACTGAGCATTCTGTATTTTTATTTGTTAAATCTGGCTGCATATGAAATAGGCTTCCCATGTGCAAAATTTGAAGCTTTATATAATGAAATAATTTAGAGACTACTTTTAGAAAAGGAGTTGAACATTAAGATCTATAAACAACCATGATATATATGAGATGAAAAAGTTTTAATCATATATTCAAGTATTGAAATAATAATCCTAGTAACTTATCTGAGAAAAAACATTTAACAAAAATAAAATAAAAATTGAATTAACAGTTTGTTACTAAAGGACTACTTTAGGAAAATGTAGGAATTGGATGGGGTTAGGGACAGAGAATGGGAAAAACAAAGTTTAATAAATACTTCATTTGCTGAGTGACAGAGTGGGTAAAACAGCGGTTACATGTTCTGTTTTTATTGGGATTAGAGTGGGTCTCAGTGGGGAAAATGCCTGGTCTCTTACATACAAGTAAAATATATTATTATGAATGTTGAAAATGAAAGACAACCACTAGTAACAAGAAATATTGCAGAAAAACTGCCAAATATGAAGAGGGGGTAAGCAAGGAAACAAGCAAAACATATAAGCAATTAAATAAAAGGAACGAAAGGCACAAAACCAAGCCAGTAAAACAAGAAAAGGAAATAATTTCTAAGGAAGTGACCAGAAAGCAAGATGCAATGACTAATATCAAGTATTTAAATGGTTGCATTAAATGTGAAAAAGTTCAATTACTACATTAAAGAACAGTGTTGAAATGAAAAGAAAACAAATTTAGTGCGCACACGCACACACACACACATAAACACACTCCATATTCGAACAAAGATTAGGAATGTTTGACAATAAAATGATAAACAGAGATTGATCAAATCCAAACAAAGAGAAAATGGGAATGGAAATATCAGATAAGGTAAAATTTAAAATTGAAATGCTAATTCATGAAGTCACTTAAAGGCAAACCTATACAGCAGTTTCATATGGTGTTAAATGGTACAGTGAAATGACATAGGAAACTAACCACTTTGGGTCAAAGAAAATAGCAGCCTAATTTATAAAGCAAAAATTGTTGTAAATTCTGAGGGAATTTTATAATTTATTATTTTAGTAGACTATAACCATATATCTCTTTTAGAATCTAGTAGGTATATCTAATAGATAATAAACCAAAAATCAGCAAGAATATCGAAACTCTGAAACATAAAATAAATGCACTTGGGTTAGTAAATGTATGCAAAATGATATACCCTACAAATAATGAAAATATTTATACATGTATGAAGAATTAGAAATGTTTTCAAATGATGACAAACTAAAATTTTGAAATGTTAGAGACTGCATTAAAAATTGAACTAAAATAGGGGCTTCCCTGGTGGCGCAGTGGTTGAGAGTACGCCTGCCGATGCAGGGGACACGGGTTCGTGCCCCGGTCCAGGAAGATCCCACATGCCGTGGAGCGGCTGGGCCCGTGAGCCATGGCCGCTGAGCCTGCGTGTCCGGAGACTGTGCTCCGCAACAGGAGAGGCCACAGCAGTGAGAGGCCCGTGTACTGCAAAAAAAACCAAACCAAACCAAACAAAAAAAATTGAACTAAAATAAAAATACAAATATTTTAATGGAAAAATGTAAATAAATCTTTAGCTACTGTTAAATTGAGAAAGGCTCTCCTAAATATCCTTGGATCAAAATTTTAAAAAAAATCAAGCTGAAATTGTAAATTGCACAGAATTCAATGAATAACAGAATACCTCTTGCTAAAACAATGCTAAGACCTTAGTGATTTTGTTAAGAATAAGTTTGTTATCATAAAACATTAGAACAGTGATCACCAGAATAAACCAAAGAGAAATAGAAAGATGAAATTAATAAGGAAAAAGTTTATCTTAATAAAGTAGGAAGCGAAATATATAAATAATAAGTAAATATAAAACCTGGTTCTTTAAAAAAATAAAATAAACCAAAGCAGAGAATGTTTTTAACACTGACAAGATAATGTAAAATGTAGATAATAGAAAATGTAATTAGGAATGAGGAAAATATAATGTAACCCAGATATAAAAGAGATTAAATATTATAGACTAATATTGTATGCAACTGTATTGTTTCATTTAATTTGGAAGCCTGGACAAATTGGATAATTTTCTACACAGGTTATATACTACCAAAATTGACTCTAGACTTAATAGAAAATTTGAATACTTCACTGGAAGTACTACTGAAAGTGCTGGAAAGGTGATTAAAGATATATCATTAATAGGGAGATTAGTTTCATTACTAAATTATTACTCACAATTAGGTTCTTGTGTCTGCTATTTCAGATGCAGGGGAAGTGGAAAACTCCTCAGTTCATTTTTATGCCAGCAAAACCTTCCTAAGATAAAACAACCAAAAAAATAAAAAATCAAAACTAAACTCTAAGAGGCAGGCTAACACCCACACAATGGTTCCTCTTGTCCACCAGATTTTGAGAGCTTCCTCTGCATGGGTGTCCTTTGTTGAATATTCACAGGAATGAAACACAAATGCCCATCCCAAGGGGTCTGTCCACACCCTTCTCCCACAGAACTCTCCGGGATGAATTCTATACTGTTGTTCTTTCAATTCCCCAAATATTCTACTGACTTCAGGCAGCTTATCATGCAGTCTCCCAGCAAGAGAGGGATTGTCTCCTAAGACAGGAAAAGAACTGCTTCTGCTGGTACGGAAGACTTGGGAAGGAATTTCGGGATATGGATCTAAAAAATGTCTGAGTTCACTCAACAGCTTCATTCTAAAGCTTGGTGGCCTGCTACTGCTCAAATAATGCCATAATTTTTATGTGACCTACTCGAGATGCTGCAAATTTACTTCACATTATAATTCTGCAAAACACACACTTAGTTTTGGAGTCTTGTTTTAATCCATGTCTTCCTAAGAGCTGAAAAATAATAAGAAATTCTTGAGCTCCTCCATAGAAGCTCTCTGGTTCTGATTGTGCTTTGACCTGGGAGTTGTGTTTCTCATGATCTGTCTGTAGTTGCCTAGAGCAGGTGGACATAAATCTTCCACTCTGCAGTCCTGAGAGTTATAAACACCACTACCCTTCTGCCCTCCCAGTGCCTTCGATAGGCCACTCAACCTAAGTGGCCACAATTTCTACTTCAAATTATCAGGAGGCTGCTTCTGGCTAGGATTTACTCTGTTCCATGTTCCACTGCCATGTGGGTTCAGACAACAAGCAACAGTATGCCAGAATCCTATTTCCCAAGACCATTTCTGTTACAGTTTACTGCATCAGGGGTCCAGTCAGGATAAAGAAGACCACTCTAGGTTTCCAAGAGAGGAGATTTAATTTAGGTTCTTGTTGACACCATGTTGGAAGGGCTAGAAAAGTTGAAGGGGTGAAAGATGGACTTTGAGAAGAAAAAAAAGATTAGAAAAAAATGTTAAAAGCTTATTTAAGATATAGAGGGGGAATAAGATATTTCTTAGGCCTGAAGGAGTAGACTTGGAAACAAACAAAAAATAGAATAGAGTCACAGCTATTCATGTGCTTTAAATATTGAAATGTGCATTCAACCTAACAAAACTGACAATAAGCGTGGTATGTGAGTAGAAGGGTCTATGTCTGCTGTGTCTGACAGAAAACATTAGGTGATGCCCCGTCTTATTTCCTGGGTGGAAATGGAGGTCAGCTACGTTCTCTGTCTCTCTCTCATCCTGTCTCTCTTTCTCTATGTCTCTGTGAATCATTAACTAATCATAACAAAATTATTTTCTCAAGTATATTTCCATCTCTATGAAAAATATTAATTTTTCTTCCCTCACAATAATGGTACATGTGAATGCGACCTTATTAAGACCTATTCCAAACTTTGATTTATAAAGCCTTTCCCCCAAACACTATTATTTATAATTCATGTATTGGCATAAGTCATTTTGTAGGTCACAGAAGTTTGAGACCTAACTTTATAATCTTTACTGCTCTGATAATATATAAGCTCAGTTTGAACTATTTTAAACTAAAAATTGAATTTCTGTCAACTAATTCCTGAGATTTTTAATCTGACCTATAAATTGTCAAGCTCCAACAAGTATCAGCCATAAAACATGTAAAAAGAAAATGAAGAAAATGCTTTTAGTGGTAATACCAGTTAATTTGTCAATTATCACATGGTGATAGGAAATAATGTTTTTCATTAAATTTTATTAGGTGTTTATTATGTCTTGTGGATAGGAAATTATATTTTGCTTTGAGATGAATCACATTGGAAATTATATGAAATTAACAGAAAGTTAACCATTTTCATTGTTCTATATATATTATAAACAGAAAATCAAATTCAGTTTCTTTGCAAAAGATGGACTTTTTAAGATAGAACTTTCAAATATAACTCTTGTGTCAACACAGAGAAACCTTATTTTAAGAGAATTTATTATTTGAGGTAACTTCAAAGTGTGCTTATTGTATATTAACCTGACTACCAGTTACATTTTTAAGCTAGTGAGAGGATTTCATTTTATTTGAAAATACTATTTCCTCTATTCCAGTAGTTTTTTGGTTTAACTATATGACTTATTTATGCCAGATAAATTAGCATTGATTTAAAATACGGAGAAACAGGTCAATGTTAAGTCAAATGACCGAGATTTAAGAGACTGAAATGGTAATATAGGAAGAATGGTCAGAGAGAGAGACGATGCCGAAGAGCATAAGACAGACTGTTGGAAAGGACGTGACTTTCTTCAGGCACATGAAGGGCTCTGCTGCAAAAGAGCTTCATGATCTACATGAGATAACATGCAAAAGTTACTTGGGCATCAGTTTAGGATCATTATCAGAAAAATTAGCACCATTTCAGATCAAGAGGGGAGCAATCCTTCTGAAATGGCAGACTGTAATGAATAATTTCTCTGCTTTTCTCTCAGAAACATCAAAAAATTGCCAATGCTGGATAATACAGAATACAAATGTATGGGTTTTGAGCCAAGACCTTGACATCAAAACATTGATGACTAGAAACCAAAAAAGTATTCTAACATCATAGCTAGGAGGGAAGTCCAAGTCTAAAATGCTTCCTGGGTTTCCAGCCCTGGAGGGACACTACATAGTGGTGGGATGGTGTCCTGAGACCCACACCAGGGAGGGGGACTGTGTGTGCCTGGTGTTTAAGGCGCTACAGCTGTGGTCTATATAAAGACAAGAATTGTAAGGTTCTCCTCAGTGGTCTGGGAAGTTAGCAGAAAAAGCAGACTAGAAAAAGCCTGCTCCTCTAAGTCTTCAAACTGTAAGGACAGCTTGCCAAATGCCCATGGGCATGAGAGGAAAAAAGAAATCATAATTGATCCTCTCTCTGGGGTTCCATGCCTGTGTGTTTCAGCTCTCAGAGTGTAGACAAACATCCTTTCTGTAGTCTCCTTAGTGTCATGTTTTTCACATTCTGTACTTTTTGTTGGTGATTCCTCTCTTAAAAATGGCCTCCACATGTAATGCTGAAGTGAATCTATGGGAAGAAGTGAAGTGAAGCAAAGCGAAGTGTTCTAACGCAAGAAGGCGGCAATGGACCTTACAGAGAAACCCCCTCTGTTAGGTGATCTCATTCAGACTCAAGTTAGTGCTGCTGGGCTGGGCTGAATGTCACTGAAGGGCTGATAACACCTTAGACGCTGCGACCAGAGGCTGGCAGAATCCTGCCCGGTTTGCCCTCCATGGCTATTCAGTACTCACTGATGTTATGTGTGCAGCAACTTTATACATTATGTAACTGCAGATACCGAGAATTGACCTATAACAGTTGTCTTTGTATGGGAAGTATTAGTAATGTCCAAATAAAAATTACGATAGAAAATTTAAACACAAGCTTTTAAAATAGTAAAATACAATTCTTTAAAGGTTAGGTCATGACAAACATAAAATGAACCCATGGCAAAGGTTCATTTAATTTGAAATTAAGGCAGAAACCAATAACACGTTACAACTGATTCAGAGAATTCAGCCAACATACGCACGCACGTGCGCGCGCGCACACACACACGAAACTGGAAACGCTGAAATGAACCTACATTACAGATGCAAACCTAGTCAATATCCAATAGTTAAACATCATTTGCATTTCTATGGACAAGTATAATTTGCATTACTATCAGTTTTGCAGAGAGAGTTGTAAAATAGCTCAAAGACAATGAAAGGCACAGATAATCAAAACATGTGCTAGACAGGACATCCAATAATCTGTTTTGACATCTTTAAAGAAGGAAAGTTGTTCTTCATAATCTTTGCGACAAGAATAAATAAACATTTTGTATAGGATCAGCATGCCAAGAAAATAGTGCTTTTATGCATCAGTATTAAAAAAATAGGAAAATGAATTTTGAAAAAACGGAGTTCTTTCTCAATATTAATAAAATGTATGGGGTACTCCAGTAGAGAGAGGTGACTAGCAGGATATCAGTGGCACTTCCCTGTCATCCACCCTGTGTGTCCTCACATCTCACTATGATGGGTTTGTGCATCCCACTCCCTACAATTAAGACCCCTTCTCCCAACCTCCCCTGCTACCCTTCTGTGACATCCAAACTATCCCCTGCCCAAATACATGAATACACAGAGGCACCTAAATCCTGTGTTATGTAGCTCACAGTAGGCAGTCAGTAAGTGTTTACTATTGTCTTTATGTCCTTAGGTCACAGAATTTTACTCAATGACTTATGGTTCTTTAGACCTTCATTTTGTTGATACATACTAATAGTTGTTTCTTCCTCCAAAAAAAATTAATTAAACTTTTTTGAGCTTAAAATATCTAAAAAGAACAAAGTAACCATGTTTACTATAATTACTTTTGAATAACTCATTACTACTTTTTTCAGATATAGTAAGAAAGCAGTTGAAAATGTAATACATTTTATTTCCAAACTCATGGATTTGATATATGGAGCTCTAATATAACAAAAGAATTTTCAAGTTTTGAAACCTCTTTATTGTAATACAAATGTGTATCTGCAGCTCAGTTGAGGAGTAGACGGGGATCCTGGCCAGATGTTCTTATTTGCCTGATTTCTGGCTAAGGCTGAGGTGCTTTCTCAGTAATGTTCTGTCTTGAGAAGGAAAATTTAGAGTCTGAGCCAATGTATTACTCATAAATCCTGAAATCTCCAGCTTTTAAAATATATTTATGATGAGTCTTTATTCTACCTTTAAACCCTCATAAATCTCATTTATTTTTTGTTTTTGGCATTTTTAAATAGGAAACAAAAGTACAAATAGAAATTTAAAAGGTAAATTCTGCCATATAAAATAGCTATTAGAAGCAATGAAATTCTCCAAATGCTCTTTTCTCATTGTAATAGAAATATATTAAAGTAGATTTATAACAAATTCAGAATTCCTCAAGACTACTTTGCCATACATGTCAGCTTTTGAATGTGAAATGAGGAATAATTGTGAGATGAAATGGATGCATAATTAGGGTTCAAATGTGATGTTGATTTCTCTGTTTTATGTTGATTATTCTCATTTCAGTTCTGCTTATATTGTTTCAGTCTCTTCTCTGCCCATTGTGTATTCAAAATGATTAAGCACACCTACCATCAGAGTCTAAACGTTAAGGCACTTTATGCAAGAAAGTGTGAAATAGGCCTTGATGAAAAAAGAACAAAAATATTAAATTATTGCTCTGGAATATGTTGTTTTAAATCATGAGCTTTGCCATTGGCTCATGTACTTGAAGAGTACAGACACACAGAAATCTCTTTTGTTCTTTTTGTATACATATTTAAAAGCTGTAAGGGAATGCTTCTGAATATTCTGAATATATGTAGCATATTCATCGTGACAGACCAATAATTTAATAACTAAGTCAACATTTGGGACTCATACTGTAATGAGAAGTGACATTTTCAAAGAGAAAACCATTTGTGGTTTTCATAACTGAGAAATAGTAGTTTTAAATTATCATTCCTGATCCTCAGTGAAGAACACATACCTATTTTAAATACATATGTATACATATATTTAGTTATTGAAATATGATTTTTTGCTAATTATTTCATAACATATTTGATAGACTCCTATTCTGATCAGATACTGTGAAGATACTGGGGCAGAGAAAAAGATTTCTCCATTTAGAATTCATCTTCAAAAGACCACTTTCCAGCTGTATTTTCTTAACAAATTAGCTTTGGAACTTATTTGTCTTCATCTGGAAAATTAGGGCACTTGCCAATTTGTTTATGATCTATAAGATTCCTGAGATCTAAGGAATTCAGTTAAAATATATCTTGCTAGACATTTTGGTTCCTGAGAGATGACGGTTCCCTTAGCCTATCCTAGATTTTCCAGTTGTAAACGTGCCCCAGGGTCCCAGGAGTCAGGGACAAGAAGCTAGTTGTCAGGGGCTAGTGTTGACTGAGAGCTCTAGGATCAGTCTAGAGGTGACCTTTCAAGGAGCCAGGAATCCAACTGCATCCATGGAGAAGAGAATTGAGGAGAGCAGAGATCACAAAGACACCAGGGTGATCTCATTGGAATATGCATATTCAAGGCAGTTAGGCAAAAACAAACAAACAAAAAATATATATATGTGTGTGTGTATATATATATATATATGTGTATATATATATACATACATACATACACGGACACATATGCATGTGTGTATGTATGTACTGTGTTTGCTGATTTCTCAGAAAAGAATGTTAAGATCCCGAGAAATATACACAAGTAGAAATGCCTCTGATCCTCTCAGAACTGGTGTACCAGCTAGTAAGAGACCCACAGGTAGACTCACCACCAGGGGATGCAGTTTTGAGCAGAACCTATGAAGAGACACAAGAATCCAAGAAAACAGTGGCCAGAACCAGCTAGGATAAGCTAAGACTTATTAATAAAGTGTGGTATTTGCATAAAACATTGCAATCACTTAGGTGCTCATAAAAATTATGTTTTATTTATACATCATTCCATCTATTCATCCATCTGTCCATCACGCATCTAGTATTGATAAGGAAATTGTGAAGATGGTGCCTTTGCAGATTCTGGAGGACCCAGAGTGCAGGTCCAGGTGTGGAAACAGTGCTATCGAGTGGCCATTGCAGTTGCAGCCTCTGCCTCTGGGGATGTAGAGACAAGTCTGGTCAACCTCTTAAAGAACAGAGTGGCTTGTGGGACAGTCATCTGGGCAGGTCACAGCTACTGTACTGCAAAAGTAGACCTTAAAAAAGTAAATGGTCAGTTTCTCTAAGTGCAATGGTTTTCTCTCAGGATTATTGTACACAGTTGTTTTGAATTGGTACTTATTCAGATTAGGTCCATTTGATGCAATACTTGAATGGCTGGAAGAGAGACTTCACCTATTACATTTCAGGAAGACTGTATTTTAGAATGTTCCCTAGTTATTCCATTCTTTTCTGGGGCCTAAGAAGAAACCACACTGTCTTCCCCAGCTAGCTTTGTGTTCGCCATTTTTACCACTAAGAAGAAATCCACTGAAAAGTATCTGATGTGCACGCACCTACTGTGCTGATGTTAGCTCTGAAAGATCCTTCGGGCTCCTCTGAAGTCTTCCCACGTGCCAGGGCATGTCCTAAAAGGGCTCCAATCTTCTTGTACGGGCAGGATTGCCCTCCTCATACCGATTCCTGATGACAAGGTCCATACAGAAATCACGTAATGCCTGGGTAATGGGTTCTTAGGCACCTGTCAGGAGCCTGGCGGTGGGTGAACTACAGAGAGGCCCCCAGGTGCCTGGAAGCCCAGGCGGCGAGAAGTGCAAACACGGCCAGCGGCAAATTATCCAGTGGGCATTTTCATCTAACTGAAATATGACAAGGCTGTTGTGAAGCTTTCAGCCTAAAATATATGTATATTACCTTCCGAGTGAAAACCCTTTGATTCGGCTTGCCTCACATTGACATGACTACAAAATAAAATAACCTGCTTTCTTGGTAATTGAGTTATCACTACAGTGTAAAAGTCGATAGAACAAATATTGCTAAGAAATGTAACTTTCCATTGATTTGTTCAGGAATAGACTCAACAAAGTAGGTACATATTACCGGAAAAAGTGCCATTCTTTGCTTTCAGAATCAAAACATTTTAGGAGAATAGTGCAGGATTAATCCTTAGTTTTTGCAGGAGGCACTAGAACATGCTGAAAAGAGAAATATTAGGGAAGAAAATCAGTGACAAATGACTTTAATAATAAGCAGTATTATAACAGGATTTCTTTAATTTCCACCCATGTTGTACTTCCTTTGTCACATTGTTATGTTAACACAATTTTCTACATGTATTTGTTTCCTTTTTTTATATAATGGAATTTTATTTTTTTAACGTCTTTATTGGAGTATATAATTGCTTTACAATGGTGTGTTTGTTTCTGCTTATAACAAAGTGAATCAGCTATACATATACATATCCCCATATCTCTTCCCTCTTGCGTCTCCCTAATTATTTCTTCTACATGCTGTTCAAATTGTTCAACAGACATTGATGGAACATCTCCTAGGCATTAAGCAGTAGCATACGCACTAATCAGTTATATTTTTATTTACTTCATTTCTTATTATCTTCAGAACCCAAGCACCTTCTTTATTTAAATTTTTTGCTTAAAACTGAAAATAATCTTGAATGAGTTTTTCAAAGCTCTGAAATGTGGGAAATGCATAGAACAATTTATAGAGTCAGTGATTTTAAAATTTTTATCAAAACTTTTTTTTTAACATCTTTATTGGGGTATAATTGCTTTACAATGGTGTGTTAGTTTCTGCTTTATAACAAAGTGAATCAGTTATACATATACATATGTTCCCATATCTCTTCCCTCTTGCGTCTCCCTCCCTCCCACCCTCCCTATCCCACCCCTCCAAGTGGTCACAAAGTACCAAGCTGATCTCCCTGTGCTATGCGGCTGCTTCCCACTAGCTATCTACCTTATGTTTGGTAGTGTATATTTGTCCATGCCTCTCTCTCGTTTTGTCACAGCTCACCCTTCCTCCTCCCCATATCCTCAACTCCGTTCTCTAGCAGGTCTGTGTCTTTATTCCTGTCTTACCCCTAGGTTCTTCATGACATTTTTTTTCTTAAATTCCATATATATGTGTTAGCATATGGTATTTGTTCAAAACTTCTTTTAATGCCACTTTGGATTATAGTTCCAAATATTTTACTAGGTAAATAATATATGACACATGAGACTTCCTTGGTGGTGCAGTGGATAAGACTCCGTGCTCCCAATGCAGGGCATCTGGGTTTGATCCCTGGTCAGGGAACTGGATCCCCCATGCATGCTGCAACTAAGAGTTAGAATGCCACAGCTAAGGAGCCTGCCTGCCGTAACTAAGACCCGGTGCAACCAAAAAAGTAAATAAATAAATATTTTAAAAAATATATATGACACAGCCGATTTTTCTAACATTTGATCCAGTGACTTTACTCCTCTGTGTTTTTTTAACATCTTTATTGGAGTATAATTGCTTTACAATGGTGTGTTAGCTTCTGCTCTATAACAAAGTGAATCAGTTATACATATACACACATACCCATATCTCTTCCCTCTTGTGTCTCCCTCCCTCCCACCCTGCCTATCCCACCCCTCTAGGTGGTCACAAAGTACCGAGCTGATCTCCCTGTGCTATGCAGCTGCTTCCCACTAGCTATCTGTATTACATTTGGTAGTGTATATATGTCCATGCCACTCTCTCACTTTGTCCCAGCTTACCCTTCCCCCTCCCCGTATCCTCAAGTCCATTCTCTAGTAGGTCTGCGTCTTTATTCCCGTCTTGCCCCTAGGTTCTTCATGACCATTTTTTTTTTTTTTAGATTCCATATATATGTGTTAGCATAAGGTATTTGTTTTTCTCTTTCTGACTTACTTCACTCTGTATGACAGACTCTAGATTCATCCACCTCACTACAGATAACTCAATTCCGTTTCCTTTTATGGCTGAGTAATATTCCATTGTATGTATGTGCCACATCTTCTTTATCCATTCATCTGTTGATGGACACTTAGGTTGCTTCCTTGTTCTGGCTATTGTAAATATAGCTGCAATGAACATTGTGGTACATGACTCTTTTTGAATGCTGGTTTTCTCAGGGTATATGCCCAGTAGTGGGATTGCTGGGTTGTATCCTTTTTGACCCACCTTCTAGAGAAATGGAAATAAAAACAAAGATAAACAAATGGGACCTAATGAAACTTAAAAGCTTTTGCACAGCAAAGGAAACCATAAATAAGACAAAAAGACAACCCTCAGAATGGGAGAAAATATTTGCAAATGAAGCAACTGACAAAGGATTAATCTCCAAAATTTACAAGCAGCTCATGCAGCTCAATATCAAAAAAACAAACAACCCAATCCAAAAATGGGCAGAAGACCTAAATAACATTTCTCCAAAGAAGATATACAGATTGCCAACAAACACATGAAAAAATGCTCAATGTCATTAATCATTAGAGAAATGCAAATCAAAACTACAATGAGATATCATCTCACACCGGTCAGCATGACCATCATCAAAAATCTGCAAACAATAAATGCTGGAGAGGGTGTGGAGAAAAGGGAACCCTCTTGCACTGTTGGTGGGAATGTTAATTGATACAGCCACTATGGAGAACAGTATGGAGGTTCCTTAAAAAACTAAAAATAGAACTACCATACGACCACTGTATTTTGGGTACATAATACTAGCACATTCTTGGCTGTATTTTTTGCACGAAGGTATAATTGAACTTGCACTAAAAAAAAAAAAAAAAAGATATCAGATAAAAGCAAAGGAGGGAGAAATTTGCGAATTTTGAATACTGACCAAAATAACTGCTGAATCCATTGCTTTATAAAAGGACACACACATAATCAGAAGCCCTGTATTTGAGTGCTGGCTCTGCCGCTACTATGTTCCTTCAAGTCATTCTCCCCTGGTCCAGTTTCCTTGTGTGCAAGATAAAGATAATTATTCCTACTTAAAGGGTTTATGTCATGATTATATAAATGCATTAAGGTGAAATTTTTGTATGTTGAGGACTATCTTAAAATATTTTCATGCTGTCTGGTCATAAAATGCATTACTGAGAATCATAAATACTTAAAGTCTCTAAGTGGAGGAAATGATCTATTAACTTTTAATTTGAATTGTATTACAATTATCTAATGGTTGAAAATAGCTCCTGGGCATTTTGATCACACAGCTTCCATGGGGCCATCAGGAGTCTCCTGATGTTAGAAATCATACTGGCTGTCAAAACCAGGTGCCTGTAAGTGCTGGGATCTGGAGAATATTGGAGCTAGCCACAGTTTCAAGAAAATCAAAGAGTGTGGACTCTGGGAAACCGTGGTCCAACATGAGCCAACGAAGGTTGATCCACAGTTGCTCAGTACCTGTTTTCCTTGTCCAGTGGCCCCTTCCTCCATCTTCAAAGCCGGCAGTGAATCACCTTCACATCTCTCTCTGGCTTGCTGAACTCTGCTTCCATCCTTCCATCTCCTTCCCTAACTGTCACTCCTGGTTATACTTTATAGGCACCCTTTGTGATTCCATTGGGATCACTCAGATAATTCAGGATAATCTTCTCATCTCAAATTCCTTAATTTAGTCCCATCTGCAAAGTCTCTTTTGCTATGGCAAATAACGTATCCACAGGTTGGGGGGTTTAGGGCATGGACATCTTTGGGGATGGGGCGTTATGCTGTCTATCGTAGTGGGTTGGCAAGATATAATTCCTGAGGGGCAGCTCAGGCTCCCTTGGTGGCCCATGGTCAAGCATTCAGTCTCTATGAGGAGCCATAAACATGCCAGCTGCTATTTGTTAAAAATAGAATGGTTTTCTGCATAGGAGAGCAAGACTTTGCTTGAAACTCATGGAATTCTGTGCCACAATTCACCTACAGCATAAGCTTTCCCATCTGCCAGGAGCCGTTGGATGAACCCTGGAATATGGTCCCAGAGGCAGAGCAGTGTGAGAGTGCCAGGAGCTTTGGGATTTCTAGCCCCTGGATTTCTAACATGAGACGTCAGGACTTAAGTCTCTAGAAGTGGGTTTCTTATGTAAGTCACCTTTTCATGAGAGTATGGAAAAGAAGAGGAGACCATTTAAACTGGTATGATGTCAGTAGAGAAAAGCGTAACATTTTGGAAGCAGACATTGGAGAATCTCTTTTCCCAGATAATAGTTTGTGTGCAAATAAAAAGGCACATCCATGGAGTCATTAACTTCTTTGCCACCTTTGCGACCATAAAGGTACTCTTCCTCCAACCCTGAGCTATTTTTTCATCAATTCCTGCACTCTAGGGTGACAACGAGCTCTCTTTCTCTAATCTCCATCCACTCTCATAATGCACATGTCCATCCTTGGCCCCTCTGCCAATAGCCGATTTCAGTCTTACTTTATCCTCCTGTCTTGTCTTCCGCACTGTGAGGAAACAACAGTTTTCAATGTGAGTTTCAGTCTTTAGCGGTGGCTTCTCCTGGCCTGTCTTTGTTATTTGTCTCTGGACCCTGACTATGTTCAGCATGACCCATGACGTTTTAACTCCTCATCTCTTTGCTTGTTTAATTGGTTCTTGCTGCCTCTCCACTAGATGGTAAACTCTGCACAGCAGGCACTCTGACCTCTCGCCAAGGTGCACCTCAGCATGTATTGTGCTGTTAGATGCATTAACACCTTAATATATGAATACATAAAACACGAAGAGACATGACACCTCCTCATAGGTTCGGAATCTAGACGTCATGGGAGAATGCGGAGCCCCGTGCTTAGGGAGCTGCGTTTGGGGTAAGAGGTAGGCTGATGGGTGCCCTGCAGACGTCCACTGCCCTCCCTTGCACAGCAGGGTTAGCATCTAGCTGGCCAGGAGGGCCAACTGCCTTCTAGCTAAATTCTCACAAATCAGCCCAAAGCTAGAATAAGGAAGGAGATGATGAGGGTTAGAGCAGAGATAAATAAGAGAATGGAAAAGTAATAGAGAAAATCAACAAAAACAAGAGTTGATTCTTTGAAAATTACAAGCCTTTAGTGAGATTGACTAAGAAAAACAGGAAGAAGACTCAAATAACTAAAATAAAAACATGAAAGTGGAGAAATAACTGCTAATTTTATAGAAATTATAAGGATTAAAGAGAGTACTGTAAACAATTGTATACCAACAGATTAGATAACCTAGATGAACTGGATAAATTCCTAGAAACACAAAAACCTACTAAGACTGAATCACAATGAAATATAAAATCTGAATAAATTTATAACTAGTCAGCAGATTGCATCAGGAATCAAAATCCTCCCAGCAGAGAAAAGCCCAGGACCACACAGTCTCACTAGTAAATTTACCAAAAACATGGTAGAAATGAAATTGAAATTAAAGTAGAAATGTAATAATCAAATTTCTCACTTGTTTAAAAAGGATTTATTTTTTTCCCTTCAATCTTACATTTTTCCCAGAAATTGTAACTCGGAGGTAGAGCTGAGACAATTCATTGTTGGTGATGCTGAGCACGAGACAGAAGGAGCCTGGGCCTCTGAACTCTGGGAGCAGATCTGCCCACTGTCCTGGGCTCCAGCTACCTCTACAGAGCTGGGGAAGAGGGAAACAAACTTCCATCTCATTTATTACAGCAACTTAGCTTTTATCCTAAAAATATTGCTGCTCATCAATAGTTTTAGTTTAGAGTCTAAAGGCAAGGTGGTGTTTTGATGTCAGAGGTTTTTGTTTGTTTCTACAGTTGCCAAAATTAGGGTAGATTTAAACTGTAGAAAGGTACCGCAGTTGATACAGGGCATGATGTAGGTCTCTTCCATTCTCTTTTTTGATGCCAGTACCTATCTGGCTCACTGTGTTCCAGACAGACTACTCAAGTGGTTCAAAAGGTCCTTATCCTAATATGTACATAAATGAAACATTGCCCCCCTGATTTTTCCTCTTCTAGAATCACTTCTCGTAACCAACGGCACCAAGCTCTCAATCTTGACCACTGCCTCTCTGCCATCATGGCAACATATCACCAAATCTTGTTCTACATCCAAAATATGTTTAGCTCTCTGTCCATCTTTCTCCAGCCCTCATATCTGTGCCACCATCACTTCCCAGCCAGAAGCATGCATGCATTTCCAAGTGGCTTTTCTGCATTTGTATCTGCCTCTTTATCTGCTCCCCAGTTTACTCTCAACACTGCAGCCAGGGTGATGTTTTAAAAATGCAAATTAACTGTGATATCCCCTTGTTCGAAACTCCTAAAAGGTCTCTTATAGACTTCTGGGAAAATATGTTAAAATCCTTAAATCTGAGTCACAAGACATTTCATAATCAAATATTCTCTTCTAAATCTTCTAAATCCTTTCTTCCCTTTCTCTATACCACACATGCCAAGCTTCTTGAATCCTCCCCAAGTGTGCCTTGCCTTCCCTTATCTTCAGAACTTCAACCATCTTCCTCTCCCTGAATGCACTTCCCTTCCCAGGCCCCCAGGTAGCTCTTACTCAGGTAGGAATTGGATGACTACCAAAGCTAGGGTAGCTTGTTGCTGTGAGCTTTCACAGAATTGTGTGTTTTCTCTTTTACATATCACACTTACATTTTCATGTCTATATACCTTCAAAAGATGGTAACTTTCTTGAGAGCAGTGACCCAGTATTTTTTCATGTCTGCATCTGCTTGGCATACAGTGATATACACCATAGTATCCAGAGGCTGGAAATGAAGTTTTTGAATGAATAATTAGATAGTTGAAAGTCTTTCAAGGAATGATTTGATTGAGATATTTTACTGAAGCCTTTTTTTTTTTTTTTTTTTTTTTGCGGTACGCGGGCCTCTCACTGTTGTGGCCTCTCCCGTTGCGGAGCACAGGCTCCGGAAGCACAGGCTCAGCGGCCATGGCTCACGGGCCCAGCCGCTCCGCGGCATGTGGGATCTTCCCGGACCGGGGCACGAACCCGTGTCCCCTGCATCGGCAGGAGGACTCTCAACCACTGCGCCACCAGGGAAGCCCTACTGAAGCCTTTTTAAAACCAGAGAAGTGCACAAAATCTCTAGAAGTCCAGGCAAAGGAGCAAGTTATGGAAGATTCCAAATAGAAGGTATTTTAAGTGAGCATTTCTGTGGAACAAAATCAAAATCCTTGCTGCTTAAGCATTTGCATAAATCGATGAAGTGGCAAATATGAAAGAAAATACTCAAAGCCATGTCATTGCTGGTGAGGAAACTCCACAAATTTGAGGCAGAAAAGTTAATAACATATGGTATCACTTAATGTGGAACCTAAAAAAAAATGATACAAACGAACTTATATACAAAACAGAAATAGACCCACAGACATAGAAAACAAACTTATGGTTACCAAAGGGGAAGGAGGGGGAGGGATAAATTAGGAGTTTGGGATTAACATATACACACTACTGTATGTAAAATAGATAACAAGGACCTACTGTATAGCACAGGGAACTATACTCAATAATTTGTAATAACTTATACGGGAAAAGAATCTGAAAAAGTAGATACATATGTATGTATAACTGAATCACTTTGCTGTACACCTGAAAGTAACACAACGTTGTAAATCAACTATACTTCAATAAATAAATAAATAAAAATAAAATTTAAAAAAAGTAACTTGGGATGATTATGAAGAGTGTCATGACTATGCAATTATTGTGTCAAATATGAAACAACTAAGGGTCAGTTTAGGTATAAGACCTGAAGACACCAGAATAAAATTCAAATCAGGAAGACATCAGGAGAGCTATAACACAGTGCAGTGGGCAAAGACATGGACTTGTTTTCAATCTGTGTTCAAACAGTTTTCTCACTTTCTATTTGACAAAGTATTAAATCTTTTAAAGTTGATATTTCCTCATTGATAAAACTGAGATAATGATGCACATGGCCAAGGCTGTTTAGAAGACGCCATGAACTTACCTCTGCATGTTGCCTGGTACAGAGTCACACTCAGTAATGGTACCTCCCTCCCCTTCCCCTTCCCCTTCCCAACTGAGTGTTTCATTACTCATAGTGCAGAAGGACTGCTAGTTAACTTTGGTCACACCCTAATTATCAATCGACATTATCGCTTTTTAAATATACATGCTTAATATTTGTATCATTAATTCTATGTTTGTCAGTTCAGTTCTTCTCAACTAATCTCTCTATATCATTACAATGTGCATTAGTAGTGGAATAAATATAATCGGATCCCTACACAGGTAGTTCAGACCATCATTTGTGGTCATCCTTTGTGGGATGGCCTCTACTTGTTCTGGCTGTGTGACCTCTTGAAGTTTTTTGGTTTTTGAAGAATCAGATGAAATAGGTTCCTCAGAAGCAAAAAGATAGGAAGTCATCTTAACAAAACATTTCCTCCTAAGTGAATGCAGCATAAAAAGAGATTTTTTACAAAACGTCATGCATCACAATAAGTTTGTCTTTCACATAGCATTGTATTTTGTATTTTGCATAAGTTGTATTTTGCAAAACTTAAAATGTTCTGTGCTACGGACTATTATTCCTTTAAAGAAGGATTTTGTGCCATAGAATCTCAGAGTCAAGTATACTTGAAATGACTCATAACTAGAGCAGGAGTCCTTCCACTTTGGAATACCAGTACTAAGTAACCTTCACAAACTATTTCTGATCTAAAATAAACAAATTTAAAAAAAATTTTTTAGAAATCATCTACTTGGACTCAGTGAAATAAACTGGATGTTTTAAATAAGAAATTGACTAAGAGGAATAAGCGGGGGGATATTCTAGAATTATTTGATACTTCAGTGATCACAGAAGTATAATAGTTCTATTTAAAACCTAGTTATTAAAACCACATAAGCAGCATTAAAATAAAGATATTTGATATCTAACATTATGTAACAAGGTATGCACTCCTCCGCTCAATGTGAGCAAAGCAGGTAGGTCAGGGAAATAAAGCAAATATATATTACGATGTTTTTAAAGACAGTCTTGGCTCACTGCCTTGTCCCAGACAAGCTGTAATAAACAGCCTGGCTTAATCATTCTGGTAGGTAATAAGCCTCGAACTCCAAATGCCTCACTGCTTATACACCTCCCAAACCCCAGGGCCAGTGTGTCCCAGTTACAGTGGAATTTCTGGTTTTCTAAACGGACTCAATGTTCGTTCCTATAACAGTTCTTCCTGGACAAGATGTGGTTCATATAGGTTTGGCCTGTCTCTCTGTATCGATTCCTTTATTTGGAAAATAGCACCTAACTGAAGCCCTGGACAAAGAAGAAAATGAAGGGATTACAGACTTCTTGTCTACCTGCAGTGGTGTCATGAACTAATCAGTGACCCTCAATTCTTGCAAAGACAAAATAAACTCCAAAATCCTTTTTGACAGTGAAACATCATTACAAAAGCCAAGCGGTCTTATCTACTGTGTAGAGAAGGTTGTATTTTTGGCAGTATTTACAACTCTACCACGAGAATAGTGTGATGTAAGAATTCATTCATCCAGTAAATATTCTAGAGTGCAGACTATGAATTTGGCACCATGTGAATTGTTCAGGATACAAAATGGAAGAAGACATTGTTTTGCCAACTAGAATCTCAGAACACAAGGTGAATAACACAATGTAGGGAATGACCAGGAAAGTGAGTCTCCTTTTAGATATCAGGTATTAATCAATATGAAGATGAATTCCTTGTGGTAATAATTACCAAGATCACAGAGAGAAGAGCCTGGGGCCTCGATGGCTGTGGGGAGAACGTACACAAGATTTGTCTTCTATAAGAAATTTTTTTTCTATTAAGAAGCAGTAAAAATCATGGTAAAAATAAAATCACACTGCAGGAGGGAAAAAATGGAGCAGAAGCTGTTGTCTGTGGAGATAACCCTCCGAGTGATCCAGCCTCATGGCATTCCTTCCCTTCCTTATCCTACTTCCCATCCCCTGCTGATTCTTCCTGGGATCGCCTCCAAATAACTGCTGGTGTTCAGCTCCTTGGGAAACCCCAACCTAAGACAGATTCAGTGGTGAACCTCAGTGCTGAAAGGTGAGTCCTTTTACTCAGAGTAACTTGGGTGCAGCCAGGACAGGAGCCTCTGTCAGGGTCTCTTAGAACCTGAGCCCTGTGGGTGTCATTGGGGCTGTGAGGGTGTGTTTTGAATGAGGACAGTCTTGGGGTCCTTCATTCCACCTCCTTCAGGCCCCAGCTGCGTGCCCTCTCCTACGTGCTGAGGGCTTCCTTCTCCCGCTGACCTTGTCCTCACCTGCATCAGCGATCAACACAGCTGGTCGCTAGGTACGCGGTGAGGATGGATTTCAATCAGTAATAACTACCGCAACAGGGGAGAGTACGGCGTGAACTGGACTCAACTCCGATTTGTGCAAAGGTGATGGAGGTTTAAAGGGTGGACGAGGGAGTGGGGGGCTCAGTAGATCAGAGAGTGAAACTTGTGGAGGGTGGGTCAGTGTAACTGGATTAGGGCGGCTGTGTCTGCGGCTGGCAGTCAGGGAAGTCGGGCTCCCCCGCACCCAGAGGCTGGGACATGGGCCCGTCTTCAGGTGTGGCTGCAGCACCTTGTTTTCTCAGGCTGGAGTCTCTCAGGGATGCGGCCTTGAGCTGATAGAAACTTTGTTAGTGTTTGTCCAAGTCTTTACAGGGCAGGTGAGGCCTTGGGGAGAAGAGGGGCCTGGCCGGGTCCGGAAAAGAGAGGGGCCATGTCACCTGGCAGGAGCTATGTCTGAGGAACTGGGCAACTTCCCTGTTGGGGCCAGTTCAAGAGCTTGTCTTGTCTCTTTTCACTGTCTCTAGTGTCTCTGCCTTTTATCCAGGGTTCCTAGAAGTATACAGATACTGCTGTGGGTAAATGTTTCAGGGGAAATATATGTTCTGGGGTCATGTAAGCTTGGGGACAGCTTCATGCTGTCCTAGGTTTTGACCAGCAATGGGCAAGACAGAGATTCATGTTCAGAGTGCTTCCAAGGGAGACATGGGAGATCCAGCCCATTTTAGTTGTCCAGCAGGACACGGTGGCACCTGCGTTTCTGTCTCAGTGCATCAGGGTTAAACTTGTATTCAAGCTGTAAGTGACGCTGATGGCCGTGCTAACTCCAAGATACTGTCTGACAAAGCGCAGCCTTAGCCAACACCTTTTCACATCGGGAGGCAAGTGTTCCTGTCCAAGGAAATTTAGGAGCATGTAGTTTTTACATAAAGAGATTTAGGCGAAGTATTTCTGTTCGAAGCCTATTAGTAACAATTTAGAATATAAAACCACAGCACTAGGTAAAGGCACTGAATATTTCATTGGCACCAGTTCATTTCTAACCTGTTACTGACAGTATTGTTTCTTTAAGTGTGGAGTAGACTGATTTAGGAAGCAGATTAATTCTTGCAATAATCAAACACTCCAGAAAGTTTTGAAGCAATGTGATTAGCAAAATAATTTAACCCAGTAATCTAATTTTGAATATCCAGGCAGTAAAAGTGAAGTTTCTCTTAATGTTCTTAATGATGCCTATTTAAATCCATGAAAAATATGGCCAGTATTAATTGTAAAGTATAAATTAAGACCACAAATAGGTATGTTATGCTTTCAGCAGATACCTGGCAGTTTTCACTGTGAAAATTTGACAAAAATATGGATTTTCTTATTGTTGACAAGACAATAGGGCATCTGATTTTTTTAAAGAGCTTTGGCAATGAAACATAATTTCAGGCATTAGAAACTCTCCAATTTGACAAATTACATTTTAATGGGAGACAGCACATGAGAAAAACATGTCGATAATTATTTCTGATCATATGCTACCCGGTTGCTAGCATCTGTAAATCCTCATTGCTATAATCATTCAGTTATCTAGGGAGAGTGCAGATTTTCTGTCAAATATTTTGAAGTGTATTACAGGGTTTTATTGTTGTTGTGGGAGATTTTTTTTTTTCACTGAAACAAAGCAAATGAGCTACCGACATCAAATTCAGTACATATTTCCAGTATGATTATTACCTAATGTCTTATTGGTAATAAGTCAGTTTAAACTAACTTATTTTTCATCAGAAACATACAGAAAATAAGGCTTTCTTCCTCCTAAACACTGACCGAATAATTATAGTCAGTTCAAGTGGATAGATTGACTCTACGGAATGAATCCACGCCCAGTAACTGATGTTGATGAAAGTTGTCTGTCTTGAAGTTGTCATTATTTTTACGAGTCAGATGCTGGGCTCAGAATATGCTTCCTTTTTTAACATCCTTTTTGAGATATGGTTGATATTTAAAAACTGCACATATCTACTGTACACAATGTGATGAGTTTGGACATATGCCTACCTCAGTGAGACCATCACCATCACCATCATCAGAGTAATTTACAGATCCATCACCTCCACAAGTTTCCTGGTGACTCTTTTTTTGAGACTTTTGGTGGCATAGCTTCAAGGGCAGGGCAAAGTCTTTCCAGCTTTTCAAGTGGCAGTGTCATGGCAAGAGAGAGCCTCTCGCGGGTGTGTTTTCTGCTGCTGTCCTCTTTTCTTTCCTGTGGCACCCACTGGGTCAGGTCTGAGCTGCCAGGCCGACCTCCCCTTCAGGTGCCATCTCCCTGCTGTGCCCCCCTGCCAGACCTGGGCTCTGTAGTCACCCGTGCCCTCACCCAGCCCCCAAAGTGGAGTGCCGCCATTTAAAGGACCCTGAACCACTGCCGGACAAAATTCCCCACTCTCTACTTTCATGTTTGGTTACATTTTGATCCCTCCTTATATCGAATCCACTCTCTCCAAGAAACTTCTCCTAATTCTTGTGGACGTACTTTGATCTCTACTTGGTTAAGTCAGAAGAATATCAGAAATCTGTGCCATACTATTTATGTATCTTTAAATTGTGAGCTTTTTCATAAATATCTACATATTTGGGTTGTGTGAGGTGGTGTGAAATAAAATGATGAAAATTAAGTAAACACCTGTGAAACCATATTACAGAATGGAATAATGCCAATACCTTTAGATCCTTAAGTCTATGCTACTTACACCATTTATTCTTTTATAAACATGTATTGGCTGTGACTCTCCATGTGGATTGTAAATACTTACAGGTCACAAAATTCTTCTTTGCCCTAGAATGTCTGATACCGAATGGTCATTTAAAAAACAATTTCTGGTTTATTGGTATGACTGACTCACTCATCAGATTATGCAGGTTCCTCTAGGACTATTTAGTTTATTCTTGCCTAATATTTCAGTTCACATCGGTGACCTTGAGCTAAACTCTTTTTTGAATGTTAGTAATTTCTTCCCAAGGGATGCGGCCAGTCACCATTGCTTTAGGAAGTCAAACACAGCAACTTCCAACTCTTGAATTAAAACCTCTGCAGTGATTTCCAATCTCTCCTGCCATAAAGGCCAGAATCTTTACAGTGTCCCTAAAAGTTCTGGCCCCCACCTACCCTCGCGGAGCAAAGCTCTTCCCTGCTCTACCGTTCACATACCCCCTGTGCCCCCTGGCCTCCTCACGGTTACCCCAACAGCCAGAGGGCAAATTGCCTGCCCGGGGCTCTGCCCTGGCCGTCTTTCTATCTGAGAGTCTCTGCTGGAGGCCTCCCGCTTTTCAAGAACAACTTCTTGATCTCTCTTGTTAACACGGAAACCCATTTCTAGCACTCCCTAGCTCTTCTTTTCTCTCTCTCTCTCTTTCGGCTTTATTTTCATACATAATATTTATCACCATGCAACATTCTAAAATCTATACAATTTACTAATTTCTTTTTTGTTGCCAGTCTCTTCCAGAAGAACTAGTTTTCCTGCCTACTTACTGCTCTGTTCCCAGGCCTAAAAAAGCCCTTGGCACATACTCGCACAAAAGAAGTAGTTTTGAATTAATTGGATAAATGACGAATGTGTCACTAGACTAGCAGAGTTGGGGCAAGTTGTGTAGCACATGGGTGTCAGCCAGCTAAGGAAGCAATTTATGCTGTCAAAGAAATGCACAGGGACTTCCCTGCTGGCGCAGTAGTTAAGAATCTGCCTGCCAATGCAGGGGACATGGGTTCGAGCCCTGGTCCGGGAAGATCCCACATGCCGCAGAGCAACTAAGCCCGTGTGCCACAACGACTGAGCCTGCGCTCTAGAGCCCATGCTCCACAACAAGAGAAGCCATGGCAATGAGAAGCCCACGCACCACAACGAAGAGTAGTCCCAGCTCACCACAACTAGAGAAAGCCTGCGTGCAGCAACAAAGACCCAATGTAGCCCCCTAAAAAACAAAAACAAAGTACCCTATTCACAGCCACATGCCTGATCTTCCCTCCCATCCAGGTCCTCTGTGGGGTTTACTGTTATTGACTCACTTCTCCACAGACCAGATCGTAGTCATCTGATGTGACAGACCGTTCTCTATCATGGCAGCCACAATACCCAGTTCATTACAAATGACTTTCAGTTGTATCTTTTAACTTTCTAATGGATTCTAGTCTCTCCATTTCCACAAATTAGTAAACAAACTATTAACATTTGTCTCTGTAGGACTTCTGTACAGCCCCAACTTGGTTTCCTATTCACTCTTGCCATCCGCCACATCCAGTGGAAATCTCACCATTTCCCATTCCCTTTTATCCTTCAATCACCCTGACTGATCACCAGATTAATATTAACATTTTTAATATGGCCCCAAATAGACTCGAACCCTGGCTCCAGCCTCATTTCCACCCACTGCTGTTCCTGGCTTTGCTCTCATTTTACAGTCAAGGAGTCCCTCTCTCAATGTATTGAACAAGTTACTCTGTTCCCTGTTATGGAGTCTTCGTACATGCTCTTTTCTTTGGAATGCTCTCTTACCCCTTCCCCAGAATATACTCCTTGACCTAGTTAGGTATAACGAATCTTCCAGATCTCAAGTTCTGTCACTTGCTTTGAGAAGACTTCCCTGGAACCATCTCACTGAGTTTAAATGAGAATAAAGTCATATTTTATTCATCGAAGACAACATTTAATGAAACATGATAAATATACCTTCTCTTACAAAAGAAGACTTCTCTTATGAAAAAGCAAAAATGCATTGATGTATACAGTAAACACACAAAGGAATATAGTTATTTTGAAGTTAACGAGATAATAAGCAGCAATGATCTTGATTGGCTTGTGTGAGGAGGAATGTCTTTTATAAATACTTAATATCCCACGGGGACCAGACCCCTTTTCTTTGAGTCAAATAAGCACTGCTAATAGAAGTCACTGAGATGAGACTTTTCAAGTTGAAATAGGAACATATGCTAATTTCCTTCATGCTTTAAATGACAATGCCTTGCTTCCTTGCTTTCTGGAGGCTGCCCTACTTCTCCAGTGCGTTTCCACATCTGCCATCTTGTTCTTCACAAAGACCCAAATTTCAAATATGAGAAACAGAAGCAAAACACTGGAGCAATTTATAACAGTCTGCTGAAGCTAATTAGTGTCAGGGAGAGACTAACCAATGCACTTGGCTCTCAACCACAGGACCCTTGCACCTGACGTTTAATTTTAGATTCCATGAGGGTTTGTGTACAAAGTGACCTTTTTGTGCCCATTACTGGGCTGGCGTTTTCATATATGTCATGTCATTTAATTATCACAAAAACCTGGGAGATACATGTCATGAGCCTTATGTGTGAGGTCCACTGAGATCCATGTTGTTACTTAGTAAATATGCATCCATCTCCTCCTGTGGGCTGTGAGAGGTGCAGGAGATACAATGGTCAACATGGTTCCTTCCCTGAACTTGAAAGGGTCTAACAAGAATGATAACCATCTCCTTTAACTTAAGTGTGCTAAGTGCTTAAATATGTGGACCTTGGGTATAAATTGTTAAGTATGGTTTAACAGGGTTCTAATATCAATTTCCATGCCAGTGTAAGTAAAGAAGTTATAAAAGCCTTATAAAATAATAGGACTGTAATTCTGGTAGAGCTGGATTCTTCTTCCTGGTCCTGGTTCTTGCTCTCGGTGCCTCCCGTATCTCTTGTTCTGTCCAGGTCTGTACGGCAGTGGGCACGCCCTTGTTTGGGAACTTATGACTGCATGCTGAACAATTTCAGCTCACAGTCGTGAGTAGCAGGTATTTTTTGCTGTATTATTCAGCAAGGCTTTGTTTACCTGTATAAACAAAAATATCTTAACTGCCTATTTTATTTATCGCCCAAAGAAAGAAAAATGAGCATTACATCTTTTTTTCCCACACTTGTCTTTTTCAACTATGTGATATTTTTGGCTCAACTGAGGTAGGGAAAGTACAATAAACCAGCACATAAAACTTCATGCGCAGCCGTGCCCGGTTCTGTACCCTCCTGACTATGTGTGGTCACCTCACCAACAGTAACAGAAGCATGGGAAGCATTGCTGTTTAACCAGGATTATGCAGAAACACAATTCTACGTACTGTAACTTATGTGATTTCCCTTGAAGAAAGTCATTACATTTTCACAGAATTAAGAGCATCTGCATTATACCTCTAGCATGGGACACTCATATTTTAACCTAGTTCTCCCCAACATTCACCTCCTTTTATTGCTTCCCTGTTTGGTGGTCCACAGAAACATAGACCTGCGAGCTCGACCTGTTGGAGAACTCAAGCACACTAACTCTCCTTACTGTTAAGTAGGGCACAAACTTTCATACTGCACATAATTTCAGCATTATCTGGGCTCCTTTTAAGACGATTCACCCCATTTTAACCAGCCTGAGCTCTCTGCAGTGAGTCATTTCTCTGAGTTAGAAAACAAGGATAGGAACAATATTCTTATATATTTCCTAATCTGTTTCATTCAACAATTTAATTTCATAAATATTTATTTATCTTTTTGTGTGTCTGTGAAAGACATTTTGGTAAATGCTGTGGAAGATCAGAGGTGACAGGGACACCCTCTTGCCCGTCCATTAGATTACACTTTTCTGAGTAGGGATGGTGTTTCTTTGTAGATCCCTTGTTGCCAAAACATACATCTTTCTTTACAAGGTAGATACAAGGTGAATGAATGGTTAATTTTTGCCTGTAAAGAGTGTACTGGGTGTTTAGCAAATTGGCATCAGGGGTAAGATCCACATGGGTTGGAGGGTCTAAGAATGGGGGTAGGAAGAGAATTAAACCTGCAATTCATGCAAAATCTCAAACAAGCTAGTAAGGCACCCTCTCTTAGTTCCTCCACATGTAAAAATGAGATCCTGAACTTATAAGTGTGCAGAGGCTCTGTGGAGATGAAGAAGAATCCAAACACTATAAAGTGCTTTTGCTGTAAGAGAAAAGGACATTGGGGTGAAGGGAGTAGACTGTGGTTCCCGTGTTTCCCTGCTGTCTCCCCAGCATCACGTGAGGATTTTAGCAAGGGATTGTGGACGAAGATTTCATAGAGGTCAAGGAGTTTGTTTCTTTCTCAATTAATAAGTGATTTAATGTAACGAACTGTTTGAATTCCTGAGTTATAAGGACTTGGATAGTCCGGTGACATTGAAAAGTAACTGTATATCATCTGTGGTAGCCAAAAGGTGAAAACAATCCAGGTGTCCATTGACAGATGATGGATAAACAAAAGTGGTTTACCTCAATAATAATGGGATATTATTCAGCCTGAAAAGAAAATTCCCACACATGCTACAATATGGATAAACCTGGAAGACAGTATGCTAAGTGAAAAAAGCCAGAAGTGAAAGGATAAATATTGTATGATGTCACTTACAAGAGGCTCCTGGAGTAGTAAAGTTCACAGAGACAGAAAGTAGCATAAAACTTGCAGGGAGCTGGGGTGGGTGTGGGTAAACAGATAGTTACTGTTTAATGGGTACAGAGTTTCTCTTTTGGAGGATGAGGAGATCCTGGAAATGGATAGTGGTGACGATTGCAGGACATTTTGAATATACCAACGCCACTGAATTGTACATCTAAAAATGGTAAATTTTATGTATGTATACTTTACTAAATAAAAAAATAATCACCTGAAAACACCTGTAGTAATAAATTTAGGACCCAAGAAAAAATTTTTAACATTCTATAAAGAATATGGAAAAAAGAAAAAAAGATCCCCAAAGTGTTCAGAAAAATATTTTTAATCTGAGAAAAATTTTATGGGCAGTTTCTTCTTTCACCATTTGAGGATTTATTTTCCTTAGTAATAATAGATTTATAATAGATCATTCTGGTGCTGTTGTGCTAATATAATAAAGATGCTTTTCTTATGCAGTAAACTAGCATCACTCTTGAGGTTGCTGCAGCTCCCTTTAGTTACAACAGGGCAACAGGGGAAATAATGTTTGTAGAAGAGAGGAGTTTCCAGTGAAATGAGCTAAAGATACGAAAGTGAAGGCTTAGAATGCTGATCCCAGTATGCCAGCATTTCTGGGAAAATCCCTCCCAAACCTGATCTTTCCTTTATCATCAGATGAGAGAAAACCACAAGGCTCATTTAATTCACTGAAACACTGAGGGACGCATTGCTGACAACTATTGATGCTTTGAAATGTAAGGATAAGCTGCCCCATTACGATTTTACATACTTTTAAATAATTCTTAGCTAATTTAAAAGAAGATTTACAAATACAAAGGATGATGGGTTTCTCCTTGGTACCATGAACACTAACATGTGCGGTGCCCCTGGGGGAAAAAGAGTGTGTGCAGGGCGGTTAGATAACAGGGACCCTCCGTTCTCTCCCAGCGTTAAGACTGTGCTCATATAAAATACCTGTGCTAAATAAGAAGAAACCACACAGAAGTGGAGTAAATTTGCCTCAAGTGCTTCACATGCATTAATCCTTTATAATCCTCACAATTATTTTCCAAGGTGGGTTGTTATCTGACCTTAACAGACAGAAACACAGAGGTTATATTACATGTGTACAAAGAGATAGAGCTCCTATGTGGACACAGCTTTGACTGAGTCCAGAGGAAATTCTCTTTCTAGTATCCCCCTGGGACACTGGTACCTTGGGATCTATTGCCTTTCCACTTTTCTGAAGCCTGGAGACTGAAGAAACCATACAGCTAGCTCTCTTGATATTCTAAAATCTCATTCTTAGGTATGTATGTGTATGTTACCTACCCAGGAAGTCAGGGACTGTGTTAGAGAGATGACCTCTCATTACCTTAGTCAATACTAATAGCAAGACTTATGAACAGTATAAAGATGACGATATTTAATCACTAAAGACAGTTTTTAACATTAATATTGTAATGTTTTGTTCTCATTTCAATTCCATGACAAGGCTCCAGCATAGTTTTGGCTGACATGTTTACCCCCTTTCTGTCCAGTTGAGTAACTGGCGGGGCGCAGGGTGCACTGAGTTCACCACTTAATGGAGTAGACGTATTTTGAGAAGTTAGATGTTTAGAAAGGATATCTGTCCTGTCTTGAGTGTATGACTGCTAGAAGTGTATTTAAGACTCACAGAACACCTCTATGTGTTTGTATAAACCTGACAAGGAAAGCAATGAACTTTCTTGAGAAGAAGTTTGCCTGAACTTCGGGAATCAATAGGTTGAAAAACACTCTTTAGGACCTGAATTAAAATGGGGTCTTTACTCTTAGAAACAATACCATTCTTCTCCCCGCGGACCTCCTGGACTCTGCCTCACTGCAGTCCTGTTTAGTCTTATTCCATCACTGGGTACACTTCATTCATCTTGGAAATGGAAGTACAGAAAAAGACTAGACTTTCCATTTGTAAACATTGTCCATCCACCCTAGAAAATGGGACTCCTCATCAAATGTTATGAATTCTAATAAAACAGAATTTGCTATTGGGCAATGGTCTTAACACAATTATGGGAAATTTATACATTGGGTCCGTTTTGTTTTCTTTCTGTTTTCTGAACCTACCCCAAAATTATTAAGATTTCATCAAATAAACTACAACTTAATCTAACATCTTAACATTCTTATATTCTCTAACATAACAAGATGAGGGAACGAAATCTTTTAAAATACTAATTTTCAGATGTTAAGTACAGTGGATAGCTGAGAGTCAAAGAGAACTACGTGTTTACAATTTGCAGTTTTGACAGGAAACAGTGTCTTCTCATTTGGTTGCCATCATATCATTGTGCTGCAGATGACATAATGATAATGAATCCTATCATTTGCACTGGACAGGAAATGAAGAAATAATGGAAAGACAATTCCCCTGCTGAAAGTAGGAGGTGTTACAGCTTAGCTGCCGCTGTAGAGAGCAATCGGCAGTTTGCAGCCTTTTTGCTGGCGAAGATGTTGAACGAATAGGACTGGGAAACAGGGCTACAGAGGTTAGTTCCGGTTCAGAAAACACTTTTCCTTCCAGTCCTTAGATGGTCATGAAATGGCAGAAAAAAAAAAAATTAGAGAGAGAAAATAAATCAAAAGCTAAATGACAGTCTAAAATGGATGTTGAGTCTTTATTACTACGGATATCAACATTACTTAATTACACATAGGGAAAGAGAAATGTCAGGTGATTATCACAACCACCCAGCCGTCTCCATTTGATCATTCAGGGCTCATGGGAAGTTCATTCAGCAAACGAATCAAGCACACATTGGGGGCAAGTGCTGTGCCAGCCACTGGGAATAGAAAAAAAGTGTTCGGCACAAGGTTTCTGCCCCCAAGGAATTCATTAGAAAGAGAAGAGTTGGAGAAGTAGATGGTGATTTTGGTGCAGTGAGAGGAGTGCTTTGAGGTTAGCCAGGAGTCAGCTGGGAGTGCAGACACGGGCCAGTCGGGAACATCCTCAGGAGTGCTGAGCTCTGAGCGGGGAGGGTTAGATAGACGATAGACAAGGGAGCGTGAGGGGTCTCTGGTGCAAGAGAAGTGGTTGCAAAAGTCTTGGGAGGCGACATGAGAATGAGAAACACGTCGTGTGGATGGTATGAGTGCAAATGTTGAAACTGAGGTCAGCAGGTGTGGACCACAAAGGACTGGCTTTGGTGCTAAGCTAGAGCTTGAAGCTGCCTCAGAGTCATGGGAAGCAACAGGTGAAATTGTCAACTTTATGAAGATCAGAATCGTTACCTGGTATGTACGTTATCAGCAAATATCAGATTACAAGATAATCTTCATTAAAAAATTTATTTTTAATGAAATCCCAACAAAACCAAAAGACAGTGGATAATCTGAAGAATAGAAATCAGCGTGATGAAGGTCAAGTCTTAAATCTAAATTATTGTTTAAGAGTGAATTTGGGAAATGTGAAAAGGAACAGTTAACAGAGTAGTGGAAGTGAGAGATACGAAGGTTCCAGTGGACACTGATAAGAGAAAGTCGAGGGAAGTTTCCAAAATGAAGATGGATACAAAGATACCAGGTTACATGCAGAACTGTGGCTCAGATGAAAAGATGTATGTGGGTCATTTTCTTGAGGTGGATTTTGAGCCCATATCCTTTTGAGAAACATTGGACCTGTTTTTGCAGGCTTGTTCACCACTACTGTTAAAATACAACTGAATGACATGATAAGATTATATAAACTGTTGATTATCAAGACACATCCATCTGTCATGATGACAACTGAAATTTAAACATAAAATCCACTTGTAGGTGAAGGATATCGCAGAGTATATTCATTGGAAGGATTCTGTACAAGATGAAAGTTTCGGTGGATGAGCTTTGTACACAGGGCACAACTAGCTGTCAGTACGTCTGACATTTTCTGATGGGATCTGGCTCTTTAAAGCCAGTATGAACTGTTTTATGTATTGAACATTTTCTAGCAGAGCTCAAAGCCCTCTTATGATCTTGTTATGCAACATCACACTTGTAAATGAATCAAAAACACTAAACAATATAAATTCACAGATATAAAAAGTAGCACCATGCCTAGAAGAATCCCACTTAAGTTAAAGTAAGCTGAGAGGCAGGCCTATTGTAATACGTAATGTGAATGTGTTATGTGTAACGTAGTGTGATAAGTAATGTGTAATATGTAACATGTAATGTGCGATATTTAATGTGTAATAATATGTAACATGTAATATGTAAGGCAGCTCAGACCCCCAGGTGAGAAGTATCTTTATCTTGTGTACCACAGTCTTCCAAAATCAGTGACATAGCAACAAATAAAACTTAATCATCTTGGAGTAATAAAGTCATGTCAACAGCCTGCATTTTAATTGACTGGTTTTTTAATGGTTTAATGTTTTCCCAAAGTGAGCGTTATGGCTTTCTTGGCAAGGCTGTGAAGTCGATGGAGAATAGGCGCTTCTAATTATTTTCTTTTCTTTTTAAAAAAAATTTTATTGAAGTATAGTTGATTTACAGTGTTGTGTTAATTTCTGCTATACAGCAAAGTGACTCGGTTATACATACATATTCTTTTTCATATTCTTCTCCATTATGGTTTATCACAGGATATTGAATATAGTCCCCTGTGCTATGCAGTAGGACCTTGTTGTTTATTCATCCTATATAACTAGTTTGCCTCTGCTAATCCCAAACTCTTACTCTATCCCTCCCCCGCCACCCTTGAGCTGACAAGATTCCTTGCATTCACACTGATCTACAAGAAACCAGAAAATGAGTAGCTGAGTTCTTTATTTCCTACAGTGGATTTCAGAAGAGAAACAGAGCCTAACTCATTGTCTGTCTGATTAACACTTTTTAAAAATTAATTTATTTTTTATTGAAGTATAGTTGTTTTACAGTGTTGTGTTTGATTAGCACTGTTTGATTACGCCAGGAGAGAGGGGATCCAGCAGCTGCTGGTGCTGTTTTCTCGTCTTCGGCCCACACTTTCTCATAAAACAAGGTACCTACATCTCACAGCTGTTGGCCTTAACAATTACAGCCACAAAGGGCTGCTCTTCCCAGTGTAAACAAATATATGCACCTCACCATTTTAGGTTAAATCTAGTATTTTATTACATAACTCAAGGGCACAAGCTTAAAGGTGCTGCATTAGAAGAAAAATCTTAATGATTGGCAGAAAGTTGACTCACCAACTATTTTAACAATATTAAAGTAAAATTTCATATTTTACTTTAAAATATGTGATAATAAACAGTACGTGATAATTACACTATCTGAGAATTTAGGGATACAGAGATGCTAATAACCCTTTGAGCATTTAAAATTATTGGAAAAGAAAACATATGTTACGTTGGATGTCTCCTTTGATTAGTTCCTTGCAGTTTCTGTCAGACTGAGAGGGGAAAGTCGCATTACTTTCCCACAGAGCATGGTACTTATTAAAAAATTATCATTATGACTGGCTAATGAAAGTAACAAAAATTGGTTTATAGAAGTTCAAAATAAAGCAATAAATTGGTGGGATACTCTTAATACTTAGAAAAAGCATCATACTCATTTAAATTTAAGTTATTCTGGGATGTCGTTAAAGAAAAGAGAAAGCATGAACTTAATGAAACGAGCCTCCAGTTTCTACATGCCATCTTGCTGGCAGACTTACCACAGCTGCTCCCGGCCCCGCATGCTGCACTAGGGAGATAACGACGACTGATGATGACAGATCTTAACTGAGTGCTCCTGACACACTAGACATGAGCAGAGCTCTTTATGTATGGAAGCTCATTCAGTCTGGACAGCACTCCTTTGAGACTGGGGGTCTATTCTTACCCCCATTTTAGAGACGTGGGAACTAATAGCTAATGACTAGTAGTCTGCATAAGATCATACAGCGACCAAGTGGCTGAGATGCACTAAAAACCCAGGGTGGGGCTTCCCTGGTGGCGCAGTGGTTGAGAGTTCACCTGCCGATGCAGGAGACACGGGTTCGTGCCCCGGTCCAGGAAGATCCCACATGCTGCGGAGCAGCTGGGCCCGTGAGCCATGGCCGCTGAGCCTGTGCGTCCGGAGCCTGTGCTCTGCAACGGGAGAGGCCACAACAGTGAGAGGCCCGCGTACCGCAAAAAAAACCAAAAAGAAAAACAAAAAAAAAACCCAAAAAAACCCAGGGTGTCTGACTCAAAACCTATGCTCTGTTACTCAGCTACACTGCTGTCCAGAGGTTTGCACAAGACTTATGGTAATGAAGAACTTATTGTCCAATTAGAATTCATTTGAGACAAATGGTAAACTGGATGGGACACAAGATCAGAGGCAAAAACCTGTATTATTCCAGGAAAAACAGGATGCAGTTTCTCTCATAATGAAACACTTGCAATACTTCATAGAGGAGGTTATAACTCTCCTGACGATTGTCACGCTGGCTAGAAATGGACTAGACTAAGCTTATTTTAAACTGAGATCTGTGGACAACTCATCTGGGGATGATTCTGCATATGTCTAAGCCCTATCCAGATCTCAGGAGGATGGCCTGATAATGAGCATTTCTAACAAGCTACCCAGTTAATCACTAGGCAACTGAAAGTTTGGGAAACATGACCCTATACCATAAGCATCACAATGGCAGGGGTTTCATCTTGCCATTTATGGCCATCATCCTGTTACCGAACTCAGGTTCAGCTGCTCTTCGCTCAAGAATCCAATACTGAGAGAAATATGGTGGGTTAAAAGAAAGATACCTTTACTGAGGAAGCCAGCATTCCTGGGGAGAAGGTGGACTCATGTCCCAAAGAACCAGCTCCTGCCTGCCAATCAGGGGGCAAGAGCTCTTAAAGAAGAGTCTCCGGGGTGTATCGGGGGAGGAGGAAACAGCACAGTCAGCTCTGACAGTCATCTTGAAATTGGTCACGCGGTCATCTGATCAGCATCATACTGATTGGTGTAAGCAGAGTTAGTCTTCAATTCCAGAGTCAGTTTGTTCCCATCTCCTTGAAGCTAGTTCTCAGAATTGTGTATGATGGAACAGCTTATATTATGGCTACAGTCTGGTCATCATGTAGTTAACTTCATCCACCTGGTGTGGGTTTCAGTATTTATAAAAGAGCTCAAAGGACATGACTCAGAATATTAACTATAGCCCTTGAGGAGGAACTAACGGTTCCTGACTTTGTTTAATGACTATTATTATTTTATCTTGTTTGACTGTTTTCCTTTGTTTCTGCATTTTCTCATTTTTCTGATTAAATTTACTCTTTGGCTGAAGTTTTTCTACAGACAAGAGGCAGGTGGAGGACATGGGGGGGATCTGTACTGAGAACCCAGAGGGCCTCACTCCATTACAATTCCAGTACATGACTTAATGTACTGCCCAGTAATTTTTTGTCAAATGAATTACTGCATCTATGAATTACTGAATTACGTGATTAGATAATTGCAATGAGTAGCCTGACTTCATTTTTGATGTTTGACTCCTGACAGCTCTCAAATCTCACCCTTCCCTCTTTTCCTTCTGCTCTGTATTTGCACAAGTTGATGGGAAGCCTGAGGGCTCCCTCCTTGGGTGCCAGTGGGAGATTCAGACCAAGCAAGCCCCTCATGTAGGGTAGCTCTCTCCCAAGCTCTACCTCCTCACCACCGTAAAAACCTAGGCCATCAAGCCATGAAAAGTCATGGAGGAAACTTAAATGCGTATTGCTGAGTGTAAGAAGCCAATCTGAAAAGGCTACATCCTGTGTGATTTCGACTCTATGCCATTGTGCCAGTAACACATTCCAAAGGGTGAAAGAGAGTGGAGGGCAGTCTGGGCAAAGCAAGCTCATTAAGTTTAGGAGATGGGTCAGAGCTGAAGGATTCTGAGGCAGCTGGTGGTTGGCAGGCAGAGGTCTGGAGTGAAGGAAGCTATACAGAGAAAAGAGCTCCAGGATCTGCATTTGGGCCTCCCTGAGCGTCTGCTAATACGGATGTGCACACGTGGAGAGCGGAACCCCTGGAAGCAGAGACGCTGGGCAGCTGCGTGATGAAGGGTTCTCGACTGCTGCAGCCTGGGAGTCATTTGATTTTCCACCAGCCAGAATGCAGGTTGCATTTAAATGTTCCTACCAGCTTAGGGCTCCTGCAACTTCTGCTCCATGAAAGCAGATCCTCTGGGTTTGCCTGTCTCTGCAGAATTCAGGGTGGCGGTTTTCTTTGTGACCTCAGCTCTCTGATGGATGTAGGAAAAGACATGGGATTTCAGTTGTCCAACTTCTTGCTGTTGCAGGAACATGAGTGACAGCCTCCAAGCTTTCAACACAATGAACTGAATCTGGAAGTTCTTAATTGCTCTTTGATCAAAAAATGTTTCCTGCAAAACACTGTTCTCTGAAAATTTGTTTTGACTCTGTTCGATTACCTATTGTGAAATCAAAGGTGTGCGTCCTTTTTTTAAGTCCTTTTTGGTTGTTTTCTTCTGATTGCTTCTAGGCTCTTCTTGTCATTGTTGATTTATAATTGAACCATGATTTATCATCTGAGTGTAGATTTCCGAATTAACAAAGCAATGCTAAGAATCAGCAAAATAATAGCTATTGCTTTTTTATTGTTTTGCTTTGTTTTAGATGGGGATTTTGTTAGTTTCCAGGCTGGAGAGGAAGTGCTAGTCATTAAGAATAATGTTATTTTAATGGTTGTCCTTTCGCTTTCTTTCCTGGCATCCAGGTCTCGGAGTTCTTGTGATTACGGTGATTTATTGTGCCTTTAGGGAGTCACCCACCCCGTGGCATGCGGCCCTGTCACTGTCAGCACTGGCGCCTGGTGTAGACTGAGACCGGCCCTGCTGGCCGACGAGTGTTCATTACTTCCTCCTCTCTGCCTTCCGGGGCTGTTTTGTTTTCCGGCCCCTCCGAGGTCTTTATTTCCTGCGTTTTCAGTGTTGTTTCTTTGTGCTGTCCTGTCAGTAAATTATCAACTCGTTAGCTTCATCCATTCTAGTGTTTAAAGCCTAATACTGGCTGTTTAGTATCAGAGTATTGACCCATGACTATTAAGTGACGGGTGCCTCCCGGATTCTCAGAAGGGCATCTGTGCTTTCAGCCCTGCAGACTGACGGCATCCCTAGAGTGTCATGTGTTCTCTTGTAATATACAGAAAATAAGAAACACCCCTCCCCAATTCATGAGTTCCTTTTCCAGTGGGTTTCATAGGCACTTACTTGGGCCTTTTTACACTGACTCTGCTCCCCAAACTATCCAAGTGAAACTGAAAAACTAAGTGCCACCTACACAAACACTCAGCCCACTCAGTTCTTTTATTTCTGCTGAATCTTTGTTATATGATATTTCAGATAAGACACTTGATTTCCTTAGTTTTAAGTTCCTGAATTGTCTTGTCCGCTTTGCTCCCGGCTCCACACTGTACAGTTGGCCCCTCGCAAACATGCACCGTGTTGAGGCTCAGGAAAAGCACTGCACGCGCTCCATCCACCCGCCTTGATCCCGCTCAGGAGATCCCTCTGGGCCTTTCCTCGCCACCATTTTAAACTTTACAGTTTCACAGTGTCACTCCTGAGTTTACTTTGATTGTTAGAACAACAGGCCTTGTAGCTCACCGTCCTTCCTTTTGTAATTTGGGTTAGGAACCTCAGATGCCTTTGTTTTGAGACTGAGGTAGACACTGAACTGGATAACTGCCCACAGGTGCTGCCTGGTCACCACCACAGGCTGCTTTCCAGGCCTTGAACACATGCCCCACCCCTGCTTCACCCCACCTGGACAGCAGGTAGTTACCGTGTCTGTTCAAATGTAAGTCCTAGTGTCTGACCTTTCTCCTTTTACTGAAGAATAACAGGCGTCATTAAAAACACTTTAAAAATGGAAAAGATTGGGTCATACTTTAAAAATGTAATTATCATACCATAAATGATTAAAAAAACAAAATTTAACGTTTTAATATAAAAAAATAACAAGGCATTCTCTAGGAAGTGTGATTCAATTACTTTGTCAATGGATAAGTGAGCCACTACTATAAACCAGCCACGGAGACAGGCTCAGGGTACAGGGAGAGGAGGAAAATAAGCTTTTCGCCCTTGAGAAGCTCACAGTCTCCCAGTGTAGGAGAGGACTCTCTAAAGGCAGCTAAATCACAGAGTCAGTAACATTCAAACTCGGAATGGAAAAACCACCATGAAATTCCACATCCACTTACCCTTTAAAAATACCCATTCAAAATGTAAACTTTGAAAACAAAAGCATTTCCAGAAACAGTAATTATTCCTTAAAATAATCTATTATAATTATGAGACTAGATACTTTTTAAAATGTAGCACTGAAAGAAAACATCTTCCATTTGTATACATACACACACACACACACACACACACACACACACCATAGTGTAATTATCCTCCTTGATACTTAATTACATTAGATCATTCCAATGTGCCATATCATAGTAAGTATTTATTGGTAAATAAAATAGAGTCGAGATTTTTTCATTAAATTTAGTTGAATATTTTGTTTTTGTAAGTCCCCAAGAATCTCAATTTAAGTTGTTGTGGGTATTGAAGTTGAGACTCTATGCTCTCAATAAATCATAATAGTAAAAAAAAAAAAAAAAAACTGATTGCACCAGAGATTGATTTTGTGGGCAACTGCCATTTTTCTCTCTGACATGTTATTTTGAGTGGCAATTCATTTTACCGTACACAAATATATGGTAGTTTTAAACTCTATGAGTCAAAATGGATTTTTGTCAACCTTTTCAATATCATCTCTGTCACAAATAAATTTTTTGAGCAACAAAGTACAAAACGCTTCAAGTAGATATGTTTAAAACAAAAATAATTTCCTTTAATTGCAAATATGTGAAGTCTACCATATTTATTTTAACCAATAACTGTAGATAGTGAAGTATGTTTTTACTTTTACAAATTGACTCTATTTAGGGAAAAATTAAATTCCTTGGAAATAAATGAATTGTAAATTCATTTTGAAAAAGGCTTGAATTAAATGATCTATTTATCTAGCATATTACTGTTTTTTTTTAAAAAAAAGAAAAACATGGTTTTTCTTTATATTCTTCTAGAGGTTCAATTTCTGTGAAAATATTTCATCTATTGATGGCTACCCAATACCTTATTTCAGTATTAGTCTAAATTAAGAGAATTCTATTAATATGCTATGCATGTGACCATAAGTTAATATGTATTTAGAACATTGATTTCAGGAAGAACTGGCATATTTAAAGGAAATTTAGAGGCAATAGAGAGCTGTATTTGGGATCATGGGTTCTGGAATCCACTGTGGATTCAAAGTCCAGCTATATAACCATGGGCCAAGTAAGTAATCCATCCATTACTCAGCTTCTTCCTTTGTAAAATGAGCAAACTAATAGTATACTAGTTTCTATTGTTTTGAAGGTCAAATGGCTAATAAAAGTAACAAATGAAAAAGTACCTGCTATGTAAAACTCAATAATTATTAGTGATTTTGCCTCAAGATGGACCTTTACCTTATTTCATTATTGGAAGAAGTTCCTATTTATCAACATACATAAAGTCACTTGGTAATCATAATAATACGTGCTGCTTAAAAATATAATTGAACAATTCCTTTTAGGAATCAAATAAGGATCATTTAGAATACTGAAAATCCATTTGAAAATATATGTGGAATGCCATCTTTACCATATGACAATGGTGCTGGCATTCAATAAGAGATATTTATGAAAAAAAAAATTTTAAATCTACAGAATTGTGAACTTTCTCTAGGCCACATTCTCTAGAAATACCTTCCTTCCACAGAGCACAGAATTCTTTCAGTCTGCCTAAATGCTCTGATTGTATGAAGTTCTTTACACCACCGTGCACTCAATCTCTGTGAAAAATACCTGTAGAAGGACTTGTTAACACTATCAGGAGGTGAAAATTTATGAACAGTGCAGGCAACACCACAAGCATTGCCAGTGGTTAAGTTAAAGTTACCAAACTATTTTGTAAATATGCTTTTGTAAACAACAAAAATAAGCAGTGCTGGCCATGGCCAAATCCATGGAGGAGGACTTGAGGCATGGTGCTCTTGTGTAATGCATTCCTCACTAGAAATTGTCTATGATTCCTTATTGAGATATACATATATATATATATATATATATATATATATAGACACACACACACACACACACACTCAGTATAGATCTTTATTTTCTTTTCATTTTCTGTAAGACAACCAGAATTTTGTTGATTTTTCAGCATTGTTGCCTCTTCAGGAAACAGCCCACTTTTGCTCTTGGTTAACCCCCTCCTTAATATCATGAATGAGAATGGGAAACCAAATACTATTAATTTAGTACTTCCTTTTCTCTTGACTACTTTATCCATGAACTCACACTGAAATGGATTTCTCTTATTGCCCTGTAAATGACTTCAATGTTATTTCCGATAGTATATCATAATCTCTTTAGCATCATTTATTTTGAAATATTATGGTGGGCATTCCTTAAAACTTGGGTACTTCAATATATACTTTCCAAGTATTTTTTTTCCTGATTTCAAGACATATTACAAAGCTATAGTAATTAAAATAGTGTGGTACTGGCACAAAGAGATACATAGACAAATGGACTAGAACAGAGAGCCCAGAAGTAAACTCATGTATATATGATCAAAGGACTTTTGAAGTGCTTTGGGAAAAGGACATTCCTTTCAATAGTGTTGAGAAAACTGGATATTCATGTGCAAAAAATCAAGTTGGAACCTTACCGTACATCATGTACAAAAGTTCTCTCAAAATGTAGCAAAGTGTAAATATCAGAGCTAAAACACTTAGAAGAAATTATGAGGGAAAAGCTTTAATGTTGGTTTTAGCAACGATTTCTTGGATATGACACCTAAAGCACAGATAATAAAAGAAAAAATATATGTAAGTTGGAGTTCATTCAAATTAAAAGCTTTTGTAAATCAAAGGACACTGTCAGAGTGAAAGGCAAACCCATGGGTTGGAAGAAAATATTTTCAAATCATGTATCTGATAAGGGGTTAATATTTGGAATATATAAATAACTCCTAAAATCAGTGGTTGCAACAACAAAACAATTTTTAAATGAGCAAAAGACTTGAATAGACATTTCTTCAAACAGGATATACAAACGGCCAATAATTATGCTCAACAGAACTATTCATTGGGGAATTTCAAATCAAAACCACAGTGAGATATGACTTCATACGCATTGAAAGTCTATTATCACAAACAAAAAACAGAAAATAACAAGTGTTTGTAAGGATGTGGAGAAATTGGAACCCTCTGTGTTGCTGGTAGAATGTAAAATGGCGCTGCTGCTGTGGAAAATGGTATTGAAATTCCACAAAAAGTTAAACATAGAATTGCCATGTGATCCACCAATTCTGCTTCTAGGTATATACTCAAGAGAACTGAAAACAAGGGCTGGAAGAGACATGTGTGGCCCCATGTTCATAGAATCATTATTCACAGTGTCCATCAAACAATGAATGGATAAACAAAAGGTGGTCTGTACTTACAGTGGAATATTATTCATTTGTATAAAGGAATATTATTTATGCTTAAAAAGCATGACATATGCTACAACAGGGATGAACCTTGAGGACATAAATTATGCTAAGTGAAATAAGCCAGCCACAAAAGGGTAGATACTGTATGATTCCACTTGTATGAAGTCCCTACAGAAGCCAAATCCACAGAGACAGAAAGTAGGCGGGTGGTTGCCAGGGGCTGGGCTGAGGATGAGGAGTGAATGTTTAGCTAGTGTTTAGTGGGGATGGTGTATTGGTTGGGGAAGATGAGACAGTCCTGGAGATGGATGGTGGTGATGGTTGCACAACAATGTAAATCTACATAATTCTACAGAATTATGCAGTCAAAAATGGTTAAAATGGTAAATTTTATGTTATGCATATTTTACCACAATTGAAAAAGAATCAGGGGAAATCAGTTAATGAGTAGAGTATGACAACAAAAAGCTGAGATGTTTATTTGAGATCAGTACAATGGATGAATGAACAAATTATAAGTAGTTAAAAATTATAAAGTCCTGTGTGAAAACAAAGTATGGTTTTCTCTGTCCCATAAGCACCAATATCTGCTTGGGAGTCAATCTTGAACTTCTCGTAACCTTCATTTATATATGACAAACTAAGACTCAATTCCAGAGTCATTCTTCTAGACTTAATTTTGTTTAGAAACTATATTGTATTTGATATTTTGTATTTTTGTTTATTTCTTATGTGTAAAACACTCAGAGTTTCTGATATAAAATATATAGGTTGAAAACACCCAAGTTTTTGAGCTGTTAATTATGTGCAGGTTCTCACTTGCTTCTCAAAATTATATGTAATGGACATTTTTGTCAATCTGATATAGATGATCTCACTTAGTGTTATTAAATAGACTAAAAATGCAGCAAAGAATGTCCATAAATAGTAACATCAACTAACTCATTAATTTTCCAAACTACTGTATATTTAATTTTACAAATTTAAACAAAAGCATCTGTCACTTTAATTATAATTATTTACCAAATTCTGAAAATACTACTAGCAGAAAATTGGGACCCATAAAATGATTTTAAAATAGAAATTTGGACTTCCCTGGTGGCACAGTGGTTAAGAATCCTCCTGCCAATGCAGGGGACATGGGTTCAAGCCCTGGTCTGGGAAGATCCCATACGCCACGGAGCCACTAAGCCCATGCGCCACAACTACTGAGCCTGAGCTCTAGAGCCTGCAAGACACAACTACTGAACCTGCGTGCCACAACTACTGATGGATGTGTGCCTAGAGCCCGCAATGCTTGTGCTTGTGCCCGCTTGTGCTCCGCAACAAGGCAAGCCACCGCAATGAGAAGCCCACGCACCGCAAGGAAGAGTAGCCCCCCGCTCGCCGCAACTAGAGAAAGCCCGCACGCAGCAACGAAAACCCAACGCAGCCAAAGATAAATAAATAAAATAGATATTTCATTCAAATTTAAGAAGATAAGACAGTGGAGAATAGGAAAGAATGATTTGAAAAGTAATTTATTTAATGATGTCAGGGCTTAAGAATCATAGTATTAAAATGAAATAAAAGTTCTTTAAATGAGTAGTTAATTTTAAGCTATAAAATCTTCCTCCCCCCCAAAAAAAAGGAAAAAAAGAAAAATGCAAGGGAATTAGAAGAGAAGTATGTAAAGGTAATGTATTAGAAGTCACTACATTTATAGTTCATTGAATAGAGAGGAGAAAAGAAAAAATCTTTAACCACAGAAAATTTAATTAGAAACATGATTCTGTAGATACAGAAGTGGATATTATTGGGATGTTAATTAGGGATGGGAGAGGAGATAAGAATAAACACATTTTACAGAGGAAAATTATAAGTTCAGAAGGATTCTTTGAAAATATTTAAATATTTTATTTTAATATTTATTTTCATACAGATTATTCAAAATGTGGATATAAATCATAATAGCACTTGGAGCATAGAAATATAACAGAATCCAAATGGCTGAATGATGGACAAGAGGTTCTCAGCAAACACACCATTACTTAGCAGCAGTAATGGCTGGAAACAAATCAGCCTGCTGTATAGGAGTTTAGGGAAAAGTGAGATGATTACAGGAAATAACAGGCTTCTACAGTAGAACCCATAACTAGTTAGTGGGCCTGTATACATGGCAAGAACAGTAAAGATGATGAATAGTGATGAACAGCTGGATTAGGATGAGGACATTGGCTAAGTAGCAGCTAAGTGCAGAGAGTGATGATTCCTAGGCAGCGGAAAGGACGGTTGAAGGTGCAATCAGTGGAATCAAATAGCAGTGAATCAGGTGAAATCACTAGGCAAACATTGCAGTCAAACTGCAAATGAATTGGCAATCAATAGGCAAGCAGAGAGCAGTCATGAGCAATCAACCACAGACATTCAAATCAGGTTAACCTAGTGAGGGAGCTGTCAAGTGTCTGTTGACACAGTGTCTCAAGGGTGAGGCATCTTGAGACAGTAGGGCATGCACAGTATATTTGACAGATGACCTTGACACCCGTCCCTGTGGTGTTGAATGAAGGCTGAGGAAACACTCTGATATTGTTTTCAGAGAAGACATGAAAGACAAATAGTTTTTAAGGTACTAAGTACTTGTTTTTATTGATATACGAGGTTTTTAAGCAAAAGATAGCTTGTTTTGCTTATTATGTTTTGATCAATAACAACAACAAATATTTATTGAAGTCTTTCTAAGTGTGAAGCACAATCTGAAGTATTTTGTAAGCCTTTTCTCATTTATTCTCAATGAGCATGTGAAGAGGTACTATTATTATTTCTACTTTTTGTTTGTGGACATTAAGACAGAATTTAAGTAACATATTTTTTAAAAGCTATATTGTATATGGGTAAAGAGCTATATTCATATTCCCAATGAAAGGCATCTTTGTTGAAAAGGAGACCATAATGATAGTACCATAAAATTTGATTATTTTAAATATTTTTAGATTGAGATTGTTAATGATTCCAATTGAGTGATTTCTAAACAGGATTTAGAGCCAGAAACCATATATCTACATGAGTGTTTAAAATATAACTTTAATCAAAGAAGTTTTGATTTAAAAATGAAACCTTAACATGGAAAATCTGTTTTGCCAATCTGTTATATAAAATTTAAAAATCAGATACATGAATATGTTAAATGTTAATAAGAATATTTTAAAAATAATAGGCAAAAGCAAAAAAAAAAGCAAATCAAGAAGAAATAGTAATAAATAATAATGGAGATTGGTGGTTGGTAAAAAAAAAAAAAAGACCAACCTTTTGATTGTCAATACTTACTGTTTATGACAGTCTTAATAAAGACATTCATGATCTTTTCAGTGGGAGTTTCAAATGGTACTGGAGGACAGCCTGACAGTGCTTTTTAAAAATTAAGCTCTTTATTTTGAGAAAACTGTAGAATCATATACAGTTGTAAGAAATAATACATAGGGTTTCTGCATATTCTTTACCCATTTCCCCCCTGATGGTTAATAACTTGCAAATCTAAGGTACAGTATCATCACAACTAGGCTGTTAATATTGACACAGTCAAGATGCAGAGCGCCTCCATCACCCACTTCTCCTTCTTTCCCACCCGTTCCTTAACCCTGGCAGCTGCTAAATCTGTTCTCCATTTCTGTAACTTTGTCATGCAAGACTGTTACTGGAATCAGAAGGCCTGTGACATTTTGGGATTGGCTTTTCTGATTTCTCTACTCAGGTCAAGTCTCTGAGGATTTGTCGATGTTGTTGCATGTATCAATAGTTCATTCCTTTATATCGATAAGTAGTGTTCCACAGAATAGGTATCCAGAAGTTTGTTTAACCATCTGTCATTGAAAGACACTTGGATTGTTCCCAGGTTCTGGCCACTGTGAACAACACTGCCATAAATATTTGTACAGATTTTTTGTGGGAGTGTAAGGCCTTCATTTCTTTGAGAAAAAATTAAAACCTAGGTAGATATGCTGAGTCATATGGTAATTGCATGATTTGCTTTTAAAAACTGCCAAACAATTTTCAGGAGTGGCTGTATCATTTTTGATACTGTACACAATGTTTCTGTGATCCAGTTTTTCTGCCTACTTACCAGCATTTGGTGGTATTAATTTTTTATTTTAGTCATTCTGATAGTTGGGTAGTAATTACTCTTATTGGTTTAATTCATATTTTCCTAATGGTGGATGATGTTGAATATATTTTCATTTACTTATTTGTCCTCTATATATTATTTTTAATGAAATGTCTCTTCATATCTCTTATTCATTTTCTAATTGGATTTTTTTAACTGCTTAGTTTTGAGATTTTTATATACCCTAAATACTAGTCCTTTGCCAGATATGTGGTTTGCAGATATTTTCTTCTGCTTTATAACTTTTCTTTTCATCCTATTAACAGAGTCTTGCAGAGCAAAAACATTTAATTTTGATGAAGTACAATCAATCAATGTTGTCTGTGATAGATTGTGCTTTTTAGTCGATTCTAAGAAATCTGTCTCTCCCTAGATTCCAAATATTTTCTTCTATACTGTTTTTTTCTAAGTTCTGTAATTTAAAATTTTACATTTAAGGCTGTGTCCCTTCTGAGTTAACTTTTGTGTAAGGTGTAAAACTTAAGATGATTCTTTTTGGTTATGGATATTCAATTAATTGTTCAACACCATTGTTGAAAAGACTATCTTTCCTTCACTAATTGCTTTTACACTTTTGTCAAAAAACAGTTGGACATATTTTCGTGGAGCTATTTCTTTTCAGTTGATCTATGCATCTATCCCTCCCACATTACGACAGTCTCCATTACTGTTCTGATATAATAAGTCTCGGAATTGGGTAAATTAATTGCCCTATCTTTATTCTCCTTTATCAAAATTGTTTTACCTATTCTAGTTTGGTTCCCTTTCTAGACAGATGTTAGAATAATCTTGTATATGTCTATTAAAATATTGCTATAATTTTCACAGGAATTGCCTTGAACCTGTGTGTCATTTTGTGGAGAAACACTATATTATACCGAGTCTTCTAATCCTTGAACACATTATACATCTGCATTTATTTAGATTTTCTTTGACTTATTTTATCAGCACTGCATAGTTTTTTTCATACAGCTCATGTACATCATGTTTTGTTAGGCTTACACCTAAGTATTTGGGGTATTTTTGAGCAGTTGTAAATGGTATTGCATTTTTAGTGTCCACATGTTCATTGCTAGTATAGAGAAGTGCAATTAATATTGTACGTTTATACATTTTGCTGCAACCTTGTTGTACTCATTTATTCGTCAGGGGAGTTTTTATTCTGTTTTGTTTTTGTTTGTATATTCCCTAAGAATACATGTAGACAATCTATGTGGATAATCCTCTATGTACATGCATCTGAAAATTTTCTATTTTCTATTAGAATTTTCTATCCCAGTTTTTATTGGAATTTCCTATGTAGACATATTTACAAATAGTGAACATTTTATTGCTTCCTTTCTGATATGTCTGTGTTTTATTTCCTTTCCTTGCCTTATTGCACTGGCTAGAAGTTCCAAGACTAAGAAGACAGGAGTTGTGAGAGTGGACACCTTTGCCTCATTTCTTATCTGAAGGGGAAAGCAGTTAGTCTTTCACATTTTAGCATAAAACTAGCTGTGGGTTTTGTAGAGGCTCTTTTTGAAGTTGAGGAAATTGCCCTCTTTTCTTACTTTTTTCTGAGAATTTTTGTCATAAATGAGTGTTGAATTTCATCAAATGCTTTTTCTGCATTAAATGATATCATCATATGACTTTTCTTCTTTAGCCTGTTAATTTGGTGGATTACACTGAGTGTTTTAAATATATGTCCAGCCTTGCATGGAGTAAACCACACTTGGTAATGTTGTATAATTCTTTTAATATATTATTGAATTTTAATTGTTAATATTTTGTTAATATTTAAAATATTAAAATTAATATTAAAATGTTTGCATACATATTTACAAGGAATGTTCGTCTGTAGATTTACTTTTTTGTACTTTGTCTGGTTTTGGTATCAGGGTAACTTTAGCTCATAAAATGAAATGGGAAGCATTCACACCTCTTCTATTATGTGGAAGAGATTACGTAGAATTAGTGTTAATTTTTCTTTGTATTTTTATAGCATTTTCTGTTGTAATCATCTGGGTCTGAAGGTGTCTTTTGTTTCAGTTTTTAAATTACAAATTAAATTTTTAAAGATTTATAGGACTATTTATCTATTTCATATTAGATTAATTGGGGTGATTGTGTTTTTCAAGGAAGTGGCACATTTCATCTGGTTGGCAGATGGATTTGTGTAGAGTTGATCATAGAATAGTCCATTATTATCCTTTTGAATTCCTTTATAGTAGTAATTTTTCTTCCCTCCTTTTTTCCTTCCGTATCATACTAGAGGTTCATTCCATTTATTGATCTTTTCAAAGAATCAACTATTTGATTTTTCTCTATTGTTTTTCTTTTATCAGTTTCATTGATTTATATTTTTACTTTATTATTTCCCATTTATGGCTGCTGTGAGTTTATTTTGCTCTTCTAGCTTCTTAAAGTGATTTGATTGGTTTCAGCCTCTTTCTCTTTTCTAATGTATGCATTTGATGCTACATTTAGTGCCATAAATGTTCTTCTCAGGACTGCTTTCTCTGCATTCCACAAGTTTTAATATGTTGTAGTTTTTAATTTTCACTTAGTTCAATGTACTTTAAAGTTTACCTTGAGACTTCCTCTTTGACTCATGGATTATTTAGATTCTGATGAGAAATCCATTGTCATTTGAATTGTTTTTCACCTATAGGATAATTGTGATATTTCTCTGGTTGTTCTAAAGATTTTTAAATTTTTCTTTAGTTGTCAGGAATTTAATTATGATGTCAATGTGGATTTCTTTGGGTTCATCCTGTTTGGGGTTTACTCACCTCTTGAACATAGGATTATGTGTCTTGTCAAATTTGGGAAATTTTCAGCCATCGTTGTTTCAAGTACTTTTTCAGGCCCATCCTCTATATCTTCTCTTTTGGGACTTCAATGACATGCATATTAAACCTTCTTGTAGTCCCACACTGAGGCTCTATTCTGTCATTATTTTAGTCTGTTTAGTCAGATTGGGTTATTTCTATTGCTCTATGTTCCAGTTCACTGGTTCTTTCCTCTGTCCCTTCAGTTCTGGTCTTGAGCTCTTTCACTACACTTTTTATTTTGTTATTCTATTTTTTACTCCTAAACTGTCCATTTGGTGCTTCTCTATATTTCTTTGCTGAGACCGTCTATTTCTTTGCTGAAGTTTTCTATTTTTCATTTGTTTTCATAACAGGCAATTGAAGCATTGCTCATGAGTGCTTTAAAATCTTTGTTAGATAATTCCAGCATTTTTCTCTTCATGGTATGGCCATCAATTAATCGTTTTTTGTAAAATTCAGTTTGAGATCTTCCTGGTTCTTTGTATAAAGATTTTGAATTATATCTTGTACATTTAAAAATTGCGTTAGGAAGCTCCAGACCTTATTTAAATCTTCTGTTTTAGCAGGCTTCCTCTGACAGTGTTCTGGTTGGGAATGGGGGACAAGACCTCATTACTGCCCAATGGGGATGGAAGATCAGATTCGCTCCTCAAGTTCCACTGACACCCAGGAAGTGTGTACTGCTGTGGGGCTGGGAGGATTGCAGCTGCCACGTGGTTTCCAATGACACTGCAGCGGGGTTGTCTTGTCTCTGCTGGATAATAATGAAAGTCCTAAGTCTCCACTGGGCCATTTTAGCGGCGGGGGAGTAACTTCTTGTTGCTGTCAGGTGGGCTGGAAGTCCAGGTGCCCATCTGCTCTACTCTGACTCCATGGGCGTCGGGGTGCGCTTCCAGTGACAGGAATGGGATTTCCAGCACCCTTGGCATTCTGTGCTGCTGCTCTGCAGCTTCACAAGTGCGGACGTCTAGGTTTTCTATGTGGTCTTTGCTGGCATGGCTGTGTGGGGCACATAATTTTTTCTGTGGTGTTTGGCTGGAGTAGGGCCATTGTTGTCTAATGTTTTATATTTTCCTCGGTTGCCCGTGTCCTTTTCCTTTAGCTAGAGAGGCCAGGCTTTGGTTGGGTGTTTCTTTCTGTATCCATCAGCACTTCTGGGCTGCCAGCTTCTTTAGCTTCCAGTCTTGGATACAAGAGGCAAAAAGAAAACAGAACTCACTACCATGTCCTGAGATTCTTAGATGGTCTGCCTTCTCTTCACCTTGCAGAGTCTTCTTGTTTTATATATAGTGTTCAGGGTTTTTAGTTGTACTTTGTGTGACAAATAGAAAATAGTACATCTACTCCATCTTCCCAGAAGTGGAAGTAGACAATAGTTATTTACAAACAAAAGTATTCAAACATTTTGACCCTGTAACTCCATTTCCTGAAATGTAATGTGAAAAATATCTAATATATGCACAAAATATTCACAGTTTGTTATTTTAATAATGGCAAAAGTTAGAAATAAACAAGTACCAGTAATAAGACATTTGTAACATACATATAGTAGAATACAGTACAACTGTATAAGTTGTAATTCTAGATTTCTTCACATTATACAGAAATATATTCAAGATATTTACTGAGTGACTACAAAGTAATTACAAATAGGATGCACAGAATGAACTTCTTTATAGAAAATAATGTAATAAGTATGTATATAAGCATGCAAGCAATTTTTATTTATGTACGGAGAGCCTCCTTAATCCAGTTCTCTGTCTATTCTGTGGCTACATCTGAGCAGAAGCTAAACTTGGCTGAAGAAAAAATTCCAGTGTTTTTGAGCATATATATTGAGTGTATACGCTGAGTGCATACAGACCACATACCTCATCTGTTGCCTGGCGGTCTCATTATATACCCTGTTCCTCATATCAATTCATACATTTTATATTTAACTGTTTCCTTCTCTTCACTTTCAGCAGTTGACTTTGCTTCTGAGTTACTCAGTAAAGGAAACTTTCTTAAGTTCTCATCATCAAATCGACCAGTCTACCCACCTTGTCTTCCCCCTTCTCACAATGAACTGTTGGTTCTTCTCTGTCAGTTAAATTTTATCACAGGATCCTGTGCTCTTTCATCTGCTCCAGATTGTTCCAGAAATTGCTCAGTTTTCTGACACCTTTAGTCTTCCTTTCTGTAGTGAAGCCATTCCCTTCCAGAACTGATAGATCTGTCTCCAAAATCCTAATTCTGTCAAAATCCTCAAGAATTATCTGTCTCAGTCTCCATGCCTTCACTTTTCATTTTCTCTTGATGCATTTCCAGTCACACGTTCATACCCATTGAAACAAACATTTACAGCCAATGATATGAATAATTTCTATACCTCACCTCTCCGGATCGCAAATGGGCAGTTGCTCTTCCTCCTACCAGGTTTTACATCGACATCACATCAGCATTCGTTCACTTCCAAGCTCCCCGTCCTCGTACTCTTTCTTTTTTCTTTTTTTTTTTTGGCGGTATGCAGGCCTCTCACCGCTGTGGCCTCTCCTGTTGCGGAGCACAGGCTCCGGACGCGCAGGCTCCGGACGCGCAGGCTAAGTGGCCATGGCTCATGGGCCCAGCCACTCTGCAGCATGTGGGATCTTCCCGGACTGAGGCACGAACCCGTGTCCCCTGCATCGGCAGGCGGACTCTCAACCACTGCGCCACAAGGGAAGCCCCTCATACTCTTTCTAAACTTGGCTTTCAGGAGAATATACATACATGGTTTTCTTCTTTCTGCACTTCCTATTCCTTTTCAGTGGGTGTTCATGGAATTAATTAATTTTTCCTGAATTTCAGGATGGTGGCACATCCTGGGCCATTCCTCAGAACTCCTCTCGGCCTCTCCTCAGTTTCTAGAAGACCCCCTCTGGACCCAGAGTCTTTCTTCTGGGTCCAAAGGTGTAGGTTATTAGTGGATGAAATTATCCAGGTGTGTGAGGTTTGTCCCCATGGGGATGCAACTAAGGCTCAGAATTATACAGGTGTGACCTCCTGACCATTGGGTTGGGACGTCCGTGTCTCCTGAAGCAAGCAGAGCTAACACTTTTCTGCCGCTCTTCATGCTTCTCTTCGTGAAGACTGTGATTCTTGCTTCATCTCCACAGAGATACAGGCAGTCAAAACACATGGGTGCCAAACCTCTAAGCAAATCTTGATTTTCAATCGGAAGTTAGAATTTTTCATAAACTCCTGAATTAGATAACTCATGTGTGGTGTACAGTTTTATTTCAGATAATAACATTTGCTGCAATAAAATCTACTTATCAGTAAATATAACTTCTCTTTCTTTTTTTCATCTCAAATCTTTATGTTGTGACTCAAACTGAATTATTCATAATTTTAAAAACAACATAATGTTTGGGCGTATTTGTTGTAATTTAAAACAGCAATTTAGATGGAAAGAAAATACTTCTCCTTATTCTTCATTTTAGCATAAAAGTACACAATTAATCTTGGTTTCGCTTTATATGACTGTTTAGCAGTGATGCTTTCCCATCCATTTACACATTTATCTCAACATGTATTCTGTAATTTTTATTTTTACTTTTTTTTGTTAGAAATTTAGCCCTTGGGCAAAATAAGGAAGTAGTTACTTTTTGTCAAAATGTTGCAAGACGGTAGCTCTGGGTTTGCAAAGGAGACTCATCAGGCCTGTATGTCTTCTATTCCTAGCGTTATTTTACTTATCCCGAGAGCCCTTAGAAGACGAAGCTTATCATCAGTGGACTCACTGTTATACTTCTAATCTTAACAGAAGTTTTGGATATGTGGTGTTGTAAATGAGATACATTATTTGAAAAAATGCACAAGTGAAAAGCTGTATAAACCCTTTCCTTTGATATATAGCCATTTAAATGGCTAATTTTATTGAAGTGCAAAGGGACTATGACTGTGCACCTCTGATCATTAGTAACAGCACCTCTTAACTCAGCACAGTGGAAATCTTAGCTTTAATGAGAAAACAGCCTTTTTATAGCATCTCTCCAGAAAGAGGTTCAAAGTGTGCTCATACGTCTGGATTTCTTTGTGGATACAACCTGGATATTAGACAGTTTCGGGCTTCACATTTTACCATTTACCAGAGTTGAGAAGTGAAAAATTTGTTACTAGAGAAATTTGGACAAATAATTTTGTAATGAGTTTTTCATAGCGTGACTTAGCATATATTTATATTGTAGTAAAAACTACCTGGTCCCTGTACAAAAGCTTTTGTATGAAGAAGGATGTGACAACAAAGACAAGTAATATATTATCACTGGGAATATGATATTAACTAAAGAATCCACTGTGGTAAAAATTTTGCCTGACCCTAGTGGAAGCAAGAATGGATTGAAATAGCCTAAAGTGTGAAATAAGGATTAGTTAAGGTGTATTTAACTACTTTCTCTTGTTCTACTAGAATTTTCCTAACTTATTTTGGTGCCTATCATCTTCATTAAAAAAAAAACAAACATTTTTTTTTCATATATCAGAGTTTGAAGTCCCAGGAATCAACCTCTGACATAGATGAGCTAAAAAAAGCATGTGCTTTTGTGTGAAGTCATGTAGAAGGGAGAGAATGGAGCAGAGCTGGGCTGAGGGAGAAGTTGGGCTGCAATCCAGGCTGACAGTCAGCAAGGGAGCCTAGGGTAGATGACCCTTCAGAGGTGGCCCAACCTGGTCCTGTTGGATCCCCGTTGACCTTTCATGAGACATAGATGCCCAGGGGGGAACATAGCCTCGGGAGAGGCATTTGTTTTCAGCTGAGGCAATATCTGGGACTGTTTGGGAAGCCCTAAGAGATCTTGCTCTTAAGACCTTCAGCAGAGTGGATGAGGCCCCCCCATGTTACAGAAGGTAGTCCACTTTACTCAGGGTCTGCTGATCGCAAATGTTAATCATTCACAGGGGCATGGAGACTGTGGTTTGACCAAACAGCTGGGAACCATAGCCTACCTAGGTTGGTGCTTAGAATTAACCATCACAGGCATTGTTGTACCTTCTTTGTGGTGAGAGGCACATGATTCAATCATTTCTCCCTTACTTTTTTTAAAAAAATCTATTTATTTATTTATTTTTGGCTGTGTGGGGTCTTCATTACTGTGCGTGGGCTTTCTCTAGTTGTGGCGAGCAGGGGCTACTCTTCATTGCGGTGCACCAGCTTCTCATTGTGGTGGCTTCTCTTGTTGTGGAGCACGGGCTCTAAGCACACAGGCTTCAGTAGTTGTGGCACTCAGGCTCAGTAGTTGTGGCTCACGGGCTCCAGAGAACAGGCTCAGTAGTTGTGGTGCATGGGCTTAGTTACTCTGCGACATGTGGGATCTTCCTGGACCAGGACTTGAAGCTGTGTCCCCTGCATTGGCAGGTGGATTCTTAACCACTGTACTACCAGGGAAGTCCCTCTCCCTTACTTTTGATAATGTGCTCCAGCGTGCCCCTGACACTGAACACCTAAATTTTGCCAACGTGGCACCACCCGAAATATGCATGGGGTAAGTGTCCTACCCTTTGGGACACATCTGTCTCACTGTGGCCTCCAATGTGTTTTTGTGATCTATTAGCATGATGCCATCAATTCAGTGGATTCACATGATATTCAGTAGGGTTATCAGGAAATTCAGGTCTCTCCAGACGACATTATGGCAGAGGGTTGGATATTAAACCCAGCCTTGGAGCGGAACTCACAATGTGTACTGTTGTTTTATTCATGTGGATGTGAACTCGTTCTGATGCCTTTCTTTGATTGCAGCCGTGTAATCTGTGTTAACCTGCTCTAGCAAAGACAGCGCCAGGTGTGGCAGCTGCTCCCTGGTTAAGCGTGCGGACGTATGCTGCCGTGCTCCAAGCCCCACGTGTGTTTCGCAGGATCTGACTGGTAATTTAAGTGGCAAACTGACAGGCACCACCCTATACCCTTTATGTCTGTAAGGGTGTCCAAGGGAGAGAATACTGCTGCTGATTTACGGTCTTGGCTACACTGGGGTGAGGGAGGGCAAGTTTCATAAGCTTCTACTTGGTCTTCTATATATAATAGCTTTTAAGCCACCAGGTGAAGACCCAACATGGAAAGGGTGACATACTCAAAAACATATCTATTCTGTTTGCTCATTTAGGAACTGAAGAGCTAGCCGTCAGGTAGGTCTGTGGACTGAGTGGGCCTGTGGTAGACGGAGCTTAGCCAGCACTTCATCTGTTGCCTGGTCCCCATATGCCGTCAGTGCAGAAGGGAGGAATGAAGATGTTTCAGGTGTCCGAGTATGAATGCTGACACAGACCAGTGTGTCCAGTGGTGCCCTCAAGTAATTATTGGGTGTCCCCTTTTCCCTAGGGCCATTAACTTTTGTCTATGCAGATTCTCCCTGTCCTTCGAGAAATGATTTTAATCCTATACTGTTCATGAATTTTGAAATTTTATAATATATCTGAGTCTTAGTTTCATCATCAGGTAAACAAAAATATTAGAGCAAGAAAATAGCTAGATTTCTTGTGTCTCTAACTCTTTAAATAATATTTTTAATCTACCATGTCTTGTAGCTAGATTAATGCAGATTACATAGAATGCATTTGATAAATATGTGATATTTTAAGAGCTTAAATTGTTAGGAGATGCATTTAACTAGGTTATCAACTTGAAAGATGCAAATATTCCTCAAAATAATATAATAAATGCTTAAAAACATCATGAAATATTGAAATATTTAAGATTAAAGCATTCATATAAGATCAGATTTGTTACATTACCAAAAAAAGAAAATCTCTTCTTTATGGGTTTCCCGATGTTGGGGAAAAAATCCTCAGATATGCAGTTCATCTGCATTTAAGTTCTCCAGGAAATTTATCTGTGTTATAAAGCATGCAATTCTGAAGATGCTACCATTTGTATATCATTTTTCCCAGGAAGTAGCAGATTGTCCCCTAACAAATAAAATTTATAAATGTGAAATGTATTCCTACTGGAAAAACAATGGGGGAGGGGTAGGTGTGTAGAACCCCATATTCAAAAAGATGCTTTCAAAGTACATTTTAAAAACCAAATTAAGTCTCTAAAACCTGGGAAACGTTTATTTACTACTTTTGGGAGAACAGAATTTTGTAATTTTTCATACAAAACCTTACTACTTGTCTCAAGTTGGCTGTCATTTCAAAGTGCCAGATATAATGGCAGATTCCACATTGGAGGACATTCCTTACTTTAGAGTAAGAATCTCTGCTTTATTTTTTTCCTCATAGATCCAGAAACAAATGTATTTTATGAAATACAGTTATAATTTAGCAGTATTTTTAGTTTATATAAAAACATTCAAAATAATATTTTGCTCAGAGTTTAGGATGTAAATTATCAAGAGTCCTTGTGGTATTAAAATATTCTCACATACACTGTGAAATCTAACCTTTTCGTGGAAGCAACATCTACCATTTTGTAGTGCATCTCCAGTTATTTCATTAGGGTGATCCAGGTCTTTAGTATTATGAGTGACTTTACAAACAGAAAAGTCTTTTGTCTTTTTTTAGATGTGTATCTTAATGCTTTCCTTCAAGACTACCAGAGCCCACGGACAATCATAAGGATCATTATAAATTTACCATTGGATAGAAAGTGAAGGCCAGGCAGCGTTGTAGAAGGGGTTGAGGCAATATTTTTTAACCCAGGATTTTCTACTTTTTCTTGAACATGGGTCCCAAAGGAAAATATACATGTCAAAACAAAGCAGGTAGAAGCAAAAGAATTCACACACACAGAGATTTAACGGCAGGGGGATTCAGCACTGCCCCTAGGCATGTTCGCCTGGGAGTGGTAACGACTGGGTAAGAAACAAGAGCAGGAGACATTTGTTGTTGCTCAAGGAACAAGAGAAGACCTGGGAACCTGCCTCAGTTCAGTCGAGGCGAGTAACAAGTGAATGCAGTTTTTGTTTACTTACGTAAATCTTTATACATCACCATGTAAAGATTACAAGATCCCAGAAAGAACACAGCATATGAGAGGGGAGAAAATCAAACCGGAAGAAGAGATATTAGCGTCGCAAGGGACCTTAAATGCACTGAAGTCCGATTTCCTACTGGATGTCAGCATTTAACGTTATGGATTTTGTCAAGTGGCTGAGTCAGTGTTTATCACTGATGGACACACCCTTTGCTTTAGACATATTTTCTAGATCTGAAATTTGAGATATACTTATGCATTAATAGAAAACTGTAATCCTTCTGCTATATGATTAATCTTCCAATTTTTGAAACTGACTCACAAAAGTTCCTTTCTCCTTCCTCATCATCTTCTGGAAGCTACGCATCTCTAAATGTTAAAGCCATTCTTTAAAGGACATGAATGTGGCACAATCTGTGATATTCCACCTGGATTCCTAGTCCATAAGGACTTGATGCCCGTGCTGGCTGTACCAGCAGCAGACAGTTTTACTTTCAGCCCCTGAGGATATTGCCTCAACTGCTGAGATCCATCTTTCCCAAGGTCATGCCCTTTTGCAGAGCATTTCACATCTGCTGTTGATCAATATGGAAGTATAAAGTCTTGGGTAGCCTGCAACCGTAGGCAATTATGAAAGGCCATTATAATTCCAGAACTTCCCATGGGTTTGCTTCAGGTGATTACTGGGCCTGAATCACAGCCTGACTTCTGCTGCTGCTGCCAGGGGACCTGAGCCAGAGGAGTCGGGGGTGGGGTAATAAAACGTAGTATCCCTAGTGCTAAAGCGTTGGGCCAGCAACATGGGTATTATTAAATTTGTTCCACCAAAAATAAAAACATCAATGATAGGTGATCAAGAAGCTAATGGCAGTCTCCAGATTAAATCAGGCAAGCCAAATACCACAAAATATATGAATATTTTTTGCAAAATTATATGAAACATGAGCTTTCAAGACACTGGACGCCAGGCAATATAGGTCAGTGATCCCTGAGGGATGGGAAACAAATCAGTCGGGCCGTATGGTCACCCCAGGAGCCGACTTGAGTGAGTCTCCAGCCCATAGCACAGGGAGGGAGGAACTGGGCAGAGCTGAGAGTCCAAAGAGAACAAGGCAGCTAAAATTCACAGAACTGAGCAAAGGAGGGGAGAGAGGTACAGGGAGAAAAAAGTATGCAGCTCTGCAGATAGCCCTTTGGAAAGTTCAGCTGAAGGCTGTAAAGCACATGCATGTGAGAAAAGTACTGAAAGCCAGAGTAAGAACCACCTGAAGGATTGAGTGGGAACAGTAGTCATTCGGCACTAACACAGGGCTGAGGACAGTGCCTGCTCCCCCCCAGCCACATTGCAAGACTGCTTAATTCACGGGGCGTTAAGTAGAATGCACAGACCAGCCTTGGCTCAGTGCTGGGGAATAATTATCCCTAGACTAAATTCTGCTCTGGTAATATCTAAAGAAATATTAAAAGCAATAACAGCAAGGATCAAACTCATTGCAAGTAATTTAAATGCGTTCTCTAACAAGGCTCAAGAATATTTATAGGAATACCAAAATATACAGCCAACAACAAAGTAAAATTCACAGTAATTGACATGCTATAAAAGATTACCAGGCGTGGAAAGAAGCAGAAAATGTAATCCTTAAAGAGGAGAAAAAAAAAACCAATCAAAACCAATCTAGAATTCATACAGACGTCATTTAGCAAAAAGGAATATTAAAATAGTTACTATAATTGTATCTCACGTATTTTAAAATGAGATAGAATCATGGAAAAGAAAACATTTAAATCACAATTCAAAAGATTAAAAACAATAATGTATGCCATAAAAATATTCTGGTTAGGATATTTGGCAGATTAGATGTTGAAGAGGAAAATATTATTGAATGTGAACTCATAGCAAAAGAAACTGATGAAAATTAAACACAAATCAGGTAAGTTTTTCAAATGAAAGTGGTACATTTCTTATAATTGATGAACCTACATTGATCCATCATAATCACCCAAAGTCCATAGTTTACATTGGGACTCACTGTTAGTACTCATTCTGTGGGTTTGGACAAAGGTATTGTATAATGACATGTATCCACCATACAGGGTAGATTCACTGCCCTAAAAATCCTGTGTGCTTCACCTAGCCGTCTCCTACCCCTGAACCTCTGGCCACCATGGATCTTTTTACTGCCTCTATAGTTTTGCCTCTTCCAAAATGTCATATAGTTGGAATCATACAGTATGTAGCCTTCTTTCACTTAGGAATATGCATTTGAGTTTCGTTCATGTCTTTTCATGGCTTGATGGCTCATTTCTTTTACCTCTGAATAATATTCCATTTTCCAGTGCTTGTTTGTTTTTAAATGGTGTGGCATATATGAAAAAATGATGTAATTAAAAGGTAATGAAGGATCCTAGCAAAACCCAGAAAATCCAGTCTAGCCAAAAACATAACCCATGGGAAAAAAATTAAACCTCTTTGATTTATTCTAGAGAATAACTTAAAAGAATTTCATTTAATAAAATGGCCTTATGGCAGCCAGGAGCCCACTGGAGGAGACAGGATTAAGACTCTTGATGGTTCCTGTTGACAAATGACTACTGTTATGTTTCCTAGTATCATCTTCCAGAAAGAGAATTGCTATTGTAGTTATCTTATTCAGACACCACTAGTGTGTGGTGGCTAAACAAAATTGTACTTAAGATACAGATTTTTAGACCATAAGTAGCCACAACCAGCCATGAGGAGCTCATATAAGCCCGTCACTGAGACCCCAGGTGAATTGTATGCAACAACTGAGTGATTTTGAGGAGACAAGTGTTTCTTTCGTGGACAGAATCATTTACACAGTGAAGGGGCCAAAGTGTGGGGACAGCACCCAAGGTTGCCAGCCGTCCACCGCTACCCACTCTCCTCTCCTTCCATAGTGAAAGGACTTCCAAAAGTCTGCTGGATGCATGGATTTCACAATAAAGATGACACTTTGAGCCTTCCTTCTGAATATTCAGTCCATGGAACCAATTTCTGGTCAGTGGGACAGACACAGACGGGATCGGTGCTTCCTGAGAGGTGTCCTTTACAGGGGAAGCCTGTTCTCTCTCCACTTCCTATTTTCTTGCTGCCGGGATTGGAATTGATGGCTGCAGCTGGAGCACACATCCCAGACCATGAAGTCCCCTTGATAATAGAACTCATAGACATGATAGGCCAAACACGAAAGGCCATGTGATGCCATATTCATCAGCGCAGGAAATCTCACGTCGTTATGGGTGTCTGTTTCTTACAGCTCACTATAATCCTACTCAATAGACCAAGACAAGGCACTTGTGATTTCTGCTATAGGCAACAGGGAGCCACTGAATCATTTCAGTCAGAGAAATAGCAGAGACATACGTGTATTTTAGCAAAATCACATTGAACTGTGGAGATCTGAGTGGAGCAGCTCAGTGGTCAAGCTCACCAGTAAGAGGCATTTGCAACGAAGCAGATGAGAGATACTGAGAGACAAGTGCAGAGCTCCTTTAAGAACGTACTGTGGGCTTCCCTGGTGGCGCAGTGGTTGAGAGTCCGCCTGCCGATGCAGGGGACGCGGGTTCGTGCCCCGGTCCGGGAAGATCCCACATGCCGCGGAGCGGCTGGGCCCGTGAGCCATGGCCGCTGAGCCTGCGCGTCCGGAGCCTGTGCTGCACAACGGGAGAGGCCACAGCAGTGAGAGGCCCGCGTACCGAAAAAAAAAAAAAAAGAAAGAAAGAACGTACTGAGCTTAGGGAGCTGTGGGTAATTCCATTGGATCTTCCCAATATGCATGTGAAGCTTCTTATCAGCATGTGAGCCTAGAGGTCAGAATATGGGTGGATGAAGAGTAAAGAGTGGTGAGATCATTGCTGAAAACTACAAGTATCGATGAAATGTCCAAGCATGCTCATTTTAAGAGATGGGCAAAACCAGCAAAACACAGCGATGAAAGGGGTAGGAAAGAAGCACAAAGCCTAGAAAACCAGGAAAGGCTGTGCACATGAATCAAGATAAAAGCAGCTAATGGGAGAAAAAGAAGTAGGATATTTTAATAGGTAACATCATCATGTCAGGTGTAATAGAGAGTTCATTGACATCAAGTAGAAAACTTACCATGATTGATTTTGACAACATGGAGGACACTAGATGCAGTTTCAGAAGAATAGTTTCAGTAGATTGGTGGCATAGAAGCCAGAAATTAATAACTTCTTAGACATTTAGCATAACTTAGTGACCAGTGTGCCAGGAAAAACACTGCTATCCACTAAAGTAGACACTATGGAGATGAGCTTTAATTTTTCAGTCTTGGTGAAAGGTAGATGGAACTCTATCTCTCTTTCTTAATGATGGATTTTATAAACCCACACATTTAATAATATAGGTAATACTGCTGATGGCCAATACTTTAGAACAGTACCTGCGTACAGGGCAGAGCTCAGTATCTCACTAATACTGCCAGACACTGATGGGACTGAGACTCTTAGGGATGGTGCTGTGAAGGCAAAGGGGCAGCCATTCTCCCGGCCCCCTGTTTGCATGGGCACAGATTTCCACAGGACAGCACGGCTGGCCTGTCCCTGTGCCCCTCACCACAGAGAACTCCTAGGGTATTGGAAGAGGGGATGCAGGTTGGGGTCACTGTTGGCCCATGTCCCTCTGGTGTCATAATCTAATCTCCTAAAAGACTATCAGCATCTGGGATTTGAGACCATTCCTTCCTCTTTGCCCCAGAGCAGCATGAGGAAAGAACCCTGGTAAGCATGGCTGTTTGCAGATTCACCATTTTCCCTTTGCGCGATCTCTTGTGGTCTCCTGTAGGAGTGGGGGTGTGGGGAGGAGGGAGAAATGGTAGCTACAGCTTTCTGGGCTGATGACTGTGGATGGAACAGTGAATGCTGATCCTGGTCCTGGATCTCTGTGGGTTTCCCGAGCAGTGTGAGAAGCGGACACATAAACAGGAGATTACAACACCGTGTGAACAGTGCTTTGAGAGGGCAGCCGTCAATTACAGTGAATATTGATCACGATTTCTGGTTGAGCAGAACCTTCTGAGCACCCTTAATATTTTGGGAGAATTTTCAGCTTTATAAGTTCCAACAGCCTCAGGTAGAACCTTGAGAACTTGCTTCTTCAGCCTTCCTAAAAACTGCGACTCAAATCTTCATTCTGGGCTCCACCAATCAGAACAGTTTTTATAAGGAACCAGCTGGAAGTGAGCAAATTGAGAGAGACTCTCTGTGGGCTTCACTGTGGAATGTGGGGGGCAGTGGTGACCTCCCATATTCAGGTGTGACCAGGGAAAGTTCACAGTCTAGACCTTAGGTCTGTGGGAGCAGAAGTGGTGGGAGCAGTAGAGGTGAATCTGAGATCAATGCAAATTACAGCATCCAGTTTTCAAGGCAGCAGCAACCATAGCAGCAGTCTCTTCATCAGGCCATTTCTATGGTGTAGTTTGGAACTTTTTCCTAGAAGCATAACCTTGAACCTGTTTCTTCACTTTTCAAATGATGCCGTAAACATCTGTTGCTTAAAACAAAATGTACTTACTGACACAGGTGTATCAAACCCAGATGTTAGGGCTCAAAGTGACCTCCCTGGAGGAAGTAGTGTCTAAACAGAAAGCTAAGTTAAAACTTAAGCAAATAACAAGGGTGATAGTAATACACCTGCAGGTATAGAACACAGGTTATGAAGACCAAGAAGCCAGAAAAGACTTGATGGCATCCCAGAAATGAAATAGTATCAATATCAGTGGGGAAAAAAAGGAAATAAGATTAGGTAGTGAAAAGTGGTTAAATCTTGTAAACCACAATAAAGGTATTGATAAAAGGAAGATGAATGCAAACTCTCTAAAGGGTATTAACAACGAGAGTGATACGTTCAGATGTTTAAAAAAGAATCTCTATGACTGTTGGAAAAAGCAGTACTGAAGAAGTGGAGAGTGGGTGAGAGACTGTAGTTGTAACCTAATCAAGAAAGAAGCAACATGGACTAGGAAGTGGATGTGGGCATAAGAGTGGATTAATTTAGGAACTGTTTGGAGCTAATATAAAACAAGTCATGGTGGGCTTCCCTGCTGGCGCAGTGGTTGACAGTCCGCCTGCCGATGCAGGGGACACGGGGTCGTGCCCTGGTCTGGGAAGATCCCACATGCCGCGGAGCGGCTGGGCCCGTGAGCCATGACCGCTGAGCCTGTGCGTCTGGAGCCTGTGCTCCACAACGGGAGAGGCCACAACAGTGAGAGGCCCACGTACCGCAAAAAAAAGAAACAAAAACAAAAAAACAAGTCATGGTGATCAATTTGTTAGGTGTGTTGAAGGAGGGAGAGGAAATAAAGTAGTTACCCAAGATATTATTACCATAGATTATTAGGTACTTAGGTGGTAGTTATTGACATTTTTAACATGGCGGGGGGATGAATCAGGTTTGGAAAGGAAATGACCCTTTGAGTATGTGATCACGTGCAAGCCTATGTGATACCAAGTGGGGATGGCTTGTGGGCTTGGGAGAGAGATCTGGACATGCATTACAGTGTCTGTCTTCATGTAAATAGTAATAGAAGGCATCAACTCTTCATGTAGGGTGAGGAGGCTATAAGGAGAATATGGGGCAAAACTCTGATGAACATAGACCTTCTTACGTGGCCAACGGAAGAGGATTTTGGAAAGTAGGTGAAGGAGCTGATTGGCAGTCAGGAAGTTGGTTGTCCCAGAAGCCAAGGGAGGGAATTGCTTTACGAAAGTTGGGTGGTTAGGGGAGGTCAGAGAGAGCGGTTTCTGTGAAATGGTAAGGGTACAGCGAGTGGGATTGCAGTTTGTGCCTGACCATGGGAAATGCATGAACACAGGCACTGAATGTTGATGATTTTTAAGAAGTGTGGCTATTGAGTTGAAGGTAAAAACACAGCTTTTGGAGTGGGAGTGTGGAACCAAATGTAGTATATAAAAGGGTTCTATTTTTTCCCCATTCTTTTCTTTCAAGAATGAGATAGAATTGAATCTGTTTAAAACCTGATTGAAAGGACCCACGTAAAGGGAAAGAGAAAAAGCGGAAATTAAAGAAGAGAATAGGGCATAATAAATTACTGTCTGCATTAAAACACTCTCTAACCTACTTTCAACCAGTATGATTGGAACTACATACCACACAGTCTGCAAATATGGAGTTTCTTATAAGAAAGGTTTAATAATGAAATGTATTTGTCTTTCTAAAAATCCCATAGAAATGTCCTAATGCAAAAAAAGTCAAATTATTTTATATATGCCATCTTGTGATATAGAAATATGAAATAAATTGTAAAATGACAGTAGTAAAGAATTGTGTTAAATTGTCAGTCTTCAATGGAGTAGCATAAAGAAAAAAACATATAGTTTTAGGCTGTAATTAAAATTCATGACATCCAGTTGGGGACTGAAACCACTAAGACAATATAAAGATTTTTTCTAAAGTCCAAAACCTCACAGGTATCCTCTAAATTTCCAAAGGAGATGGAATATTTCTTAACCAGAGAATATAATTTTCAACAGGAACTTTGGGACCAAGTCTGCAGCTTGCTGATAAGAAGGACAATGAGTGGTACAGCTAAAAGTGGTTCCAGGGAATATGAACTACTTAAATTGAGCACAATATAAAATCTCAGACTATGTCAGCACATCATAAGAAAATTATTTCAGAATGTATATGCAGAGGAATTTAGGAAATAAGGTTGATGTAATAGGGGAACGGACAGAATTCAGGAGTGTAGAATAAGGTTCAAGTATCTTAAAGTGATGCCTCTATTGTCCAAATATTGCCAGTGATGTGAAATAACTTGAAGCAGTGGTGTGACTGTGAAATTGGAAATGAAATCAAGTCCTTCCTTTTTCTAAAGTAAATACATTCCGAAAGGTATACTTAACAACATGAGGAATGAGTTCCTGGGAGAAGTAAGGTGTTCAGGCTAAATACAGGATGGTGTCGTCAAAATCATTCTGTGTTTAAAATGCAGTTACTCAACCAGCATATGTGATCTACATTTATTCATGGCTTCCTTGGTGGAGGTTTAAACTAACACTTGAGTAGAATGCGATCTTGAAACATTTCAGCGTCCGATACAGCTAGTAGTTGAGACATGCTTCAACTAAGTCCTAGAAATTTAACCTAGATAACTATGCTGCTAAAATGTATACATTACCAGAAATAGTAGTGAGTTTCATGAAGGAAGGTATCTAATTACTATTTATTATCAGGAGAAAATCTCTTATTTTCCCATTCCTCATTTGAGCTTGTATTCAAATTTACGTACCTTTATGAAATGATACACTATTTTATATCTAAACTGTTGGTTTCAAGAGCTAACTTGTGAACACAGATATACAAATTTTACTTGTTAAATTATGTCATCAGAAATGGTGGAGTAAGGACCTATAAAAGTTATCTCCTTCACAGAAGACTTGAGGACAGTGGCAAAGCTTGACAGAATCAACATTTTCAGGTATCTGGAAATTAACCAAAGGCTTGTGATAATCTGGGGACCATTTTGTTTTCAAGAAGGACAGCTGAATCTCTGTAAAAAAAAAAGTGAGTTTTGCAGCATTTTAATGTGCTTTATTTCCATCCCCCCTCTCCAGCAATATGGTATCCTTGAAAACTAGGAAAGAAACCCCCTCTAGAGGAGTAAAAACAGAGCTGAATGTCTTTCAAAGTCCCATTCTCAGAGCAGTGCTATTATTTGACCTGATAGTGCCCTGGAAAATCTGCTTTCAAGGCCTTTCAATTATTTGACCTGACTTAGTATTCACTACTACCAAACGTAAAATAGATAGCTAGTGGGAAGCAGCCACATAGCACAGGGAGATCAGCTCGGTGCTTTGTGACCACCTAGAGGGGTGGGATAGGGAGGGTGGGAGGGAGACACAAGAGGGAGGGGATATGGGGATATATGTATAGCTGATTCACTTTGTTATAAAGCAGAAACTAACACACCATTGTAAACCAATTATACTCCAATAAAGATGTTAAAAAAAAAAGAAAAGCACAACCAGGTAGAAAGAATAAAGATGGAAAGGAAATACTACAGATGTGAATATCAGAACTGGAAGTGGCTATGCTTGTACCAGCCACAATAGCTGGACTTTGAGACAAAAACTGATACTACAGACAAGGATGGAAATTTTATAAGGTTAAAAGTGTCAATCTGTCAAGTAGACATGACAGTTATAAACATAGGCAGTGCTAAGAGGGAAATTTATAGCTACAAACAACTATATTAAAAAATAAGCAAGATTTCAAGTCAGTAACCTACTCTACCACCTTAAGAAGCTAGGAAAACAAAAACAAACCAAAGCAAGAATAAGGAAGCGTTAGAAATGCAAATTCTCAGGCCTCAGCCCAGACCCAGTGAGTCAGAATCTCTGGGTTGGGGCCCCACAAGCCCTCCAGATGATTCTGCTACTCAATCCCATGTGAGAAGCCCTGCTCTAAAATGACAATTTCCAATTAACTTTAGCAGACATAAGTTTATTTCCCCCTTATCACAGCACTGTGAATTGGGCAACGGTTTTTCAGAGTTTCTAATTTATAAATGACAAAACTGGGGCTCTGTGGTTTTGTGATGTGCCCAGATGGACAAGCTGGGATTTTGGCTGAATCTGTGTCTGCTGGGCCATTGTTCTTGGTGTTATGAATCAGAGGCTCACAGAAAGATGTAGTGCGGTTCTCAGTGAGTCTCGCGTATCCCCCGCATTCGTCTAGAAGCCCCACATTTTCTAGGTCACTCTGTTAATTCTGTATGCATTCGTTCTTGTCTAGTAAGTTTGTTTCCTCAGAAAAGGAATAAAGTGATAGATCCATAGACAGATAGCCATTGGGTATTAAATTACTACATCTGAGATATTGAATTTTGATTAGAAACTGCTCATTATTCTAAATAATTTTCTATTTTTGATTTTCCTTGTGATTGCCTGTATTAGCATAGCAGCTTAACTGGTGTAAAAAAATATTCAATACTCAGTTGCTTAAAAAAATGGAAAATTTTGTTCTCTCAAGGCACATCCCAATGAAGGCTATTCAGCCTATAGATTTCCTTCTCTGGTTCAAGGCAGCTGCCCTAAAAATTCTCAGTAACTCCCAGCTAGTAGAAGGAAGGGGCAAGACATGCATATATATTCCTTTATCAGTGACCTAACCCAGAAACAGTGGTCATATCCATGCTGCTCCAATTCCATTGGCAAGCATTTTGTCACAGGGCCACACCCAGTTGCCACAGAGACTATGAGATGTGGTCTCCAGCTATGGGTATGTCCTAAGCTCAAACTCAGAGGGGTGGATGGATGTTAGTAGAAAATGTAGCAGTCTCTAACATCGCTTGTATTTCTTAGGTTAAATAAGTTGTTTCAAGGTAATTCCACATTTGACTCTTTTTCTATCAAAACCTATAGAAGTCAGTATTTTGGTTAAGTACTATTTCTTAGCTACCTTTCCAGTTTGAGAGATTGAAAACAATCATAACTTTTGAGTTGCAAAGAACAATAGAAATTCCCGAATCCATCTGCCTCATCATTTGGGTGAAAACCCTGAAACACAAGTGGAGAAGAACATTGACAAAGTTTACTTAGTCGATAGCAAAGTTGGGTGAGCATCTGTGTGACCTGTCTCCTAGATGTGGCCAAGCTTTTTCAGTTGCCCATGTTGACATTTCAGAAATAAGGATTTCAGAATATTCAGAAATAGTCTGTGGAATATGTTCTTTGGAGGGATGAGAGCAGATAAGGGAAGTAATTGAAAAATCCAGTGTATGAGAGTAATAAATGCTGTAGCTTTCAGAATATAAACCAGAATGTATGATTTCATTTCCTTTGAAGTTCAAGTGTAAGCTCCTTTAAAACACTTCTCTACCTTACGTCTTCAAGGAAAAGTTCACAAGAGCTTGTTGAACAGGTCAGTTACATAATATTTTGCATTGTTTTGGCTAAATCGAGAGGGGTGAATATTTTTTAGCGATGACACTGCACTTATTAGTCACACAATTAGGTACAATGTGTGGTAATTAATATAAACTATACTTGATGTGCTGATTTTTCTTTTTCACTCTTTGCATAAAGTGCTGCTTTTTGTAACCAAAACGTAGCCTAGTAATTTCAACCAATGTTATGTAGCTGTCATATTTACATCGCTATGTAAGTTATGAATTCATATCTCCATTAAAGGAAAAACATGATTTCTGACCTGAAGCATTCACATTTATTTAAGACATTACAAGTTCACAAGTAAAAACATATATTTAACTCTTTTGTACCCTCCTATAGTACACTTATTAATTGAGGTCCTAATGGCAATTGTGTGCTAGGCTTGGTTTTTTTAAAAACCTTTAAGCACATAATGGGGAGAGTCCAAAGATTCACTGCTTTCTAATTCAACTGATGTTTTTGTAAGTTATTACCCAGCTGCTGTTCATTGGAGCAGGTGTTATAAACCAGGCATGAAATGGTCAAGGTTGAGTTTAGAACTCAGCAAGTCAGTGTAGCAAAAATGTGAGTACAGCCCGTCAGTCTACTATTTTTTAAATGCCCTGAGCAGTTCAATGTAACTGCTCTTTTTTTGAGTGTTCTCTGCATGTGAGGACAGTGCCAAGTGTGAAGGTGACGAAGAGGAGAAGGGCATTCCTGTCGTGCCCTCCAAATCTCGGGCAGTAGCACTCCTGTTCATGTATTGTGTCGTAAAGTTCTACCTTTACCTCTCAGAATTCTAAACATGTGCAAACATTGTTTACTAAATATACACGCCTCTGAGAAATTTTCAAATAATAATAGTAAAAGTAGAGGAATGTATCAATAGTGTGAAAATCATTATTTCCAAATATTTCATGAAAGTGTGGATGAGTTCTAAAATAGCATGTCTCTGACAAGACTAATGCTAATTGAGAAAAAGAAGAAGAAGAAATAAGAAGAAAGAAAGGATTAGAAAAGAGATAAGGCCATGTAGAAGTCACACAGAAGATACGGAAGATATTCCAGCAAGGGAATTTGCACTAATATAATTTTAGTTCTAGAGAAATAGCATTACGTCGTTACATATGTAAGTTAGTAACATTTTAAATTCATGTCTGTAACACGATTTTTTTTTTTTTTTTTTTTTTGCGGTACGTGGGCCTCTCACTGTTGTGGCCTCTCCCGTTGCGGAGCACAGGCTCCGGACGCGCAGGCTCAGCGGCCATGGCTCACGGGCCCAGCCGCTCCGCGGCATGTGGGATCTTCCCGGACCGGGGCACGAACCCGTGTCCCCTGCATCGGCAGGCGGACTCTCAACCACTGCGCCACCAGGGAAGCCCTATTTTTTAAATAATGAGAAGAATGCTAAGGGTAGTTGAAGTGAGCTATTAAACCAGTTGAAATTTATATACATCCTGCCTCATTGTAAAGATATAGCAATAACTACCAAAATGAGATTATATAGATAACACTGCATTGAATAAACATTTATTAAGCATTTGCCACTTATAAGATATTTCAGATTACTGAGACACACAGATGGTTAAGATGTAGTCTGTCTATTTAAAATCTCAATCCGTAAGGCAGATGAAGACTGTACAAAATGCAAATCATGAACCCAGATAAGAAGTAAAAAGTATGAGAAGAAAGGTTCAAAGCATGGGCATTAAGAAAAGCTCCAGACGTGTTTGATAAAACACTCAATAACCCAATTTAAATGAAGCATGGGCCCTGGTAGGGAAGCAGTGGACCATTAGTTTGGAAATGGATGTTGCACTTAGGAATGTCTGGAATTTTTGTTTGAAGAATACATATATTATTTATTAAACATTAAGGCTTATGAAAGTTTTCAAGCAGCAGAGTAACATGATTAAAGTTGTATTGTAGGTTATCTTCAGTGGAGAAATATTTATGGGAACTATGCACGCAAAAGCCATATGCAGAGCAGTTGCAAAAACCATATGCAGAGCAGTTGCAGTTTTCCAAGGAAATATTAAGAGGTGCCTGAGTTAATGTGATAGCAGTAAAAATGGAAAGGGGGAGTTAGATCTTGACGAGGCATGGGGTGTAGGTAGAACCAACGAATAACCTTTCCAGAGGAGATGGACGTGGTGGAGAGAAAGAAAGCAGACTGAGATTCAAGGCCAAGGGATCTTTGATTAGAGTGAATCCATTAAACCATATATGGACGTCAAGAGAAAGACTATGATTTTTGGAAGTGAGTTTTGGAATATGATTTTTGGAATATGACTTGGAAGTATGGTAAAATTTCATACCTTAACCCACTGTATAGCACAGGGAGCTCAGCTCGGTGCTCTGTGGTGACCTAGGTGGGTGGGGTGGGGGTGGGAGGGATGTCCAAGTGGGAGGGGATATATGTATACGTATAGCTGATTCACTTCACTGTACAGCAGAAACTAACACAACATTGTAAAGCAACTATACCCCAGTTTAAAAAAATGAAGGAGAATTTGGGGGTGAACGTGTAGAGGAAGGAGAGAAAGAAGAGGTCAGGTGCATGAAAGCAGCCAAATAAAAATTCTCCAGAGAGAATGAGGCTACAGGATGATTAAAACCCATGCTTGTGTTACTTTGACAGCAGTTCCTCACTCCCCACCCTCCAGTCCAGAATATCACACACACCACTGCCCTTCCTGAAATTAAGGGAGTGCTTGCCCTCCTATTAGTGAAACCACAGTATCCCAAGGGATTGAGAGACAGCCATGACGTGAACTATTTAAGAAGATGCTTGGGTCTATAGGAGACCATAGGAATGTAAGTTTCAAATGAATGCCTTGGGTGTCAGATGGCAGGAAATGGGGTTCATTCCAGCCTCACATGGAGGTCAAGGACAAATAGACTCAATTTATGCTATGGATTTCCACTACTTTTACTTTGTAGACACTAGTGAATGCAACTGAAAATTAGACTATGGAAAGTAAGAGTATCAGAATTGGGGGGAGGATGAGAAAAGTGACAGCAAATGCTATAAAGGGCAGTGGGACCTACTGTGGTGGTGAAGGACACGAGACATTTTTCTGCTCAGTTTCAAGGGAAACAATTTTATTTGTTTATCTGTTTAAGGCTGTGAATTAAAAGACAACCCATTGGCTTAAAATTCATAAGCTATTGGCTGCTTTCTGTGTGGCATCAAGGTGTTTGCCTGATGTGAGTCCCAAATAATGAGGTCTATATAGAGAATGGTATTATCAAAAGTCTCATTTTGTAGATAAATAGCATAGATCCCAGAGGTTAAGCCACTTGCCCCATGTCACACCACCTTGTAAGTGACAAGGGCAGGACTCACGCACAGAACTCAAAGCTCTCACACTATGAGAGCCTTGCTTTGGACTCTAATCTAAATGTGCTCTAGTATGGAGTCCACAGTCTATAAGTTCAAAAACTACATGAGAAAGTTAATTCAACTCTCACACTTGAAATCTACTCCTCTTTACAATAAGTCGAATCAGTGATTAGTATCTTTATAGGTCCATAAATCATAAAGAGTGACTATCTTGTTTTTCATGCTATTCAGTAAAATATTTTAGGAGGCTACTTTAAAGGAATGAGGGTAGATGGTACACAGTGACTTCATCGTCACTATTTTATGCATCACCTTTCACACATTCAAAGTAAAATTTTAAGCTTTGTTTATGTATAGACTGCCTTACAAATCAACATGGAATTTTGTAGCATTTTTTTATGAAGTAGTTTGTCTTCAGTTCCTTTTGAACTTCAGAGTATCTAGATTCTTTAGATTTTTTTTTTTTAATCATTGAAACACAAAGAATTAACCGTACTTTCTACCAAAATCCTATAAAAACCCCCTGAGGAAATCTTTAAAAATTTGACAGTTTAAATTTATTTGAATTCTGTTTAGCATTCATCACATTCACTTTTACGCTGCAGTGTAGCATAGATTAGGTTTCAAATCCCAGCCCTCCATGTTAACTGTGTGATCTCGAGCAAGTTACTGAACTTTTCTGTCCTTCAGCTTCTTCATCTTAAATGAGGATGATAATTATACTTATCTCTAAGGGTTCCTATGAGGATTAAATGAGTTAATCAAAGTAAAACATTTGGAATAATGTCTGGTAATGAAAAGATAAATCAGTTGATCTAAACCTAACCAAAACTGGCACAGACATCAGAATTACCAGTCAAATATAGTCAGTTACTCTAATTGTACTCTATATTTCAAAAAAATTAGGTAGAGACACGAAAAATATTTTTTAAACTCAATATTGATGAAAACTACCATGTGTCAGATGAAAAATACATTGGTTGAGATTAATGGTAAATAAGGCATTTCAGAGTAAAAGATTAGTGAATTTGAAGACCTGGCAATACAAACTGTCTGAAATGAAACAGAGGGTGAAAATATAAGTGAATGAAAGTTCAAAAGAGCCTAGTAAAAGGTGAAACAATTTGAGTTGCTTAATAAAGTGTCATTGAAGTCTCCAACAAAGAGAAGAGGGGGCAGAAAGAGTATTTGATAATGTAAAGATCAGTTACTTTCTAAACTGGATTAATGCAAAAGAAACACAAAGAAAGAATCAGAATCAAATTGATTAAAAATATTAATAAAAAAAAAGTCATAAAAGCAGTCCGAAAAAAAGGCACATTATATGTTCAGAGGAACAAATATAAGAATTACAGCAGATTTCTCATCAGATTCAAGTCATAAAATGTTGTTCTTTGATCACAGTGAATTTAAATTATACACCAATAATATGAAGATCTCTGGAAAACTCCCCAGTATTTGGAAACTAAATAACACATTTATAAGTAATTCATGGTTTGAAGAAGAAATCAAAAAGGAAATATGAAAATATTCTAAGGAGAATGAATAAGAAAATACAGTATATTGAACGTGTGGGATAACACTAAAGCAATTGAGTCAAAATTATAGTACTATCTGCCAATGTTAGAAAAAAAGAATATTCTCAGCCTGATGACCCATTTTGTACCTAAAGCAACAGGGAAATAAAACAAATGTGCCTAAAATTATTAGACAAAAGAAAATAATCATCACAGTAGAAAACGTAGTAGAACACTATAGAAAAAATTAATGAAACCAAAACTGGTTGTTTGAGAAGAAAAAAAAAATGGTGAAATTCTGGTCAGACTGATCAGGAAGAAAAAAAAGAGAAGAGACACAAGATATCAGGAAGATGGTATTATTAGAGAACATATCTGCAAATATTAAAAGAATAATAAGAAAGTATGATGAGAACATTTTTGCTAATAAATTCAGTAACTTAGCTGAATGGACAAATAGATAAATAACATAAAAATACAAACTTTGAAAGTTCATTCAAGAAGTAATAGATAAACTGGATAGTCCTATAGCTGTTAAATAAATTGGATTTGTACTTTAAAATGTATGTTACTTTCAGGACCTAAAGCATCTTTGGTGAAATACTCCAAAGGTTTAAAGAAGTAATAATACAAATTATACATGTGTTCTTCTAGAAAATTGAAGAGTTGGGCAAACTTACCTACTTGGAGGCCATATTATCCTGATACCAAAGTCAGACAGAAGCACTACAAAAAAAACAAAACTACAGATCAATATATCTCTTGAATATAGAAACAAAAATTCTAAACTAAATTTTAATAAATTGAATCCAATAATATATACAACAATAATATATCTTGACAAAGGGTGTTTAATCCAGTAATTCAAGGTTGGTTTAACATTAGAAAATCAATTGATATAATTCACCATATTAACAATCTAAAGAAGAAAAAATACTGTGTTATTCTCTCAATAGATGTAAATAAGCATTTGACAAAATCCAACTTTCATGTCTGATCAAAACGCCCTTCAAATTAGGAATAAAAATTTCCTTCCTCCCTTACTCAACTTCATAAAACGCACCTATGATAACTGATGTTAACATCATGCTTACTCATGAAAGACTACCTGCTTTCCTCATGATTGGAAACAAGTACACCCATTTTCACCATGTCTAGTAAACACAGGTCCTATCCAGTGCAATAATTCAAGAATAGAAAATGAATGGCATATGGATTGGAAAGAAAGAAAGAAAACTCTGAATTTATTCACAGATGACATAATCATGTATGTAGGAAAAAAGAGGAACTTATTTTAAAAGCTACTAAAACTAATAAGTGAGTGCCAGACTTTGAAGTCAATGCGGAAAAATCAGTTGTATTTTTATATAATTTCAATGAACATTTGGAAATTGAAATCAGAAAATAAAATATATTAATATCAAAAAGAAATAGTTAGGTTATATTTAATAAAATACCCTTCAAAACTTGTATGATGAAAAGTATAAAACATTACTGAAAAATGTAAATAAAGTCTAAATAAATGGAGAGATATATCATGATCATGGGTTGAAAGATTAAGTACTGCTACCACCCATTAATTCTTCACATAAGTGACAATCCCAATCCCAAGCAAAATCCTGATCTAAAAGCAAATTTGGTAGAGAATGACAGCTGTTATTTACATTTATGCAGAAAAGGAGAGAAACTACAATGAAGAAACTATTTTGAAAAATATAAACAAATTTGGAAGACACATACTACCTGATTATTAGGCATATTATAAAACTACATCAGTTGTAGCAGTGTGATATTAGCATTAGAATAGACAGAGAAATAAAGAGTTTAGAAATAGAGCACATATATAAGAGCAATTAATTTTTGACAAATGTGCTGCAGGAATTCAAGGAACAAAAGGGTAGTTTTCTCATGCAGTGATGCTGAAACTATTGGGCAAAAAATGGATCTCTCCCTTACTTTTCAATTTATAGAAAATTAACATTAATCGTATCATTGACTAAAATGTAAAATTGGAAACAATAAAGCTGCTAAAAGAAAAATAGGAGAAATATTTGTGTTTCTGGATTGAGCAAAGTTTAACGTCTATCACACAAAAAAAGTCACTAACTATGAAATAAGAAAACACAATAAACTAAACTTTGTCAAAATTAAAGACTCCCTTCAAAAAAATACTCTTAAGAAAGTGAAAAAGTGAGGAACAGACTTGCAAAACACATATCTTATATAGAAACTGCGCTCAGAATATATAACAGACTCTTCAAAAGAGAAAGGAAGAAGGAAGATGGAGGAAGAAGATAAGAGAAAGAAGGTGGCACAGAACCCAACAGAACGTGCACAAAATATGTATCTGCAGACACTTCACTGGAGATGCTCAACGTTTGTCAGAAATTAGGGAAACGAGAATTAAGACCACCATGAGAATCCACTACGTACCCACCCTCTTGAGTATGTTTTTTTTTAAAGAAAAAAAGAAACCTCACCACATTACATGCTGGAAGGGTGTGGAGCAATGGAAATTCTCGTTCGTTCCAAGTGTGAATGTAAAATGGTTCAGCCACTTTGGAAAACTGTTAGCTTCTTATAAGGATGAACATTGCTTACTCTAAAACCCAACAATCCCACACCTAGAAATTTATCTGAAAGAAATGAAAATATGTGTCTGCACAAAGACCTGTCATTTAATATGTAGCGCATTTTATTTATTATAGCATTTTTACAACCTAAACATCCATCAACTGGCAAATGGACAAATTATAATACATTCATACAATGAAACAAAACTCCACAATAAGAACTACTGATACATGCAATAGCATGGGCGAATCTCCATCATCCTGAGTGAAAGAAGCCAGACACAAAAGGCTATGTATCATACGACTTAATTTCATGGCATTCTGGACAAGACAGAACCACAGGGGCAGATACCAGATTAGTGATGCCAAAGACTGGGGATGAAGGGAGAGGACTGACTGTAAACAGAAGGAAACATCTGGGGTGACTGTTGGTGGTTACATGACCGACTGCTTATATTTGTCAAAACTCATCAAGATTTACAACTATAAATGGCAAATTTTATTTTATATAAAATCTACCTCAATAATCATTCCTAAAGTCTATGATTTTGGAATTATTTCACATGCATATGTTTCTGAAGATTCAAGGTCCTCACTATCACAAACCTTACTTTCACTTGTATTCTGGTGTTCCAAAATGATGGAGGTACCCACAGGCCTGGTTGTGCCCAAGGAGGCATCATATGCAAATTTCTTCTCCCATGTGTTCTAAAGTACTTCAAAGTGGTTAAGACACCTGCATCAGAATAAATCGAGATGTTCATTTAAAATGCAGATTCTCAGGCTCTTCCTCAGCATCTGAATCTGAATCTGTAATGGGTTCTAGAACTCTGCAATTTAAATCAGCATCTGAGGTTATTTGATGATCATTTGCATTTGATGACCACTGAGCTTGGGGAAAGACAGTAAGAAGCACCTGTCTTTTCACATGTCTTAGCGACCACGTGACATAGTGATAGGATGGGAGAAGGGAATGACCACATGTGAATCTAGCTCTCTGCCTCGTGTGGGGTCCAGTCTCTGTTCTGACATTAACTAGCTATGTGACCTTCCTTCCGATTTATCTCCTCTGTGCTGCATCATTGCCACTTATGAGGACCAAACAGGAGTTTTGAACATCTCCAGTAATCCTTCAACTCTACTGTTGCCTTGCTCATGATGCAAAAATCTACCAACTCTGAAAGCTAAGTCACACAGATATTTTACTAGACTAAGCAAACTAAACTTAAAAATCTGTCATTACGTGGATACATTAAGGCAATGTTGAAATAAATAATAGCAATAACTCAAGTCATCTTTAAACCTCATTTTTTTGATTTTTGTGTTTTTTAGGCTTAAATTAACTCAGTTATTATTTCCACCCTTTCTTTAAATTGTACTTTTTCCCCCAAATTATTTATTAATTAATTTATTTTTGGCTGCATTGGGTCTCCATTGCTGCATGCGGGCTTTTTCTAGTTGCAGCGAGCAGGGGCTACTGTTCCTTGTGGTGTGCGGGCTTCTCACTGCGGTGGCTTCTCTTTTTGTGGAGCACGGGCTCTAAGCACACAGGCTTCAGTAGTTGTGGCATGCAGGCTCAGTAGTTGTGGCTCACAGGCTCTAGAGTGCAGGCTCAGTAGTTGTGGTGCACGGGCTTAGTTGCTCTGCAGAATGTGGGATCTTCCCGGACCAGGACTCGAACCCGTGTCCCCTGCATTCGTAGGCAGATTTTTAACCACTGTGCCAGCAGGGAAGTCCCTAAATTGTACTTAGGGATAGCCAAATAAACTTAATTTGAGTTAACTTCAAACATTTCATTTTGGAAGGTGATGTTTCAGAGGGTTGACAAATCCAAGAATTCTTTAAACATCCTCTATAATTTAGGTTTATTACAGGTTAATGTGAAGTAGTGACATCCAGTGGCCAATTAGGTAAAATGCAGAACAAGTGAACTGCAGGAAAACACAACATGTAGACAAGAATGATTTTTCCTTGGAACTATAGTACAATTTCAAAGAGAAATCAAACTCTTTATATTGTTTCTTTCAGGGAATAATTTATCTGTTACAGTTTGCAATTAACTGTACAAGTTGCATGCCTCTTATTTTATCCTTTATATTTCACATCGACATTTCAGCATAGCTTCCTACAAAACCTAGCATACTCAGCCATTCAAAATTCTGATTTTTATTCTGTTCTGTACAAGTTCTCCCATCTAACTCTCCCCCTACCCACTGATCAAAATGAATTTCCCAGAACACATTCTGTTTACCAGATGGTCAGGGCTATTCACCTATGGGAGGCATGAGTTCCTTATCTGGCAAAGAGTTGCTGAGCTGTCCGCAGTCACATGACTCCATCTCTTTTCCCTGCTCTCTGCTTCTATCTCCAGAGCATTAAAAGCAGGTAGAAACTCTGAATTGAATATATCCTGTTTGACCATTTGTTTACAACTACAGCTTTGAATAGGTCCAGTCAGTACCTACATAAACATTTTGTTTCACCTGTACAACAGACATAGATTAAATTATTATCTATCACTTTGTTTCTCTCAAAAAAAGACAGTATTTCACTTTTGCATGACAGCATTCTTTTGGAGATGTTTTTTTCTTCTCAGGTAGATAACAGGTTGGGAAAAGAAAGAGTTATTGTTACAGAATCCCATTGACTCTTCTACAAGAAAATGTCACAGTTTTACTGCATAATGTCCCAGATGTGCTACAAAATATTCTGGCCACTATATAACTCAAACCTTGGAAATACGAAGATAACCTTTCAAAAGAGATTAGCCATTAGTCAATATTAATTTGTAAACTATTGGAGACCTTATAAATATACCAGATAAAATGCTGACAGATATTTTAACAATCAGTAGAGATACCCCTTTTTAAAATAATTGGGTTTGATTAGATTAACTATTTTGAAGTTGGGTTTTAACTGTGTAGCATGAACTATGTCTTTATAATTAGCATATTTAAGTAGACATGGTAAGAATTATAAACAACTTCTAGATATAAAATGTAAAGGGTAAGTAATGTTTTTAATGTTCTAGTAAAATGGTTCCTTTTATTATTTGTACGTTCCTATGTAATGTGCATTTTGCATGTAAGGAATTGAATAATAGAGGAAGGAAGAATTTAACAATCTGTTTTTTACTTAGGTGTTATACCTTTTGATCATTAGAATTATGTTACTTTAATTTGCCATTTTTGGTTTCCTAGATATATTTTAAAGGTGACCAAAATGCATATTAAACAGAATAGATCATTTTTACACAGTGTATTATCAAGACAGGAAAAGATTGTAGTAATATTGGGAAGTGCATGGTAGAAAACAGAAACTTAAAGGCTTCTTCTTGGGAGTGTGTATTGTTGTAATCTTTCTGGAGGGTAAATTTGCTGTATTTAAAAAAGTTTCAGGTGCATACCCTTTGATCTAGCAAATCTACTTTTAATGTTTTATTATGGAGAGGAATATATATATATATATATATATATATATATATGCATGTATACATAGTTGATTCTTATTATTCCTGGTACTTGTGTTCTATAAAGCTGCCAGAGACACTGGATTAGTGAACATGGCCTGGTGCTCTTAGGGGAAACATGGGGTTAGTTTCCTGCGAGCCTTTGGTCACAACATTATCATCAAATGATCAATTACATGATCTTGCTTTATGTGTGTTTCAGCTTAAAGACACTTTATTTAATATATGTTGTTGATTGATTAGCACTTAACGCACAGCCAACAACACTGCAACTCAGGCCTGAATGAAGCTGACCTAACATGTATTTTCTCTGTGAGGCATATCACAGCCTCCTTCCACTTAGGGACCCTAGAGGGCACTTTGCCACTGGGCTTGGGGTCCCCAAGAAAGTGAAATTGCATAAAATTGAGAAAAACATGTTACTAAACATACTGCAAAAGGACACTTGTTTGCATATGAGAACTGAAACTAAAAGGCAGAGCACCCCTTTATCTGACCTCATCTGGGACTGTGGGGGGGGCAACTCCAGTTCCCAGCCTCCTGTGCATACACGCAAATGAGCACAGAAGCTCTGCAAGGTTTGGTTTTGGGGTTACACATAAATTTTAGTGAGTAGATGAACTGGCAAAATGAAATCTACAAATACTAAACGTTTGCTGCAACATATGTACGTTTACATATATATGTGCATGAATATATAAAGATGTGCATCACAGTATTACCTATAATTTTAATACACCATAAATGTCTGAAGTATAAAAGTTAAATGTGCATTCCCTGAAAATACTACCCAAAATAGCATGTTGAAAAGCAACGTTAAGTTACAGGGGACCAATGCCTTGCCAGAGCCTTAGTATCTAGGAGATGGGACAGCGAAGCATGATATTTTGAGTTTGTAGAGTTTGGTTTGAAGTGGAAATTTCAGTGCAGTCTTGGTGGGATTGGGAGAGTTCCATGATTTAACAGTTTAGGGTTAGTACAAACACAGATGTGGGTTTAGGGGAGAATTTTTTGAAGGAATTCTTGAACAGTCATTTTATGGTTACTGTAAGTTTAGTCTAGTATCCCTTTATAAGGATTCTCAGAAAATTCCTGACACACAAAATAAAGTCATTATATTGGCTTTAAATCATATAATATATACATTATACATCCTAAAATCATCACATGGGCTTGGACACTGCATCCAGGTCATCAGGACTTGACTCTGCTCAGACAGGCTCCCTGTCTAATAGCTCCCAAATCAGCGTTCTTAGATTTACACCGATGATTTCTCCTTGTATAAAATTGTGTTTCACATCCAATGGAAAAAAATTAGCAGACATCTCTATTTGCTAAACTCTAGCATTACTTTAATGAGGGAGATGGTTTAAAACCCACAAATCCTACTTCAGGTGTGTCAGTGATTTAAATGACTTGCATGTTTGAACAGAATAACAAGGTCATGACCTTTATGAGAATACGAAATTTCACCTGGGAAGTTGGAGCAAGGAGTAGCTGGTGACCTGTCATTTCTATCCTAGAAGGGGCTTCCCTTGTCTTCGCAGGGTTCCCTCTTCTCAAATCTACTGTAGCTGGGCCTCCACTGCATACAAAGGGGCCCCGGTCACACAGCCAGATGTCTCTACAGCCCCCTAAGTTCAGAAATGAGGTTACTGGTGCATATGATCCATATGAAATCTATAAAAGTGGGAATAAGCAAGTTGTGTCCTACACATGGGTCCAGTGCAGGACTCCAAAGGGAACATCTTGTGAAACAAGGAGATGACGGGATGGAATGGGGCAGCTGAGAGGGATCTGGAATGGTGGGTTGAAGTGTGAGATTTAATACGCTGCATGTTACTGAAGTACTAGGTTATTACACACGCTCAATTACCAGTCCTCCGTGAAAAATGAACAGGTACTAATTCCTTGATCTGACTCTTCAGACAAGTACTCTTCGATCAATGTCCTCAGAAGTCCGGCACCCTCCAGTAGTAGGTACAGAGGGGGAGCGGCCACTGTGCTGGGGGTGAAATGCAGGTTGAAAACTCCCAGGGGTCCCATCTTATTTTAAATGCCCGTTTAATTTATGGACATGGGCCGAGCTTCAAGATAAAGTAAGCTGTATATTTAACATTCTGATTTTACAAACACAGAAACATGGACATATTAGGATGATTTTTTAAATGGTGTGGGATTAGAACTAATACAAGGAAGTGTTAGTTAATTAAAATGTTGTGTAAATAATTGTGCCTTTTTATACCAATCTTAACTTTTGTTAAAAAGGAAATGGCTAATTTCTCAGTTTACAAGGAATCACTAAAGTTTAATTTCTTAATTTTGACCACACCTAATGAAATCAAAGTAAGTGCCTTAGTATCCTACTGAGATCACCAAAAACATAAATATTCACCATTACCCTTAATAACATTCCTAACATTTGAAATAAAATGTTCTTGATGATTTATTTAATATGAATAAGGACCTGGTGTGTACCACACGTTTTCTAAATGATTAGTGTTAATTCTTTGGGTAAAATTATAAAATAATTTTGGCATCATACTCCATGTCTCTGGAGAAAAGGACAAACTATGAAGAGCTCCATCATGACTGGGCAGGTACATAAAGAACTGGTCCTGAAATGGTCTACATTTTGATCTCAGTGGAGAATATTTATGGACAAAAATTCAGTGAGCTATACATTTACTGCTAGAGCACTTAGGTACTTCACATATCTGTGGTATACTTTAGTAAAATAATTAAAAATCATAGTATTGAATTTTAGATATCAGCTCCTTGCATCTTTGAAGACACCAAAAACCAGAGAAGTTAGCAGACACTTCTCAAGACTGGAGGAGCCCGGCCAAGACTCAAACCTGGCACTTCCAGCTCAGCAGCTGTTCTTATCTTCACTCTAAATAAATCCATCCTGAAACAATCGACACTGATTTTCCTTCCTTGGCAGAGACATTGAATGACAAAGTTCTCTTTCAAGCAAACACTAAAAACCTTGAATTAAACTTTGAATGATTTCTAAAGGCCTCATGAGATTGCTATACATACGTCGGTAAATCCCAAATAGTGACAATTTTCAGGACCACAGTATTCTGTGGGCTAAGTCCTCACCCTTACCTGACATAGGTTGCTGAAACCCTAAACTGTATTGCATGCTTGCAGTTATTTCTGCATCTACCACAGGACACTCGAATCCCTGCATTCATTTAAGTTGAGCAACTTGCGTGTAAGTTATAGGCACTGTTGTTTGTTCTGGATATAGCACCACCTTTAATCCTTTTCAAGTAAAAGAAATCACACCTTTCTTAGTCCTTCTGCAATTATTACAGCATATATTTCCATTTTGTAATCTTTAAGAACTATTTTAAATTGTCTGCATTCTGGGTAATGATATTTAAAATCAGATACTTATTTTTAAGCCATGAATGTTGAGTGGAACTTTAAATCCCTTAGAAGTGCTTGTGAAGTCAAGGTTTACTGTTAAAGTTAATTTATAATAATAAAGCTTGTAATGACCTACGTGTGCTTTAATCAGTTATGCTAATTTGTTTTCTTCTTCCTTAGCTTTCTCTAAGATCTATAATCCACTGGTTTTTACTTAAAATATTAAAATCATTCCATTAAAAAATTAATTTTCCTAGTTTATTTCAGTGTAGGAGTTATTTTTATATTATTATTATATAACTATAATAACTATAATAATATAGTTATTATTATATTCTTCCTGCATTTAATGAATAACTTCAAATTTTAGTTGAATGATAAATCACTCCCCAAGCCCTACAATTTGTATAGCAGTCTAAGCACATGGCCTTTAGAGAACTTGTTGGCCCAATAAAACTGTAAAACCAGGCTCTTTTCCTAGGATATCTCATTTATTTTTAACTATGTAACTGACGGTCAGAGAGATTAGAAAACATGTGCAAATAGCCAAACAGTAGACTCAGGATCAAATCTACACCGTCTGACTCTGAGGTATTCACCTTTATATCCTGGGACAAGTAGAAAATAGATGGTGTGATCATCATGCAGAAGAAAATACAAGTGAGTTTACCTTATTTGCTATGAGGAGATGGTAGGAAATGCTAAGGCCAGCATATTTGTACCTGAAACACAATCAGCAAGATAACTTCATTACCTCTCTATCTCAATGTTCCCATCTTTGAAATGTTCTGCTCTGAGACAATTTCATCCACAAGTTTTCAGACTCAGGGAAGTTTGCCTGAGAGATCGGTGGCGTGTTCGGACTAGCAAGCACTCCGTTTTCCAGGATATTATAGGGCCCTTTGATATGAATTTCACTAAGCTTCCCTCCTCTGATGTTAGTGGCAACATGACTGGCATCATATTGATTAGGATGTCACTGTCCCTGGCATCTCCTTCAGAGATGACTCCCTCTTATATTCTGTAAATTCCCTTAACTTTCAAGGACTAACAGGCTTCTACCTCAGTACCAGCTGGCTGAGGATAAAGGGGAGTGTGTAACACCCAGCCTGCTCGTGGGAGAGCCACAGTACGTTGTCCTAGAATATTACGGTAGGAGGGCACCTCCCATGTAAGGGGATGTGGTGCTAGTGGGCATCTATGTCCACTTCCTTATTAGAATATTCATCAGATTGATTAATGTACGTGCACTTCTTCTGTGTTTTTCTTTTTATATAGAAAACATAAATTTGTTTAACACCGAGCTGTTTAAGTGGTACCAAAGATCAAAACAGTCAATTCAGTGCATCAAGATGTAAAAAGAGAAAAATTAGGTCAGAAAACGACAAGGTAGAGCAGAGTCTTCTAAAATCCAGTTACGGAGCTCAGGGCTTGTTCTGGATTCTTAGCAACAGAACATAAACCCCGCGAGGCACCTGTTCGGTCCCTGTAACATCTTGACAGTCCTAGGAATCAAGAAACTCACTTGCTGACCATGCACACTTTTCCCTACATAAATCGGTCGACTGCTTGTTTTTATTGAGTCTTTTTCTCTCTTCTCTGGCAAAAAGCCTAACCTTAGTTTGGAAAGAATTGAAGAAATGCTCCTCAAACAGTTCCAGACCGAGAAATAAGTGACTCTGACTAATTACACAGAGCCTGTCAGGCAAGCGGCTGACCTCCGCCCAGAATACTGGCGCTCAGATGAGCCTTCTGACCCGCGGCTGGTAATACAGCCAGCCCTCTTCTGCTTTCCTTGCAAATGCCATCCATGGCAGAAGAAATGGCTTTGCCTGCCCAACTTGCTATTCCACTGCAATTTCCCCCTGGGTCTGCTCAGCCAGTTCTTTTGTAAGCTGTGATTTGAGGAAGGCACATATGAGTAACTGTATGTCTGGAGGGAAAAAAAAACATGAGGACACCTTTTTACTTTTTTTCCCCCTATTTGGTCAAAGTGGAGTTTCTTTCACTTTTCAAAGGGGCTGATGTGTGTGCAGTCCTCTAATTTTCCACACCGCGGTCACTGCACTCTAGTGTGAATTTAGCCGAGCTGTATCACCCTTGTATTTGCACAGTCACTTAATGTGTCCCATAAAGCATGACAGGAGCTTCATTTGCAGAGCTGTTACGTTTCCAGGTAATGGGAGTTCTTCTTTCTGGTGCTATTTAAGAGATATCCATTTCATAAAAGTTGGTAGTTCATCAATGTCCTTGCGAAATATTCCTCCTCCTCTTGTTTGTAGGCCAGTTCCTTAGTTATGTACTGCTGTTACTTTTTACCCTGGAAAACTTTGACCTGTGCTCAAGGGTAAAAGGCAGCCTTGAGAAGGGAACCAGGGGCCGTGAGTGCACCAGTGCATCCCCCGACTCCCGACACTCACTGCCTTCACTGCAGGAGCCCGGCACACATCACTAGAAGCCTTTTCTGCACACAGAGCAGGCTGAGAGGGTGGGACCTACAGCTGGATTGTGTGAGAAAAAACATACCCAACCCAGACAAGAGGAATGCTGCTGATTGAAAAGCTGCTCGTGATATCCCTGATATACTTCCAGGGGATATTTTCCTTTCAGACATGGAAGAACTCTAGAAAGGAGAATGGTTTCCGCCAATGCGGCAGGGAACAGGCCTCTCCCACGTGGATGGAGGTCAGCAAATCCATGGGAAGATGCCAAGTAGCTTTTTATGGTTAATCTGTCACTATATTTGGCTTGTTTGGGCTAAAATTCCTTATTTTCTTCTCATCGTGTGATTGTATTTTGCTTAAATGCCCGGGAGGTGGTGGTGGTGGTGGATTTCCCCAAAGGTTGGCAGAACTTGGCCTGAGATGTTAATTACTCAAGCATTATTTGATTTGTATTCTCTAACATAACAATATTTAGACTGTGGGTAGAGGAAAGAAAATTCCTGTGGGAATTAGGGAACCCCCCCCCCCCCACCGCCAATCCCACCATTAAACTTGTATGGCTTTAGGCAAAACAATTAACCTCAGTGTTCTCAGCTGTAAAATAACAGGCTTAGAAAAAATGATTTCATCGATGCAGCCCAAAGAGAAAATGACAACTCATTCTTGCTAAATACAAAAATATAAATTTTCATCTTTAAATTTATAATTCACTGTTCAAAATAAGTGGCATCACTTTCCCCAGAACTCAGCAGTATCCTCTAAGAGCTTCAGAAATATGATCCTGTCCCTCTTTCTCGAGTTAGAAGCCTCAGGGAAAGATGGCACTGCTGGATTCCAGCAGCTGAGACTGGGACCAGCAGAGCAGCTGTGGATACATACAGTATCAAGCCCTTTTGGCTCTGAGAGGCTTAAAAGGCTTAAGGCACCTGTACACCTGGGGTTGCCGCTTCTCCGCTGGAAAGCCCCACGTTTTGGCTGTGACTCTGGCCATCAGGACCTTAATTAGGAGTTTAATGTACAGTGTAGCTAATAACTTTATCCATGACCACCTTCCAGCCCCCTCCCCCCCGGCAAGGCCCAGGGAAATGACTTGCTTCCTAACACCTCCTTCTGCTCTATATTTTCCCCCGTGTTTTCTTCCCATCCAAACAGGAAATAAAAATATAGGACAAAAATTAATAAACTGGCATTTACATTCTGACATCTTCATTTCTATGGCCGATCGTATTTCCTCTTTCATATGAGTACTGGCTAATTTTGTTTGCCCCTGCCCTCCATTTCCCCATCAAATTTATCATGCCAAGTTTATTTTATAATTTTTTGACCATTGGCCAGTCAGTATGGCAAAAGTTCTTCTTTCCTTTTTATTTGCATGGCACTACGTTCAAATCTCTTTGGAACCCTGTCTTTATGCCTTGGGTTCTGAATCTGCCTCAAGACTGTAAGTTTACTAAGGTTGTATTTGTTTAATTTATCTTTGCTCTTGATACCTCACTTCCCTGTATACTGAAGACTAACACGGGAAAAATTAGGTATATATCCCAGTTTTTTGTGTTTTTATTTTTATCTCTAATGAATGAGTTCCAAAATTTTGGATCAGTAAAAGCAAAGAAATAATAATATGGTTGAGGACACAGTGAGTACACCAATGTGAGTTGGAGGTAAGAATTCAAGTAGGGAGGTAGAAAAATAATATTTGGATCTATAAATCAAGCTTTCAATGTCAAAATAAAGACTCTTTGTAAGCCCAGTAGCCAGTGTACTGATCTCTAGAATTCACCTAATAATAGGGCAACCCAACAAATTACAAATAATTTCTTGCTGCAGTGAATTAAAAAATAATAGCATGACCCTCCAAATAATTTAGTAATTAGATCCCGTTTATTTGGGGTATAGATGAAATAATTATGGAAGATTAGCAAGGCAAGGCATGATTTTTAATTTTTTGCATCTCTTTCCTTACATCTTTTAATAAGCTGGGTTCTTGTTGGTATTATTTACATCTTTTTTTGTACTTAGAGGGGTTTTGATACATGTATACAGAGGCATAACTGACACTTAATCAAGATGTAGAATATTTCTGTCCCTCCAAGGAGTCCTCTTATGCTCCCTTGTAATTAATTCCCTCTCTCCTTGGGCCCTTACAACTACTAATCTGATCACTGTCCCTCTGGCTTTGCCTTTGCTAGATGTTGTAAATGGGCTCAGAGAGGGTGTGCCTGCCCTCTTTCACATAGCACAGTTCTTTCCCCATCAGTCCTTGCTGTAATCCTTTACATCATCCTATTCCTTTTTACTGCTGACTAATGGAGCACTATCTGCTAATCCTCTCAATAGTTTGGACATGAGATTTTCTCCCTCAGTAATTAAAAAATTGTGTGAGCATTTGAAAACAAATGTGTAGAAAACGTGTTTACTCCCTTGGTAAATATCCAGGAGCAGGCCTGCTAATTTAATAAAAAGCTGCCAGCCTCTGTTCAAGTGCGGTAAAGCATTAGGAATGGATGAGGGTTCCAGTTACTCCAAATCTGCACCAGCATTTGATGTTATTAGTGTCTGCTTTGTTTTGTTTACTTTTGTTGTTGTTGTTGTTCTTAGCTCTTCTAGTAGGTGTGAAGTGGTATTTCATGTGTGGTTTTAATTGGAATTTCCCTACTGGGTAAAGACATAGAGCATCTTTCTGTGTGCTTCTTTAGCTATTTCTATTTTTCTTTGGTGAAGCATCTCTTCAAATGTTATGCCCCCCTTCTTTCTTTCTTTATTTTTTTGGCTTCTGATCATTTAATTAGTATTTTTGAATGAATACTTTATTAGATATTAGTTTTAAAATAATTTCTCCCAGAACATATATATATATTTTTTATTTTCTTAACAGTGTCTTTCAAAGGGTGGAACTTTGTAATTTTGTCTCATTTTTTTTTCTTTTATGATATTTTATGATGTGTTTTTTTGTGTCCTCTCTAAAAAGTGTATATTTAACCCAAGATTACAAAGAAATTCTGTGTTTTGTGACAGAATTTTAAATTTTTAGGTATTTATAATCCACGAGATGATCTAGTTCAAGTTAATTTTGTGAAAGATGTGAGGAAAGGGTAGAGTTTTAAATTTTGATTATTTTTTTATACAATCATCCTTTATTGCAAAGACTATTCTTTCTCTAATAAATTGCATTGGCAACATTGACAGAAATGAACTGAATAAGATTTTACATATTTCTGTAATTTTGATTCTGTTCCATTTATATGTCTGTCCAATACCAGTACTCCATCTTGGTTAGTGTAGTGTTATTGTTATATTACAATCTTAAAATCCGGCTATTTTGGCTTTTCAGGATGTTTATTTTTCCATACAATTTTTTTAATGAATTTATTTATTTTATGTATTTTTATTTTCGGCTGCGTTGGGTCTTCGTTGCTGTGTGTGGGCTTTCTTTAGTTGCGGCGAGCAGGGGCTACTCTTCGTTGCGGTGCGCGGGCTTCTCATTGAAGTGGCTTCTCTTATTGTGGAGCACAGGCTCTAGGAGTGCGGGCTTCAGTAGTTGTGGCACGTGGGCTCAGTAGTTGTGACACACAGGCTTAGTTGCTCTGTGGCATGTGGGATCTTCCAAGGCCAGGGCTCGAACCCATGTCCCCTGCATTAGCAGGCGGATTCTCAACCACTGTGCCAGGGAAGCCCTTCCATACAATTTTTATAATTTGCTTTTCATTTGCTCAAAATCCCTGCTGAATATTTTGTTAGGATATGGGGAAATATAGGCCAACCTGAGGATAATTGACATGTTAAAAACATAGAGTCCGTCTGCCAATGCAGGGGACATGGGTTCGAGCCCTGGTCCGGGAAGATCCCACATACCGCGTAGCAACTAAGCCCGTGCGCCGCAACTACTGAGCCTGCACTCTAGAGCCCGCGAGCCACAGCTACTGAAGCCTTCACACCCTAGAGCCGTGCTCTGCAACAAGAGAAGCCACTACAATGGGAAGCCCATGCACAGTAATGAAGACCCAATGCAGCCAAAAATAAATAAATAAAATAAAAAATAAAAACATAGAGTCTTCAGATCCATAAACAAAATGTATCTCTGAATTTATTTCTGTCTTATTTAATGTATCTCATTAATATTTTATAATTTTCAGCATATGAAACTCATATATGCTTATTTAGATTTATCCCTATGCATTTCATGTTTTTTGATTATATGGTGTCATTGTTTCTTATACTCAATATCAAAATGTTTATTGCTAGTATAGATAGAACAATGGTTTGTTTTCTCTTTGATTCTGCAACCTTGCTAAACTCACTTATTAGTTCTAGTAGATACTTTGCAGATTCCTTGGGATTTTCTATATTAACAAAAATAGGTTATTTCAGAAAAAGTGTATTTTATAATTTAAACAATTTTAGTCTTTTTTTCCTTACTTTACTGGCTGGAACATCTGGTACAATGTTGAATAGAAGTGATGAGAGTGGATATCCTTTAGATTTCCAATCTCAGGGGAAAGCTTTCAGTTGTTCACCATTAATTATGATATTTACTGTCAATTTTGTGTGGACACATTTACCAAGTTGGGTGGGTTTCCTAAGATTTTATGTGAATGGGTATTGATTTTATTAAGAGCCTTTTCAGCATCTGTTGAGATTATTGTATATGCATATATACAATAATTAATTTGTATTGAGTTTGCTAATATGGTGAAAAATATCAATGTTGAAAAAAGCTTACCTTTCTGGAATAAACTCCCAATTGGTCATGATGTAATATTTAGTTTATATATGGGTGGATTTGATTTGATAATATTTTGTTAAGGACATTTACATATATGGTCATGAGTGAAATTATATGAAGTTTTCTTTCCTTGTAGTATCTTTGTCTGCTTTTGATATAAGGGTAATTCTGGTCTCATAAAATTAATTGAGAAATATTCCTTCTATTCTATTTTCTGTAAGAATTTGAATAAAATTTGTATTGTTTACCCATAAAGTAGTTGGTAGAATCACCAGCTAAGCCATCTGGGACTAGAGTTTGCTTTGAAAGAAAGTTTTTCACTAAAACTTCATTTATTCAATACATAAATGATAATTTGGCTTATTTATTTCTTCTTGAATAAGCTTTGGGAGATTGTGTCTTTAAAGTAATTTGTTCATTTTTTTCAAAATATTCTATAATCATTTCGTGTCTATGGGGAGTGTAGTGGTGGCATATCTTTAAGCTGATATTGGTAGTGTGTATTTCCTATCTTTTTCCCTATTAGACTCACTAACGTTTGTTTTTATTGTTTTCTCTATTGTTTTTCTCATTTCTATTCCATTGAGTTTTGCTCTTTTTGGCTTTCTTTCAAATGTGGTATATATATATATTGTTACCAAAAATTCATATGAAGTCCAGCAAAATGTCATTCACATTGGAGGGCATGTTCCAGCATGCTTAACTTAAACTTAATGTTAGGATTCCCTTTACCTTTATCAACTAGCAAGTCCATAAATGTTTTCAAGTTTATCTCCCACTCTTGTAAACAAGTCTTTCTAAGCCCTCCAAAAAATGTGCTAACTATTGCTTATCGGGTCTCATCAGTTTGAGATCGTCAGTGTGTGGTATCACAGTGCGGTCCTGTAGGGAGTTCAGATGATCGGACTGCTACCGTCTTGATCAGGAGCCAGTCTGGCTGCTTCCTGTCATAAACACAGTTTTATTAGGACATGGCCACGCCCCTCCGTTGTCTATCGCTGCTTTCCAGCAACAGTAGCACAGTTGACTAGGTTGACTAGTTGGGACAGAGTGTGTGGACTGACGCCCTCAAATACTTAGAATCTGATCCCTAAGAGCAAGTTTTCTGGCCCTGAGTCTACATTGTGACACAGAGTGGAAGAGTTTGCACTGTCTCAGGCAAAATGTGAAGGAGCACATGGCACCTGCCAAGTGGAAGGAAACTGTCTGATGGTCCTTGCAGAGTTGTGCAGAGGCAAACATGGCTTTCGCCATGTCAGTAATGCCAACCAATGCCAGAAAGTGTGCTGATCTGCTTCAGTAGCGTCATCACACGTGGGACAGACTCTGCAACAGAAGCTATCACCTGCTTAGGCTTGTGACACTGAACAGCCTTCTCACCGGCCTTACCATCTAGTTACTGGAGAGGCTCCTTCTGCATCTGTGAAACCCCTGGAGGTGGCACTCGTCTCTGCACTTCCTCAAGGATACAGTGCCTCCTTGGTTTTTCCTGGCAGAGAGAAGTTCAGTCCACTTCCACTTAGTTTCCCATCTAGCAGTCATCACTCCGGAGCCCCGGGGTCAGTGGGAGGACTCTGCTACTTGCCAACTACATCTATTATAATTACAAGCCACAACTATGATGCTTCCATGTGGAAGGTCTTCATTGCTGCTTAGACCCCGTGGCGTGAACCTGGACCAGATTCTCGTGTATCTCATAGTCTCTCTAGTCCTGTTTGACTTCGGAAACCTAGAGCAACTTCACGAAGGCTTGCTCTAAGTCTTCCTCAAGCAAAACCTACATCCAGTTACTAGGGAAATCATACACCGGGGAAAAGAAATGCCTGGGCCTTTTAGGGATGTTAAATATAAATATAATACTTGAAACAGGTTGATGTTAATTCCTGGAGACCCAAAGTCAAATTAGGGGACAGCAGTGGTCAGAGACAAATGAAGGTTTGACCCAAGTCTGTGGACTTCAGTGGTCCAGCAGGCATAAAGGGGCATTTTGTCCCAAGCAAGCATGAGTGTGCATCATTGTGATGCCACCACAAGCTGGGGACAGCCGGGGTTCCATTTCCCAGCAGGAAGGAGCTCTGAGACACAGTAAAGGCCAAGAACATAACCAGAACAACCCCAAATCTCCTCTTTTCATGCTGCCTTAGTCAGTGTTCAGTTAGGAAAACAGAACAGTTAGGAATTTCAAACTGAAGGGACTAACACAAGGGATGGGTTTCAGAGGTGTTAGAAGGCTTAAAAACCTGAAAAAGGATGTCACTAAGTTAACCAAAATAATAAGTGCAGGAAGACGCTATCTCTATGGTTTGGGGAAAAGTTGGGACTAAGGAAACCTAAGCTCACAGGAAAGGCTCCCACAGATTTGGTGCCCAGCCTCCCGAGGGGGGATGCGAGTCAGTTCTTCCTGCAGCTTCAGGAGCAAGGTGGTGGGAGGGGGTTAAGGAGAGGAGGGGCGAGCCCACCCTGTAGTCGCTCAGGCGTCCAGGTGGAGGTGCAGCCCAGGGCTCCTTATACCTCTGTGGGGTCTTGAGCCTCTAGGCTGAGTCCAATTCCAGGAGGTTCAAAAGAGGCTGGGCTCTGAACACAGTTGCTCCTCTTGGACCCAGCTGCTTCTCTCGGATGATGCTAGAGAAACAGGAACATAGGAAAGAACAGGCTTCTCCCCTCCCTCTGCCTGTTACTCCCCTCCCTCTGCCTGTTACTCCCCTCCTGTTGATAGAACCACCTGGGAAAGCCGTCAGGGAATGTGGTTTGCAGGGTTCACATGTCAGCGGCTCATAGAAGAGCAGTGTTCACCTCAGGGAAACAGGCATGTATTCATCAGTAGGCAACCTAAGTTGTGTTTATAAATTCTCTCTGTTTGTTGTGTGGAGAATGGGCAGCAAAGGGCAAAAATGGAAGAAAGAAGATAATTCATGGAGTTATTGCAGTGGTGAATCCGACTAATCAATAGAAGTTAGTGGGGAAATGCCGAAACTGAGGAACGTTTTTGATAAAATCATGTGAGAAGTAATATTTTGTCAGAGTTCTCAAACAGGCTAAATGCAGGATAACAGATTGCACACATATTGCCTCTTGCAGCGTATTAATGAGAGATGGTGACACTGAAGAGTCGTCTTTGTCATCTTTACAATTAAGGAGATCTGAATAATCTCCCCGTGGTGAAGCTAGCACATGAGTGCTTGCTAACGGGGCCGGATGATGCATACCTCTGCATTATACATTCCTCAGTGAGCTAGGGGGGAAAAGCACTACTTATGGAGGATAAGCAGTGCAGTCCTGAACTCAAATAGCAGTGAGACCTTTTAGAGTCTAAGCTGTGTCCAGCCTTGGATTCAGGCCTGTCTACGCATGCAGCCCTCAGAGGGGTGGGTACCACTGACATGTTTTCATGAGGAATGGAAATAATTTATCACAAAGAAGAATATTCAAAACCTAAGAATTTGACTCAATACCAGTAGCTAAAATGTTTTTGAGCCCTTATTATGTGGTATGCTCTGTGCTTAGTACTTTATGTGCATTATTTTATTTAATCTTCCCTCTTACACTCCAGCTGCTATGATTAGGCATGATTTAGAGATAAGAGTAAAGCTCGGAAAGTTTAAGTAACTTGCCTATAATCACACATACATTAAGCTTCAGAGCCAGAACTTGAACCTAGATTGACTCCAATGTCATAGATTTAAGCACCATAAGGAGGCCGCCTGCCGAATGTTGCGAATCTGCTCACCCCTCCCTATTCTCAGACCCCTGAGTAGCGTCATTTGAGAAAGACACGTTATTATGAAGAATGCAAATTTAAATGCTTCTTAGGGGACAGAAACACACACATGCACAAAAGGCAAAAGAAAATGTAACATAGATTTGGTAAATATTCCCAGTTGTGTGACCTCGGGTTAAATTGCATTTAATGCCATTATAAACAAGGTTTTTAAAGATCTCCTGAAAGGAGAACAGTGACTGACTGCACTGAAGAGGTCCTGAGACCATGACCATATATCTACAGTGCAGTGAGAGGAAGCAGGTGCTAATGTTATTTAAATGGGTCCTTTTGACTTGAGATAAATTTTCCAGCGACAGCATCTTATGCATTCAAAAGTGTTATAGTTTTAAGAGTTTAGACAGATGCAGAGGTGATGTATCCTGGAAGACTGTGTTAGGTGACTCAGAACTAGCTGTCAAAGTGATGAATGCACAGACGTCTAAAATGCATGTGGAGATTTTGAATAAAATGGTTTCATGAAACCTAAGAGTGGAAACATTTAATATTTATAACTTGCTTATTTTATATAATGTGACAAATTGTGTATGGGTAACTAAATTAAATATTAAATACTATAAGTAGACAATTTCTTACATATGTATTTAAATATATATTTAAGTTGCCCATCATATTTTTGGATATAGTCTTTCTAAAGTGCACAATTACCTTATATTCAAGGTGGTCTTATTACTGGCATTTGCACTGCCACATATTAAACTATAATATACTTGCATTATAATAAGTGTACACAAGTTCACAGGAAAAAAATAGAAACTGGCATATTTCGATTGAATTGATCAAGTTAAAGTGGTTATTGTGCTGGGAATGGGATCATGAGAGTGTTTTATTTTCTTAGGCATACTTTGTGTGTGTGAGTTTTAGGGTTTAATGGGAGGTAGAAGTGGAGATGCTTGTATATACTTTGTAAACTTTTCTACAATAAATACTGTATTTGTAGGTAAAAATTTCCTCAAGTATAATGAACTTATGTAGTTACATTATAAAACTTGCATAACATTGTTATCTTCAACCTTTGAAGCAACTGGACATACCACCAATGGGCCAGAGTTTGCTTGGGGCTTGGAGGAGATGGCAGAGATACTAACAGTGTCGCCGTGGCGACATGGCAGCCAGCATCAGCCCACACTCAGAGGGACAAGCAATCGTCTCCCTGGCTGTCTGAATTAGTCAGGGTCCTCCAGCGAAACAGAACTGTGAGGATGTGTATATTTATTTAAGAGAGATTTAGTTTAAGGAATTGGCTCACAAGAGTGTGAGGTGCAAGTCCAAAGTCTGCAGGATGTGCTGGCAGTCTGGAGACCCAGGGAGAAGTTGCAGTTCAAGTCCAAAGGCAGTCTGCTGTCAGAATTTCTTCTTTCTCAAGATCAGCCTTTGTTCTCTTAAGTCTTCAACCAATTGGATGATTCCCACCCACATTATGGAAGGCACTCTGCTGTACTCAAAATCCACCCATTTAAACGTTTATCTCATTCAAAATACCCTCACAGGAACATCTAGAATGTTTGACCATATATCTAGGCATTTGACTCAGCCAAGTTGACACATAAAATTAACCTTCATATTGTCACAGTAGGACCTATTATCGCTCTCAAAACTCAACAGGAAAAACAAATAATCCAATTACAGACTGGACAAAAGATATGAACAGAAATTTCACTAAAGAATTAGTACAGATGGCAAATAAGCACGTGAAAATGTATTTTGCATTATTAGCCATTAGGGAAATGTAAATTAGAACCACAATGAGATATCACTACACATATATCAGAATGGCTTTAAAAAAGTTAACAAACTAAATGTTTTCAAGGATTCTGTGAAACTGGAAAATGTATCATTCATTTGCTGGTGGGGATGTAAAGTGAAACAGTCATTCTGGACATAATTTGGCAGTTTTTCTTTTTAAACTAAACGTATCATATGACCCAGCCATTGCACTCCTGGGCATTCATCCCAAATCAATAAAAACTTAGGTTCATTACAACTCAATAGCAAGCCCCCCAACTAATCCAATTTAAAAATGGGCAGAGGATCTGAAAGACATTTTTCCAAGGAAGACATACAGATGACCAACAAGTACATGAAAAGATGCTCAACATCACTAATGATCAAGGAAATGCAAACTAAAACCACATTGATATATCACCTCACACCTGTTAGAGTGACTATCATCAAAAAGACAAGAAATAACAAGAGTTGGTGAGGATGTGGAGAAAAGGGAGCCCTCGTCCGCTGTTGGTGTAGATGTACACCGGTGCACCCGCTATGGAAAACAGCATAGAGATTCCTCAAAAAAGCTAAAAATAGAACTACTATATGACCTAGCAATGATACTGCTGGGTATTTATCCAAAGAAAACAACACTAACTCAAAAAGATACCGGCAACCATGTTCATTGCAGCATTATTTACAATAGCCAAGACATGGAAACAACCTAAGTGTCCGTCGATGGAAGAATGGATAAAGAAGATGTGGTATATATACAATAGAATATTACTCAGCTGTTAAAAAAAAAAGGAAATCTTGCCATTTGTGACAACATGGCTGGACCTTGAGGGCATTATGCTAAGGTAAATAAGTCAGACAGAAGAAGACAAATACCATATGATCTCACTTATATGTGAAATCTGAGAAACAAAACAAAACAATAAACAAAGCTCATAGATACAGAGAACAGATTGGTGGTTGCCAGAGGTAGGGGTTGAGGAGTGGGCAAAGTGAGTGAAAGAGTTCAAAAGGTACAAGCCTCCAGTCATAAAATAAGTCCTGGGGATGTAATATACAGCATGGCAACATAGTTAATAATACTGTATTGCATATTGGAAAGTTGCTAAGAGAATAAACCTTAAAAGTTTTCATCACACCCAAAACATATCTGTAATTATTTATGGTGATGTTAACTATCTAACATCACAACTATTATGGTGATGTTAGACTATTGTTGTGATCTCACAGTATGAACAAACACCAAATCATTATGTTGTACACCTGGAATTAATGTATATGTTATACCTCTAAAAAAGAAATGCTCAAGACCAATTCTCACATCAGACAATGCAGGTAGCCAGAACTCCAGAGACTGGCAAGCAAAACACATCTCTCAGTTTAGCAGTAGCTTAGCTACTTTCCCTGTATTTTCAAACTATGTTCAAACCAAAACCTGTACACAAATGTTCTAGCAACTTTATTTTAACAGCCCCAAACTGGAAAAACTCCAGACGTCCTTCAGCAGGTAATGGTTAACAAACCGTGGCACATCCAGACTGTGGACCATGAGTCAGCAGTGCAAAGGAACATGTTAACATACAACTGGGATGAATCTCCACAGATTATGCTGAGTGAATAAGCCAGTCTCAAAAGATTACTGTATACTTCCATCTATTTAACAGTCTTGAAAGGACAAAATTATAGAAAAAGAGAACAGATTAATGCTTTCTCAGGGTTGTAGAGGAAGGAAGGAAGGCAGGTGAAACTTTAACACCCATGACCTATAACCGAGATATCCACTATAGGACAAGCTTCATTTTCTTTGTTCAAGAGATGAATGTTGACATTTCAGCAAAAAGACTTATACTGAACTTTAATATATATAATAATAAATCTAAGAATAAAACAAAGGTAGATGAATAAACGTAAAAACAACGTAAATGTTATATGTTCCTACAAAGTAGAAATGGCAAAGATTTTAAAAATATAATGAGGAGAGAGGAGAAAATGGAAAGTTTGCTTACTGATTTTTATATATGTCCTGGTCAATTTCAAAACATAAAACTTAAAGCTAATAGGGCTTCCCTGGTGGCGCAGTGGTTGAGAGTCCGCCTGCCGATGCAGGGGACACGGGTTCGTGCCCCGGTCCGGGAAGATCCCCCATGCCGCGGAGCGGCTGGGCCCGTGAGCCATGGCCGCTGAGCCTGCGCATCCGGAGCCTGTGCTCCGCAACGGGAGAGGCCGCAACAGTGAGAGGCCCGCGTACTGCAAAAACAAACAAACAAACAAACAAAAACTTAAAGCTAATAAACTAAAGAGTATAAGCTCAACAAAGAAAAATAAACATGTTAATAGAGTGGTAATATAAAAATAACCACTGGAAAAAAATTGAGAACCTTCCTAAATACTGAAAGAAAAATCACAACAAAGAAGAGAAGTGAAAAATAAAGGTTACTCATGAAATATAAGGAAGGACAGGGTGAAAATAAAGTTGAAACATATTTTGGAAAATACTAATTTGTTACTTTGCATAATTATATGCAGACAACTTGGAAATCAAATGGATCACTTTTAGGTGTTTCAGGCTGAGGTACATGGAAGGCAAGTAGTTTATTAGAGAAATGCTGTCTGTCCACGTCGTTTAGGAAAGAGGAGGAGAAAGACAGAGGAAGGGATAGTCATGAAAGAGGTAAAGTTAAATTCAAGCAGAGTTAAGGGCAACCCAAGTGGCCCAAAGACAGCTCTCTGCTACAGGCATTCAGAATTTGAAGGAAGGGCAAACCCATTTGTAAAGAGGAATTGGGTGGGGTACCTATAGTCTCTCCCAGAAGTGTGGATACTTTAGCACAAAGAACCCGCTGCCGCAGTAAGAGGGTAGCACATCACGTCAAAGTAGAAGGTGAACTTTTCGTGGAATACCAGAATGCCTCAAAAATTTTTTAAATGCATTAAAGTATTTCACCATATCTGTATAACTTCAGAGATAAAACATTAACTTATTTCCACAGATGATGAAATAAACTTCATTAAATTTCAACACTTATATTTGTTTAAAACATCCAGTGAAATGAAAATTGAATACTTTCTTAACATCTTAATAGAACTTTGTATCTCAGTCTTAAAGCAGAAGTCTTACTTAATGGCAAAGAACTGGAGGAATTCCTAAATCAAAAGCAACAAAAGGTGCCTAATCCCACTACTCTCTAACATAGTGGAAGTAGTAAAACAGTGTGATGCTATTTTATGAATTCACTTACAAATAAAATTTTTAAAAAAGAAATTCCAAAAATAGAACACATGGCTTGCTGACAATAATTTGAAATCAAAGTGCAAAAAAAAAAGTCAGTAAATTCAGGGTTTTTTTTAAGTTGATTATAAAGAAAAACAGTAAGCATAAATTTAAAAACAAAAATATACTAAGAAAATTCAAAAGAAAAATAGAAAACTGGAAGAAAATGTTTTCAACATTTAATAGTTTCTAGTTCCTTATGTTTTAATACTTAAAAAATACTTTTATTGAGAAATACAAAATACACACCAGAGATAGACAATGTAATAAATTACAGACAGCAAATACATCAGTGTAACCACCATCTAGAAAGAAAGAAAAAAAAAGAAACAAAAGTTACTAGCAACTCAGAAGACCCCCCTGGATCCTTCTCTTAATCATTGCCCTCTCATATTCCCTGAAAGGAAACCATAATTAGGATTTTAATAGTAATCACTTCTTGCATTGAAACAAACTTTCTAACTAAGCACACAGCCCTAAAAATATATAGATATGTTATCTGTTTTCATGTTTGACCTTATTCAAAGGGAATTATGCAGTTGTATTTTTTTTTAATTTTGTTGGAGTAGAGTTGATTTACAATGTTGTGTTAGTTTCAGGTGTATGACAAAGTGAATCAGTCATACATATATCCACTCTTTTTAAGATTCTTTTCCCATATAGGCCATTACAGAGTATTGAGTAGAGTTCCCTGTGCTACACAGCAGGTCTTTGTTGATTATCTATTTTATATACAGTAGTGTATAAATCAATCCCAATCTCCCAATTTATCCCTCCCCCCTTTCCCATTGGTAGCCATAAGTTTGTTTTCTACACCTGTGAGTCTGTTTCTGCTTTGTAAACAAGTCCACTTGTACCATTTTTTAGATTCCACTCATAAGTGATATCATGTGATATTTGTCTCTATCTGGCTTACTTCACTTGGCATGGCAGTTGTATCTATTTATGCTTTGCCTCTCTTGTGTAACACTGTATTAGGTCAGATTCAAAGCACCTCTAATTCATCTGTATTACTATAAGAATTTCCACTGTGTGGCTCTACAGTGATTCATTTATTCACTTCCATCTTAGACAACAACATCAGACCTCCACGTCATGTATCCTATACACTGTACTGTATTTTCCATCCTATTGTCTCTCCATGTTTGATGCTGGATTTTCTTCTAACTAGCCTCCAATTCAGTAATTCTCTTTCAGCTGTATCTAATCAGCTATAAAATGCCTCACCAAAACCATATTTTAAGTTATTGTTTTTCAGTTTTAGATTTCTTTTTGGTTTATTTTCAATTCATTTCTGAAAGTTTCAATCTTTTATTTCCTTGAATATATTAAGCATAGGTATAATGAAGTCTGATCATTTCATGATTTGGGTCTCCTGTCAGTTTATTGCTATTGTCTACCATTTTATTTTTTGCCTTTCGATATTGTGATAATTCCTTATATGCCTTGTTATTTTTCGATTGCGTGATCTACATTGTAAATGAAACTTTAGGGGATAATTTAAGGCATAGAAAAACATTATCATTCTCAAAGAAGGATTTAAATTTGCTTCTACCTGAAACAAAAGGACCCTGGGTGGGGGCCCCTCATGGTTAGGGACCACCATGGGTAGGGGCACTCAGAAGAGCTAATTCAACATTGAATTAACCTATCTCTCCACCTCCCTTTCTTATTTTAATCTGTTCTTGCCTGTCATTAAGAGAATGCTTAGAGAGCTCAGATAATTATCACCAATTATTCTAATAAACAAAAGCAATATGAAATTTTATATTGCATATATATGGGTCAGAAGCTAATTTCTAAATGTAACCATATGGGACATGCATGCAAATAATAAATGCATTTTGATTACTTGTAATTTTTTGTTAAAAATGACTCACATTTGAAGCATCCTTAAAAGGATATTTTCAATTAAATGTGGAGATCATGAAAAAATCTTCACATGAGTCAGCATTATTAACATGTAATTTGCTGTTGTGTCTCTCATAGTATAACATACCCTACCAGCTATTACTCAAAGCTAAATTGTGGCAACATAATTTTAGGATGCTGTTAAAATGATAAGTTATTCTTTGCCTCTTATTTGCTGATTGACAGTGGTATGTTCTTAAGCTCCAAAGTCAGTCACAACTTTTTTTTTTTTTGCCAGCAGTTTTGGTGACTTTAGAATTTAGTGACATTGAGAAGTCCTCTATTAGATAGCAGAGAGTCTTTAAACCTATGTAGTAATCATAAGCTGAGGGTTACTTTGTAATATGAAAATGGTTAAATAATATTAGTGCAACTTGGAAAGTAATGTGAAAATCCACAGCTTCAAATAATGCTTCAATGTTTCCATGCACTTCCAGAACTCCAACCAGATAGATACTGTAGTTACTTTGTATTAATCTTCGAAAATGGAAGCCTCTATCATTTAGCCTTCGAGGTATGAGGTCACATGATGTATCCTTGCCCCCAACCCATTATTTGGTGACATTTCTACTTTTTAAACACCGGTCAATGCTTGGTTTTGGCCATTAGTGATACACAGCTGATAACATGTCAGGGACCTGGAGATAAGTGTGATCAGGGTATCTAAAGCCCTCGACATCTTATACAATGACCACAAAGTCCTTATATTCTTAATTGATCTGCCCTTGTTTATATACTCAAATCAATTTCCTTCTCAAGGTGATTGCCCCCCAATGATCTTTGCTGACACTTTCTTCTAGTTCTCTGTGTGGTGTGACCTGAGATTTGACTCTGTTTCTTTGCAGTCAGCCAACTGCCAGAGAAGGCAGAACTGAGAACCTGATTGATTTGTCCCTGATCAGTCAATTAAGAAGTTTTTCTATTGAATGTGTTACACAAATGAGTAAAACAAAAATGTAGAACAAGAGTGCTGATTAGAGTTGTTCAGTCCTAGAATTTAGAGACCTGACAGTCTGCTAAATCCTTCACCAAACATTTATTTGCTAAATAGAATCTAGCAAGCATGGTGAATGGCTTCCTGCTGCGTGAGAAAAGAAACAAAATGTTTCCTTCACTTATTAATAGAATGATGCGGAGTCTTTACTGTTGGTAAACGGTGAGTGCGGGTTGGCAGGTGGGAGTGTTAACAGAATGGGGCTTGTTCGGATTGATTTGTAGTGGTGTGGACATAAACAGACGTAAGCAGTTTAGCCCAGAACAGTAAGTCCTGTGGCAGTCACAGTAAAACATTGGTATACTTAGTTGTAATTATGGCTGCAAGTAAATTTAGATACAGAAGCATGACTTGGAGAGCTAGAATAACTTCCTGTATCACCTAAAAGAGAGCACAGTCCAGGGATATGAAAGTTTCCCTGTGAAGACACTGTTTAAATATTATTTAGAAAAATAAAACCTTTTATAATATCTTTGGTAATGATTGATAATAAAAGGTAAATAGCCTTATTGCCAAAGAAAATTACTGGACCCATGAGAGATTAGCCAGAAAAAAGGACTATCATTGATTGAGCTCGAATGCAACAGATTTTGATCTCTACAAGGCCATCTCCGTATCTTATTTTTGACACAGAGTAAGTATTCAGGTAACACTTGTAGAACTCTGTGTGTGTCACAGATAAAGGCTGACTTTTACTGGGATCCTAATGCATTTGACGTGCATTAGTGAAGACGGTGCTAGGTGCTGTAGCAGATCAACCTTAGAATCTCAGTGGCTCAAAACATTGGGAGTTTATTTCTGCAATTTAATGGGAATAAATATGCAAACATATGTGGCTACAGATGAACTGGAGTAAAATTAAGTTGTTTCAGAGGTGTGTAGCTGCATTCAAATGCAAGGGACAATCTTTTCATGATTATCAAAATTACCCCGAGGCTGCATTTTGAACAGTAGGAGACTGAGTGTAAGTTCTCTTGGGTTGAGCCTTCTTCCCAAACATAAGGCAAAAGACCACTAAATGTCTGCAGCTGTAGATGATTTTCCTAAAAGCACAGGGAGGGGAGTGAGGGTAATCTGTCCACTTTAAGTAATTAGTGTCAAAGACAAAAGAATAGAAAATAAATAGGTAAACGCTCTACTGATATTGCCTCTATACTGCTACTTCATTAGAATGCTCTCAAGCAATCTACCATTTTGTATTTTCATCCAATATGGAACTATCTTTCTTCTCAATATCAGTGTGGTTGAAAGTCCCTTGTGTACCTTTTAACACTTGTTTTTCATAGCCTTGGAATTCTGAATCGTTTCCTGCAAGGCAGCAGCCATGCTTTGCCCTCTGGTCGTGAGCCCTGCATGGGCAGAGGCAAGTGCCGTGTGTGTTTCTAAGTGCTGAGAAGGATGTTTCCAGAGAAAAGAAACGTTTTTGGCGAATCAGCTCTGCCTACACTGCTCTCTAATCTGCTGAATAATTGCTTAAATCTAAGGAAACAACCACCAGCTCTGAAAATGTGTCATTTCAATATCTTTGAAAGTGTAGGACTTTTTTTGGCTTGAAAATCATGAGAAACTTAACTGGTACAAACGTCAGGGAAAGAGATTATAGTGAGGCTCCGAAGTTGCCTTAGAGACACCGATGGCAGCAATAGAGCTGGAGCCTGCAGGAACCTAGCAAGTCTGACCTGCCCATCTTCTGTTTCCGTGCGTTTCTGTTTATCCGTGTTGTTCATTCTTGACCAGCTCTTTCCTGGTTTCCAGCATTCGTGGTGGAAATAATTGGTCTTGAAAATACCTCACAAGTTCTATGATCTAATCACCCAGGAAAAAAAAAAAAAAAAAAATAACCTATCTCAGACCCAGCCTCCCACTTCTGGGCTAATCAACAAAGCCGTTAAGTGGGTCACACTGTAGGAGCGTTGCAGTTCTATGGCCATTGAGAGGAGACAGAGAAGCAACCTCAGTTTCACCACAATTCCAAAACTTGAACGTACTAAGTAAGCTTAAATTTTTTTAAAAAAATATAGATAGTTTTGCTAATTGAATGAGGCAAATTGTCTAAAAAATGAGAGTTTCTTTCAGGTTGTCAAAGGGTGGGTATTTGGCTGGGGCACCAGAGTCCCTACCTTGGGATCAGATATTAAATGTATAGATAACAACTACCCCAGTATGCCCAGTTTGTAGCTACTGATTACTTGGAATGATTCTGAACAGTCTGTTGCTGTTGCCTATACATATTCCTTAGCTCCAGATTCTGACTTTGTCAATTATAGCAGAGGATTACTATGTTCTGATCAACTTCCATCTGCTATGTATGACTAATTCTGAGAAGAATTATAACAAGTCACATTTATGGAGGGTTAATTGTTTACTCAACCACCCCTATTTTTGCTCCATCCTATTTATTTTTGCATAGTATTTTCCATAATATTTTCCCTCAGTAATTCAATCCAATCCGATGAGCTTGCCACACCGTGTAAAACACTATGGTAATGTACTGTCAAATATCCTAGCATGAGAAGAGCACAATTTCTGTCACCAATGCATTTAAAGGCATTTATCAAGACAGTCTTTTATGAGGTAGATGATGATACTAAAATCTTGTATTGGTAGATTTAAAGCTATGAATTCAGATTAGAGCAAAGTAATTCTTAATAAAAAGCACTATCAAGAAGGAGATAGCCTGTTGGCATAGATGGAGTTTTATGGGACGTGCCATAAGGAAAGGTATGTTGGACTTGGCCATGTAAAGATATTTTAGGTGGTAATCTCTCATCGACTAAACTATAGGGCAGTCTTAGTAAAAGCCTAGGTTAATGAAAAGGAATTGAAAAAGATAAACCTGAATAGACAGGTAGGGCAAAATTATGGAGTCCACTGAACATAACTCTTGTGATCTTCATTCTTCAGGCTAGAGGAATCCCATCGAATTTTATGAGTGTAGAAATGCTGTATTATAAAGTGTGTGCTGCCTCCAAAACATTTCCAGAACATCAATGACATACAACAACAGATGTTTATTTTCTTAATTGGGCCTTCAAGTCAGATGTAACTCCTGGGCTTAGCTTGAATTGGAAGTCTTGGCTCCAGAAGTAAAGGTAGATTTACTTAGGTGACTAGCAGCTAACCGCCCTTTTAATGGAGGGGTCCAAAGACTAGGTGAGATAAGAAAAATATACAGTACCTCTTAAGGCCTTAGCTGTAAACTCACATATGTAACTTCTGTCCACTTCCACTGACCAAAACAAGTCACATGGCAGAGTCCAACATCAGTGGGGTGGAAAACATATTCTACTCTAGAGGGGGATGATGCAAAGTCACACATCAAAGGACATGCATACAGGGTGAGCATGAAGAACTGGGAGCAGTGGTCCAATCCACCATACGCATATGTGCAGAGCAATGCCTTAAAAGTATTTCTCTGATGGAGCAATGCCTTAGAAACATACTTGATCCATTATATGGAGCAGAGTAGCACTGGGGAGCCACTAACCATATTGCAAGTAGGAGTTCTATTCTTGGAAAACCTTTTTCAATTTATTTCAGTTCTTGAACTACTCAGGTTTTCTAATACCTTGTTATCCAATGTCAGTCATGTACTTGTCAAAGACATGAGGGGCCTGAGACTCTACCCTGCTACAAAGTCAGCATACCAGAGGGCGTGGGTCTGGTGAGCAGAGGCAAGAACTCACTACTCAGGGCTCAGCAGACTGCTGTCAGGCACAGTGTGTGGTGTGTATATGTGTGTAGATACTCGTGTGTACATAATATAAATTAGGACAAAAATTTAAGAGCTTTCAGATCATCTACACTTTATTGAAAATTTGCTGGTTTTATTGGTCATTGACAGAGTTGTATAAAAGTCTCCTACTATATTTGTAGGTTGTCTATTTTTTGTTTTAGTGTCTCAACTTTGCTTCATGTATATTGAAGTTATGGTACAATATGTATATGTATACACATTTAAAATTGTGACATCTTCCTGGTGGGCTGAACTTCTTGTCATGAAATGTCCTCTTAATCTTCAAAATCATTCCTTGCCTTGAAGTCTGATATTAATAACACACCCTTGCTTTATTTTGGTTAGGGTTCACATGGTCTATATTTTTTCATAGTTTTATTTTCAACTTGCTATGTCTCTATATTTAAGGCATGTTTCTTGTTAGTAGCATGTGCTGACTTTTATTCAGCCTGATAATGTTTGTCTTTTAATTGGATAGTTTAATCCATTTGCATTTAATACAATTACTGGAATATTTGGTTTCGACTTAATGATCTTATTTTTTGTATTTATGTCACGTGTTTTAAATTTGTTTTTCTGCCCTTCTTTTGCATTAGTTAATTTTTTTAATTTCCATTTTTTCTTTTATTAGCTCGTTAGTGATATATGCACATTATATTGTGGGTATTTATTTAAATCCTAAAAATATAGGGCTGACGTTATTTGTGGAGCAGTAGTCACCAATAGTTTCCTCTGTGTTTCCTCTGTGTTGATCTCCATCTACACATGTGACACACCTGTGGGATTCTTCCTCAGAGCCAGCAATGTTAGTGGATCCCCACACACCCACCCCCCATACCTGACCTCAAACACAGAGTCCCTAGCTTTGTGAGCATATCCAGCCCTCCGTGGACTAGCTCAGTTCAGCTTCAGTATTAAGCACTTGCTTGAGATTCAACCCCCCGGACACAGTCACAGCTCTGCCCTCCCTTCTCACCTGGATGGGGGCCTCTGAGTCCTGGCTGCCTGGGGAGTCCCAACTCCAATTTTATTTCTGCAGCCTAGGAAATTTCCCTAGGCTCCACAGACTTGTTTACTTCTTAGAAGCCTCTCTACACAGAACCATGACTCAGCAAGAGGCCGGGTGTGAAGAGCAGGTTTTATAACACCAACCTTTGTGTAGTTCTCTTTTATAACTTTGGTCCTCAAGACCTGGTTGCCCTAAAAGATCTCATTGCTTTCTAAGAAATGTTTCACTTTTGTAGACTATCTGGATTTTCTATTTGTTCTTAGCAGGCATGTTGTTTGCCACAAGCCAGAACTCCGTGTGTGTGTGTGCTTGTGTGTGTGCTTATGTGTGTGCGTGCACACACAGGCATTTTGGTTATTCTATAAAGAGAAGCTTGAAAAAGGCTCATCTAACACTGACAGTCTGACATCATGGTGCCCTGAAAACATGAGAACGTTAGATTTTTTCAAATTATCTTGAAGAAATTCAATGCCGGCTGGGATGGGCATCCCTGCAGGGGACGTTTGCCCAGTTGCGGGGAACCAGGGACAAGCAGTAGCCACGTGCAAGAGGTCAGAGGTTAGAAATGCAGACCCGGCAGTGAAAAAAATCAGAAGAGGGGAATGATCATGACATAATGGAGACGCAGGTTAAAGAGTACACTTGAAGTTGTGAGAAAAACTGAATTAAGCATGTATGAGTGTTATGAATATTCAATACTTTGACTTGACACCTTTTCGAGGCTATTTTCTGAAAAGATGGAAATATCAAATACTCCCACGTGCTTTTCTAATTATTTCCATAAAGTTTCACCTTCACTAAGTTACATCGCATCTGTGACTCTACAAGCTGAGGAAGTTGATGGCATATCTGCTGTTCTTTAAGAGGTTCCTTGAAGACTATTCTCACATCATCGAACAATTTTTTGCTCTAGGCAGGATCTTTTCAGTCTCCTAAAATCTCCATTTTGTCTGCCGGCTGCTTTAGAACTCCAGCTGTCACAGTGCTCAGTCAGGACAGGATGAGAGAACCTGCCTTTGACAACCTGCCCATCTCTCTCTGTCTCCTTCCATTTCCAATCAGACTGCAACAACTTTCTGTAAAGATGGGATGTATCACTCACGTATTTAATTTCAAATCCATGCATGAGAGCTGACACTAGGTGTAAAATCACAAGAAAAATAAACATTTCGTTATCAGTTCTTTTCTGGTCCCTGAGCTCAATGATCAAATTATTTACTGATATGTTACTGGCATTTCTAAAACCATGTCCATCAGATCCTTGAAACACAATTCCTTTGCAGAAAAATTTTCATTTTAGTGTTCTCTTGTTTAAAAGGAAAAGATATCTTGCATCAATATTGCTAAGTTTATGATTGTATAAGACAGTGGAAATTACCGGCTGATTGCTCAAGAGGATTTTATGTGGATCCTGAGAGAGTTGCTCTGTTCCGTGCTCATCAGCCACAGGATGTTTACTGAATACTTCCTGTGAGTAAGACATCACTGCTGGGAGAGCCATAAAGGAGATTGGGAGGCATGTGACATGGTGTTTGACCTCAAAAAACTTACAAAACTGTCGCAGCTATAAGCCACAAACCATCAACTCATAAATATAACTAAAAATGGAAACACATAAATGGAGGAACAAAGAAAGGAGAGCTCATGTGTGCAGAGAGTACTGACAAAATTATACACAAAGAACAGTATCGACAGTAAAAGAATGGTAGAAAGGGTGATTGTGGTGTAGATGGCGCTGTCCACAGTATATGAAAATGTGCCCCGCCAGGTGGTCCTCCTCGTCTTTCTACCCCCGGGGCGTTCCGCTTCATCGCACGATAGTATAAAAGAAAGATGTGTGAACTCAGTCCATAAGGCTTCTGGAGAGGGCATAAATATAAAATAAATGGTTCTTTGGGGACAAATAGCTTTAAAGTGAGTTAGCCTCAGCCTTAACATTCCTAACAGAGACAGTTGTCTGAATAGCTTCCATTTGCAAACCTTATTTAAGTGATTTCAAAGATTAGCTAGCTAACAATTAGCATATAAATCCTGAGTTAAGTCTTCACAAGGTAAAGCGATTGATTATCTCCATCACTGATTATTCAGAAGACTGCTGGAGAGAATGGATTCTAACTCACCTAATATAAGCATTAATAAAGGAAGAATCTGGAGGACAAATTGCCTGAAGCAGCCCTATCGGAGGGCATGGAGGGTTGGGAAATGGGAAGACAGAACTGGGAGGGGAGAGGATGACCTCACAGGAGATGCTGCGCTTGTACTCAGGACCGATCTTGTTCACATTCTGCTTTCAGGTAGCAAATTGGGATCTAGTGACTGTGACTGACCTTAGGTGTGGGGAGTATCCCCTGAGTGGGGTGAACAGAGGTAAGCACAATTGCTGGCTCCACCCACCACGTTGGTCCATGAGAGCCCACCGAAGTGGGGGAGGATTCATTAGGTGTCTCCCGGGCTCAAAGGTAAAAATGCAGTCGGGTAATTAGTGTACGTTCATACTGCATTGATAACCATTTGTCCTAATCAGTCGAGGAAGCAATGACTCAGTTCAAAGCCATGTTTGTGCCTTGCCCAGAATCATGGGAAGGAGCTGAGGCACATATTCAGGGACGTGTGGGACACAATGACAACTTTGAACCTTTATGGGAAGAAAAGTCATCGTGTGTGTCAAAGGTGAGAAACAATGGTAAAGACATTTGGGGGGTCAGAGGCGGGAAGAACACAAACTGGTGGGCAGCAGACATGGTGAAATTCCAATAGTGTTATTTTTGAAAGTCGGAAGGAAGCATCCAACCTGGCAGAAGTGGCTCCGGGGCCGGGGGTGAGGGCCAGGGAGGCTTTCCTCTGAGACTCCCACTTCCAGTCCCGGAGAGTCAGCAGAGACTGAAAGTCATCACCGCTAATGGGCACCCTGAAGGTCGCCGCTCTTTTGCTTCATCGCTGCAGCTGTGGGAGAGGGTCTCCTGTGACAGCCTGTGGTTTTGATTTCTGCACTTCCGTACTGCAGACATTTTTATCAGAGAAGCCACCATTCATGCTTCTTCCACTCCAGCACCCTCCGATCTACTGTTAGGGATGGCAAACACCTTTGCTTTTTAAGTTTTCTCCATTGGAAACAAACTTAGATGCTTTTGTACATTGGTTTTATGGCAAAGTTATTAGTCTTGAAAATGTAATAGTACGATCAAACTCGTTCGCTTGCCAGGTCACGCTAGAACATACAACCGGAAGGGATTTAAAGTATATAAAGTATATGAAAACGTTGTCATGAAAAGTTGATCAGTAAAGAAAGAACTCAACGGGAGAAGAGTTAATGTGTGCTCTTTGTTCATTCGGATAGTAACTGCCTTTTAAAAAGAGGTTGATTTTATTATTTCTATGATTAATTATGGTTAAGTGCAACTTATAGGATTTAAGGATTAATACTTTTCTTGAATTCGTTCTCAAAATGAAAAGACTTCAGTTTTAAAAGTAAAATGCAAAATAAAATCAAAATAATAATGACTGAGCTTTTGCTTAAGGAATCATATATATTAGCCACCTTTTAAATTTCTATTTTTTACTAAGATGGTAGTACTTTGAGAGATCGAATATACAAAGACCAAACCATATACAAGAACACAACTCTGACTTAGAATCTGCAGCTCACCAGCCCCGCACCTACAGTCACCTACCCGGGGGTCCTCTGACCAGCCCGTCCTCTGCAGTCACGGCCCAGGGCCCAGCCTGCGGAGGTCACACGTGGTCCTGCAGCCAGTCCAGGAAGCCCAACAACAACCCGGTGACAGTCGACCAAGCGGCGAGGACTGGATCGTCACTGACGGCTGCCCTGAGTCTGTCCCCGCTTCCCCCGAGGACCAGCCAGACACCAGTCCAGAGGAAGCCCTTCTAGAGGGCACACGGCACCTGCCCCACCTCAGCCTCCGTCGGGGGGCAGCAAATACCAGAAGCCTTACCTTTCTCCACTATAAGTATGTTCCCACCCCTCCTCCTGCCTTGGAGACAGGCAAGTGTCTCACACAAACTTTTTTTGTGCCATTGATCTGTGACGGCAAATTTCTGGAGACTTGGAGACTCTGCCAGACCAAGTGAGGCTGCCACCTTCCGTGTCGTAGCAGCTCTGAATAAGCGGCCTTTGCCTGCTCTCTCGTTTGGTTGGTCTTGGTTGAATCGCACAACGTAGATGTGTCGTGTCACATCTTCTGCCTTTATGTCAGCATCTCCAAAAGGGTGTCTACAGTGGCTCAAATCCCTTTGAGGGATTTGAAACGTGAGTGGTGTGGGACACAGTGCTGTAAAAGTGTGCCTGACGGGAGAAAGGCCCCAGCCGAGCGCGTCCTGTGTGTCAGGAAGAGCAGCCGGCAGAGCTCCCCCTCGGTAGGAGGGACATACGATCTCACCTTGAATGGCCAGCGCTCGCTTCTAATTTAAGGTTAAGCTGGGAGCTTCAGAACCACTGGGCTCACCTCCCCTCAGAGCACAGGTCCCTGCGGAACGTCCCGGGAAAGCTTCAGAGTACCAGATAGACTCTTCTTATTTTGATGGTTTCGAAGAAAAGCTGCCCCACCTCTTGGGTATCAATGACTGTCCCAAAGGGGACAGTTAGTCTAGGGCTGTTAGATCAACTAGATTAACTGTTAACCGTTAGATTAACAAGAGGGCAGGTTTGGACTAGGTCCCGTCCCCACACTGCTGGTATATGAAATGAAAGAGCTAATCAAAGAGGATCTATAGGGCTTCCCTGGTGGCGCAGTGGTTGGGAACCTGCCTGCCAATGCGACGGACACGGGTTCGAGCCCTGGTCTGGGAGGATCCCACGTGCCGCGGAGCGACTGGGCCCGTAGAGCCACAATTACTGAGCCTGCGCATCTGGAGCCTGTGTTCCGCAACAGGAGAGGCCGCGACAGTGAGAGGCTCGCGCACCACGATGAAGAGTGGCCCCCGCTTGCCACAACTAGAGAAAGCCCTCGCACAGAAACGAAGACCCAACGCAGCCATGAATAAATAAATAAATTTAAAGAGGATCTATAGATTTTGGATCCTAGATGGGGTGTATGCTTGGCCAAACTTACCATTACAAGAGTGGGATCACGTGTCTTGATTCACTTCATAGCCAGGGTTAAGAATCTGGACTCAAGAAATCAGCAAAACCCTGAACAAAATTTTCCATTTAAGAAGCGACACCTGGTGGCAGAACGAGAAACAGCACCCGCAAATTGACGAGACCCGATCTTGACAGGACTCTGGGCCTGATTTGGGACCCGGGGACCCTCCGAGGGGGAGAGAGACCCGGGAGACTCCAGTAAGCAAGTAGGAAAGCTAAAAGCTGTATCCACATTCCATAATGAATCTGGGGAACAGTTTATCCCATTTGCATGCAAATTCTCCTTTGAGGAGTGTTTCTCCAACTAATTATTAGCACTTGAGAATTTCTTTCTGTAAAGGCTACTCTAACTATGCATATGATTTAACAATAATCTAGTGAGTTTCAAAAGGAAAATAAAATGCATCCAGCTGAATGGCTTTATTAATAAAACCAGATAGAAATATTTTAAATTTATCTCATAATCAAATGTAACATTTATTTGGAGAATAATGGTAACAATTAATGATTACTTAGAAACTAACTTAGCCTTGTATTATCTATAAGGCCAAAATATTTCCTAAGCAAATGGATAAACTCTCAGAGAGAAAATGTTTTAAATGCTTAGGATAAATGCACTCGAGCTTTTTAGATTTGTTCATTTTCACATAAATCCTGCACAAGTTTTAAATCTAGAATAAAAAATCCATTTATTGAGTTACTTAAACACACTTGGCTTTGTGTTAATTCATGATATTGCTATGCAACAAAATTTTAAAATTTACCTGGAAAAATTGAAAGGTAAAGTGTTTAAAATTTTTTATAAAGATCTTTTAAACAATTTAACATCTGATAATTGCAAACTATATACCAGGATACAAAATTCAATAATGTAAGCCCAACTCTCATGGTGTTTGCAGCTTCCCAAAGGCATGATAACTAACCAATTCACTACTGGAAATTAAAACATTGAAAAAAAGTGATACTTTTTAAAAAGTGAGGTACAAGTAACTTTTATTTAAAGGAATAGAATAGTTCTGAAACTAATTCTTCAATATAGTAATTTAATCTCTATCAAAAATTTGCCATCATAGATCAACGGCACAAAAAAGGTTTATTTGAGAAATAGAATTAGAACAATTGGTTTCAGGGGGAGGGAAAGTCAGGTAAAGTCCTTATTTCTTAATAATCACAGCTTTCCATGCTGATGAATTAAAGAGTTAAAAATTAAAGTCAACCTGCAGCTTAATTCTTTGTTGTGGGAAAGGGATCTGTCTTGTGCCTTTTGGATATTTTGTGGTGTCCCTGGCCTCTACCCACTAGGTGCCAGGAGCACACATCCCTTAGCCCAGTTGTGACAACCAAAAACATGTCAGATTTTGGCGAAAGTCCCCATGTGATAAAATTTCCCCTGCTTGAGGACCTTTGCTTTATAGGAATAAAAGCATCTGTAATTTAAAAAGAACCTTTGAGGGTTTTGCTATTATCATCATCATCTATTAGAGATGAAAAAAAATTGAGAATGAATTAGGTGAAACAGATAATGAATAGATGTATATTATTATAAACTGAATATGGAAGATTCTAGAAAATGTAAGCCTAAGATTTCTACTACATTGTTAGTATTTTGGTGTATTTTTTCCATTTTGAACTCAGTTCCTTTGAAACTCATCCTGAGTCCTGCCCCCTGACATGGGTGAGCCAGCACGAGCTCAGGCAGAAGGAGGTGATGCGGCTTCAGATCCAAAGACCATGAGCTTGTGGTGGTCCCTTTCTCCTAAAGCAGCCGTGCGCAGCTTCATTCTAACCATACGATGCTTCCCTTGTTGCCACGATGGGAATGCAAACTTGTGTATAGGAGCCATTTAGATTACTTCTCTTTAAGGGATTGTTTATTTAGGTGTGACTTACATGCAGTAAAACACACAAATGTTCTGTTTGGTCAGTTTTGACAAATATACACACCACAGAAAACAAAGTACAGAACATTTCTGTCAAGCCAAAAAAGATTTCTCATGCCCTTTTCCATCCAATACCCCCTCCAGAAGCACTTTATCTGATTTCATCACCGCAAGTTAGTTCCACTTGTTGTACTGCTTCATAAAACAGATTCATGCAATATGATCTCTTGTGTGCTTGGCTTCTTTGCTTATCAAAGTGTTTTGAAAACTCACATGTGTGATTGCATATATCTGTATTGCCATCCCTCTTTATTTCTAATTAGAATTCCACTGTACGGAAAGACTACAATTGGCTTATCAGCTACCCTGATGGACATGTAGGTTCTTTCCAGTTTGAGGCTATTGTGAATAAGTCTTCTGTGGACATTTGTATTCAAGTCTTTTTCTGGACATACGTTTTTACTTCTCTTGAATAAACCCTAGGAGTGGGATTGCAAGGTCTTAGGTGAGATGAGTGTGTAATTTTATAGGAAACTGTGGTATAGTTTCCAAAGTAATTTACCATCTCAAGGGCAATACATGAGAATTCCCTCTGCTCCTGTCCTTGTCAACATTTGATATTTCCTGTAATTTTGACTTTAGCCATTCTAGTACACATGAGATGTTATTTCATTGTGGTTTTAATTTGTACTTTCTTATTTACTTACTGGCTCTTTGTACATTTTCTTGTGAAGTCCTGTTCAAGTAACTTGCCCATTTTCTATTTATAGGGCTTTCTTTTATTGACGTGCAGTTTTTTAGGTACAAGTTTTCCTCACTGTCTGAAAGTAGAGCATTCCTATGAAACCTTTCCTAAGTTGAAATGGCCTAACGTGAAGAAACAGTTACCTTAGGATATATATTGCTAACAGATGCACAGAATAGAGGAAGGTAATGCTCACAGACACAGGTGAAAACTACGGCAGCCTGATGCTGAGATGCCGAGGGTGGTTCCCAGAGAAGGAGCTTGGCAGGGCCCCTCTCGGCGCTGCCTCTGTAACGATGCCTGCAAAACAAATGCTGAATGCTGTTTAAAATTTCTGCCTTTTTTCATAAAAGTGAAAATCCTCTTTGAATTTCTTTCATTAGCAAAAACAGGCACTAACACAGGTCTTTTATAACAGCGAAGTGGCGCAAAGCAGATTCGGAAAAGCGGGGATTCAAGTCCTGGTCAGATAAATGTGTCACAGATATTTTATTCTGAGACTGTGGATTGCCTATTCCTTTATTAGTGGTGAAGAGCAGACGCGTTAAATTTTGATGAAGATGAAATTATCCATTTTAATAGTTATTTGTGTGTGCATGTGTGTATGTATGTGTATCCTAGAAATATTTGCCTAAACTAAAGTTGTGCTGTGTTTTTCGGGAAGCCTTTTGGTTCTCAAATGTATGTTTAAGTTTCTGATCCATTTCACATTTTTTTTATACATGGAGTGAGTTAGGGGTCCAAGTTAATTTTTTATTCCATACATGTATGTAGTAGCCTGGCACCCTTTGTTTAAAAGACCATTTCCACTGAATCACTTTAGCACTTTTGTCAAAAATCAATTGGCTATATGTGTGTGTGGTTGTTGTCTTGACTCTGTTCTGCTGACCCGTGTGTCTGTCCTTACAACAAAACCACACTGCTGTGGTTACGACAGTAGGACAAGTCCTGTGATTTTGCTGCTCCTTTCCATGAATACTATTTATACTGTTCCAGATTGTTTGTATTTCCATACGTACTTTACATTCACCTTGTCAACTTCTCAGAAAAATCTGCAAGGATTAGGGTTGGGAATACTTTGAATCTATAGATCAAATTGGGGAGAATTGATGTCTTAAAAGTACTTATTAGTTCTGAACTATTTATAAGAATAAATATTTGTTCCTGCAAACTATGAACATAGTGTACCTCTTCATTTATTTGGGTCTCTCATTCCTCTTAGCCAGGTATTTAGAGTAATTCTAGTTATCCATTTTTATGCTACAAAAGAGGTATATTTTTAAACTTTTTATTTTCTAAATATTTGCTAGTATATAGAAATATAATTGATTTTTATAAATTGACTTTGTAGTCTATGATCTCAGTAAATTAATTTATGAGTGTCTGTAGTTTATTTTTACTAGATTCAGGAAGGTTTTCTATATACACAAATATGTCTTCTCTGAATAATGACAGTTCTACTCATTTTCCAAGTCTATGTTTTTATTTACTACTTGCTTATTTCATCGGCTAGGACTTCCTGTATCATTGTGAATGAAATGGTGAGGGTGAATCATCCTGTCTGGTTTCTGATATTATGGGAACACCATCCATGTTTCACCTTCAAGAAAGATGCTAGCTGCAGTCTGTGAAGATTCTCTTTTTTAGACTGAGAGAGGTGCTAAGGTGTTTTATCATGAGGAGTGTTGAATTTTGCTAAAAGCTTTTTCTATATCTATTGAGGTAATCATGGAGTTTTTCTCCTGTAGTGTGTTAACATGGTGAATTATATTGATAATTTTCAATGCTAAACAAACTTTGCATTTCTTGGTCAAAACTCACCTGCTCATGATGTTACCTTTTTATACAGAACTACATTCAATGTGCTAATATTTTGCTATAAATTATTGCTCATATGTTTGGTGAATTTTTTTCTTGTAGTATTCTTATCCAGTTTCGATATCAGGATTATCTTAGTCTCATACAACTAGTTGGGGAGTACTATATTTTTTTGACAGAGTTTGGCATTATTTCTTATATTTTTTGGTAGAATCTACCAAGGAAGACATTTGGGCTTGGACTATTGTGGAAAGTTTTTGTGACTATGAATTCAATTTATCTTTTTTTTTTTTATTGTATCATTTTTTTTACATCTTTATTGGAGTATAATTGCTTTACAATGTTGTGTTAGTTTCTGCTTTATAACAAAGTGAATCAGCTATATATATACATATATACATATATCCCCATATCCCCCTCTTGCGTCTCCCTCCCACCATCCCTATCCCACCCCTCTAGGTGGTCACAAAGCGCCGAACTGATCTCCCTGTGCTATGTGGCTGCTTCCCACTAGCCATCTATTTTACATTTGGTAGTGTATATATGTCAATGCTACTCTCTCACTTCATCCCAGCTTACCCTTATGAATTCAATTTCTTTAATAGGTACAGCTACTCAGATTTTTCTATTCTTTCTTGAATCAGTTTTGATAAATTATTTTTTTCAAGGACATTGCCCATTTCATCTAAATTTTCCCAGTTTATTGTCATAATTTTTTATAGTGTCATCATGTTGTTTAAGGCTATGTGATTTCTGGAAATTTGCTTTTTTATTTTCTGATGTTTATAATTTGCATTTTCTATTTGTCTTGATCAATCTTGCTTGGAGTTAATCAACTTTATAATTCTGCAATACTTAATGTTTTGTAAAATATTTTTTTAAATTTCTATTTCCCATTTTATTGATTTCTGGTTTTATTATTACTTTTTTCTCCCATCCTTTTGGGCTTAATTTGCTCATTTTTTAGCTTCTTCAGTTGGAAGCTTAGTTTATACATTTTACATCTCTTTTCTTCCTTAAGTAAGCATTTAAAGCTCTATTTTTTTTTTCTAAGCCTGCTGTACCTGCATCCAAAATTTTTCATAGGCTGTGTTTATTGTTGGGATAAAAATATTTAATATTTCCTCTTGTGAGTTCTTCTTTGGTTGATGGGCTATTTAAGGTCTATTGCTTCATTTCTTAATAAAATGTTGTAATTTATTTCTAAAATAATTTAACATGATCAGAGACTATCCTTTGTGAATTCTATATTTTGAAATTTATTGAGTTGTTAAATGACTCACTATAAAGTTAATATTCCATGAGCCCTTGAAACAAAAATTGATCATACAGTAGTTGTTTGTAGTCTTCTGTAAAGTTCAAAAAGACCAAGTTGGTTGAAAGTATTGTCATTTTTGTTTACCTGTTCTATCAGTTACTGGAACAGAAGTTTTTTAAATCTCCAACTATTTTTGTGAATTCATCCTTTTTTCTTTTAGTTTTAGAAATTTGCATTTTAGTTATTTGGAGTTCTGTTATAGGTGCATGCATATTTAGGACTGTTAATCCTGTGATAACCTGATAGTCACCTGTGAGATAGACTATTCGATTTTTAAAATGGAGTTTTTATGAAAAGTGATTTTCTAACCAAATTTAATGCAAATAGTCCATGTTAACAAGACATATAAAAAAAAGACATATGAATATAATTGACATTTTGATAAATGTAACTTTTATTAATAGTTATTATATAAACTACCAGTATTTTTAAGTGTAATGCCACAACAGACATCTGTACCTTTTTATTTAAAATGTGTTTCTCATAAACAACATATGCCTGTGTTTAGCCTTTTCATCCAGTCCCATAACCTCTGCCTTTCAGCAGGAGCTTTTCTTTCTTCTCTATTGATTGCTTTTATGATGGGGTTGGAAGTTCATCTCCATATGTTTCCTATTTGTCCCATCCCTTCTCTGCTTCTCTGTGTTTCTGCTACTGTCTCTGTCCATATCCTTTCATCTCCTCTGTTAATTTGTTTGCTGTCTGAACTCTCCTGACTGTGCTATCCCACCCCTGGCCTCTAGCCTGGGCCGTGCACTAAAGAGGAGAGGCAGGTGGGAGAGAGCTGGAGTGAAGCAGGTCATTCTGTAGTGAGCTCCCTCACAATTCAGCACGTCAGGCAGGCCCGCATTCAGGAGGTTAAGTTTGCCCTGTTTCCCCTCTTCTGTGTCTGTGCTAGATGCATGCCTCTTCTCAACAACTCTACCAAGAATGAAGGCAGGTGTCAGTGTTGTTTCTCCCAACCTGAGCTGGACAGAAAATAGGTTGAAAATAGAAAATAAATTGGACTTGTGGGGCAATCACAAAGGATGTACCATTCATGTCTTTGGCTTCCCAGAAGGCAAGGAGGAAAGCATGGGGCTGAAAAAGGTTTGAAGAAATAATGGTTAAAAATGTCCTAAACTTGGCAAAAGACATAAACCTACAGATTGAAGAAGCTGAGTGAAGCCAAACAGATAAACCACACCAATGTCCATCATTTCCAGCTTAAGAAAAGCAAAGACCAAGAAGAGATCTTGAAATCAGAAAGAGAGAAATGGCATCTTACCCACTGGGAAAAACTATTTGGATGACTGTGGATCTTATGTCAGGAACCATGGAGGCCAGAAGGAAGTGGTGTAACATTTTCCAAGTGCTTAAAGGAAAAGATTCTGAGTCAGAATTCTATCCTGTGAAAATATTTTTCAGAAGTGTAGGGAAACCAAGATGTTCCCAGATGGAGGAAGACTCAGCACTTGTTGACAGCAGACTGACCCTAAAATTGTGACTAAACAGAAGAGGGATGATAAAAGGAAGAATCTTGGGATGTCAGGCAAGAAGAGAGAACAACTGAAAGAATAAACATAGAGTAAATATGAGTCTTTCATTCACCTTTTGAGTTTTCTAAATTATTTTTAATATTTGAAGCAAAAATTATAGTATTGTCTAATGTGATTCGTAATGTATAAAGAGGAAATATTTAAGATACTTATATTTAAAATGAGGAAAGGTAAAGGGGTATAAAGAGAAATAATGTCTGTATATTTTACTCAAACTGGTAGAAAGGGTGACCTGATAGATGGTGATAAGCTTTGTGTGTATAATGTAACACTTAGAGCAACTACTGAAAACGTATACAGAGACATAAACTCAAATACATTATAGACAAATGAAAATCTAAAAATGTGTTCAAGAAACCCAAAAGCAGGCAAGAATAAGAAAACAGAAAATGATAAGACAGAAAGAATAAACAGAAAACATAACCATGAGATAATAAAGTCAAAATTTAAAGAAAATGCAAAAATGCTCTGCAAAAGACTCTGTCAATTGAATGGAAAACAAACAAACAAACAAAACAAACCAGGGACTGAGAGAAAATATTTGCAAACCGCATATAAGACAAAGGACTCACATCTTGAATATGTAAGGACATCTCAATGTGAAAAAGCAAAATCCAAATAGAAAGGTGGGAACAAGAATATTGTACTGAAGAAGATGGATGGCAAATAAGCATTTGAAAAGATGTTCAGCATCACCGGCTGTTAAGGAAACACTTATTAGGGCAATGATGCACTGTCACTAGGCATCTAGTAGAACAGTAACATTAAAACCAGAGCGGGAACAAACGCTGGTGAGGAGGCAAAGAAACTGCATCTTCCACACTTTGCTGGCGTGGGTGTAAAATGGCACCCACTCTGGAAAACTGGTGGGGCAGGTTCTTAAACGTAATAGACAGCTCCCATGTGACCAGGCAATCGCACTCTGTGGTGTGTATCCCAAAGAAATGAACACTCATGTCCACAGAAAAACCTCACAGCAGCTTTATTTTAACAGCTAAAAACTGAAACGTCAAAATTTGGTGAATGGTTAATAAGATGGTCGTAGGTTCATACCATGGAATGCCACTCAGCAATAAAGAGAAACAAACTACTGCAAGATGCTGCTTGGGTGGGTCTCAGGGCATTATGCTCAGTGGATAGCCAAAGGTTGTATACTCGATGATGTCATTCAGATAACATTCTTGAAATAACAAAATTATGGAGATGAAAAATTGGTGGTTTCCAGGATTTAGAGATGCTGAGGAAGACAACAGCTCTAAACGGGTAGCAGGGGAGGAATCTTGTGGTCCTGGAATGGTTTTGTATGTTGAGTGCATTGGTGTGATAAAATGACATGAAACTATGCATGCATGCTGTGCCTAGCCGCCTTCCTAGCATGGATAATGCATCGTCACATGGCGCACACTCCTTGAGGGAGACCAGGTGGAGTGTGCAAAGCACCTCACTCTACTGTCTGTGCAACTTCCTGTGAACCTATTGTTGCTTCAAACTTAAAAAGGTAAAGGGCTATTTATAAAATAAATTTTTAAAACTACTCTCAGCTATCCAGCTGACTTTTTACACAGCGCCCCAAATTGTGACACTTTGGATAAAACAAATCATGCATTATTAAATGTCCATTTAATTTGACTCTTGTATGACTAATTTATTTGGGTATTATTTTCTGGCTTTTCCTTTATATCAACTTCATGAAAAAAGTCTGGTAATGAATTACACCAATTTACAAATGAGAAGCTTAAGCAGAGAGAATTGAAGGAGCTAAGGAAATAGTGTGAAAAGACCCCACAAGAGACAATGGGATGGGCAGAGGGCTGGTGATTTGATGGAGCATAATTTGTTCAGAGCATAGATATGTACTGTTGGCATTTAGGCAAAATGGGGGAAACAGGAGAAAGTTATTTGCGCACAAAGAAATGGAGAGCTGGAGAAATAAATTGGGACTAGATTTTGGAAAAGCTAGTATACCAATCTAAAATCCTAGAATGCATCCGGATGAGCACAGAACAGCTAGCGGGACTCTACCAGGCAATGCTGGGCTGGCTGGCGTCTTAGACAGATAGTTCTGGTGTCACTCTGTAGGGAAACACCCTTCTGCTCCCAGAGTCTGGAACGGTGGTGACAGGGCTTCAACAGGTGCAGAGAGGAGGACTCGAATCCAGATAATAATCCATGTATAGTGTGACACTAATGTTCCTTCTCAGTGCAGAATAATTCTCTAAATGCTGGCCGACCCATCTTGACACTGAAGGGCGAAGAAGAATTGCAGAGAATGAAATGGACCACATGCAGTCAGTCCCATGGAAGCCCACAGAACTGTTTTCTCTGCCATGATTCCGTTGTTCTCGGGGTCATGAAGCGTAAGATGCAGAAATAAGGGAAACAGGGTAAACAAATGCCTACTCGATTCAGCAAACTCCCTTATCAAAACCCAGAGTAGATGTGACAGCCCGTATTTTCAGGGCAGGACGGGTTTAATATGAACACCAACCGACCAGTGCCACGTACATACCTGGTGGAAGATATGGCAATCAGCCCATCAGTAAAGCCACTGTGGACCTTTAGCATGTTTCTATGTATGATTTCCCATAGAAAAATACATGCAAACATCTTCATCCAAATTGCTAGGGTCCATAACTGTCCTTGGGGACAACCTGCCATTAATTTTACTAAACACTGGATGTCGCTGTTGCAGTTTTATAATAAAAGGTAATTTATGAAAAAGAGCTTCCTAATCAATATTCTCAAAGTAGCTACAGAAACTAATTTATATCTTATATTTTTCATTGAAAAGATAGATGTATCCCCTTCAGAAAGGCTGGTTTCTTCATAGGACTTACCGTTTTTGAAGACCAGACCAATGCATGCCATGTTCTCCACACCAGCTACGACTGACGTGAATGTCCATCAGTTCTGAAGTCCCCATTCGGCCATCAGACACCAACGTAACTAGAAAGCCCACGGAGATGGGGCAAGTTGCTTTCTGTGAAATCTGAAATCTGCCACGTGATGCTCTGTTCCTGGTTGAGCACAGATTAACCCTTCCAGTCATCGTCCTCTGCTTCTAGAATTACAGTGTGGTGTTCCCTGAAATGATTGATGTCAGCTAATTGCCTGTCACTTCATACCAGCTGAGAAAATAAGTTTGTGTCACGTTACTATAGTGACAGAAACCCAGCTGGCTGATGGAGGCAAGGTTCATCTTGCTTTCTCAGATTTGGAATCAACGTTGGTGCCGAGACTTCTTTTAAAGAATCAAGCTGTCAGAATGTGTCAGCATTTCCACATTATTTGCTATATTTGGTAATTAGCTTTTACATAGCAGAGTCCATTTGTGAGGTAAACTCTGGTAACCTGAGAGTAACCTGTGAGACAGGCTATTTGTTTTTTTAAATACAGATTTCATGAAAAGCAATTTTCTAACCAAACTTAGTGAAAATTGTCTATGTTAGCAAGACATATCAATATAATTGGCATTTGATCAATTTAACTTTTATTAATAGTTGTTATATAGGGCTTCCCTGGTGGCGCAGTGGTTGAGAGTCCGCCTGCCGATGCAGGGGACGCGGGTTCGAGCCCCGGTCTGGGAAGATCCCACGTACCGCGGAGCGGCTGGGCCCGTGAGCCATGGCCACTGAGCCTGCGCGTCCGGAGCCTGTGCTCCGCAACGGGAGAGGCCCGCGTACCAAAAAAGTGGTTTTTTTAAGTATAATGCCACAACATACATTTCATTAAAACTATGCTGAATTACATGAATCATTATTTGGTAATTTGGAAAACGTTTCAATGTCTTTTAGTATCTGAGGTTCATACTACTAGCACCACTTATAATGGAGAGACACACTTCTTCACATATAACTGGCTTTTCTCTCTCTTTTCAAAAGCACTACATACTTGACATCAAATGCATGTGTAAGACACAGTCTCTTGTTAGTCATTTACTAGCAAGAAGATAAGAAACTCATGCATAAATGGCTCCGATACCAAGCTATACATTGGTGAGGGGGATGTTTCAGGCCAAATTTCTCTAAATATATTTTTTTTAATATCTATTTTTAAAGATGGAGTTGGGTGAGTCTTCAAAATAGTAGCATAGATCCCAGCTTTGATGGATAAGAGATAGACCTTCACAAAACATTAACCAAAAAAAAAAGAAAAAAAGAAAAACCAAAACAGCGTGAGCAAAAACACAGAAACAAGAAATTATAAGTTTTGTAGGACTATAAGAACTGATTTTGTCTCAGGTATATGGAAAAAGTAGGAAAATACTGAAGATAAGAAAGGAAAGAAGGAAACTTGTTTGTTTTTGTATTTATCTTACCATAGGAATATAAGTGAATAATAAGTATTTATAACATTAATATGTGAATGCCTGAATGGCTAAATGCATACCTTTCCTTTTCTAGAAGTGAATTTTACATTTTTTCATGCCAAAATTTGAAATCAATTCTTTCTTGATATCTGATAAAAATAAGTTGATGATTAATATGCGATGAAAATTAACTAAGATGCTTAGTTCTTTATCATCAGCAATTACTAATTATTTAGTAGCTGTTGACTACATAAGCCTACAGAATTTAAATAGAGGACTTAACTCATAATAAAGAAGCAATAATTTTATTTGGGCTCACAGCTCATAATAAAGAAGCAATCATTTCATTTGGGCTCACAAATAACTTTGAAAAAAAATAGATTGGGACTTCCCTGGTTGTCTGGTGGTTAAGACTTTGCCTTCCAATGCAAGAGGTGTGGGTTCGATCCCTGGTAGGGGAGCTAAGATCCCACATGCCTCGGGACCAAAAAACCAAAACATAAAACAGAAACAATATTGTAACAAATTCAATAAAGACTTTAAAAATGGTCCACATCAAAAAATCTTTAAAAAAAAGGAAAAAAATAGATTGATTTTTAAAAATGTATCTACCTGTGATAAATAATCCCACAAGACTCTCTCATTATGGAAAATGGAGTTCAACCACAGGACTCTGTTATTTTCCCACCAACACAGGAAACAAATTTTTTTTTTCTTTTTAAATAATAGATTTGGACTTAAAATAATGGAAAAGCTGTAGTCCTTTTAAAACTTTATGTGAATTTTCTTTCATAATAAATGGATATCCTTCACAATACGGCGAGTACTGATTGTTAAGAGAATAAAACAGTGCTAATTAAATGGAAGTATTTTGCATTTATAAGTATGTAAATGAATCATGCATATTGCATTGAGTATGGCTTAAGTGCACATTATACTAGGTTGAGCTGTGAATTTATCATTTTAAAATATGAATTTATTTTAATAAATCCTTAAAATTTTCATATTCAGATATAAAAAGTCTTTCTGTTTTTGTTTTAACCAGTTTTATATTTTTAAGTACCTAAGATAATGGAGAGAGCACTGTACCTATGACATGAAGTGAAATTTCATTGTTATCTCTTACAAAGTGTTTATTATAGCTGATTTTCATGAATAAACATTTATTTTGAGACAAAATTTGAATGAGAGAAATAAATCCCCATTTAGTCACAACCATTTTTATAGCAAATTGCTTTTTAGTCTTCAAAATCTTTTACTAGAACCAGTATAAAATTCCAAAATTAACTTTTTTCTGAGTTTATTTTTATTTACATTTTGTACCTAGTTTGCTATTGATAATATTAATGAGAAATGAAATTAAAATGAAAAGCTAAATTAGGAGAAGAAGATTTAACAGAGTCTATAGTTAATATGCAAAATAATTCATTCACTTTTACCGAGGTTATCCTCTTAATTTTTCTGACCCTGTCAAAAAATGATTTCAAGTTGTTGGTTGGCTTTAACCAGGCTCCCACCAAGGGTCACGTGTTTTGTTTGGGGGTTGTGTCTCCCATACACAAGCACTGGTATTTCATGCCTTAACTTGTTGAAGACATCAAGTCAGCCGTTTTTATAAACTATCCCTCATTCTGTTATGTCTGTTGACTTCCTGCTGTTATATTTTTAAACTTGTTCTTTATCACCATATTTCCTAGTTTAGACGTCAGCTTTTTAAATACATCATAGATGGCAGAATAGCAGGAGGCACTGACTGTCTAACTGGCCCATTTTTAGTGATACTATGTTTGACTCATTGGTCCAGGTGCTGAGAGCAAATCTCTCAGTTGTGGACTTTCAGGGATGGTGTCACCATCAAAAGAGGCAAAAACAGAAAAGGGGTCGCTGGTTACCACTGAGGAGTGTGAATGTGGGAAGAGACAAGGAACCCCAAAGAATATATTGTTATTTCATTTTATAACCATTCATACTGTTTGCCTTTTTATCACCATGTGTTTGTCTTCGTTTTGAAATTAGAAATATAAAATATTTAGTTAAATATATATTTTTCTGCCTACTGGGTTCCTCCTCCAAGTTCTTGCCAAACAGCATGCAAACCAAAATAGACTCCAAATACCTGCTTTAATACTCAAAACTGATTGTTTTTTAAATGTAGATTATGTTTTGATTAATAAGGCACATTATATTTATGTGCTGTTTCTCATCAGAAATCTAGAATTGAGCGCATGATACAGTGCAAAGAGCTTGTTTTAGGGATATGAGAGCTGTTGGAATTTCACTGTGTCAGAAAAGGCTGTGACTTTCTGTGACTCAATTTTTTGTCTCCAGACATTATTAGAATAATGTACATACCCTGATCCATGCTGAGTATTAAATTTTTAAGTGCCTTTTGCTCAGCAAACATAAATTCCTTTCTCTGTTCATGCTGAGTGATTATGTCTGCCCAAGCTTGTCAAGGGAATCTGGAGATCTGTTAAACTATGATTTCTTCTGCCAGCACTCACATAGTTCATTGATTCTCCAAATAAAATTATTCAAAAACACCTGTTTTTCCTGACACCATTTCATGTGACTTTATTCAGCCCACCCTTAATCCATTGTTGAAGCTAGAGGTCACGCCTCTAGATGCACACAATACCTTCATTCATTTCCCGCCCCCCCCCCCAGCTAGGGACACTCCAAACCACATTTTATAATGTGCAAAAAAAGAGGGAGGGGACGGAGTCTCTATGGGAGTTGGTGCTAGTTATGATATTGAGGAATGTAAACACAGAATAAAACCTTTCCCCAAAAACCCCATGGAAAAGGGCTGAAAACGAGGTCTGCCTTAGTTCCATGCACAAATCTCTTTCAAATGGACATCAGGCCCCTGCAAGTAAAACTACTCTCTAAGCTGCTCCCTCAGCCCAGAGGCTGTTGTCCCTACAACTAGGACGTTGTCAGAAGACAAAGAATCAGAATGGGGACAAAAGCGGGCTGCCATTCTGGATTGCTTCGATCCCATTTGCCTTGAAAATGATGCGCATCTCAGATGGGATAGAACTTCGTTGAATAGAATGGGACAGACTAAGGGTGAGAGGAGCATCTGGAACATGAACTATCCTCTTCTTATTTTAGCCTCAGTAGCTGAGCTGCCAGTGTGCAAAATCATCGTAAACAGAATAAAACTTCAAGTTAGTGAACAGAGAAGAAAGCTGTAACCCCCCAGCCAATGTTAAAGGCATAATTTGATGGTTAACAACTCTGGAGGGAGAGGAGCAAAGTCATCTGATTTAGAAAATGTGGAGCATGACATTCCGAGGGAAAACATTCCAGTGAAATATTTGGATATGTTGCTTCTAAGTTGAATATTCTTATTAATATTTTGACTGTTTGGCTCCAAATGGCATTTGTTTCCTTGTGTTTTAATATCCAATTTCACAAGCTTTTGTCATGATTACATTAGATGATTCTATTTGTTACAAGAAAAACTTTGGGAAATGTCAGTAGAAATGGAAAAATAGAAAATAATTTTTAATGACACTGGGGAGGTAAAATGGGCAACATCAGTTTGAATATATTTCGTGTAGAAAAATGATTTAAAATTCTGAATGATCCTTTCCAGATGCACAGTGATCAAAGTGGGATAGAATTCCACGAGGTGCTCAGTTTTTCAAAATAATGCCACATTACCTGGGCGCATGTAAATCCCATCCTGTTAATGCTGAAAGCCTGCCCTGGTATCTCCTTTAGATGTGAGAATTTAGCAATTTGTGATTGCTTCTGCACTGGAAGGAAAGTTCCTAATAATGGATATGTCAACCTTTTTGTGAGGAAAACCTCTTTTTGCATTTCACAAAAGCAGCATAAGATCAAGGAAAATGCCTCTCTAATTAAAACTGATGATAATTACATAGACAGGGCACAGTGGTAACTCTGCTCAACATCTGTTGGTTGATCAGGATGGAGGAGACGTATACTCTCCTGTCTCAGGTCAAACAGCAGGGCACTCCAGCATTATGTGCTGCATTACAGAATTCCAGTCGGGAGAAGTGGCCTTACTCACAGGTTCTGCTAGTAAGAGAGAAATGGACGTACCTCGTCCTGTGCTGACTCTATAACCCCCTCCTGAATCCCTCAGTGCCTTTAAGTTTTGAGCAGTGAGCTTGCCGTGGGAAGAATTGATTAGAACATTTACACACATCATTCTCCACTGAACTCTCAGCTGAGGCAATCACTTGCCTAAAAATTATTTGAACTAGTTTTTAAAAAGTGAATAAAATGAAAATAGGAGTTAAAGCACTGCTCTCAAATATTAATTACCTCTTTATCCAAAATACCACTTGGAACCTTTCAGATAAACCCTTAAATCTAACCATTTAGTTTGCCTGAATGGAATCATGTAAGTGTGAGGTCCTCATATGAACCCATCCAAGAACTATACATGCTTCAGTGAAACATTATTTCTGCTTTTGTATTATAACAAGGTCTACAGTCACCGTCTCAGAGAAAGCTCGAATTTCTTTTCTCTGAACTGATTTATGCTTCCTAATTTGAATGGAAACTGTAAAATAGAGGTTTAGAAGCCCTGGAAACAGTGGAATGGGTTTTGAAAGAAAAAAAGTTCCCAAGTGCAGTGAGATTCTTAGGCAGAAGGAATCATGGCAGATCTGTTTGATTTTCCTGCTTGACACAGGGACCAACGTGAGGAGCCAGCGTTTGCAGTCGAGACTGGTGTGCAAAGCACAGAAAGCCGCGGAGGGCAGTGTGGGCAGGTGGGGAGGTGACAGAGGGAGGGCAGGACGCGAGGCAAGAGCTCCACCGAAGAGCCCGCCTCCAGAATTGCAGCTGGCGGGCCAGGCAAACTGCAGGAGGCAGGCTGCTTTCCACCATCGCTGTTTATGGGCTGTGAACCCTGCTGATTGGCACTATGTTGATTAGCTCCACATGTTTCCCGGACACGTGCTGGGGCCTTGGTTTTCTGCCATGTGACTTCATGAAGAAGACAGCGCTGTCCAAGATGAGTACCTAAGTAGGGCGGCAGAAAAAAAGACAGAGCACAGAGGAGGTGAATAAGGAGAGAGGACTTCCAGTGCACAGGACTCTGGGAAGAGGAGAACGGCCCCAGGACGGGTTGTATTTGTGGTGAGACAGACTGTGTGTGTTGGGATATGGCGTGGGCGAGCTGGGTAGTTGGAATTAGAAAGAGCACTAGGTGATTGTTCAAGTAAAGCCAAGGCATGGGAAGAGTTAGCCACGAAGCCTCGAGAATCTGGAGACATCAAGAAGGTGGAACGTGACCTAGAGTCCCTGCCCATAGGAAAGTGACACAGGATTAACAGCTGCCCCAGGACAGACCTGGAAAAGAGTCATGCAAGGGTCTTGGAGGCTCATGATGCAGAGGGTTGTCCCAGGTTTGAGTGAGTGCTTTACCATTGGAAGGGAAAACACACCTGGCGAATTTATGCTCGTTTCTGTTTCAGTGGTGGAAGCAGCACTCACCAAGCTGTGAGAGCCCATCCATAGATGCTGAGTGGGGAAGAGTCAGATTCTCCCATAATCCTGTTCAACCGACAGGATACAAACTGGTCTGTGTCTTGTCTCTGAAATGTGCTTAATTCCTCTCTCCTTCTGGGAGATCATTCCTGTGGCCCTGCATTGTCCATGAGGTGCTTTTCACCTCTCTTTGAATCATGGGAGCAGTATTTTCAGGAGGATAGATAGTGTTTATCAATTCCCAGGTATGTTTTCTGCAAATATGCTGCCTCAAGCTCCTACTTCAAATGATCTGTGACTTGTGGTAGATCCCATGCGAGCAGATTCTCTTTCCTAGAGAAAAATGTAAGTTGCCTGACTCATACTTCTTCGGGTCCACTTGTATATGGAAGTAAACAACAGAAGAAAACAAAAAAGTTCTGAAGGGAATACATTTCTAAAGAGAAATTGAAAGCAAACCCTATTCTAATACCCAAACAAAACAACGTTTAACTTTTCCTTTTGTTATGTGAAGTTTCTCTCTGCTTCTATGGTGATGCAATAAAAGCAAATTCAGTTCACGTGGTTCATTAATATTAGCTGAAGTCGTCAACCCCATCCAGACTTACTCATTCACGGTAATGTTTCAAGGAAGTTCTCAGAAAGTCTTCTTCTGTCCAGCGTTCACAGGCTCCAGACACTTCTTCTCAAGTTTAGTTCCAATCTGTCTATTTATTTCTACATCAGAAACCAAGGCAGACACATAGACATGGAGATGGGATCCTCACGCAAGAGTTTGACTTAAAGCCAGTGTAGACCCCAAAGGAGAGGAGAAAAGAATTCTAACCTGTTGAACTCAACAACTAATCACTAAAATGGGATTTTTGTTCACCTAAACATATGCCCCTCAGAAGCCCATAGGTATTGGCAACACTTCCCCATTCTACAGATTACACACTAGAAGCTCCCAGAGTTCTGGATTAAAGTATAAATGTTCCCGAAGCCCATGCTTTCCCTTCTCTAACCCACACCAATTGGTCTGTAGGGGAGAATCACACACATTAGTAGGCCGTCCCCCACACAGGTCCACAGCAGAGGGCCAGCTCTTCCAGGCCCGTTTCTTTGTATAGGAACCCAGAGAAATAGCACCTCACGGAGAGCAGATTCAGGAAGGTCTCTTGGGGAAGTGGGTATTTAATCTGAATCCTAAAGGGTGAGAAGAAGTTCTACAGGGGATGGTAGGGAGATAGTGGGAGAGGAGGAAGTAAAGTGTCTTGAATTGAGTGACCATGTTAGGCACCAATTTGCAAGTAAGAGATGGAAGTCCTACTAGAAGACTTTAAGCAGTAAAGTGTATTTGGAATGAATAGCGTGGTGAAATGAGGTTTTTATCAACTAAAACTGAGGGCGTATTCAATGATCTTAGGCAAGTGGGCCTGGACTTAATCACTTTGCTTTTTAATGTAATTTTAGGCAAGTCACTTAACCGCTTTGAGCCTGATTATCCCATCACTTCATCATAAAATGGGGTTAATAATACAAAACTAGAACATCATACTGGTGTTGAACATGGCAATGTGTGAAAACATCTTGCAAGGTGCTTTCAAATATCAGTTGCTTTTCTTGATAACCTTTCCGGTTGTAGGACACTATAGAAAAGTTTTAAGAAACATAAATTGAAAAGAATAGAAAACCCTAGTCTTTGATATGTTGAGATAACAGGGAAGAAAAACCCAGGCAAAGGATGTGATGTTTCTAATATGAAGACAAGAGAAAAAACTCAGCCTGACCCTAGAAAACCTTTCCAAAGGGATTTCATGAGACACAGCCCGTGTTTTCAGGTACATGAAATTATCTATGGACTAATGGTTATTTATAATGGTGTTACGTTACCTGTGAGATGGTGTAAGTGGCAAAATGTAAGTTTCCAGGGGGTAGTTTTATTGCCATTTTTCATAGCCTCTGGTTCCACTAGCATTAATCTCCTATTTCACAATATGTATTTCAGTAGCGAGGAAAATATCATTTTTCTCTTTCTTTACATTATGATAAAATTCTATTCTTTACTTAAATATATTTTATGTCAATGCTTCTTTCTAGCTGGCTTCCTAAATGTTTTTTTCGTATTTGGTAACTTCAATCCCATCTGCTGAAAAATTCTATTTTCACAAAACACTGTATCAAAAATTTTACATCCATTTCTTTTTTAACAATGCTATTTTGACTAAAAATTATCACCCATAACATTATTTTAAGGGAAAGAAGTCATTTTTTTCTTTTTTCTTTTCAGCATAAAGGAAGAGATAAAAGTTTCATCATAGAAAAACACAAAAGCATTGTCAAATGACCAAAAGTAAATGATAGCTGAAAGTGATTTGCTGGGTTTTTAGCTACTTTAAAACAGACAATTTCTACAATAGATTTGAATATAGGGTGTCTTGTGATTATGTTACTTCAACAAAATCTGCTAAGTGGGCGTTGCAAGAAGATGGCTCAATGTCCGTGTGGAATTGAAAAGTATGCACTAGGAATATACTTCTGGATGTGATCATTAGATCATGTGCAAAACCACAGGACTGAGGGCACTACTAAGAGAGCGAGTGTAGATGGAAAAAATAGAGAACATGACATACATCCACACCGCTTTATGTCATAGTTACGTGTAATTATAGTGTTCTTTCATGTTCGTTGCTATGCAGTACTTGGTTGTGTGAAAATATCACAATTGATTTATCCATTTTATTATTGATAGGCATTTTGATTTCTTCCAGTATGTTTCAAAAACAATACAGTTAAAACCATTCCTGCCCCTGTAACCTGGTGCTCACATATGCATACAGCATATGCACATATGTAGTGCACATATGTACTAGTTTCTCCAGGGCATATGCACTGGAGGGAAATGCTGGGTCACAGAATATTTAAAATCTTAATATAATATATAATCTTAATAACTTCAAGATACAGGTAGAGAATTATGTTTCTACCATTGCAAAACTCAAAAGGAAAGTGAAAACATAGTTATTTTAATCAAAGTTGGGGTAAATTTGGCAGCAGAATTAACTTAGGGTCCTGTATGGCTTACCTGCATCCCCCTCTGGATGAGCATTTGTACATTTCACTGACAACACAGGAAACAGATGTGATCAGAGGTGTCCTCCTAGACTTCTTATTTCTAATGTATGGCATGCTCACCATATCATTATATTGTATGTTATACATTATTATATTACATATTGTTGTATTATGCATGGGAGTCTTACTTATGGCCACCATGAGAAGTCTTCTTAATTCCAGTTCCTTAAAGTTTCCAAGCCTAGACTCACGTCATCTGAGAATGACAGTTTTATTCTTCCTTTCTCCGCTGTACGTTTTGCTGCTGTGTTTGTTCTTGGCTTTGTGCGCTGGCTAGAAACTGCAGCACGGTTTCTCAGAAGGTCCTCCTTAGCATCTGAAGATGTTAGATTCCACTTGTCATCATTCAGTTAAAAATACTTTCTGTAGCCAACTATGTATGTTTGATAGCTGGAATGTTTAGAAGCATATTTTTATAATTTCAAAACATTTGAAACTTTTCCAGGATTTTTAAAAAAGCTAGTTTAATTGCTGATAATTAAGCAAGTGGATTCTTTCCTTCGTCTGCAAGTGGATTCTTTCCTTTGTCTGAGTCTAAATAGAAGCCCAGTTAAAAGAGTTATGGAAAAGGAATTGGGTATATAAATTCCTAAAATATTGTACCTGAACTAGAACGTAAGAGGCTGTTTCATTAGCATCCTGGTTTGGGGTTTGTTTGTCTTTGTTTTTCCTGGACGCTGGGCCTTGTTTATAGGTTACGTCCATATCACCTGCATCCAGAATTTGTACTTAGGAAAGTCAGTAACATTCTGTGAATTTAAGAGGAACCAGAAATACTGTTTCATAATGATTGAAGGTCACCCTAGGTTCAATTTTTTTATTTAAGCCAAATATTTACTATGTTAAATGCCAGCAATATGGTACACTCTTTAACCCCCAACAATAATTTCTTTCAAAAGGCTAATATTTCATAGAAGTAAATAAGTAGGGAAAAGAGATTTAAGACCTGCTATGAATATATTCTCTTAATTATTTTTGGAACCATTTTAAAACAAGATTAAACTATTAGATGAGTATCGCTAAACAGCTATAACTATAAATCTGCAAAGCTGTGCTTCCAAAAATAATGATACTTAATTGTTTAGTTATTTTCTTCTTCCTCTCTGTTTCTGGTGATACATTAAGAATATAATGTAACTGTTTTAAAGAAAGGAAGAGGGCTGTTCTTCTCATTGCAAGTTCTGTAAGCAAAAACTAAAAGGAAAACAAAAAGGAAAACCAGAAATACAAACTCACAAGTAAACTTAGTAATGATATGGAGCTAAACTCAGGAAAGGATTAAAATCAGGAGTAAAATCAAGGAAGATACACGATTCTATAAAAAATATGGTTTCTAATATACTTTCAGAGATGTTAACTAACTTGAATACATTCTATTTCCAAAGAATAACCTTTTCCCTGGGTCCCTAGTAAACTATAATTTCCCAGGATGAGATAGTGTTCCTTGGTTTGGAAAAATTCACATTATTTTTAGGTTGAAAGTAATAAAAAAGGTTTCCTTTATGACTCTCCATGCACTCTTCAAGCTACTATGAAAACAGGGGAAAAGGAAAAATCAAAATGAGAATTTTAACTGACCTGTTTTTTAAAACTTGAAACTCATGTTTCCTAAAAAATTCAATTTGGTCCATAATTTTTCAGTTATATGACATCTGGTGCTGGTCTTCTTTTTCAAACACAAGGAATATAGCTAAGTCTTGAGGAAAGACGGCCCTTCTTGGTTTTCTCCATCATCACCACCGGCACTGACCCACTCTCCCTTAGTAGAAGGTGTAATCGTGGAGTTGAGTATTCTGGAAAATGATAGAAAGAAGAAATAACCCTGACATCAGGGTGGGAAAGTAGCATGGTATATTGATTTATTTATTTTATTTTTTATTGAAGTATAGTTGATTTACAATGTTTTATTAATTTCTGCTGTATAGCAAAGTAATTCAGTTACACATATGCATATTCTTTTTCATGTTCTTTTCCATTATGGTTTATCACAGGATATTGAATATAGTTCCCTGTGCTATACAGTAGGACCTTGTTGTTTATCCTTCCAATATATAATAATTGCATCTGTTAATCCCAAACTCCATCTCTCCCCGCCCCTTGGCAACCACAAGTCTCTTCTCTATGTCCCTGAGTCTGTTTCTGTTTCATAGACAGGTTCATTTGTGTCATATTTTAGATTCCATATATAAATGATATCATATGGTATTTGTCATTCTCTTTCTGGGTTACTTCATTAAGTATGATAATCTCTAGTTGCAACCATGTTGCTGCAAATGGCATTATTTTGTCCTTTTTTATGGTGGAGTAGTATTCCATTGTATATATGTACCACATCTTTATCCATTCATCTGTTGATGGACATTTAGGTTGTTTCCATGTCTTAGCTATTGTGAATAGTGCTGTTATGAACATAAGGGTACTTGTATCTTTTTGGATTAGAGTTTTGTCTGGACTTTTGCCCAGGAGTGGGATTGCTGGATCATATGGTAATTCTATTTTTAGTTTTCTGAGGAACCTCCATACTGTTTTCCATTGTGACTGCACCAACTTACATTCCCACCAACAGTGTAGGAGGATTCCCTTTTCTCCACACCTTCTCCAGCATTTGTTATCTGTAGAATTTTTAATGATGGCCATTCTGACCAGTGTGAGGTGGTACCTCATTGTAGTTTTGATTTGCATTTCTCTAATAATTAGCGATGTTGAGCATCTTTTCATGTGCCTATTGGCCATTTGTATTTCTTCTTTGGAGAAAAGTTTATTTCGGTCTTCTGCCCATTTTTTGATTGAGTTGTTTGTTTTTTTGTTGTTGAGTTGTATGAGCTATTTGTATATTTTGGAAATTAAGCCAATATATCCATAATAGTTGGACAGACAAGTGAGAGCAACGACGAATATTAGTGTATTGATTTAAATATCCTTGAGGACTACCTATACATGCTCTAAAATTGAGATGTAAAAATGGTAGGCATCATTTCCTATCATAATTATGAGGCTGCTTGTGGCACCAGTAGCCTGATTTTTCCTGGATTCTTTATCAAAACATTAAACACTACTTCTCTTTGTCCTGGTACCATCTATCCAGCTATCTCTGTCTTCATAGAATAAGTAGAGACCTACCCATCTCATAGACCTGACCTACAGTCTGGATTGGCTCTTATTATTTTCTGGAACACACCATCACATAAATGTATCTGCGTAAACACACATTTGATCTGATCTTTCATGTGATTAGAAGACACTGAATTTCACTGCTTTGTGGTCCTTGCGTCAGCCCACTTATATGTTGTGGGTTTCTATTTTCCACAGTTCTCTTAAATTTCCTCCTGTGAATATTGTGATAGTCTTTGGCAGGAATCAATAAAAGCTCTCAAAAAGAAACTGGCTAGAAAAAACAAGATACAGATCACAAAAAAGTGCCCCACTGGATTAAGGCACGAGTTTGCTTGACCAGTGTTCTGCTTCTGATGGTGGCATCCAGCCAGAGCCTGAAATGGGAGTCATCCTACTGACTTTTCACATTATGATAATGAGACCACGGTCCCCCCAGATGCCAAAGCGACCCATTTTTTTATGGACCAGCTCAAATGTCAGTTCCTCTACTAAACTACTTTCAATCCATAGTTCTACAGATTAAAAAAATATGGAAAGCACTTTAGAGAACTGCCTGAGTGATGAAGTCATTGTAATATTTAAATAATGCATCACAATCACTTTTACGATGTGACATGCTGTGTGAAAATAAACATCGGTGGGAATTATTACAGTGCGTCATTAGGATTCCTGTTGAGTCGTCACTCAGATACTTGTGGTTTCTGAAAAGAATACGGTTTTCACATACAATCAATTTTTCTATGGTTTGACAGACAGCATCAATAGCTACCAACTGTTCAGCAGAGCAAAAACCACCAGACTGCTGGCTCTCTGTAGAGATCCTCTGGGTTCAAAATAATATTTTTAACCCCATGTTTTATAAATTCCTACTTTATACCTTTTCCCCATAATAACCAATATGAATTACAGAGAACAAAGTCTAACTCTGTGTTTGATACCAGGGCTGCCACAAAAGAAGCCCCCGTGCTGTCCAGCTGTGATGGCCTATGATAATTCCACAATTCCGCAACGTGGTTCGGTCCCTTAAAAACTTATATTTAGGGCTTCCCTTGTGGTGCAGTGGTTAAGAATCCGCCTCCCAATGCAGGGGACACAGTTTCGAGCCCTAGTCCGGGAAGATCCCATATGGCGCAGAGCAACTAAGCCCTTGCGCCACAACTACTGAGCCCACGTGCCACAACTACCGAAGCCCGCACGCCTAGAGCCTGTGCTCCGCAACGAGAGAAGCCACCGCAATGAGAAGCCCGCGCACCGCAACGAAGAGTAGCCCCTGCACACTGCAACTAGAGAAAGCCTGCGTGCAGCAACGAGGACCCAAAGCAGCCAAAAATAAATAAATTAATTAATTTAAAAAACATATTTAATTACATTTTCATAATTTTCAGAGTTCAGCTTAGGACGTTTATCCTGTTTGTATAGCTGAAAAACTACATTTGTAAGTATTTAATTAGAATACTTCATTCATTTTCTTAGTGCATCTAAAAATCTTCTAAGATTATTTAGGAAAATAATCATATATATAATGAATCCATACAAAAAATATCTATGGTCACAGCTTAAGGTGATATGTAAAGACTCATCTCCTGTGATTTGAGTATAATGAGAATTATAGGTTTACACAGGTCACCCTAGGCAACTTTACTTTTTTAGTTTTTCAGAAGTTAATAGATTTTGTCTAGAGCTACAAGATTACCTTGCTGAATTTTTATACTGTTTTTCTAGATGGTCATAGTTCTCAAAGATAAACTGGCTAGAAGCACATTAAGTTCTAAGAAAATTTTGAAAAAGTATACAAATAAATTAGCATTTATTATTAATTACACTAGCAAAAATGACCATATTAAAAATTAATACAATATACAAAGACCACTTACATTTCTTACCACCATAAATTTAGCTTCTTTACAAAGCACCTAAATGTTAGAAGTGCCTGAGAGGACAAGATGATTTTGGTTCAGTATTAAAATTCATTCATTCTGCTTTACATTGACATTTTTAATATACATCCTCTGTATGTAATGAGATGGTTCCATAAATATCATAATTCATTGTAACAGCAAATTTACTGTTCAGTTTTCTCTCATATTTCAACAGTTAGTGTCTAACAAAATTAGCCTTAGCCAACATCACAGAGTCTTGAGTCAGTTCTAGAATTTCTGTGTGAAACAACAAAGCAGTCAGAATGTTGTCAAGGTCATGAGCAGCATGATTAGCTTAAAACCACCAGGATAGGACATTGTCTTCAGAGCTTAGCCAACTAATTCTCTAAAATCCATTAATTCCTTCTGGTCTCCCAGTGATTTTTATCTTGTCAGGAAGGTAGTTCAACATGTACTCCAAGGAACTTTTGGAGTCATGCTGTGTATGCATAACTGAGTACAACACTGGTCCTGATGCAAGTGAATAGTTAATTCTACTAGTGATGGCCAGCTCTGTACCCAACACCACATTTGTAGTCTTCATATGTACTCAAATGCTGAAATAAGTCTTTTATGAGAATTCTTCCTTGCAAGAAGTATTATTTTTTAGATTTTTTCTGTTAGTATTTTACTCTACATTTTATCCACATGACCTTATAAAATATAATGTATTATAAACCATATGAATCAATTAAAATTATCAACAGTATATATCAAATTTAAATTTGAAATACCCTATACGAAATAAATTATAGTATTTCTTACTTACAATACTCTTTTAAAAGTGCTTTTGGGCACAATCAGCCTGTTTTTTTGACAATCTTTACTAAAACAAAAATGTACTAAATGTATGGAACAAACCTACAAAATTAGCATTATTTGCAGGTGGTCCATTATGAAATGAATATTTTTTTCTGAATGATAAAGACCTTTTGAGGATGAAAAAATATAAATTCCTGCATTCACACTATAATTGTATTGTTCAATGAAAATGCTTTTCTGACAAATTGTGGTTATGTAATGTAACCACATAATTAGCACTTTACTCTGAATAACTTTCTAATCAGCAAGCGCCACATGGCACAAGCAGTTTCCTTCTCTACGAAACTTCAATAAAATGGTGCTTTCAGTCTAAGATTTCAACTTTACAATTCCCATGTGAAAAAATAATGGTTTCTTTAAAAATGTAATTTTTGTTTTGCTGTGTAATCTCTGAGCAGTCTTCGTGCCTGTGCTCTCCACAACACAAGACTTAACGTTTTAAGCTATATGATGGGGGATAAGCTGACACAAAACCCTAGTGTCAGTCGTGGTGACGAAATCTGTAAATAGGAAAGGATGCTAGTAATAATAGCTAGCACAAAAACTTCTGTGTGTTCTCAGATGATGTTTGAAAGTTTTATCCCATACTTACTTAATACTACATAAAAGTAAAGAATCTGTTAGGAATACTATTGAGTAAACATTTTGTCTATCCAAAGGCATCAACCTTAAAATGGTCTTCTTATTTCTCTTACAAATGTCCAGGATTTTGACCTAGCTTCTGTATCTCCCTTGTGTTGTTTCTTCAGAATTCTTCAGGCTGTGCCTACAAGTAGAAAGTAAACTTTGAGGAAGACCAAGAAGTGCCAAGGGAAGGCTTTGAGAAATGATACTGATGTAGCTAGGAGGAATGGGAAGTAAAACAGCTTCCCCAGGCTGATTTCTTATCTCCCCGAGATAAGGAAGTCTGAATACTTGTGCCTTTGTTTTTCTTTTCTTCTTTCTTTTGCTTTTTTTGTGCCTCAGCCTATTCCTGAGGGCTGAAAGCGTCAAGTTTCTAAGGATGTTGTTTTTCCATGGCTTCTGTTACTCATGAGAGCTGAGTGTGGATCAGAACTGAGTATGAACTTCTCTACCGGTGAGCATTAGAACAGTTCTTTACTTCAAGCCATCCTTTCCTCATTTCTAAGATGGGGTAATGCTGTCAACCTTTTAGGAGTTGTAGCAATAGCCAGAATAATATTAAGTCAGTCCCCTCATGTCTAGAGCTCCCCAAGGCAACATGATGGGAGCTGCATGAACAAAAATCCTACATAGGGCTTCCCTGGTGGCGCAGTGGTTGAGAGTCCGCCTGCCGATGCAGGGGACACGGGTTCGTGCCCCGGTCCGGGAGGATCCCACATGCCGCGGAGCGGCTGGGCCCGTGAGCCACGGCCGCTGAGCCTGCGCGTCCGGAGCCTGTGCTCCGCAACGGGAGAGGCCACAACAGTGAGAGGCCCGCGAACGGCAAAAAAAAAAAAGAAAAACAAACAAAAAACCCGCCTACATAACCAGTGGAACTGTTCTGTAGGAAAGGGGCCCAGAAACATGCATTTCCTCTGCTCATAAAGGGAAAAAAGGTGGCTAGTCTCATTAGCTTCTAGAAGTTTCCTTGAAGACTGGATGGGAAGGATCCTTGGTGATCTCTGCAGGAGAAGGACAAACTGAGGGTTTCCAGGTTTACAACCCAAATTATCATCCCTTTTGAAATGTAAACACCTGGGAAGGCATGCCCAAATCCCTCTGGAGGTTTCTGGGTTATTTAATCTCTCTCAGAGTTAAACCAGGTGTCTATCCTGGATATAACCATGGGGGTATTGTGGAGATAAGAAATGTCTTATCATTTTGGATGGAAACAAATAGCTCCATCCTTACAGAAGCAAATAGCTGCAGAGCAAATGCTCATGGTATGTGAAATGTAACATACTCCTGGGGAAACTGAAACCAGACTTTCTCTCTCTTCACAGTTTATGAGTATCCATAGCTCAGGAGGCTAGACTTTGTAGGAACACCGAGAACTCCAGGGAAGATCCCCCTACAGGTCCTTGCGTTGTCATCATCATCATTAACTTCACCATCATGATTATCATCAACATAATCATCATCCTCATTGTCCTCCAGCCTGAGATCCCCACAGAGATTCTGATAACAGACAGCTCTGTTCTCATAACTCTTCAACATTCCTTTCCCCGCTTTTCTCCTTGAAATACCTTCAATTTGGCCTGCCCTGGCCGTATCACGCCCTGCATTCTGAGTCAATAGGCCATCCTGTTTTCTGTGGTTCCCATTCTTTACCAAATCATGTTCTTGTTCTTGTTTATTTATTATCTGCCTGGATGATCCTCGAGTCACAATTTGCTGGCAATGAGCAGAACTTTAGAAATCATTCAATCTTCATTATAGAGACAAAAATGGAGACACAGAGTCATCCAAGTAGTTGATAATATTAATCTCTTTAACAATTCACTTCTCCATATTTGAGAAGAACATATTTCATCATTTGGGCTTCTGAGAAAGTGCTTTGTTTTGTATTTTGAAAAAAGGCTTCCATTGCCAGAGTCTCAAAACTATGAATGTATTCATCTCATTGTACAAATAAGAAAATGAATCTGGGAGAGGTTGGCATTTACTCAACATCACAAAACCAGTGTGTGAGAGTCAAATGAGGTCCCAAATCTACTGATTTTGGGGGCGTAGCCCACAAGGCAGAACACTCTATGAAACCTTCCAGGGCAAAGGGAATATATGTGTCACAGCTTTAGAAAGACAGCTCCATAAAGGCTGCCCTAACCCGGAGGAAAAACATCATAAAAAAGGGAACTCACATCCGGCTTACCTGGAGTGATCCACACCAGCAATGAAAATAATATCAAGTGGACAACCTCAGTTTTCTGTTCAGTTACACATCTGGGACATACGCACACACTTTTGAAATAATACCAAAATGTCAAAATCTCATGGAGAGCTGAACCTCCTCCTCATGTTCACTTTGAAATTCTAGGAATTAATCATGCCATCAAGGGCTTAGTAAAGCTAGAATGTATACTAGTTTGACCAAATTATAACAAATGCCAAATAGTGAATGTTAACTCTACAATTTAGTCCATTCAGTGTAATTACAATCAGCTTCTAGGTTCAGGTAGTTATTCAAATTAACAGAAATACAGAACTTCATAGCTTTTGCTCAAAACTGGGAATGTTCTTTATGTTCACAGTTGCCTTAGGAGATGAGGTTTATAATTCATATGTGAAGATCCTCTAACAAATTTTGCTGAAGTACAGTGGTCCTGAAATTTCATTAGTCTATTGAAATACCTTGAAATAGCTATTCTGTTTTTATTTCTCCTGCACGTATGGAAATTTTACTCTGCTAATTGTTAGTTATAATCTATATATTCTTTATATAATGAATCTATAATGTATGTAATTATATCATCTTTGCAAATATGAACAAAATGCATGACTTAACGCTACTTCTTTCTCACTTATATTGAGGGATGACGTTCTATTTTTGGTGTTATTCTTGATGTCGTGTAAAGGAGACTATTAGGTCATGTGAATAAGAGGCACTGCTACAAACCTGTCATCTCAGGCCTGGTATCTTTGGCCTTTTATTTCCTCAGCTACTAGAAACTGGATTCTATGTGGTCAGCCAAAACTAGTCACAATTAGAAATGATACACAAACGTCTGTGAGTTTGGTTCGAGCAGCAAGGACTGACACGTGAGCGCCTGTGTGCCTGGGCCCTGCCCTCTCCCAGCGTTGGAAAGGCAGGAGGTTCCCGACCCTGGGCCCTCCCACCAGGGTTAGACAGCTGGGCACTAAGTCTGTTTGAGTATAAACACCCAAGGCACCTGGTGCTATTTGCCGAGTTCTATACGTAGTTCTGAATCCTTCCTGTGTTTGCTTAGAATATTTCTATTCATTTCTGGATAATTCCTTCATTTTTAATCCCATGCTTCTGCAGACAGTTGTCACCTTCTGCCTCAGTTAGTTGAAGCTCTGAGTCATTTTCTCAGGAAACATGCATTCATGCAGCGTCTTATAGGATAAAACAGGAAATTTAAAAACTAAAATAAAACGTGGTTCCTACCTGGGTGATTTTGCCAGAGAATGGAGCAAATCATATCCTCAAAACAAAACTTAAATATAGATAAAGAATGTATGAAATACTTAGCCTCTAAGTTATATGTTATTCTTTCCCCAACAATAATATCATCAAAAAGCTTTTATTAATTACTTTAATATAAAAAATGTGCCATAAGATATTCAGGAGCCTAAAATAATAGCTTATGCCAAGCCATTTTTCATCTTTAGATTGCATTATTATTTACCGTATTTATTTTTATGAGGTGTTTGAGCTAGTCAGATGAATGTTGAAATTTGACCTTTGAAATTTAGAGTACTGCTCATAAACTTGACTTGAATAAAACACAGTTTGTCACTTTCCAGCTTTGAAGTTGAGTAGGGACTAAAGAAATACGTGAAATGAGGCAGTATAAACTTGTTTTTGATAGATGCTTCTGATTTCTATGATACATAATTTTGCAGAATTTTGGAATAAGCTTCAAGCCCTGGCGACCTAATTGAAAAGTGTGGCATAGACACAGAGAAGGGATAATTAGTAATGTCATACATACCAACAGAGTGAATGGCACAGAAATTCAGGACTGTGAGTTGATTTGTTGCAGAAATAAGCGTGGCTGGTGATGTCAGAAAAGGCTTCAGAGAAATGATAATCATATCTATGGTTTTAGGTAGAGAGAAAGCAGGGAAAACATCCCAGGTGTGGAGAACATACATTTTCATGATCATAGGTGTGGCAATAGGAATAAATGGTGATTTTGCAAAGAGGAGCCCAGTTTTGTTGACAAGAAGAAATCAGTAGAGAAGGAGGAGACACATCTGAGAGCAAGGTTGGAACTAGATTATGGAAAGTGCTGAGAAACAGGAAGACGCTTCTCGGTAGGAAGTGGGAAGCAGAAGGTCATCAAACTTACTTAGCAAGAGGTCAACGTTATGAGAACATTTTATATTAGAGCAACTCTAGTTTTGACTTTCAGATAAATATATTGGGTTGGCCAAAAAGTTCGTTCAGTTAGTGAGTACAGTGTTCAGTAAAATTCTTGCTGAAAATGAAAAATGTGTCTGTACTTAAAACCGAATGAACTTTTTGGCCAGCCCAATACATCCAAGAGAAATTATAATGGAAAGACAGCAGCAATAAACTGCATTCACATTGTTTAGTGGCTTTTAAAATAATCTGCTCATTAGGCAAGAAGTGTCTGGACCAAGATGGTGACACTGAAATCAAAAAAGGGCTGTATTTCAAAGATACTTGAAAAGAAAGTTTGTTAGGATTTGGGAACTCTTTGCATAAGCTGTGGGTGGAGGGGGAAGAATCACTACCTCAGCCAAAGACGGCAGGAAATGACTATAAATGGAAACTTCAGAGGAAATTGCCAACATGGTAGAGAGGAAAATAGCAAATGTCTGTAACAGCTTATTAATTTATAAAGTCATGACCTAGCACATATGCACACTCATATGTACACAAAAGGCTTGGTCACTGTACAGTTTTACAGTGGGCAGCCAGCATCCCCTCTGCCCAGTGAAATGGTCTCTTCCTTATATTGATGGATACATCAAGTATATCCCAGAAAGACAAGGAACAGGAATTCCTATTTGGATATCTGTCATGTGATGTGGACCCCGAGCAGATTTTGAACACCTTCCTGTGTTTGAGGAATGTCCCATATGACACGTCGCTAAAGTGTAAAGTTTAATGAATATGAAAGCTCTTCACTGCCAGCTCAGGAGACAGCTTATGAAGAGGTGCTTTCATCCCCACGTGGGTGAGAGAGGTGTCCTCGGTCAGGAACAAGCACAGTGGGAGACGGTGCCCAGTGTCCAGCGTCAGCCGAAGCACTTGTGGGAACCTCGGTCCTGGGCTCTGGACACTGGGCATCACTGCGTAGCCTCCTAAGCTTGAACAGCGGACCCTGCTGGGGACTCTGTGAGCTAATCCATGCTAACAGCATGCCTGCCTCCTGACACCAGCGGTAGGCCACTCCTTGACACAAAGATGGGCTCAGGGCTTCCCCAGTGGCGCAGTGGTTCAGAATCCGCCTGCCAATGCAGGCACACGGGTTCAAGCCCTGGTCCGGGAAGATCCCACATGCCACGGGGCAACTAAGCCCGTGCGCCACAACTACTGAGCCTGCGCTCTAGAGCCTGCGAGCCACAACTACTGAGCCCGTGAGCCACAACTACTGAGCCCATGCGCCTAGAGCCCATGCTCCCCAACAAGAGAAGCCACCGCAATGAGAAGCCCGAGCACCGCAACGAAGAGTAGCCCCCGCTCGCCACAGCTAGAGAAAGCCCGCGCTCAGCAACAAAGACCCAATGTGGCCAAAAAAAAAAAAAAGGGTCAGAGTGTTGATGGGCAACACAGCCTAAAGGAATAAATGAATGAAGTATGCCTGCACATCTAGTCTTCATGCTCAAATTTATTTGTACTGTCTCATCAATATTAATTTCTATTCATCATTAACCATATTAAAACAATCATAACACGTAATTTGACTCACTTCTCTTGACGCCTTATGATGGTTTTCACTCTTGAAATGTACTGTATATATTTTATTTTAAGCTGGATGAAGAACGTTTCTAGAACTCCTTCGATACAGTAGACAGAATAATTTTAATTACAAAATTATACAGTTTCATCTACCAATACTAAAAGTTTGGGAGACCTAATAATGTCTATATTTCAGGGACCATGTAGATATATTTTTCTGTACATAAACCTATAAGAGAATTAGTTTTTCTAAGATTTATTATGTGTCAAATGTCAACATAAGGGAGATTTTGTATGCATATATTTACAATGTTTTGCAAAAAGAGAGAAAATCTGTCCATTTTTGGAACCACAGGGAAATAAGAAACCACAGGCAAATGCTGCAGGCTACTCATCTTAGTTTGACAGGGATGTTGTCCTAGACTGTTCCATTTCTTTGCAGAAGTGAAAAAAAACCCCACATAATTACGCCTGGGGAAACCTGCCAGGGGAATACCTATTACTATGTGCGTTTTTCATACAAATCATCAGGCAGTGGGTAGGTGAAAGCTTGTCCTCAGCACTAGCCATTAATTTTGAGAAACACTGGCTGACAAACCCCTTTTGCTTTTGGTTATTTTTATAGTGTGTCTAAAACTTTCTCTAGATTTCTGAGCACAAAAAAATACAAGCAGCCATCCCTAAATGAATTAAGTTGGGACCAGGAAACATCAGATTAGACCTAGATTATCAATTTCAGGCGATGAAGAATAGGATAGTTTTTTTCCAATCAACTAAGGTAAATTGCTTGCTTATCATTGCCCTCGGTGACGACGTTATATCCAGGTCTTCCCTCCAAAATTGCCACAGGAGAGATAATAGTCTCCCTAATATTTATGTGGGCATTTATTTTTAAACAATATTTTCCTGTGTATTTGCTGCTTACAACTCCCTATGTACTAAAATATATACTAGATCAGTCTGAAGTAAATGAGTTCTTGGGTGTTCATATAGAACAGCTCTGAAGATACACTCTAATGTAACTTCATGTCAGCACATTATTAATTTTGTTATGCAAGTATGCCTTTCTTGGAAAGACTGTACAATCCCGGAATATTATGATCGCTCCCTTGGTTGTTACCACTACATAGTATGAGATTATATTTAAATTGTTTTTTCTTTTCCCTCCAGCACATTTTTCCCCCAAAATTAAGGATATTTAGGAACAAAGATTCTGAACAGCCACTTTTACTTTTGTTTAACAGAGTAAAAACTCTTTAATATACATCAGGAAGAATAGTTTAACAATTTTTTGTTTACACAGTTAAAACATGAATATACTTTCATTATAAAAGTTCAAGTAAGAAGTATGTCGAGTATAAGTGAAAGTCTTCCTTAATTACCTAAGAATTCTCTTTGGGGTAATCACAGTTCCTTCCCTGCTGAAATCATAGTTATTTTCCATGTTTATTCTACCTAAAACTTATAGTGATACAATTTTTGAGCTGCTACAACTATTGTATTAATTTAATTTTACAAGTTGTTGCTGATGTTTGCCTAGAACTTCAAATGATATTGCATACACTCTCCCACATCACAATATTTTGAATGATTAGAAATTGACTGAAGGGTTAACTACGCACAAGTTGACGACACCGTCCTTAAGTACTCTTAGCCACAGTTTTTCAGTCTTTAAAATGGGGATTTAGTAAAAATACCTCCTAAAATTGCTGTGAAGGACAAAAGAAATAATAGATTGGAACATTTATTCTTATCTATGAATAGTCATAAAATTACTACATATAATTTTCATGTAAACTGGGAAATTCACATTTAGGAATGATTTCAGCAGCACTGACAGGCTGACACATCTTGTGTTTGTGTAAAACAGTCTTTTGTACAACAGTTTTTTTCAAGTAACTACACTGTGATCCATGATCTTCTCAGGGATGTTGATAATTTATGCCAAAGTCAGAAGGAGGGATTAACTGATCAAAGTAAAATGAAATAAAAAGCACAGGAAATTAACACCTACTAAATTCAAAGGGAAAATGCCATCTTCTGAGTCATGTAATTGCAATGCCTCTCTCAAGCAGAAAAAAAAGTTGCAGGATCAATCTCTGAATTTGAGGCGGTGCTGAAAAACTCTTTGATTAACATTTCTTTGTTGGTTTTCTCACTGAAGGTTGATGTGTTTTTCCACCGGTACCACTGACTTATGTTTTTCCCCAGTTCTCTATCATCCCTGCTTAGATTTTGCTGGTTACTATTAAACAGATTGCATCCAACAAAAAGCTGCTTTACTTCCTAGAAAAATGTGTTCATATAAAGTAGCTTTCTGAAAGTATACTCCTCTAAATCATTTTAACATTATGGGAGCACATCATCCAGGGGCTTGAAAACAGGTTTAGTTTTCTCTATCCATTAAATGGTCCACTCAAACTAACCTCTTTTAATAAACTAGAATTCAAGTTTCTGTCTCACTGACCTCAGAAACTATGAAATGCCATGAAAACAACAGATTTTCAGCACACAAACTACATATGCTTGACGAATCCTGTTCTTGTGAGCAAACACTCTGATCATGTAGTTCGTACTGGGATTCAGAAAATACAACATTTTCAATCACCTGTTATTAAGGATTTTTTTTTTTTAGGAAGGAAATGCTATGTGATCCATGCTTCGAGCCCAACTGTGGGTAATAAAAAATCATCATTTTAAGCCCAAGTTCCTAATAAGGTATTTGTGGGACCCATAATCTAAGTGGTGGGAACAAGGCCCTTGTTCACGTACTCAGGACTTTGAAAACGTCACGTGTGGAGCAGCAACCCCTCGTTCTCAGCCTCCCTCCCTCACTGCCCTCCTCCGGCCTGGGACCCACAAAGTTTGGCCAGCAGTGTTGGTACAATGTCAGGCCTACGCTAGGCTGGGAGGCCCACTGCTCCTCCTTTCCCTAAGTTACTCTGCCGCCTAGCATGAAACAGTTATGCCAAACAGGGAAGCACACCTGAGAGAAGGCAGGGCTGCCCCTCTGAGTCCTGAGCGCGGGGGTGACACGTGGCAGTCACGTCGTCAGTAGCTGGGGGGCTGCGGATTTTGTTAAGATCATTTGAGCCTCTGCTGGAAGGAAAGCTCTCTCTTCTCCACCTGAGCTCTGGTCCAGGCGTTTCTCCCCCAGCTCGCCACAGTGAACATTCTAGCAGGACAGCAGGTCCCTTTGCTGGGCTGATTTGAGAGAGTTTTGCGTTGTCTCTGCTCCCTTTTTTTTTCACCTTATTGAAATGTGGGGTTGTTGAGAAGGGATACAGCGCAAACCCTCAGCAACGCAAAGGTAAGAAAGGAAAACCTGTCCAGCGCTTAATAAAGGCCATCGTTCTTTCTGTCTTTTCATTCAGCCTTCTGCCCTGCAGCAGTGTTTGAAAAATGGGAAATTACCTAACCTAGAACTTTGTTTGATCATCTAACCTCCTTAGGTAAAAGCCTCTTTCTCTTGCAATGTTAACATAATTTGCAGTGAACTGGCAAAGGCCTTTCCGGCTTTATTTTTATGGGTAATATTATGTGTGCTTACAGAAAATTTTAATACGCAGGTGCTTATATTGAGGTGTTTGTGTAAACACTGTCAGCAGCTGGCATCCTGAGTAGTGTAATTCCTCATATACTTATTATCCACATCACCTTTGCTGGGACTGAAATACGCTGTGCATCAGAGACTGCCAGACTTTGTATAGTTCTCGGTCCAGTAAAATTAACAGCAACAACCAAAACTAAGAGTTCTGATTCAGAGTGCCAAACTTTTATTTTACCAAATAAAAACCTGCACCTCTTCACCAGCTACAACCAAATCATTCATTCATTAGTTCAGCATGTATTTATCAAGAAACGACTATTTTCTACTCACTTGCAATATAGTGATGAATAGAAGAGCAAAGTCTCTGTCACATGACTTTGAGCCAATGAGCCCGTGAAATATGGTCGCACCACCAGGGAAGGAAGGGTAGAAACGGTAACACGATGCATTTAATTGGGTGCATTTTGTAGTATATGAAAACAATCCTGTAGCACCCCTCTGTTTGTCCTTTCACTTGAGACAGCTTTTTAGAGAATAGGCTATTAGTGAACCTTCCTCTATGGACCTTCAGGTGTTCGAAGCAAAAAAAAAAAAAAAAAAACCCTGCCAACCCCTAGTGAGGGCAAGCAACTTGTGGATCATTCTCATTAGCACATTTTATTTAATTAATTAGTTTATTTATTTTTTTGCGGTACGCGGGCTTCTCACTGTTGTGGCCTCTCCCGCTGCGGAGCACAGGCTCCGGACGCGCAGGCTCAGCGGCCATGGCTCACGGGCCCAGCCGCTCCGCGGCATGTGGGATCTTCCCAGACCGGGGCACGAACCCGCGTCCCCTACATCGGCAGGTGGACCCTCAACCACTGCGCCACCAGGGAAGCCCTCAGTAGCACATTTTAAATGTATATATGTATTATTATGCTTTTTATTACTATGTATCTTTTACCACGTATCAGATTCCATGTCTTTCTTTACAATTCACTGTCATAATTTTTTCCTGGTTTGTATTTTTTCCTCCACACTTGAGGGGTCATATTTAACATGAATTATCGGGACATTTGCTTCACAGATTTGAATCATCAGACGAGAGGATGAAGCCAGTGAGTATCTGTCCAGGGTTTTTGAGGCTTATCTACCAGGCAGGCATCAGCAGCTTGTCTATCAGCTGTATCAGACGTGTAGGATGGCACTGAAATCTATTTTAGTGATAAAACTTCTCAACGTATGCTTTTCAGATGAAATGCAGTTATTATAAGGAACCGACAGTTGATTGTCATTAGTTTTATCCTGTAAGTTTGTATTTGTAGAGTTGAAAACAACTAGCTAAAAATTCTGTTTTCTCTCCAATTTTAACTACTCCCGATTCACCTTATTAATTCCAAAAGGGCAAATATTACATAAATTCCAAAACCGCGGCCATTTAGAAACGAGGTCCCGGCCTTCCTCCTCTGGGGAGTTACACCCTGACTCACCTGCCCGGCACCTCCGGGCCCCCGGCGCTCTGCCTGGGAGAAACCCCACCACCCTCATGATTATTATCTCTCGTCTTCGCCCTCGGATCCACTTCTATGTATGCTTGTGGTTAGTTCCAGTATCTATTTCAGTGGCAGCGACCCCCTCTTTTCCCCAGACTCTACAGACATACAATGTCTGCAACTTATTTGTAAGAATATTGCTACACTGTATTATTCTGTCAGCTCTGTGAATTCATCAGCTTCGGAATTGTTTAAAAGTTAGATCAACAACCATGACTAGATACAAAGATGAAAAAAATATTGTATATATAAATATATATCAGCCAAATCCGTATGCTGCTTTCAGGCGGCACTATTTGGGTCACCTGTGTACTTACATAATCTCTTTTTCTCCTTTATCACATTGCCTTTTTTGAAAAAAAAAATATTTTATTTACTTATTTGGCTACGCTGGGTCTTCGTTGTGGCATGCAGGCTCTTAGTTGCGGCATGCGGGCTCTTAGTTGCGGGATACGGGCTCTTAGTTGCGGCACGCAGGATCTAGTTCCCCGACGAGGGATTGAACCCGGCCCCCCACATTGGGAGCGTGGGGTCTTAACCACTGGACCAACAGGGAAGTCCCTATCACATTGCCTTTGGTTTGTCATTTCCAGTTTCTGGTGTAACCCAGCAATCTAGAACGGCACATCATTGTTTTGTATCCCTTCACTTGGGATGTGCTTCTGCATTCACTCTAATTTATAGGAGTTATTTTTGGACCCATTTTAGCATAATTATTTCACAAAGAGAACAAAATTTTGCAAACGTTGCTGCTGGTCAAAGCAGAAGCCTATCCCGAACAGAAGGTATGTCATATTTTTCAAATCTCAGAAATCTTTTCAGAGTCTTTTTTTCTTGAGTGTGTGTGTTTGTGTATTTCTTTGTTTGTTGTAAGTACTAAAGGGAGTTATGGGGCCAAGGGCTCACTGTACCTAAGTATCAGGGAAAGAAATAGAGAAAGAAAGGTCGCAGAGTGGAAATTGTTCTACACGTACAGGTGAGGACAGTCAAGTTCTTATGCTGGTTCTTGCCTAGAATATCTGCGTGACTCTAAGCATCTTATCTCATCCCATTGCATCTCAGTTACATCATGCATTAATTTTGTAAGGGTGGACAATAAAATCTGTAACTTATCAAAATCTGTGGTTATATGATTGTAGTTGTGGAAAACAGTGACATATTGAAAATAATTTTGTCTGAAATAGCAGCAACAGCACATAACATAAAAGTTAGCTCTCTGGTCCTTCAGTTTCCTCAAAAAACTACCATGTTAGTGTGTTGGACTTTATTACTAATATTCTTGGCACTAGGATTGCAGCCCGGTGTTTAAATCATGTTCTAACCAAGAATATGCATGTAAATTCACAGTCTGTCTCACTGTAAGGTTCTCCTTGATTTCCAAATATTTGACATCTGTAAAAGTAACAAATATTTGTGTATTACCACCACCAATGAGCACAGGACTTATCAAATTTCGTCTTGTTAAATACTTGATAAAATTCAGTATTCCCTTTGTGCACACCTTATGTAGCACTTCCCTGTTTCCTACATTTTTAGAAATGTCAAACTCGCCAACATACCATAATAGTATTTTTCTTCAGATTCTTGCTAGTGTTTATTCTAGTAGAGATTTAGTGAATATGAATCCCTCCCCCGAAAACTGAGAAACACTATAAAGAGTTAGGAAGCCAGGGTGGTGCGATCTGTCTGCTTCACGATTTGATCTCCCCTCATCTGTCAGGGCTTCTAAGATAACTTCCCCGGGAAAGGGTATTGCCAAAATCTCACACAGCGCAGGGTGAAGACAAATGCATTTTCACCTTATTTTATTTGTTTTCATGCAAAATCTTTATCTCAGTTGTAGAAATCTTTGCCTCAATGCCTGTAGTGGATACTTTGGTACATGGTTTAAAATCCATTTGTGGAGAGGGGAGGTTAAAAACAGATCCTTGATGAATGGCTGAACATATTACGCACACAGCAGACTGGTTAACAGCCGGGGCTCAGAGAACAGACTGCCTTGGTTTGAAAGCTGCTTCTTCCACAGAATAGCCAGGCGATTTTACAGCATAATTGCCTAGCTTGACAACTGGGATAATAAGAAAAACCCCTTCAGGGAATGTTGTGAGAATTCAGTGACTTAACCCGTGTTCAGCTCTTAAAACACTGCTTCATATATACCACGTGCTTGGTGTTCCTATTATCTTTGTGATTGGCATCTATTAATATTATTAATTTTTGTCTAAAGGATTGCACCTGCTCTTGAATACCTTTCACTTGCATTTCTATTCATCCTCATAATCTTGGCCATGCTTTCTTCATGCAGAACCAAATGCTACCACGAGAATTCTTGTCCTAGTCATTTAACCTGGAGAACTTCCTTGCACTCAACCATTTTGAAGTTACCATAAAGATTCATGAAGAACAAGAATTTCTTTTAAGTGGAATCTCTAATATCCTTTCAGTGGTGCTATTCCTATTGTTTTAGATTTTTTCAAATCAGAATCCTAGTATTGTACTAGTTCTGTGACATTGGGCAAGAGACTTACGATTTTAATTGTTCGTTTCCTTGTCAGTTTCCTGGGAATAACATACAGCTGTGTATCACTGGTTTCCATAAAAATTAAATAATCTTATGCATGAGTTGAGCACATCATATAGAAAATGCTGAAGAGATTTTAGATTTTCCCCCAAAGTAGAATACAGGGCCATATCCTGGAACAATTTCAAGATTTTAATAATATTCTTGGAAATCAAAAATTACATGCTTCACCAGCTTAAAGATACTAGAATTTAATTGAGCAGAACATCAAATTTTTAAGTTCGATGAGTTATGATATTAAAGTTGGAAGGAATCCTAGAAGAACTGTAATGCAACTTTTGGTGCTATATAAGGGAAGTGAAAGTTTCGTTTCATAATGAGAAATGAAGTGTCATTGGAGTTAGCGTGTTGCTATTTAAATCATGATGTTAACAACATGTAATTATGTCCTGACAGCAGCAAAGGAGCTTTCAGTGATTGAATACCTACCTTGTGCCAAGTGCTAGTTTCGGAGCTATGCCGGCTTCTTTTACCTACACACTGACCACCACCCACAATCCTGCATGTGTTATAAGCAATGTCAAATCGACCAATTTTGTAGATTTCATAGTTATAAAAGCAGAATTTTTGAAACTTATAAGTCATGTGAGATACAAATTAGATACCCTTACACATATACTAAAATGGTTAAATTTTGGAAAACGAGAAGAAAATATTGAGGTAAGCTGCCAGGAAGTGGTAGTAGCTGGTACTCATAAATATGATTTATTGAAGTGAAAAGTGATACAAATATTTTTGGAAAACATTTTAACAGTTTCTTACAAACATAATTTACCGTGCAGTCCGGTAATCGCAGCCCTCAGTGTTTACCCAAGAGAAATGAAAGCTTATTGCCACACACACGAACACACACACATACACGCATAAAACTATACCCAAATGTTTAGAGAAGTTTTATCCCAGTGGCCAAAAAACGCAAAAAACTTTCAGCAATCCAAACATTCATCATATTTTTTTTAAATAAATTTACTTATTTATTTTTGGCTGTGTTGGGTCTTCGTTGCTACGCGCAGGCTTTCTGTAGGTGTGGCGAACGGGAGCTACTCTTCGTTGCGGTGCGCAGGCTTCTCATTGTGGTGGCTTCTCTTGTTGCAGAGCATGGGCTCTAGGCGCACAGGCTTCAGTAGTTGTGGCACACGGGCTTAGTTGCTCCGCAGCATGTGGAATCTTCCCGGACCAGGGCTCGAACCCGTGTCCCCTAGCATTGGTAGGTGGATTCTGAACCACTGTGGCACCAAGGAAGTCCCCAAGCATCCATCATCTTTTAAATAGACAAACTGTGATGCATCCACACGGTGGAATACTACTCCGGAATAAGAAGGAGTGAACCACTAGCAATACAGCAACACGGATGGACTTGAAGCATAGTGTTTTTAGTGTATTATTCCCCTGCGGTTGCTGTAACGAATTGCCATGAACTTGGTGGCATAAAGCAAAACAGTTGTATTCTCTTACTGTTCTAGATGCCAGAAATCCAAAATCACTTCTGGGCTGAAATAAGTGTCTACAGGGCTATACTTCCTTTAGAGTCCCCAGGGGAGAATGTGGGTGTTTGGGGTTTTTTTGCCTTTTGCAGCTTCTCTGTCAACTGGAGTCCATTCCTTCATCTCCAAGTGCATCCTTCCCCTCTCTGCTCTGTCATCACACACGGCCTTCTCCACAGTCACCTCTCTCTCGGCTGCCTCTCAGAAGCACTCTCGTAATGACACTTAGGGTTCAGCTGGGTAATCTAGGGGGCTCTTCCCATCTCGGGATCTCTGGCTTAATCACACAGGCAGAGTCACGTTTGCCATGTAAGACAACATTCACAGGCTCAAGGGATGAGGATCTGGGTAACTTTGGGGCCAGACACAAAAGTCTACAGACTTTACGTGTGGATTTACATAACCTTCTGGAAAAGGCACAATTATTTATTGTGACAGAAATCAAATCAATTCTGGTTTTGGGCTTCCCTGGTGGCGCAGTGGGTGGGAATCTGCCTGCCAATGCAGAGGACAAGGGTTCGATCCCTGGCCCGGGAAGATTCCCACATGCCGTGGAGCAACTAAGCCCGTGTGCCACAACTACTGAGCCTGCGCTCTAGAGCCCATGCTATTCCTATTAATGAGCTTAATTCTTAAAAAAAAAAAAAAAAAAATCAGTGGTTTCCAGGGGTTGGCTCTGGGGACTTGGAATGATTGCAAACAGGCATAAAGGAAATTTGGGGGTGATGGACACATTATCTGTCTCGAGTGTGCTTGTGGTTGCGTGAATCTATATATTTATCAAAACTCCTCTAATTACACACCTAAAATTGGTGAATTTTGCCCATCAATTATACCCTAACAAATGTTATTTAAAAAAGTAAAAATAATAATTTATAATGAAGTCTCAAATACACGTAGAGATTAATGAAGGACGGGGTTTCTGCAGTGGTGTTATGAGAAGCTCAATGAATTGGCTCCCCAGAAAAACCACCATCTATGTGGTACACACTGGACAAAATCAACAGCAACAACTATTTACAGGATTTGGAAAATTTCCTAAGGACACAGCAAATGGATAAATGGAGAAACATTTATTTAAGAAAATCTCCAAATATTGGTGAAAACAGCAAGCTTACGTGGTATTTGAGCCACAACCCACCCTCAGTCCCACCCCCAGATCATTGTGACAGAAGCTCTGATCCAGGTGAGCATAGCCAAGGTCCTGGGACCCGCTTCCCTTCCCCACCCTCCCCTTGTAGGGCAGAGGCTCCGCTGCAGGTATGACAGCCTGAAGATAGTGGCTCTGACCCTTCCTGCCCAGCTGTTTTTCAGGGCAGAGGTTCCCGGGGTACCTTCCCCCACGACCTGTTCAGAGGCTGCAGGTGTCACTCTGGGAGAAGGGCTGTTGTCCCCACCCCCAGCTCTGGCACAGTGTACAGCAGTTGTGTCCTGACACTGTAGACACAGAGATCCACCATGCCACCTAAGGGGACAGTCTTCACTTGAAACAGAGACTGTGGAAGCTCATGCCTAGGAGACTTGTCGGCCACAGAGACAGGGAGCTCAGACAGGAGCTGTGACCGCAGCTGGAGAGGACTGATGAAAGCCCATGGGTGTGGAGAAGCTCTGAGAAGGAGAAGCAATGTCCAAGAAATCCATTTCACCCCTGGGCTGGTTCCCAGCAGGGCCTTGGGGACAGAGGAGGGCGGTGGAGTTCCCCTCCATCATCCCAGCCCAACGCGGTTGGGTCTCTGCATCCTGAGACCCGTAATGTGCAGATGACGATCTCAGGTGTCTGAGCTCATGTTCCTAAGTATGTTTCTCTCCATAATACTTTGATTATGATTCTACCAGAAGGGGAAGAAATGACAGTGGTGATCTTTGGGCTGAGCATTTAAGAGGAAGGCTGAAGCTTCATGGTACTAGTAGCAAGAAGCAAAAAGAGACGGCTAAGGAGGGCCCTTCTGGGGTTGGGACAAGTCTCAAAGACTTTCATCCCTCTCTCCACCCCTGCAAAGGGGTCCAAATTTAATTGGATAGGAGTGAGGGGAATCTATGCCCGGGGTGTTGTCGGAAACATAGCTCAGTTAACTCCAAAACCACAGGGCTCCCTGGTGGTCAGGGAGATTGTGCCCATGCTGAGCCTGTGACCTCTGAGGGGTGACCTTAGTGGTTGCACATTGTGAGGAGTGGACTTGACTGAACTCGTCCAGCCAATCTTTAAACACACAAGCAAGCAAACAACAGCAAAAAAAACCCTTGGAATATTGGGACACCAATACCTAGAATTGTTACAATATGTTATCTAAAATGTCCAGGTTTTTTTCTATTTTATTTTCATTTTTAATATATGCTTTTTTATTGGAGCATAATTGCCGTACAATGTTGTGTTAGTTTCTGCTGTACAATGAAGTGAATCAGCTATATGTATACCTATTAAAATGTCCAGTTTTTAACAAAAATTACAAGACATGCAAAGAAGCAGGAAAGGGTGACAAGAAACAACACACAAGAAATAAAGCAGGCAATAGAAACTGCCCTGGAGGGGGTCCAGAAATCGCTAGCATTTCTTTTTGCTTTGTTCTTCGTTTTTCCGTCTCTCTGCTTACATTGCCCATCTGTTCACGCATTCTGGCTACTTTATCCATTGGAGCGCTTAGCATATTAATCACAGTTCTTTTAGATTCTTGTTCTGATAACTCAGGTGTCCCTGCCACGTCTCATTCTGATGTTTGCTTTGTCTTTTCAAACGGCGTTTTGTGCCTTTTAGTACATCTTGTGATGCTTTCTTAATATCTACACATGATGGACTGGGTACAACGAGCTGCTATAAATAGACCTTTAGGGATGTGGTGTGAATGGGGTGGGGGGAGTATTCTGTGATGAGGTCTCTCTCAGCCCTTTAGCAGGCCTGACCCCCTGGATGGTGAACGTCACACATGCTTCTCAGTTTCACCTCTTAGGTGGGACAGGATGGCCAGGCAGGTGGGGTGGCTACAGCTGGTTACTTCCCTTCCCCAGGTCAGTTAGGCTCTGCTCAAACCCCAGCAGGTTAGGCTCTGGTTAACTAGTTTTCGCTGAGGGCAGCCTTGTTAAGAAGAACAGAATTCTCTGGTGATTTTTTTTTTTTTACATCTTTATTGGAGTATAATTGCTTTACAATGGTGTGTTAGTTTCTGCTTTATAACAAAGTGAATCAGTTATACATATACATATGTTCCCATATCCCCTCCCTCTTGCGTCTCCCTCCCTCCCATCCTCCCTACCCCCCCCCCCCCAAGTGGACACAAAGCACCGAGCTGATCTCCCTGTGCTATGCAGCTGCTTCCCACTAGCTATCTATTTTACGTTTGGTAGTGTATATATGTCCATGCCACTCTCTCGCTTTGTCACAGCTTACCTTTCCCCCTCCCCATATCCTCAAGTCCATTCTCCAGTAGGTCTGTGTCTTTATTCCTGTCTTACCCCTAGCTTCTGCTAACACATATATATGGAATTTAAGAAAAAAATGTCTGGTGAATTTTTAAATGGTTCCTTTCCCTTCCCCACGAGGGGATTTTTACTGTGAGAACTTCATCAAGCTCCCGGAGGGAAAACTCACAAAGATGGGCCCCCTGGGGTTTTCATCTCTCAGTCTCGCCCACGCTGGGCCATACTGTCCGCCAGTTACACCCCAGCCCTGGTTCCCACAGAGGGTTCAGCTCGTGCGTTCCTGCTCCAGGAAGTTGGGATTCTCTGTACTCGCCTGATGGTGTCTGCAGTTTGGGGGCAGTCGTTTGCCCTGTGACCTCAGTTCTCTTAAGGGTTTAAGAAGAGTAGTTGACTTTGCAGCTTGTTGGATGCTTTCCTTGCTGTCAGGATGGCAACTGCCAGCCTCCTTGCATGCAGAGCGGGAATCTGGAAGTCCAGAGGCAGCATCTTAAGGTCCATAAACAGCTGCACTAGGGCCCGAGTGGCCAGTGCCAGGAACTCACGTGCATTGGAAAAGCCTGGGTGCTCTTTTCAGGGGAGAGAGTGGGAGCATTGTAGAGAAAGATTTGTCAACCACTCAGCATCCCCAAAGCCCCTGGACTGATTATCCTCTGCCCTCCTCTCTGTGAGCTTCACCTCCTGGTCCACGATGCCTCTGGAGCATCCTCTTTGTGGCGAGAAGTTAGGAAGGTGGGACACAGCCCTCTTTCTCAGGATGCTGTGTTGAAATCATTTCCATTTTCTTTCCGTTGTCCAGACGCAGGCTTCTCACAGCTGCAAGTGGACTTTGGTGGTAGGTCTTGGTCCAGTCAGCCACATGCTTGACTCAAACTGGGCTCTGTCACCAAGGAAGGGAGGAGAACTAACCATGAGGCAGCCAGCATCTGGGAGCAGAATCTAGTTTTCCTTAAGGGAATTAACATCCTTCTCAGCTGGTTCCTTGCTGGCTCTGGCATGAGGCATGTGAAGCTGAGTCTGGACAGGCTGCCTAGGGTGCCTCACCTGACCCTCAGCCTATGCTCTGTTCCCAGGAATGAAAGGAACTCATATTCCTTTGGGGATCTGGGGTTTCACAAGCCTGGGATGTCAGCTTTGGAGGACTGTCAGTCATTTACTCACTGTAATTTATCTATTAATAGATCATGGCTTTATTTTATCATCTGACACCTGACTGTACCAGTTCGTATGATGTTCTCCTCTAGTGGTTGAGATAGACGGTGTGACCATCCCAGCAAAATACCGATAAGATATGGTTAAATCAGTTGCCTGTTTCTTAAATGTTGATAGCAGTCACCACCTAACATCTCAGGCACGCTGCAGCAGGAACGGTAGCACGAAGGACCTTGGAAGAAAACTGTGATACGGGTCTGAGAAAACAGCTTATGAGCAGAGGCAGAAAGGAGACCCTGGAGGAGGGAAAGCAGAAGAGGGAGAGGATGGTGAGGGATGCCCCGCATTAGTGGAAGCCTGAGACTTGTGGCCCCTGCAGAAAAAAATGTGAACACAGAAAAACTTTCTCTTAAACTAGCTTCAGCTTGACAATTCTGAGCCAGATTTTCATGGCACGCTTCTCCTCTTTAGAAACCACCGTAAATGTGACTTCAAGGGCACTATAGCATACGCACCTTTCTAACCTTCAAAATAATAAAACTGTGGGAGAAACACGTTCATTATGATTAGCACAAAGAAAGCAATCCACTCGGGTCTCATAATACCTGTTAGCTTGAAGTCTGCACCTATGTTTCCAGCTAGAAGAGAGGAAATTGGAGAGCAAATTGGAAAACCACCGAGATTCAGTATAAATAAAAAACACATTAGTACATTTTCAAAGAAGGATGATGAGAAATCCAACTTCCTGGGTGTAGTCACATTGTCTTTTCTTCCTGCCTTTAATCCAACTAATTGATTTTGTTAATTTTAGTGTCCTTTCAGTGCCAAGTTTGCAAATGGAAGATGGAATGAATTTTCCTCAAAGAATTTTGCCTGCAATTAGCTGATTTTAAAACTAACCGATTATGTGTGTGTGTGTGTATGTGCACGCACTTAAACATTAATCAGTTTTCAGTGAGGTTTTAAACATGCCTTTGAAATATCTGTAATTTTACTCAAGTGTTTAAAAAACAACAAATTCAACAAATACGCACTTGACCGCACTGTCTGTCAGCCTGTCCAGGTGTTACAGATACAGCAGTGAACCAGGTGGCTGCAGACAGGCCACTGTGCAAATCACATGCTATGGGGGTGGGGCAGATAATAGAACAAATAGCTAGACTTGAATTATTTACCTACTATGTAACACTATATTGTGTACCTATTCTGCATACTTTATGTGCTCCACACATAACAGGAGCCCTGACAGTCCTCCACCCCCGTGATTGACAGATAAGGGAAGGGACGCCCAAGCCCACCTTGCCAGGTACAGGCAGAGATGAGGCTGTTAGCAAGGAGAGAGGGAGGCACTGCTAACCCTCTCTGATTTTGATGAGCGTTTGCCTTCAGATGTTTTTTCTACTCCCATACCAGTGTGTCTTCTGCAATTGCAATAAGCAGTATCAAATGTAATTACTCTAAGCCATTTTTGGAATAGAATACAGTAAGGAACTTACTTTATTAAATGTATGAACATTTTGGAAAGAATCTTGCAGAATGGAATCTGGTTAGTAAACGGATTTCCAATACTTGTTTGGTTCAAGATTGCAGTGCATCGTGTGTGTGTGTGTGTGTGTGTGTGTGTGTGTGTGTGTGTGTGTGTGTGTACTTACAGTACTCAACTGTCTGGTTAAAAAAGATCTATGTGTTTATCATTTTATTCTGCTGAACAATGAAAAATGGATAAAGAAGACATAAGTGGAAATCAATAGCTTTTTGAGAACCATCAGGCAAATGTATCTGCCTCTTGAATATAGGGGCTGCATTCGTCTGCATCCAAACCATTTCCAATTGCATATGGATGTAAAAATTACCAGCAGAAGTAAGAGATCATTTTAAAGACTCTGAGGTTAGAGGTTAAAAAACATCAACAGGCATTTATTGTAAATCATCTTTATCCAACAGTAGGAAAATAGCATGTTAAATGTTATAAATATGATTTAGGTTAATTGGAACAATAGTTAAAAGAATTAACAGAGCCTTTTGATCCCTACTTTGTTCCATGGCAATTTGGTTTAAAAGAAAGGAATAGAACCTCAAATTTAGAGTAACCTAAAATTTGGACATCCATCTGAGAAGGAGCAGGTTGGGTTATGTGAACTAAACAGAAAGGGGTGATGGAATCGTAAGGTGGACAGTGTCTTTGCTCAGGCTGCTTAAACAGAGAACCATAGACAGGGGCGCTTCACCAATCACATTCACTGATCGCCGTCTGGAGGCTGAAGTCTGAGATCAGGGCGTCAGCATGGTTCTGGTGAGGGCCCTCTTCCCGGTTCACAGAGGTCTATCTTCTTGCTGCATCTTCACATGGTAGAGACAGGGCTGCTGGGTTCTCAGAAGAGTGCAAATTCCGTGCATGGGGGCTCCACCCTCCTGACCTAATCATCTCCCCAGAGCCCCACCTCCAAATACCATCACCTTGGGGTTAAGTTACAACATGAATTTTGAGGGACACAAACATTCAGTCCATTGTGGACTGTCAGACAGGACATCTAGATTTTAAGTCTGGTGAACATTTTCCCAGACTTAAACTCAAAATATGGAGAAAATGAGCGTTTTTGAACATCTACTTGGCTGGCAGATTTCTTCTGTAATCTCTGATAACTGTTTCTCAGTGTAAACAATGTTTAATAAATGTCTTTCTACCCAGAAATTAGATAGATAAGTGTATTTATATGTTAGGTAATCCAACAAAATGAACAGATTTTGTACTAATTATAAAATGAATTCTTATACTATTTTATGAACAGACATAATAGAGATAATTGGAACACTTATAGTCAATGTAAGAAGAGTTAAGAATGAAAAGGATAATTTTATGCCAATAGATTAATAAGAAAACTCCTCATTTAAAAGAGTAAGTGGTTTCTCAGAACGTGAATCAGAGGTGTGTATTCAGTATGTGCAAATTACTTGGTGCATTTGTGTGTATGTCTCTGTGTTTGTATGTGTGTTTTTGAGAGAGAAGGAGATACAGACACAGACAGAGCTGAAGAGAGAGAGCGAAAATTTTAAAAAGGCAAAGAAGAAAAAATCCTTAGTCCTGCTTAAAGGGCACAAAGTCACTTGGTAGAAGGTTGTTCCAGACTTGTGCTGACAACCAATCCGAGCAAACCAAACCAATACTTAAACGTTAATAACAAGGGCAGTTAAACATTAAAGCATTAAAAAAAGCTAGCAATGAAAATCACTGATACAAATAAAAAGCAAGAACAAGGAACAGCAAGACTTTAAAACACCAAGAAAAAAAATGGTACCGCAGCATATCCACAAATGTCAAACATTTAAAACATCACATTATTTTAGATAATAGGGGAAAAATTGACTGATATTTCCTTGAAAGTAGCAACAGAGGGTCATGAGCAATTTTATTTATTATTTTTTCCAGCACGTTTCTTGGATCATGTTCCTGCCTAAAATATACTGAACTAAATAAATGAACCTACTGTTATTACTGTAATGGTTTGGTACCCTTCCTCTTTAGAAGTTTTCACTATGGAAATATCTACTTAGAGTAGCTCTTAACAAACTACTATGTTTCAAATGAGAAGGAATTCCCCTATAAATAAATGGACTATAAATGGACTCTGGAACATAAAATTTTTCTCATATCTTTTTCCTTTTTATTGAATTAGATCCTTACGCAGGAGACCAGGGTAATGGCATTTCACAGGCCTGGTCAGTCATGGTCATAACCTCCCATTGGTACAGCAGGCAGGGCCATGGATCTGAAACTAACATATGGGAAGAGGGAAAAAGAAGCCCATGTCCTCTGAGATCACTAGGCAGAACGACAGAGATCTATATCCATCTATACTTGGCCACAGGTGGAAACTGATCTGAATAAGGAGTGAATAAGTCCAACACACACAAGTAGGGAGAATTTAAATACATAGAGAGAGAGAGACAGAGATGCCCTTAGATTATTATGTGATTTTATTGATCAAAAAGCAAGGCCTGTACCCAGAATCACCCCCTAGTCCCATTACATAAACCAGTAAGCTCCAGTTTTACTTTATCTTGTTCTAGTTATCTTGTTATCTTTCAATCATTTGCAATCTCAAGGGCTCTACTTGCTGGGAGACGATTCTCCATGGCTTCCTTACATTCTGCACCATTGAAAGAGAGGCACTGGCAGCTCCTAATTCTGGATTGTCTTTGTAAGGGTGTTTGTATAGTGAGTAGTGTTAGAAGAGAGACATAGTATCTCCCTTGGGAGCAAAGAGCAGGCACACTTACTGCCCATTATAAAAGATCCCCGTCCCCTAAGGCCCGGTTTCTCCCAGTAATGCAGCCTACTGCGCACATAGGCATCACCTGGCCCACTCTCTGTCTGCCTGTGGGAACTGGGGCTCGAAGCGGTCACACAGAATGCTGACACCCTGCCCAGTTCTCTTGCTCTGAGAAATACACCGTCCTTTGTCCCTGACCCCGGGGCTTTCATGTCTTCTACTGGGATACTTGAAACTGTGGCAAGAGGACGTGTCTCACCAACCTGCAAGTTAGGTAAAGTCACAGACCTTCACAGTCCTTGACACTGATGTGTCCTCCTAGGCAGGAAGTAGAATCCATTTTAATATGGAGAGAAAAGGACCACACGCATTTTGAAAAAGTGAAATAAATATTTATTAATTTTAAATTGGAAAAAAGATGATGTTTTCTAATATAAAGAATAAATATATTACTGGTTGGTACATAAAGAAAAAAGATAGAGTCACCTACGTTTATGAAAAAGATGTAATGACTCCTAATTGTCAGGCGAGGGTACATATAATTTAAAGAGGGTGCATCATTGTCTAGAACATGAGATGTTTAAAGCTTATCAAAAGCATGTAATTTAAATTTTTTTGAGATAGGGACTTTTGGGGTTTCCAGAAAAGAAATCTGGAAATGATAAATGTGTCAGTGATGAGAATTTCATGTTCCTTGAGCAATGTTAAATGCCTAAATTTGGTTAAAATGTACTTGATTCAGCCAACTTATGTCACACATTTCAATCACTTGTTTAGCAAACATTAATTACATTCAAGCAATATATCCAGTACTATTCTCGGCAATAAGGAGATCAATAAAAAAGTCGACAATACCCTGCCAGTTCTGCACCAACTAACATTGAATACCTGCTGTCCAGGGGAAAATGCATGTGTGTGTCTATATGTGTGTGTGTGTGTGTGTGTGTGTGTGTGTGTGTGTGTGTATAGTTGATTTTTGTATCCATAGTTGACCTGGTTGCAGTTGACAAACAAGAGTACCTTTGATACAAAAGCTGAAAGATATTTTCTCTTATATTAAAAAGTAAGATAAAATTGAACCATGATGACTTGTGTCAGAACTTTGCCAATGCCTTAGCAGCTCTTAGGTGATACTGGATAATAATCTTTGGATACTGGGAGAACAAGGCAATGATTTTTTGTGTGTTTTTCACTATGTAACATCTATAGACATAACACATTTTAAATCTAATCTTCATCGTTAACATTTTCCACCACATTCCTAATTCTAGTCAAACAAAATAATACACAAAGACCTGACTGCAGTGTTTGCTGGTTCTGTGATGCTAATACTCCCACGGTGGCCAGTTTCAAGCTATCAAGGTGACACTACCACCCATGGAGTTGGCAAGAGGCTGTGCAGTAACAGATTTGTGTAGACATCAGACAGATGCCATCACCCTCTGGTCTCCAGAGCATAGATAATAGTAAAATAATTAGGAAGGGGTGCATTCTGAGTATTTATTACATTTGGCTTTAATACAGCTTGTTTAATTTTACGTTTATGACATACTTTTCGGCATTGACTGTGCTTAACAGTGAACAGGCTCACCAAATTCCCCCCAATTTAGCAATCAGCTCACCTCTGCTCTTGCCGTCAGGAGCTTGGATTCTCCTGGGAAGAGAGAAGAATAGACAAAAAACACATGGATTTTTTAAAAATGTATTTTTAGAGTTTATTCAAAAGAGATAAACAGGACAGGGGTGGTGGGGTCTCCGTTGCATGTGGTGACCAGGGAAAGCCTCCCTGTTGGGAGGATATTTAAGCTCATTCCCGAAGAGTGAGGGGCTTTCTGCTGCAAGAGCAGAAGGGGGAGCGTCGCCAGGGAGAAGAGATAGGAAGTGAAGAATTGCCAAACATGCTTGGTTCATTTAGGACTCAGAGTAACGCTAGTGTGGCTGAGGGCTTAGGAGCGAGAAGTAAGGTATGGGGCAGGATACAGGACACAGGAGAGAGGCCACTTAGCGTGAAGGCTGTCCACGTGACGATAAAGCTGACTTTACAGCTCTCTAAGCTCAAGCTACCGTTCTAACTGCTTCTACATGGACTAGCTCATTTATTCATCGCAAGAGTTTTAGGAGACTGTGGTGTTGTTAGCCGAGTTACACAGATGAAAACATCGACTCCCAGTCATTTCAACTAACTTTCCTGAAGTCACACAGCTGTGGTGGGGTCGGAGTTAAATGTAGGTGGTCCTGGGGTACTCCTGAGCCAGCAGCCCTTCTGCCTTGCTGCGTCACAAGCATAGGCAGTGTGCTGAGTGCAGGGGAAGCTATCGAAGGGATCTGGGCAGAATGATGTCCTGATTTATGTTTACAGAAGATCCCCTTGGCTGTGGTGGGGAAGTTGCATAGTGGCTGGGCAAGATGGAAGAAGATGAACAGGTAGAAAAGCAGCCTTGAGTTGCCGGTGCCTTTAGCCAGGTATGTAGTGAGAAGGGCAGACTTACCTAAGCTAAATTTTGTGGGTGAGCAAACCAAACTTGAAGGATTAGAAGCAGAGAGAGAGTTGAAGGAAACTCAGTTTAAGTTAATGGAGGCTTACCTCTGTGTAAAAAACAAAAAACAAAAAGCAAAACTAGACCTCATAATACATAATGTCTCAAACACACAGAGGGTTTACACTAGTGGCTCCTCTTCCGATTCCATTGACTAAATCTGACTCATGTGAGAGTCTGGATCACACACAGGAATCCCATCTGCAAAGGAGTCCTTTTTGAGACAGGACTTGTGATTCAGAAAATTTCTAGTCAATATGACAAATACCTAAAACTAGCAAAATTCAAGAACAAGTATATGTTTTCCTGGAAGAAATTGGGCTAGACAATCTAGGCACAAGGAAAAGCTCTGGAAAACGGTGAAATGTGTACAAGAGCATCATTGTGTTTTGGGGCAGCTCAAGATTTTTTTTTTAATTAATTAATTTATTTTTGGCTGCCTTGAGTCTTTGTCACTGCGCGCAGGCTTTCTCTAGTTGCAGCGAGCAGGGGCTACTCTTCGTTGCAGTGCGTGGGCTTCTCACTGCAGTGGCTTCTCTGGTTGCAGAGCATGGGCTCTAGGCACGCAGGCTTCAGTAGTTGTGGCACGCAGGCTCAGTAGTTGTGGTTCGCAGGCTCTAGAGCACAGGCTCAGGAGTTGTGGCGCACAGGCTTAGTTGCTCCGCGGCATGTGGGATCTTCCCAGGCCAGGGCTCGAACCCGTGTCCCCTGCATTGGCAGGCGGATTCTTAACCACTGTGCCACCAGGGAAGCCCTCAAGATACTTTTTGTGGCTGGAGTTGGAATGGTAAGACACGTTCTTCGAGAGGGAGAGGGAGGCTGAATGTGGTGCCTTTTTGCCCTGCACAGTCAGTTACCTTAACGCTGAACATGACGAGGACCATCGAGGAAGGTCAGTGTGGGGCTGGACAGCTGCTCTTCATTCGGGCCTTGGGTAGGGGAAGGGCTGGCAGGAAGGAGGCCAGTTATGGTGAGACTCTGCTCCAGGAAGCAGGTTCTGAAGCCTTCACTTCGGCAGCAGTGGGGGAATGGGTGAAGGTGAAGAAGACTTGTGTCTTAGTGATGACATGTAGGACACAGAGTGTGCAGGGCCAGGGGAGGCTAAGAATGCGGGGTGGGTGGTATTTGGAAAGTGTGAAAGTACGCTAGCAAAGGTAGGGCAGAAAGAGGGGTTGTACTGGGGACAGTCAGCACATCCAGGTGAAGCTGCTCATTGGAAAACTCCAGGTTGGAAACACAGATTTCAGAGACAGGTGTTCATAGAAGCTATGGGATTCCATATGTATGGAATTACTTTATCCTCCAATAATAGGATTAGTTTATAAACAAGATTTAGCAAATAAAAATACCAGATACCCAGTTAAATGAAAATTGCAGATAGAAAACATTTTTTTAGTATTTCTATGTCCCATGAAATATTTGTGACATACTTACACTAGAAAGTATTTGACATTTAGCGTAAATTGCCAATTAATTGGGTGTCCTTTATTTCACGGGGTGTCCCTATCAGATGAAGAGAAGATTATCATGGGGAGTGGGATGGAAAAGAAGGGAATGGGGAGGAGAGGAAGAGTGGGGAAGAACTCGGGGGAGGAGTCAAGTTCCTGCCTGGGCTCCAGAAGGGCGGCAGTATCAGAAATGAAGAGGAGGCCAGAAAGAAGGAGAGGATGCACAGAGAGAGTGTTGCCATGGAAACTGAGGAAGGAGAGAATCCTGAATGAGGGACTGGACAGCAATGGAGGATACCACAGGGAGATCAAATCAGAAGAAGACAAAGTGTAATATAAGACATGGCATGTGGGACTGTGTTGTCACCTTATGGAGGAGAGCTAGTGTGGGCGGATGCAATGGGTTGAAGAAAGAATCTAAGATCAGCAGGTAACTTCATGAGCTCCCGGCTGGTTTTCCAAGCACAGGAGTACTTGGGGGCACGCAGGTCAGCGGAGGGTGGCAGACTGTGGGGAGATGTTTTGTTCTCTTTGATTTGGGAGGAAGCCAGCCGAGGTCCTGAGGAAGAGTAGAGTTGGTAGCACATTTGGATGGAAGAAGTTAGTATACTTGTAAGTAGCCATTGGGATACAGATTCATACCGCAGCCCCGTTGGGGAGCAAATGTTAGTTTTTAAAAATACACATTGAAATAAGATGGGTGGGGATTTCCTTAGTCGGTTTAATCATTCATTTGGGGAAAAAAAAAAAAGAAAAATCCACATTAAATGTGTACAGCAACCTAAAGAGATTTTTGTGGCTGAAATTCCTAGTGAATTTCTTTTTTAAAAATATCCAATAAAATAAATTGTGGACAATAATAAATCATTCAAAGCAAGGCTGACTGAATTAACCTTGTTCATAACCTTAGTGAACTTTTTATCTAAGTTAAATTTAAACTAAGTTTAAAAAGTTTAAACTAAGTTTAACTAAGTTTAACTTTTTACCTATGTTAACTTTTTCAGCCTTTTTTACTAAACGAAAGGGAAACTTCAAGTAGGTATGATCTTTTTTTAAAAAAAAAACTCATTGAAAGGTAAATTTATAACAATGTAAATGCTTAGAAGTTTTACATTTGAAGGTGTTCTTTATTTCTGCTGTGCAGGTTTTATAGGATGAATGGTTCTAAAAGGTTAAACCCAGCAAATGGCAGTGACTTCAGTCTGCAAATGCGATCAAATTGACTCTTCTCTTTCTCCTTTTACAGAATCCGTGTTAGAAAATGAACTGCCCCTTACTCTCTGCTTTGGTTAAGGGACTCTAACATACAAAAGGGATGGCAGATATATGTTTTATATGTTTAGATCCAATCAAATCTATTGGCTTCAGATGGAACCACCCCTCTGGAGCTACAACTTCTGATGCAGTAGGACACACTGCATGGTGGGTGCTCCGACCCTGAGCACTGGGGGGGCTCATCCCTGTGCTGAGGCTGCCATACCCAGGAGGACTGCTGGACCCCTCGGTACCCCATGATTTTCCTGATGGGGCAAACTGGGTCTCACTCATTTCACAGACTGGGCAGGTAGAAAGAAGAGGTTTGGAATCATTGGTCAGCCTTCGTTTGAATCCTGTGGTGACACATGTCAGAGGTGTGACTGTGCAGGTTAGGTTTCCTCCCTGCTGTTGAGTTTGCTTTTGTATTAAATGGGGAGATGATGTCTGTCTTCATTTTGTTATGACAATGAAATGAGCTGGTCTGTTGGGGAATGAGGACACTTTGATTCACAAGACAAAAAACAGTGATCAAACACTGTTATTTGAGGAAGGCAGTTTGTCAGTTGATCTAACTGGAGGATCCACTTACATTTTGAAATGGGTGAAGCCAGAGCAAAAATGACACCAACAGTGTCTGCTGTTTGTTTGTGTGTTTGTTGTCTCTTGACCTCCTGAGATCAGTGCTTCTCAAACTTCAACGAGTCCACGCGTTATCTGGACATCTTGTTAACATGCAGCTGGCATGCCAAGTGTAGGGAGGGGCTGACTTCCTGGTCTCTACAAGCCCCCAGTTGTTGGCAGTGCCAGTCCCTGGCCCCGCCCTCTGTGTGTCATCAACTCCCTGGACTGAGGATGATGAGACAGATTTCCAAGATGTATTGAACTTTCAGCCCGCAGTCCATCCCAGAGAAAGGGAGAAATGATAAGCTAGCTGTGTCAGGAAGGTCTCAGAAAGCCTGGTGGGTAGGGTGGCACCTTGCTTCCACCCTGTGCTCTCCCGGGACGGGTGGGGCGGGGGTGAGGGGGCGGGATGTGGTGCAGGAGGTGGGGAGGTGTGCGGTGACAGGGTCAGCCCATCCCCCTGTGTGGGAAGGGCAGGGGCAGCTTCCAGAGGGAAGAATCATAAAGAGAGAAACCATTCTTGTCCCGTAAACATAAGCAAAGCACCCAGACAAGGACCTGGAAAGCATTCAACCCATTTCACTTGTGCCCAGACTGCTGCATCCTCAGCACTTCCTGCGCTCTGGCTGACACGAAGACCTGTTCAATAAGTGAGTGATGGCACCTTTTAAAGCATCTGGACATAAATCAAGGATTTATCAGGAGCGATATGAAAGGGAGCTATTTAAAGGGGATAGAATACGTGCTAAGGAGAATAGATGAGGAAGACTACTTTTGGGAAGAAACATCATGAGAAGTCTTACAAGGCTTACAATGAAATCTTGTTAATCGCGAATCCATCTCCTCCTCATTTAAGTAACTGCATACAACCTCAACAGTGGCCACTTAGAAGGAAATGGTGAAATGTGACGGAATGTAAGCAGCGGCATAACGATGACATTTTCATTTTTCTATTAACTTGTGGTAAATTGGAGAGGGTGGAGGAAAAGGTCTAAAAACAGCAGTAAGAAGCAAGAAGACTATTGTCAAGCCCAGGACAGTGAGGAGACGAGAGAAGCAGCCCAGGGACTGTCGCAGGGCGGCAGAGTCCCTTAGAGAGAGGAAGGCCAGGTGAGAAGGTGGAAGAAGGTTCAGAGCTGGGCTGGTAGTCAGTCCACAGCCTCGGTGGGCACTGAGGCAAGTTTGGAGAAGTCGGAGAGGGGTCCACACTGGGCTCAGGTGAGCATCGATGAATCGAGAGCGTCAGTTCACGGAGCTGGTTAGGAGCTTACATCCGTTGTGGTTGATTTCTGTTGTGCGTCGAGAAGGGTAAGAGTGTGATATTGATTCTCTAGTTGGCAATTCCTTTTTCTGATGTCCTGAATGAAGGGACATATGAGAGATGGGACCTACAAAGAGCAAGGAGTCTTCAGTAAACGAGGTCTCGCCTACATTCAGTTTAGAGAAATCCAGTGATCTTGAGGAATTGTAGTCAAGGCTCCTCTGATCACTGTGTTATATTCAGAAGCATCCCAGGAAAATCTTACAGATGGGGGTGAAATATGGTTCTTTTCAGGGGCCAGAAACTGGAGAAATGATGTCAATGTCCCATAATAGGTAGGAGAATGGTAGGCAGCCAGACTCTTTTATGACCTTCAACAATAGAGGACAGAAGGCATGACACAGGACTGGACAGGTGACCCAGGACTAGGGCAGGTGTCAGCAGGTCCCAGGCTCAACTACGACAAGGAAAAGGGACCCTTACTAGGCTGTGACTTCCCACTGACCACCTAGGAACTGAGCCATGGCATTGCTCAGATCGCTCAGTTATTAAATCCCTTTCCTCTTTCCACACTTTCCACCAACTTAGCACACAGCTTAATCCAACAACTGCATTTGGTGTTGCACAGTCACCAAGACTTTTGTACACAGCAGTGCCTCCTGCCTGTTTTTTTCTCACATCACATGGAATATGATATTCTTAGAGGACACTGGGAAAGGCTTCAAGACACAGGGGTGGGGAGTGGGTCCCTGATGGGATCACTGGGGGAGACATATGGATGGACAGCGGCACACTGATTGGAAAACTCTGAATTATCTAATTTAAGTTTTATAATAACCCTTTGAAGTAGAGATTTGTATTCCCATTTGATAGGTGAGCAACTGAGTTTATAGTCTTTTTTAAACTTAATTTTCTAATGTGCCGGGCATTACTAATCAACTAACCTGTGATTAGCGCAATGGCAAGACATAATATCTACTCTTAACTATTGGTTAACTGTTACTATTGGTGAACTGTTAACGTCTCAAGCATTGCAATGGCAAGATATGATATCTGCTCTTAACTACTGGTTAGCAATTGAGTTTATGTTCATTGACCAGTGAAGAATGAAAATGGAAATTTAGGGAAGGACAGCCCAGTAAGGTGTGTGAGAATATGAAGATTGTGGAGAGCTCCTGGGCTCTGAGGGAGATTACAGAGTTAAATGTGATGGTGACATTTAATAAGCTCTCCTAGGGGGTTGCAGTAAAGAAGTTACCAGAACTTAGAAACAAAACTCATGGAGATGGGGCCTGCCCTGGAGAGGCAGGAAGTGGAGAAGTGGAAGGAGACGACGTGGTGTGAGGGTCGAGGACTGGGGAGTCTAAAAGCCACCAGCAGGTGCAGCTTTAAAGGGCTTGGGAGGACAAAGGAGCCCTGCCCCAGGCTGGCCATGTGGAGAAAGTGCTGTTGTATCATTTGTTCCTTATGGGTTACTCTGATTGAATGGAAGACAGATTGGTGTTTCCTGAGCCTACTGAAAACTGGAAATCTGGCCAAGATTGTTGAGAAAGGGGGAAGATGGTGATCTGTGAACCCAACATTGAGAGAATGAGAAACAAATTGAAGGTCAGTTTGAGGATGTCTGATAGCCCAGCGAGTGAATAAGTCTCAGAGCAAGAATACTCACCAACTCAACTTATATGCTTTGTCCTTTGCTTGCCTTTCCCGCTAGAGGTGACTTCTGTGAGGGCACGAGTTCTGTTCTTTAGGGGCCCCTGAACCCCAACAGCAAGTACTGTGTTTGGCACAAATTAAGTGTTCAATAAATATCAGTATAAATGAAAATACACTTGTGGGAGTCACCTATCTGCAACAGTTTCTCATATTTACTGTCACTGAATAATCTAATACTTATCAAATTATCTTGGAATTTAAAAATATACGTAGAGTGGCTAAAACAGTGGAGAAGGTGGAGTGCTTGAGGCTGCAAGGCGGCACGATTTCATCACGATTGCTTTAAGAACACTCGTAATGTTGGAGAAGACCCTGTGGGAAGATGTGCGATTTGTCGGTTACTGTTTCATTTATGCATTCGGATCCCTCGTAGGCGGGCTGTGTCACGGCCCAGCCGTGATGCGATGGGATAGAGGAAGTGACCCTGCTGGGGATGTTGACAGGGGTGGGGGTGAGGGTGCTACACGTGGTAGTGCTCACACAGCGCTATGAACGTCCTACGTGGCTCAGGTTACCTGAACTAAACAGGAGAGAAGAGATAGGGAGCCTCGGCTTCCCAAAGAGGGTAACCTCCTTGCAGGAGCCGGGCTTCAGCAGAGAACCCAGGTCGTCCTGCTCGGGAGACTTTGCATGATGTCCTAACAAGGACATGCCTGCTGGCTGTTGGCTACACTACACTTAGTGGCCTGGCCTGCAGCCCCTGCAGAGGTTCCAAGGTTGCATCTTCCCCAGATGCCAGCCTCTCTCCAGTTACGAAGTTCCCTTGTGCTGCACGAGGAGTTGCATACCAGGAGCCAGATTCTCTATCCTCACCGGTCTGTCCCATAGTCACCATGGCGTCTAGAAACAGGTTTACTAGGAGTTGTTGTTACTGTAAAAGATCAACGATCAGGACCCTCAGTTAAATAGAGTCGGGGCCACAAGGGGCGCTCTCATTCTCATAAGGAAAACGGAGCCCAACGGGAAGAAGATAGACTTGCTTCTTTCCTGGCAAGGACTCGCCCATGAAGAGACACTGACCCTTTGTTTAGGGCAGCCCTCCCACCGGCCTTTTCCCCTCTGCAAAAGCCTTCTCCTTCCTTGCTGTGCAGGGACTTGCACAAGCCTCCCATGACTGCAGACCCCAAATATGAATTCTCTGCTGATCCCGAGTAAATGCATCATTGCTGGAGACATAGCTGCCAGTCGATTTGTTTTAGGTCAACATTACTTTCAACTTTTGGTTCAGAATCTCTACTCTGTTGTGAGACGTGAGCTCTAAATTTGATCTGTCAATTCTGAAATATCCCAAACTCCTCCTTTATACAAAAGAAAGCCAGTGCTTTTCAACCAGTAACAGGGATTAATATTTTTTTCCCCAACATTGGAGATCAGTATTTTTCCTAGTGTCTGGAAACCCAGAGAGTCGAGGAATGACAACTTTAGGTCTTTGACTGTAAGTTTAGAGCATTTAAGTTTCAGGGGGTGAACCCCGGGGCCCTCCAGTCTGAAAGTAAACATAGTAAATGTGTAAGTTGCCTTTGGGGAAACTAACAACAGCTAAGTAGGCAAACTGTGCAAACGATGGCCGTGTCCGGAGTCGACTGCAGGTTTCACATCCAAGAGCAGTTTCCTCCAGGGTAGATTCATCCTGAGCCGCTTAGGAGATAAAAACTTGTACCCAAAGAGACGGTTTTTTTGTTTTGTTTCATTTTGGTTTTTTCCGGTCTGCTTAGCATTTTACAAATCAAGGGTTTTCTTGCAAAAAACTTCTGTTTTCTAGATTTGTATTTAAAAAAATAAGAGACTCAGACTGCGCCGGCACTATGGTACAAGAAAGCTTTAGCCAAGAACAGGAAGCCCCACTGGATCTGTCATGCGCTCCCTGCTTCATCCAGGTTCCCACCATCTCCATTGTTAATATACATTTTTTCTTATTACTTGTTAAAAAGCCTTTGTGATAAAAATCATCTGATACTTGAAAAAGGCAGTAATTGGCTTGAATCTAATTTTTTATTGAACGGGCTATTTTAACTTCGTAGGGATAGAAATGAACTTACATTGTGGAGATGCAAATAATTTCTGTATAATAGAGAAGATAACTGAATGGTGATGTTTGATTGTCCTGTTTCTCATTAACCAGTTCCGTATCTAACTCAAAAATCTTACCCTAATCTTCCTTTATTAACCGGTCCCTACATACACCTTATCCAAAACAGTGTTTGAATTAATTTGAACACCTCACTGGTTCACTCATTAATTAATGAGTTTAATAAAATCTTTTCATGGGTTTATCTTATATTTGTATAAAGTTATAATTCTAATATTTTGAAAGTTAAATGAGACAATGTCTCTTTATCAAACTGTGTTTTTCTAAGTGAGTGTTCCAAACAGCCTTTAAAAAATGTTCTAGAGCCTGAGTATGGACCAGTCAAGCTGGATGTTTTCATTGACTACAGCGCTGTGACCTTCTTCATTGAGTAGTGAGGCAAATTGCTCAGGATTATATTTTAGGAACATTTCAGAATTGATTCATTACTAAGAAAAAGGAAGCACTAGCTGCCCTGAAGACCAAGACTCCAGAACAGAAAAGCTATAGATTATAATTTATATCGGAGCAGTATTGATTTGGCATATCATAAAATGAAAGGACCCTACTGTGGACAGTGATGCAGTGATTAAATCACCTAAGGGGTTTGGTTAGCACCCCACTAAATTTTATGTGGCCCTATTCCCCCCAGACTACATAAATTTTAAGCAAATCAGTGGGTCTTGCTGCATAATATGGTGAGCATTTCTGAAGCAGAGTGATAATTTTCCAAAAACATTTAGCAAAAGAAAGCCTTTGCAAATATTTTCTCAGTTTAGTAAGAAATTAAAGCAATCATGGAGTAAGAGTACACATTAATTGATTAGGGAATTAGCTATTTTTTGTGAACAGATACAAAGGCAATAACAAATAATTATTAAGTATGAAAAAGTTAATTAAGATGCAAATATTATGCTCTGCTATGTATTCATAAATAGCAAGGAATTTAGGAAAACAACCAAGGAACTAAAACATGATTATATATTTTAATTAAGTGTTAGTTCATGACAGAATGTTAATAGGGATAATATAAAAATATCTGGGGAAAAGTCAACCATTGGTGATGGATTAAAAGCTAAGACTGTAAAATTCTACCAAAAAGTTGTTTCAAAATACTGTTGAAAATACTTAAAGTCAGCTATCAGGCTCTTGAAATTTAATATTATAATTAATTATCCTATAATAACACAAATAATTATCAACAATAATTAAGATTCTTTGTGTTTCATGTCCATTTGGCAGACGTTTTCCCCATTTTAATAATTCATAGACTCACAGAATTTTAGAGTTGGAAGAAAAGTTAAAGATTTCTCAGCTCTAGTCATGATTTGATAAAAGCTAAGTAGCTGGTTGATGGTAAATCCTTGATATCCACAGTTAGAGATTCAGGGCTTTCCATTCACTGCTCTTCTATACTGGGGTCCCGATTCATGTGCAGATCCATTGAGATTCATAGTTAAATTGATAACAAAGTCCCATTTTATCATTCATTGAGCTAGCAACAAAGGCACCTTTTCAATGCCCCATAAACAGCTGGTTTAGAAAATGCAGCCTAAGTCTACAGTTCTCGGGGACCCTTGCTCTCTTCCTGTGAATCTGCCCATGTGGCCATTGATCTGGACGTGGTGTCACCACATAATGTGAGGGCCACCTACCAGTCTTGCACTGCTCAGTGCTGGCTTGGGGGGCCCAGGAAGGGGCCAGCACAGACCACAGCCAGAACGGGAGGCCAGGCCACCTGAGGGAATGAGAACAGAGAGCAGGACGAGAGCTACCTGTCCACTGGGCAGGAACAGGAAGAGGAAGCCAGGAAAGAGACCGCTGACCTCTGTTCAATAAGGAAGCAGGACGGCTGTGCATGGCTCTGCTATAAACCCTCAAGCCTGTGACGTGCAGGCAGCGGGTATCGCGTCCCTGATCAGGCAGGTCAGCACTTCTCCTGGAGGGAAGAGTTAGTTATAGGGGAAGGGGCAGAGTACACGCTCGGGAAGATGTTTGTTCTTATTTGGGGAGAGGCAGAAATATGGGAAGAGGGCACAGCAAATGCCATCAACAGTGTGTTAGATGCACATGTCTCAATCCGGCTACTATAGGATTCTCCATGACCTTAACCGTAGGTAATAGGTGTGATCTGCCGGATGATCCTACAGCATTTAATTATAAATATTTTTGTCACATTTTTGGTACGTGTTCATTAATTTATTGAATAAATATTTCCTGAGTTCTTCCTCTGTCCTGGATCTGCAGATATTACAATTAAATCACATACGTTGTTCAGGGGAGTTTTGTTCTATGACTGTTGTGCTATTGTGATTTATAAGAAATACGTATAGCTTGTCTTCATCCATAGTGCCTGGCTCACAGCTCCAAAAACCTTAGAATTTCCTGTGTAATAAGAGCAGTGGGATCATATTTGGCCCCTGGTCTTCAGTTTCTGAAAATGCTTTTCCTACCCAAGGGTGGGGACTGGTTGGCAGGAGAACCCACCTGTGATTAGAGGGTTCGGACTTTTAGTCCCATCTGCTGACCTGAGGAGGGGAGAGGGGCTGGGGGTTGAATCGATTGTCATTGGTCCCTGATTAGTCAATCATGACTATGTAGTGAAGCCTCCGTAAAAACCCACAAGGACAGCTTTGGGGCTCCTTTTTTTCCACCAGCTTCCAGGTAAGGAGACCAGAAAGTTCCCTGGTACCACCAAGCCAGGGCTCAAGTTCCAAGAGGACAGAAGCTCCTTTGTCCAGGACCTCACTGTGTGTATCTGTTCATCTGGCTGTTGATTCATATGCTTTAATATCCTTTAATAATGAACCAGTAATCTCATGAGTACAATGTTTCTGAGTTCTCTGAGCCGCTCTACCAAATTAACAGAACCCAAGGAGGGGGTCGTGGGAACCTCTGATTTACAGCCTGTTCAGAAGTGCAGGTAACAACCTGGACTTGCGATCCTGAATTGGAGGGGGTCATGGGGGCCTCCAGTTGGTAGCTGGTTGGTCAGAAGCACAGGTGTTAACGTGAGCTTTCGACTGGAGTCTGAAGTTGGGGGGCGGGGGGGTCTTGTGGGACTGAGCCCCTTCCCTGTGGAACCCAACGCTGACCACAGGTGGAGAGTCTCAGAATTGGGGTGGGTTCTCAGACTCCCTGCTGGCGTCAGAGAATTGCTTGTTGGTGCGGGGACGCCTCCACCCACATGCTGGAATTGGGTCCAGGAACTCTTTCCAACCGCATGCAAAGTGATACCGCTAACAACCCTTTAATAAGAAAGAAGAACAAGAAGGATCTAACTCCTGGGGAAATAGAGGCAATGAACAAGAGTCCAAATTTCATCGTTCTTTTTTGTGTGTGTGGAAGTTAAGAACCAGGCTCTTCTGGACATTAGTGTTTTGCTCTAGCTGTAGAAAAACCAAATGGAGATCAGTGCTCATAATTTGTGCTCCGTGTTCCCCTTTCAGCCCCCGGACCAACAGTCCGCTCTTGACCCTGCCTGGGGCTCAGGGCTGCTTATTCTGGCCTGAGTCAGTGGGGCTGCCAGGCTCTCGTGTGTGTGCTGACGTCCAGGCAAGGGGAGGTGCCCCCAGATCACACTCAGGGCATGAGGGAGGGTGGACGGGGGGCCTCTAATGAAGGCCGATATCCTCCAGGACCCCTACAGCTGGAGACCCTACCGGTGCCGGGAGCTGCCCTCACTGTACCCCAGCCCACTGGGAAGAAACGACTCTTTTCCTGTGCTAACCCTGGTGGTTTTTTTTTTTTACCATCTCTTGCTGATTTTTCTTGCATGTTGTCCCTTTAATAAATGCTTCTCAATTCCTCCATTTCAAGGAGGAATTCTGCCATCTCTTTCCTTCTGGGACTCTTGCAAGTTCTTTCCATAATTTTGTTTTTCCTCTCTCCATCTACCAATCCTAAACTGCATAAACTATTCTCTTATTTCAGCTTTTGTTACATAACTTCACCGAAGTATGTTTCAACAGGGGTGACTGTGTGTGTTGTATCGCTTGAGGAGAGTGGATGGAGAGGAGTGGCAGCGGCCTCTCCCGAGCGTCTGGCGGCTGAGCCCGGGGCTGGTCATTTCACTTCCTCTCGTCTCCCGTAATGAAACCCTTGCCAGCTGGGGGCGGGGAGGGGGTAGCCGTTCAATTGCATAGGACACTGAGATGAACAGAGTTGATGTAAATCCTGAAAGACACAAAGCTATTAAATTACAAGTGGATTCCAACTCAGAAGTATTTGAACACTGAGGACAAAGGGATGTTGGCAAATAAAGGTGGGTCCTCCAAGGACCAATTTTCTCATCATTCCAACTACAAATTTCCTTCTTCCTAACATTAGTGATATAAAATGCAGTACATCTTTTGCAATAGCTAGTTTTACTACAGTACTGAGCTTCATTGGGTTCCTGATTGGTTTGCTACAGGTATGTCGGGAATAACCGGAAACAATTATTAGAAGAATTGAAAATGGCCGCAGCTGGTGGGGAGGGCCGATGGCAGGGGGCTGACAAACCTTACACGTGCATGTTTGTCATGAGGAAGTTTATTTTTTTTATTTTTATTTTTTGCGGTACGCAGGCCTCTCACTGTTGTGGCCTCTCCCGCTTTGGAGCACGGGTTCCGGACGTGCAGGCTCAGCGGCTACGGCTCACGGGCCCAGCCGCTCCGCGGCATGTGGGATCCTCCCGGACCGGGGCACGAACCCGCGTTCCCTGTATTGGCAGGCGAACTCTCAACCACTGCGCCACCAGGGAAGCCCGAGGAAGTTTATTTTAAAGGAGAAAGAAAGCAATAATTATTCACTTGATATGAATTTTACAATGTGTATTTGTAATCCAGGCTAATGGTCAGGGTGAAATGTCAGTAGGAAAACACATTTCAAAAGAAGTTTTAAAAAGAAACTTCTGAATTATAAATTTTTTTAAAAAAAGAAACATTTTTCCCATTAGCCCCAAAGAGAGCTTCAAATGCAATAGCTACCAAAACATTTATTTTTATAATACTCCTAAAATAAAATAAATTTCCCATGTTATATACATAAGCTTATTGTTTCATAGTTGTTCATGATATCCATGTTTTTTCCATTAAGGCATTTAGAAATAAAATTAAAATATAATTGGTACAAACTGTAAGTTCTAAAAATCTTAAGGGAAAATAACAACTTTCTCTTATTATAATAATACTTTGTCAAGAGTGTATCATTGTTTAGAGGGTGCGGGAGGGATGGATTGGGAGTTTGGGATTAGCAGATGCAAACTATTATATATAGAATGGATAACAACAAGGTCCTACTGTATAGCACAGGGAACTATATTCAATATCCTGTGATAAACTGTAATGGAAAAGAATATGAAAAAGAATACACATATGTATAAATGAGTCACTTTGCTGTACAGCAGAAATTAACGCAACATTGTAAATCAACTATACCTCAATAAAATAAAATTTAAAAAAATACATCATTGTTAAAGCTCTATTAATGTTAAATACATTAGGTACCGGATACTACCAAATATTTTTGAAGGCTCTGATCGTTTATTTTAACCTGGAACCAAATGAAGCTGGTTAATTGAAGTTCACTTATTTTAAACAGGGCAGGAGGTTCAGGTCACAGAGGGGCCTTATGTGATGAAAACAGTAATAGCAGAGGTGTCACAGATACAATATTTCTTTATTCATTAGATGTTACTAAAACTCTATTCTGTGCTGGGCATCTGCGGACTGCTGGTAGTCAGGCCGTCTGCTCAGTCACCTTACAACTTAGTGATAGAAGCAGACGAGGGTACAAGGAATTCAAAATACAGAAATAATTGGATTCTGTATAAAAATGTTATAATCTGACTGAGATAGAGAATCACACAGAAGGCCATGTTCGACCTCAGAATATGCTTTCTTGAGAAAAACACGTTCTCTTAACTAAATCCCGAATGAGGATTAGGGGTTCCACTTGGTCAAGAGGTGGGAAAAATATTTCCAATCAGAATCAAAATATATGTGAAGGTCAGAAGGCAAGAAAAGTCATCACTGGAGTACAGAGTGATTCAGAGATAGTATAACTTTTGTAGCAGGGAATTATACCTGTAAATAAAGCATTGGTAGGTTAGTAACAAGAATAACCATTACATAAAGAAATGGGTAGCTATGGGTGGGAGAATAATATTGTTGTGGAAAATGGAGAAAAGTTGGGAAAACTAAGTGTGTAAGATATGATGATTGCATGCCACTAACCATGAATATGCTACCTCTCTACTGTGCATCTGCAATTAAAAAGGAAAATAAGTGAAACCATAATATTTCTACATCTTTATTAAAGGATTATTAAAATTTAAAATGAGGAGGCAGATACTTTGCAAAAATTTTGACTTACTAGTTTTTTGAAAGGTTAATGCTAGCTTAAAGAATAGTGATGGGTTTTCCAACATAATTTTAAAAGACAGCAGATTTCAGAAAAATTCCATAATGAATTTGGAGTCCTGGAATGATTCATTTTACACTATTTTGATGAGTCATTAAAATTGAGTCAAACTTCTTTATTGACAACATTTATATATGTTGTCAATAAAGAAGTTATATATGTTGTCAATAAAATAATTTGTATATGTTGTCAATAAAATAATTTGCATTTCTCTAATACTTGGTAATGTTGAATTTTAAGAGGTCTTGTGTTTTTAATAAAATGTGTCTGGACGTTCTCCTTCATTATTCAGTTTGATTCTATTAACCTCGAGGTTCATCCTTCGGAAAATGAACAAAATTATAATTGACATCTTCTCTCCGTATTCAAACAAGCTGCAACCCCAGTCCTCAGATCTTGCTTACCAAAGGGGAATTTAAAATGTTTAGCTGAGTGAGAATGAGATTAAAAATTGTTGCATTTCGTCCTTTGAATGACATTTTTAGCTTATTGGTTTATTGAAAACAAACCTAGTTGACCATTAAGGTTGGGTAGAATTTGTCTTTTGTTGGTGAGCATTATTTGGGATGTAAAACCATGGACTGATTTTTCCCATTACTTCAGAAGATGACTAAAAAGTACTTAGAATGATGAGTGTCACGTTAAAAAAAAAATCACTGTTTGCTAACCATTTCTGATGTTCTATTATTTTAATTATTCAGAAAAGCTTTTCACTTTGGATCAAAAATAATTCCTTCCTTTTCAGAAGTTCTTTCACTGTGTGTTTAGTTACTTGACCCCTAGAAACGTGTTGTTCTTTTTTACTCAACAAAGACAGATGGCTAGATAATAGATGATAGATAATAGATAGACAGGCAGACAGATAATATCATGAGCTAGGTGATATGTCAAAGATAGAAATATACTATTCCCTTCTGTCAAAGCATTGATCAAGGGATAAATCCGAGAAAGAAAGATACATTTAATGCTATGTGAAATTTTCTGTACTAGAATAATACATTAATTCAAGAAAATAAATAATTGGCCCAAATAGCATAGTAAGGTGTAAAACTCGTGAATCAAGAGGTAATATCAATGGTTAAGAGAATACACAGGAAATACACGGTCAAGGTTAAAATTTTAGTTCTGTTCTCTTAGTTATATGACAGCAGGCAAGACTCTTAGTATTTCTGCATGTACATTTGCTCATCTGAAAGTGCAGAAAACTGTCTACCTCACTGGGTTTGTCACATACAAAATGCACCAGATCAGTGCTTGGCACGTAGAATACAAGATATACATGCCAGCTATATTACCATTTTATTTCACGTGTGCCATGCTGCTCTGTCTTGGTAGTCAAGACTTCTCAAACACTTACATGACATTTAAAAATTAATAAGTGGCGGGACTTCCCTGGTGGCGCAGTGGTTGAGAATCTGCCTGCCAATGAAGGGCACACGCGTTCGATCCCTGGTCCGGGAAGATCCCACATGCCGCGGAGCCACTAAGCCCGTGCACCACAACTACTGAGCCTGCGTGTCACAACTGAAGCCGACACGCCTAGAGCCCATGCTCCGCAACAAGAGAAGCCACCACAATGAGAAGCCCGCACACCACAAAGAAGAGCAGCCCCCGCTTGCCGCAACTAGAGAAAGCCGGTGCGCAGCAACGAAGACCCAACACAGCCAGAAAAAAATTAATAAGTGACACATATATATATATGTATATGTATGTATAACTGAATCACATTGCTGTACATATGTAGTGTATATATATATATATTCTTTTTTAGATTCTTTTTCATTGTAGGTCATTACAAGATATTGAGTATAGTTTCCTGTGCTATACAGTAGGTCCTTGCTAGTTATCTATTTTATATATAGTAGTGTGTATATTTTAATCCCAAACTCCTAATTTATCCCCTCCCTCCCCACTTTTGTAACCATAAATTTATTTTCTATGTCTGTGATTCTATTTCTGTTTTGTAAATAAGTTCATTTGTATCATTTTTTAGATTCCACATATAAGCAGTAGTATATGATATTTGTCTTTCTCTGCCTGACTTACTTCACTTAGTATGATAATCTCTAGGTCCATCCATGTTGCTGCACATGGCTTTATAATATTCCTGTGTGTGTGTGTGTGTGTGTGTGTGTGTGTGTGTGTGTGTGTGTACACCACGTCTTCTTTATCCATTCATCTGTCAGTGGACATTTAGGTTGCTTCAATGTCTTGACTATTGTAAATAGTGCTGCAGTGAAACTTGGGGTGCATGTATTTTTTCAAATTCTAGTTTTCTCTGGATATATATACCTGGGAGTGGCATTGAAGGATCATATGGTAGCTCTATTTTTAGTTTTTTAATGAACCTCCATACTGTTTTCCATAGAGGCTGCACCAATTTACATTCCCACCAACATTGTAGGAGGGTTCCCTTTTCTCCACACCCTCTCCAGCATTTATTGTTTGTAGACTTTTTGATGATGGTCATTCTGACCAGTGTGAGGTGATACCTCATTGTAGTTTTGATTTGCATTTCTCTAATACTTGGTAATATTGAGCATCTTTTCATGTGCCTGTTGGCCATCTATATGCCTTCTTTGGAGAAATGTCTGTTTAGATCTTCTGCCCATTTTTTGACTGGGTTGTTTGTTTTTTTGATATTGAGCTGTATGAAGTGTTTGAATATTTTGGAAATTAATCCCTTGTTGGTCGCATTGTTTACAAATATTTTCTCCCATTCCATAGGTTATCTTTTCATTTCGTTTATGGTTTCCTTTGTGGCATTCATTTATTTTCCCATTTTATTGATTTCTGTTCTTATCCTATTTTCTTAATTATACATGCTTTATGTTTTGTTTACTGCCATTTTTCTAGATCCTTGAGATGGAAGGTTAGGCATTTATCTTTTTCTTATATATTTATTGTTAATAAATTTCCCTCTGAGCATTAATTTACTTTTTTCTATCCATACTGATATTTTGAAATTTCATTAGGATTCATTAAATTATTTTTCTAAACTTTGCTTTGAATTTTTAATTATGACTTATTTAGAAATGTATTGCTTAATTTCCAATCTGTGGGTGAACTTCCCCTTATCTGTTTAATCCACCTTAGTCAAAAACCAAGGTCTGAATGATTTCAATCCTTTGAAATTTGTTGAGGACTGCTTTGAGAATCAGCATATGGAAAATATTAGTAAATGCTCTAAAAGTATTTGGAAAGAATTCGAGTTCTATAATTATTGGGTTTGGTATATATCATACACCTATATATGTATATGTGTGTATATGTATCATATCATATCATGTCATATCAACAAGGTTGTTCAAAGCACTGTTCAGAGCTATATAGTTAACAGATTTTTATCTACTTGTTCTGTCAATTTTGTGGTGCTTGTATAAAAATTCCCAACTACAATTGTGGAATTCTGTCTCCTTTTAGCAATGTCAATATTTACCTTATAGATTCTCAGAATATCCAACAAAATTTCCCGTCTCATTGGACACCAACTGCACTGTCGCCCCAGCAGGTGAGGGCTCTGGAATCTCACCTTGTCCTGGGAGCCATGTCCCCCAGGTGTCCTGGACCTCCTGTGCATGCAGCTCAGGAGTCCGTCAAAGGTTGAAGTCGAATTTCCACGTAGACTTTTGCCATTCCCTCCTCATGATGCTCCCTTTTCAAGTACTTCTTCACCCCAAATCCCAGCTGTGCTAGAACCTCCCTGCTCTGGTCTTTGTCATCTTCACCCAGTGAGACAGCTGCTCTCCACCTTGGCTGTGCCTTCCTGACTCAGAAAGCATCTCCAAGCGGAGCTTGTGGCTCACCAAGCCTTCTCTCCACGTTTGCAGGCTGCATAGGTAGTTGTCCATCTCCTGCAAACAATTATTATACATATTTGTCCAGGTTTCATAGTTATTTATTTCAAGAGGCTGAGTGTGATACTGGCTACTTCATTGTGGCCAGAAACAGAAGACATGTGGTTCCCTTTCATTAATATTTAAATTTCTTGTGTTTGAAATTCTCTAAATCCATTGCCTAAGAAGTGAAAACTGAGGTCCGGAGATTATTTTGTTCCAATCCAGACATCTTCTATCTTCTGTAGCAGCCTACTGTTGTACCCTGCAGCTCTTCATGGTTTTGGGCGGTCCTCCCATAATTGATACTTTTTATAGCAGATCCCAGAGAAAGCAAGTGCTTTTCTTTCTTGGAGGTTTTTCTTCTCCCAAACCTGGGAAACGATTTCCCTGGAAACTTAAACAATAAGATTTATAAATGTTGAAAAGTGTCACTAAGTAATTGATGGTCTTGGTCAAATGCCCCCAACCACCTGTCAGAGAACACGCCATTTATGTTCATTATTCTGATGGAGTTCACCAGATGCGCCTCCCTCCTCAGATTCCGTGCTTCCCAGGTTCTGAACAGTCGCATATTATAAGAGGAGCACTTGTTTGCAAACACACTGGGATAAAATAGATTCATTTTCATTTCCAAGTTGATAACTTGCATTTTTTAATTCATAAGGCTTCTGTCCAACATAAGAATGAGGCCCTTAGTAATTTAATGAAAAGTACTCGTTTGCAAATAATTTTTGTTGCTTTAGGGAATTTCATAATTATTTTTCGCATGCCACTATGCGATAGGTTACTTTAAGGCAGAGACCAATTCTTCTTCATGATCATCTGCCATGTAGTTGATTCAGGCACTAGATATGTATCTGTCAGTTTATACAATATACACAGGTGTCTACACAAAGGATCTCTTAATTTGGGAGTGAACAGAGGGTTTTAAATAACTATAATATTTTCATCAGTAGAGAGGCTGAAAAATAAAGGCAACCCACACAGAGGTTCTGAAAAAGAAAATTACTCTCATAAATTATTTTATCATAATCTAAACCAAATGTTCCTAAACCCTGATGTTTGTAAAGTTGGAAAATTATTTTCTTTTACATATCCCTTGAAGACCATTCATACACTTCCATGGAAAATCTGTCCATTTGCCAACAAGCCTCAGATAACACGTCAGAAGAAAAGGGACAAAAAAGATTTAAAAGACAAAAAAAAAGAGACTCTTAGCATCCTACTGAATCGCAATATTCTTTTCCTTCCACTCATGCTTCAAAACGCAAATCAGGTTTAGATGTCAAATGGTATGAATTTGCCAGGGTTACAAGCACTCTAGCAAAGGACAACGCTGTGTTTGTGGAAAATCGGCTATAGGGGATTTCAGGAGACATGGCTTAAGGCTTTTAAATACACAAGAGACTGTGATTGGCTGAAGTGTGCACTCTCCCCTTACCTAAAATTCATGTGTTGAAGCCCTAACCCTCTCCGAGGTTACTGAACATGAGCCTGTCTTTAGAGAGATGAGTAAGTTAGGGTGGTCCCAAATCCCAAATGACCGACATCCTTCAAAGAAAAGAAGAGACTCCTGGGATGGATCCAGAGGAAAGACCGTGTGAAGACACAGCAAGATCTGCAAACTGGGAGAAGACACGAGAGGAGCAGCCCCCTGCTGACACCTTGACCCTGGACATGCAGCCCCCAGACCATGAGGAAATAAATTTCTGTTTTTTAAGCCACTCTGTCTGTGGTGTGTTGTTATGGTAGCCCTAAAAAAACAACGCAGACTGTTAGAAGAAATAAACTCTAATTATTAGACATTTCTGTATTTGATAATTTTGCAGTTCAGTTGGGTTCAAAACATTTTGAGAGGTGAGTCAATATCCTTTCAGAGTGTTTTTCAGCAGCTGACCTCAAAATGGGTTTCTTCTGAAAGCATTAGGTGATTGAACAGACACAAAAGATCAGATAATTTTTTCTGGTAACTTGAAATAGATATTTAATTTTTAGTTAAATAACACACATAAGCATATAGAATGCCATGTTCATTCGGATATGCCAGATAAATTCTTTAAGGAAAAAAATCTCTGATCATGTCATTCTTCTTTGAAGAACCTGAAATAGCTCCCAAGTTATTCAAAACTGCATGTGCTTCTCCAGCATGTGATTCAAATGTGGCCTCTAGTTCTGCCCTTTCCTCCGTAGATAACGTGCTGTGTTGCAGACTCTGCAGCGGCCCTGGCCCTGCTTTGCTCCGGTTATCCCTCCATCTGGATGAGTATTCCTCCACCCTCGAGCTAGTCCTAGGACTCTTGTTATCACTCTAGGCCAGTTGAAAAAGCAAATGACTTCAAGGCACCTCCTCAGATTGCCATCTACCGTTTGTAATTTAACCTTCCTTAAATCTCTTCCAAAACAATTCGTTATTTTTCTTAGGATACTTAAAATTTGCCTCCTTTGATGTTTATTTCTCCACTTATGGAGCCAACATCTATCTATCAACCTGTCATTCATCTATTGATCAGTCACTCAATCAATATATTTGTGTTATGCTGAAAGTGGACACATGGTTTCTGATACAGAGACAGACTATACTTTCCTACTTAGAGCTCTAGCTACATAGGTTTTCCTTTCTCAATCTGTCCCGTATCTGGGGTTTCGTGGTGGGAACCGGGTGTTACCCTGCATGTATCAGGGTCCCTGCCATAGGTGAGAAATCCCAAAAACATGAATCTGGGAGCTCACATGGGAGTGGCACCCCTGTAAGCCACCGCTCCCCTCTTCTCTCAAAAAGGGAGGAAAATCTTTGCTCCCCGGTGTAAACACTTTTCTTCAGGAGAGAAGGGGCGGGGTCCTGGATTCTCACTCTTCGGAATATAAATAAATGTCTTCAGAGGGAGATGGGACAAGCATTCTGAGTTTACAACCTCAGGACTGTCCACATGGCTCCAAATCTTGTCCTCCTTAAACTGTAAACACGTACCTTCAGGGAGGCAGGTCCCTTACCAGTGATTCAGCAGCTTCCAGGCTTATCCTTTAACCGAGGTCCCAGTAAATTTGTTCAGAATGCTCTAACCATGCAGAAACATACTCACTTTCTGACAGGTAGTGTTATAATAATCCCTTCTTTCCTACAATTTCCAGTGTTTTGCCTTGAACACACTGAGCACCTGTTTAGTGTAAGCTGGTTAGGGTAGAATAGAATAGAAGTAAAATAAAATTGTCGAATTTCTTTGAACTTGGTGGTGCATACGGGGCTAATTTCAATATCCTTTTAAAAATTATTATCATAATTCTGGTTGGCCTACGTCTACAGGGTAACAAAAATATCTAATTGGTAGAACTTTCAGTATTTTTAAAAATAATACTATTTCAACTTGACAAATAGATAATAAGAGTCAGCTCCAAAATATTCCATATCAAACAAGATTCCTTGGTTTGGGTTGTAAGAGTTAGATTATTTCCTACTGTTCCTGGTCAGATTTCCCATTCTGTTTCATGCCATGTATGTGGCCCATTTAACTAATACGAGACTTCCAAACTGCACTTCAGTCTTGGAGACTATAAGCATGCTGTGTATTGTAAAACTTCTTTGAACTGATTTGAGAAGAATTCAAATAACACTGAACAGAGGAAACTGTAGAAACATCTGCCAAAACGATATTCAGAATCTTCTGCCGTGCATTTTAAGGAGGTTAGTCTGTGGATTTTCAGATGAAAGACTTTGCTCAGGGTCTTAGAAATACAAATAGGAAAAAAAAAAAAATGAGAAAAGAGAAGGGAAAACCTTTGAGTTAATCCAGTTTCCAGTAGTGATGAAAAAGGTACCACAGAGTTGAAAGGCGAGTTTCCACCCAGTGCTCTTTGGCAATCACTCTTCAACTTGTTTTAGTAAAAGCACACTCATTGTTTCCCTCAGAGAAAACGGCCTTCGATGGCAGTTAGATGTTTCACAGCCGTTTGTATATTTCTGACTTCAAAGTCCGCAAGAGGGAAAACAAATCTATTTTCTAAATATTGTGTGATATGCTGAATACACTGATTTATTCTTTCTTCAGACCACATGTCAAATATGTTTACCATGTGAACAATGTGGGGGCATTTGCTGAAACTCTGGTGAAAGAAAAAAGCAAGCTGACAGTGAGAACAGATTCTGATGGGTAGAGCAGCAGTTAAATGCGGGCCTCCCCGAGGCGAGGGCCGCCATTTCTGGTGCCGGCAGGCAGCTGTGGTCCTTCCCAAGGTAGAACTCCAGAAGATTCTTGAGTGTGCTCCCAGAGACCTGGGTGAAATCCCTTGTTATGCTTCTTGAGAGAGCCACCTTGAAAGCTCTCTTGGAAATCAGTATTCCTGATAAGCAAGAAGGGGTCTTGAGAAATGTGTATATGCTTTAGAGTTTGCCAAAACAAATAAATAATTATTTAAGTAGAAGAAGAAACAGTCGAAATATCAAATAAATAAAAGCATTTCAAATACTAAAGAGAGTGAATTTTAAAACTTTTAAAGTGATGTCACATGGTCCCAATTACTAATATCTGTGTTATTTTACTCGATATAGGACTTTCCTCTCTTATTTCATTTCAGGAATCCTAGAGATAGGAGATATCAGAGGTCCTCTACTTTAAACAACGACCTCATTGTACCGAAAACACCAAAAAGCCCAAAGTGGTGGGACGTCGAGTTCAAGCTCACATCGATATTCTGTGTTCAGAGGCCAACTAGTAGGTAAGTCCCCGTATCCTGCAGCCTGTTTAGGAATCTGGAAATTAGGAAAGTGGTAGCGCTTTCTACCGCTGCTCTGAATGGTAGGAAAGAGGATTAACCTCATTATTTTTGTAAGTCTGGCAATAGCTCCATGGCCTGCCCTCACCTGGTTCTTAGTAGATATTTGAATGAATTAATGAGATACATAAAGTGGGAAAATCTCCTATCAAGAGAAATCCCTTTGCCAAACTTCATCTTCAGTTTTCTTACTATTTCTTACTATTCTGTCACTTTTACCTCCTGTTCAGTAACCGGTGTTAACAGACATATTCTGGAACTAGATAGCCAAACTCCTAATCCAACTCGGTTTTCAAGAACAAATTTAGCAAATCAGTTTTCAAAGAAAATAGCCACTCTCAGGAGGAGACAGGGTTCTCTCCCACTAGAATCAAAGAAAAGAGTCGCTCTCCTTTTCAGAATCACAGACTCTTTTTTCAGAATCATAAACTCTTAATTTTCTGCTTCAGGAAACAACAGCCTCTGGCTTTGTTTTGTTTTCATTTTCTTTTAATTTTAAGAAGGGAAAACCAAAGACTCCATCATAGCTATCTTTCTCTCTTTCTAAGAGACAATAGTGCCCGAAAAAGGAGAAATAGAAAATCGTAATTGTTTTTACTGTTGGCATCCTTGTTTTCTTTGGGGGACTGCTAAACGTCCTGAGGGCACATCTCCTCCAATCTCATCTCACGAAAGGTGAAAAGTCAGCACTGAAATGACCACAGCTGGAGCCTTGGACAAATGTCTTCCCATCCCTGCACTGGGCAGAATTAGCCCTGGTGCACCTGCCCGCAGCTTGGTGCTCTAGCCCAGGTACACACACAGGGTCATTTAGGAGTACAAAATGACAGCACTTACTCTTGAGTAAAGGTTGTGGAGATGACCTCTGCCATGCTATGAAAGAGTAGACTGTGAAGCTACAGGCTGGCCAGGAGCCCCTGCCGGTGTGGCCCTGCATCTGGGTCTCCTCACCAGTGACCCAGTCAGATCACGGCTGCTGCTTACCCGCTTCCTTTGCTCCTATTCTGAGAGCCGGATTTCTAGCAATACTACAGAGACTGAGTTTCCCTAAATTGAGGTAAGCCTAAACCTAGAAGCCTTCTTTGTTATTGTTTCCAATGAGAAATTGCCTTGTCTTTTATCTGTCTCATTTTTCAAATTACACAAAAGCTTTTGGAAAATGAATCATCTTAAATTAAAGATTCTTTATGCTGAAAATAATGGGAGTTGATTATAATGTCTGATATGAAAAGGTTATTTTAATCCTTAAGGCATGTTTGCAAAAAAAAAAACTGATATTATCAAAATTAGTTAAGAAATACTGATGTGTAATATATGCTGATAAAGACTGTTTTTATATTATTTATTCAGTACTTGGTGGAACTTTATTGTAAGCAAAGCATTGAGAGATTAAAATCGCAAAGATAAGTAAAATGGAGCCCCTCTTCTTAAAGCAACTTAAAACCTAGTGAGAGTTAGAAATATGCATGGAAAATACACACCCGTCAACCATGAGGAAGGTGAGGGCCGGGAAATCTCAAGAAGCACACAGGTTGCAGCCTGGAGGCTCCACAAGGAAACCTGACCCTGGAGGGTCTTCACGGGGAAAATCAGTGAGAATCTGGTCGCAGGTACTAGACACAACTGTAGATTTAAGGGGATGTATTTTAATGCGGTGAACATGATGCTTGTGAGATTATTGGGAGAGGAAATTGAAAGAGCTGAGCTCCTCAGAATGACCCTCAGAATGCAGTTGCAGAACCGGACGCCGACCTGTTGGAAATGAACAATTTCACAGAAGCCAACAGGAAATAGAACCATTCTGTGATGGATCAAAAATCAGACTCACTACTGTTGAGGACTGAACATAACCTCCACCCTCAAATCTATATGTTGAAGCCCTGACCCCAGGACCTCAGCACGTGACCACATTTGGAGGTGATTTTTAAGAGGCGATTAAGGTAAAATGAGGCCATGAGGGTGAGGCCCTAATCCAATAGGACTGGTGACATTTTAAGAAAAGGAGGCAACACCAGGGACGTGTGCTCTCGGAGGAATGGCCATGTGAGGACACGGCGAGAAGCTGTCTGTCTGCACGCCACGGAGAGAGGCCTCGGGAGAAACCAGCACTGCTGACACCTTGATCTTGGACATCCAGCCCCCAGTGATGTGAGAAAATGAACTTCTGTTGTTTAAGCCCCGCTGTCTGTGGAATTTTGTTATGACAGCCGTAGAAACAAATATAACCATAATCACATCTGAACATATCACAAGCGTGAGCATTGTCAAACCACAAATATGACCAAGCAGCCCATCCTGGGTAATAGGAGTATCCGCTGCTTCTTTTCTAATTATAGATTTAGTCCCACTTCATCCGTAGGCCTCACAGATAAGGTTCATTGAGATACCAGATCAAGAATTACGTCTACTTCCTGAGAGCATCCAGTCCAGGGAACAGCCCTGCTTCCCTCCCTCTCCAGATTACTTTACATGAGCCCCAATCTTATTAATAAACCCTTTCTATCCCAATTTATGGACACACCCATGGTTCCCTCAGTGTGTGGTTTTTCTTGTTGCCACGAGTAATCAAGCCTGCGTACCCCAGGCTCCTCTGTTCCTAGTGCTCCTTGCTGTAGGGCATTGAAAACTTTATTTAGTTTAGTTTATTATACTTTTTTCTGTTTCCCAGCATATATTTATTGAGCACCTACTATGGCCCTGACACTATGCTAGGGATTTGAGATATTAGCTAAGAAAAAAAAATCCTTTTTTACATGCAAATGCTAGTTAATTATGGGAAACTTAAGCATTAACACATACGATTAAATATAGGTAATTTAAAATTAGTATTAAATTAAATTGAGGGAAAACATTAATTCCTGATGTAAGAAATTAAGCCTAAACTACTAAATAAATATTCTAGTTGTTGAGTCTTTAGTTTTAATCTGGGGAGGCTCCATCGTTGAAGTATTGCTGAGAGACAAGGAATTCCATCCATTGACTATTTCCCCAGGTAAAATACTGTGCAGAAAAAGAGAAGCTAAATCCAGTGTTACTATAAAAGACACTAAAATTGTGGAATTTGAAGTGTGTTATAAAACTAGGATCAACCTTTTAGTTTTTTCAGATTCAGACTCTGGGAAGAAACAATCTCCCTGGCTCTTTTACTGCTTCTTTGTTCCTTTTCTTGTACTCTCAGCTCTCCCTGCTTCCTGGGTCCTTCATCCTTGTGTCACACTAAGTGTCACTACTACATCACTTGAGAAGCCGGTCTCTCCGTGGATGCATTTCATCTGCCAGTGCAGGTCCACAGCATCCTCTTTAGGAAGGAGAGAAGAGGTCTCACCCCAGGTACCCAGCCTCCTTCACAGTCACAGGACAGCCTTGATGTTTACACTTTTGATTAGAATTGAAACTAGAACCCAGACATTTGCAGTGAAAAGGCTAGATATCTTTTCCAGTTTTTTTTTTCCTTATTATTTTAAGGAAACTATAAAGTAAATGACTCAATCAGTGGGACATAAGTGCACTGGGATATTTGAGACTAGCCTAGTAGTCATGTATTCTCAGTAGAATGTGGGACGCCAGTGCCTTTGTTCCATCACAGAAGCCACAGAGGTGCCCTTAGTCCTACTGCAGCTGCACCCAGAGTTTGCATTCCTCCAGCACGCATTTTGTCAAAAGCAAAAAAGAAAGCAAGAAAGAAGCCTTGTCGTGGGATTCTTTCAATCATGCAGAACATTGTAACGTTCAGTGTGAGCTGTCATTCCAAAATCCAAAAGCACCCTCAGCAGCCTTCCTGCTTACCAGGAGGCGAGCTTCTCTGCTGTGTTGACTGACGGCTCAAATAGGACCAGCCAGGGATGAGGCGAGGCCGCCACGAGCCCATCCTCGCCCACGGGCCCCGGGAACGGCTGTGGCCAGAGCTGCCTCCCAGCCTTTGCTGCCCGAGATCCACCCAGAGTCACAGGAAAGTCAGGGTCTGTTCCATCCTGGGGGTCAGTGCTGTGCTAACCAGGGGTACAGAACAGAGAGGAGGTTATTTGCAGTGGGGCCGGTGTGCAGTGTCCCCTCCAGAATGTTCTCAGTGAGCAGATGGAGGGAGAGGGAGGATGGACAGACGGGCAGAGATGGACGAGTTTGGAGGCGCCGCCCGTGACCCAGGCCATCAGTCAGGGCGTGTTTCCGCTTCTGCCTGTAGAGGGCGCGTTGTCCGGTTGGGGCGTTTGTTTTCAGGTGGGAGACCGGGAACCAAAGTTATCCTCCGGCTCCTTTTACCCTAGGATATTTGCTACCCTCATTTAAGTGTATATGTAACAAGATTAAAAGGGCCACGGAGTATTTTATACTTTATCATCAGGGATGAGGGGCACAGAAGTTGACTGCCAGAGATTAGGAAGATCAAATAATAAGGGAAGGCAGCAGACGTCTGATGGGTTAGGTAGGACCCCCTCCCGCCCCTCTGTGCTCTCCGCGGCTCCCTGCCACCTCCCTTCCCTCCCCACGCGCCCACATTCTCTCCTGCTCTGCTCCCACCCTGCTTTGCGGCTCCCCCTTGGTGAGGAAAGCTGCTGCTAACCCAGCGGCCTTCGCACTGCATGTGGTGCTTTGGTCGGTTTGTCTCTGAACGAGTACGATCGCACCCCCCCGCCCTTCGTGGGCACCAGTGTGTCCTCTGGGTCCCTTCTGCTGCTGTCTCACTGAAAGAGGATGTTTGTGTGTCATAAAGTAGGCCTGTTAGTTTTATGCGTTCATCAATCCAGGTGACAATCAGTGAAACCGACCGAGAAAACGGAATCTTTGTGTTTATCTCAAATACATTAATTTGTTTAGATTTTTTGTCATATTCACTCACTCACTTGTGCATTCATTCCGGAGCCATGTGTGGAATGTCTAAAGGTTCCAAGTACGGTTCTTGGTGACAGGGATTCAGTGAATAGACAAAAGCACCTTTGTCCATAAGGTCTTGCAGAGACAAATGGAGAGGAGATGTGAAAACAGCACTAACGTAGCACTTTTGTCATAAGTGCATGAAAGAACCACACTGATGCAGGCGGGTGGGGAGTGAGTGGCTGGGGCAGGGCGGCCCCTCAGGCTGAGGCCAGTCCGGAGGTGAGAAGGGCTTCAAGCAACGGACCAGTGAGGACGCTTGCTCGGCCCAGGCTGCTCCAGTAATTAGGGCAGAGCGCCTACTGTTTGCTCTTCCCAGACATGTTTCTGTGGATTCTTGTTACTTCGTGCATCTGCTGTTTAGACAAAATTTAATTCTTCTGCCAGTGATGTTCCTAGAGATGAGGATCACCTTTTTCACTTTGAAGATTAAGATGCAGATTTTAAACACTTCACAGGCACAGACAGTATGGATACTAACTGCAAAAATATTTGGGTGTTACATTTGAATTTAAAAAAACTATTGCTACTCTAGTTCACGTAATTCAAAGAGTAATTTAATTATGCCAGGAACTTGAGGCTTTAAAAGACAAATCTGCAAAAATATTTGGGTGTTACATTTGAATTTAAAAAAACTATTGCTACTCTAGTTCACGTAATTCAAAGAGTAATTTAATTATGCCAGGAACTTGAGGCTTTAAAAGACAAATGTTAAATCTCGCAAATGCCTAAGTGCAAGTAAGCGTGTTCCCAATGTGACTTTGAAGAAAAGTACCTTCATGTTCAGTTTTCACATTTCTTAAAAAAAAAAGTCTGTGACATTTATTCAGCATTTTCCCTTTTGTGATTGCCCACCTACTATGTTGAAAAACACTCCTGTTCCCCCAATTTTATTCCAATTAATTAATTCCAATTAATATTTTCATTATCAGTTGTCTGACTGCAGTTCTATGCTGAATCTAAACCAAAAATACTGAAGTGAAACATTAAATGTGCCTATCAATTTAAATAATATTCTGTGTGGTTTACCTCTGACATACCATTATTCTTCAGATGAATTTAACTTACGCTATCAGCTTAGAATCCCCTAAAATAATTTCAACTTAATTTTAGTCAATTCATAAGCACATTAAAACCTGCTAGTGAGGCTGCCAGGATTTAGCATTTTCTAACAGATTTACTAAGTTTTAGAGTGAGAAGAATCGGCTGTTGTGTGTATTGCTGAAGATGTTTGTTCTAACTTTAAGGATGGCAGTGTATCTTGGGGATATGCCCACTGGAAAAAATGAGAGTGAATCATACATATATGATTTTGATTTTTTTTATAATGCCTTCTAGAAGAAATACACATTTTGTCTTAAGATAAAAGAAATGAACCCAAAATTAAATACTGTGGAGATCATGCTGACTTGCACCTGACATCTTCGAAAATGGTGCCTTAATGGGATGACATTTGGGTAAGGCATCTCATTAATATATCTTCTTTTAAAAAACATTCTACGAGATTAATGCGAACTCAAATCTTAGTTTACTCAACAGCTGTTAAAGGCATCAGAAATACCACGAAAACGAATTTATTATCATGCATGGGAAGCCCCCCAAAGTACCCGCAGATCCACAAAGAACAGTAATTCATTGAGGGAACCAGTGTTTATTGCATGTTTTCTGTGGGCCACCCTCGTGCCAGGTCCCACAGAGGAGACCACAGGGCCTGGCCCCTCCGAGGTGGTCTGCGTGGAGGGGCAGTACCTATCGGGAAGGCAGTTCAGTCCTAATAAACCTAGAGGCAAGTATCAGGTCAAAGCACATTTGGTGAAATAAGAATGATCGTCGCCTCACAACAGCTGAGCGGAGGAGAGGAAAGAGCTCAGAGAGCTGGGGAAACAGGACGACCCCCAGGCGTGTTGTCCCCTCGCAAGGACCCTCCACCCCACGCGCACCAGCGTCGTGCTCACTCTCAGCTTTCAGACCAGAACGGCAGGTCTAAAGGGGGCTGAGACCCAAGTCACGAGCTGTGGTGCAACCAGCATCCTCGGTGCCGCCTCCGGCCCTCCCCGTGTGGAGGTTCCCACACAGATCCCCAGCCCCAGGGCGAGCTCTCCATCCTGGTCCTTGGTGTCCCCTTCCAAAAGCTGGCCTCGGACCAGTGTTTCCCAAGCTTGAATCTAGAGAAGAGGCCCCTTTCCTGCCAGGAAGAGGCCCCATCATTTCTCCTGCAAAGCTCCTAAAACTCCTGGGATTTCCTAAGTGATAACAACATAAGGATGTCTTCAGTTATTCATAACAAGCCCCTTTCAGCCACACTTGAGCTTACGGTAATGACGTGGCTTTTGGAAAGCCCTGAAGGATGGGGCCAGTGGCCAGCGGAACAAACCTGGTGATTAGAGGATGGGAACTTTCAGCCTCACCCCTGACCTCTGGGGAGGGAAGAGAGGGGCTGGAGCTTGGATCAATCACCAATGGCCAGTGACTTAATCAGTCATGCCTGCGTAATGCAGCCTCCGTAAAAACCCAAGAGGATGGGGTCCAGAGAGCTTCTGGGTTGTGAACACGTGGAGGTGCTGGCAAGTGGGCGTGGGAGCTCTGTGCTCTCCGCTTACCCTGCCCTGTGCATCTCTTCCATCTGCTGCTCCAGGTTCTATTCTTGTACAGGAAACCGATGATCTAGGACGTAAAATGCTTCTGAGTTCTGTGAGCTTCTCTAGCAAATGAATCAAATCTGAGGAGGGGTCATTGGAACATCCAACCTCTGGCCGATCGCTCAGAAGCACAGGTGACAACCTGGATTCGTGATTGGCGTCTGAAGGGATGGGGGGCGTCTTGCGGGACTGAGCCCTTAGCCTCTGGGGTCAGAGGCTAACGCCAAGAAGACAGAGTCGGAATTGAGTTAAACGGTAGGCTGCCCAGCTGGCATTGCAGAATTGCTTGGTGTGGGAAAACCCACACCTCTGGGGCCAGAAGTGCTGTGTAAAGGAGACACACAGGGAGGTTGTTTCCTCTCCCACCCGCCCCGGGGTGTGTACTCACCAAAGGACACCGGGAAATGGCACGGTCATCAGCCCCGAAAGGTTCAAAGTATCATCCTTCTCCCAGGACCACGGAGGCCCGGCCTCCTTTCCTTTGCACAGGAATCATCCCATAATTAACGAAAAGTCTGCTCTGCGTAGGCTTGTAGCCTCCATATACAGATCTCAGAGGGGAAGCTATACTTTAAAATTGTCTGCGTCGTCAGGCATCTTATTAGTCCAAGAGACAGAAGAACAAGGCGTACTCCTTTGCAAGCGAGGCTCACTGCTATTACCTTTTCCTTTAATCACGGAGGGAAGAGAACAGGAGCGAGTAGAGGAGAAGCGAGAAAGATCGCAGCAGGAGACAGAAGATGAGTGACACGGACCCACCCCTGGGCTCCCAGAACCGCCCCCGTGCCAGTCGCGTGCCAGCAGCTGGCAGGAGAGAAGCTCAAAGATGCTCGGGGCGAGGCTGGCCGTGGAGCTGCCCTGTCTTGACAACGTCCTTCCTGCCCCCCCTCCCCTCGGTGCTACTCTCCCCTGGGGGTCTCCTGCAGAGGGTGAGTATCCAGCGCACCCCGCCAGGGGTCCCCTCCCTGGTCTCCCTGCCCCAGTTACGGGGCATGGCCGCAAATTCCTCCACATCACTGTACCTGAATGTTGAGAGTTTTGTTGTGGAAGTCTCTTTCCTACACACAGAATGAGAATCCAGACCATCCCTAAGGATGCGCCTGGCATGTAAACAGTGTGTGGGAAGGACCAGAGTGGGATCATCAAATAGACGGAGTGACGGCAATGGGGGTGTGACACAACCAGGCCAAAACGGTCCAGAATCTGCCCCGCGCTTGGGAGAGGTCCCCCTCTGTGTGCTAGGAAGGCTGGAAGCAGATGCCGTGACAATGACAAAACGGGACTCTTGCGGTCAGTGCTGTGACGGAAGTCGACTTCGGGCCACTGGACCTCTAGACCCAGGTGCTACTCCAAGGGCTCTGCCCCGCTGGACTGCCAGGGTCTGGACATTCTTCCTAATCAGCATTCTTAACACCACTCATTTCACCAATAACAAAAAGATTCTCACAGCCTTTATGATAATCCGCCATCTGGTTAAATTTCAGTAAGGACACATTAGATGCTAAGTGACCAGCCTTTAAGGTGCTGGTTCCTATTAAAGTACTTCATATGCTAATTGACGACTCTTGGATTGAGGACCCAATTAGAGGACTTCAAGTGCTATTCATTCCACTTGGCACCTCCAGAGACCCACAGCCCTGTGAGAACTGGCCTTTGAAAAGAAGACTGTAGAGCCTCTTAGGACCCAGTGACTCCTGGATTTTCCAAGTGATAACGCATTGCTTGATAGTCATAGATATTCCAGGAACACGATCATCTTAGACAGGTAAATTACGCGTTGTGTTTACAGAATGCCCATCAGCTCTTTCAGCCTCTATCCTAAAGCCACCATCTCTGGCTTTCATTGTAAATAATGTCCGCTCCACATGTGTGCAGACTCAAGATGTGAATCAGTCCTCTTTTTTTTGTCTTTTTCTCATCTGACTCTTTCCCAAAGTTGGTAACTTACATGCTTTTTTCTATTTTCTCCCTCCTTCCTTCCTTTCATCCTCTCTCTCTCATTCTCTCCTTCCATAATCTATCAATTCTTTCCTCCCTATATGAGACCTTATGAGGTGCAACATTTACTTATCGTAATATAACCCTTTAAGATCATGCCTGTTGAGGAGATGTGTACCCTAATAACATTAGGTTACTAAAGGAGAAGCTTGTCTGAAAAAGGAAAGAAAACAATTGCTTTTAAATTGCAAGCTTTTCTACTCAGGGACATCAAGCATATACTTTTCTTTACATATTTGGAAGCTCAAGCTATGCTGGTGAATACAGTGAGGTGAGGAAGCCAGAGAGGAAGTGGAGGGAAAGACCACGTGGATGTAGTAACGGCAGCATCACGATGTCCTTCTGGAACATTATCGGGGAATCTTGAAAGTTCAGAGAAAGGAGACGACGTTTTGTTTGAGAGTCTCCCCCTTGTCATTGGGTAGTTGGTCCAGAAACAACCCAACAGACGCTCAAAGTCTACACTACTATTTGAAGCTTTAGAATGGATGGTGTTGACTTTAAAATATCATTTATCAATTATGCACATAATTTATTTAAGAATGCTAAGTACACTGATGTTTATGAACACTAAATGTTTTTGTTTTGAAGAATAAAATGAGAATCTGTGACATAGGAAAAGGGACTTTCCTGTAAAGAATGGAACTTTACTTGAAACAGACTGAGCAGGTACTGTTATCACACAGCATCCCCGAGAGGGTTTCTGGACCAAGCCTTATTGGGCTGTTGTCACCTGACATCACAGGACCCCTGAGACTTAGGCTGAGTTCACACGGAGTTAAATAAAATGCAGTGTTTGGCCGTTTCCTCTTAGGTATGAATTACAAGTTATAATTCAGCGAGGCCTGGCAGGGGACGGTACCACGTAATGACGCATGACTCACTCACATTCTAAAAGCAAGGTCTGATCCTTCGTATGGAGAGTTTTCTGAGGGAAAAATCTGCATCTCACAGTGTATTCAAAAGGAACTTTCTGCTAATGGAAAAGTACATACTACACTTTCCTTGCATAACTTCAATGATTGTTTTTAGGTGTGTTTGGAGTAGAAACTGGAAAGGGAGAGCCCTGGGAACAGAGACAATAAGAAGTTCTCTCCATCACCTTCCAGCCTGTTAATAGAATCAGGACCAGAGTTCTTTACAGAGAAGCTTTGGAAGGTTCAATAAGACCAGGAAAAATATGTATGATGCTTATGCTGAAATATTTGTGAAGAAGTTGTTTTCTCTTTCTTTGCATGTGTGTTTGTATGCACATGCACTATTCTTTTTAAAATATTATTCTTTTTGGAGTTAACTAGAAGGTAAAATAAAAGCTGAGGTTTAGTTCTTCAATTATAAAGTACTGAACTTTGCTTGGACAAATTAGCTTAGAAAACCAATGGGTGATGACATTTACAGTAACAAGCTGGGCGCATGGAATTCGGTGGCTTCTGGGGAAACAAGTGAGGGCACCTGGTCCCTGGCTCTGAGGCAGTGGTCCCTGTCACCCCTGGCATGAGCTACCCAAACAGTTCAGACAACCAATAACAAGCTCAGATAACTGGGGGTTTTAGATCCTATTTCTAGTCTCAAAAACATAATTGAGAGAGGCTGAGCCGGAATGGGGAAAACCCGTCCTGACATCTTACGTAGTCTGTTAAGGAACAAAATGGCGCACAGTCATACGCTAACAGCCTTTACGTCCTCACCAGAACAATCGCGTGTCACAGGGCTCAGAAAAAGCAGCCATTTCCATGGGCTAAAACCACCCACTGCCAGTCTTTCCCTCTGAGTTCACCGTTCTGAAAACGAAAGCTTCCAGGACCTCAGCATGGTAAGAGGAGTGGACCCCGTAGCATTTCCATCCTGAGAGATCCTCCCCAACAAAGTTCTGGTGGAAGTTCCTCCCGAAGTCAGGCAGGGACGGGGGAGGCCCGGGCTCTGCAGGGCAGGCAGGGATGTCCCCCGCTTTGCTGGGCACTTCACCGCTGAACTCCCAAACCCCAGTCCAGGGCCTCTTCAGACAGTGTTCTTAACAAATATTTGCCAGATGCATTTTGGAGCAGAAATTCGTATGTGTTGGTTGGACTCAGTAATTGAATGGGTGTTAAATGGCTGTGAGGCCTCTTTAAATCTCAGCTTGCAGGCCTCACAGGTGGTCAGTTCATTATAACAAAAACACGATCAAATAATAAATAACAACAATAATTATACCGTGTATTTTCTCTAAAATGTATATTAGACACTCATGCATATATGTATTAAATACGTATATATCTTATAAATATATATATAGTTCTTTCTCTTTTGAGAAATGAGCTAGGTTTTGAATATACGGTACCTACCCAGTGACACGCGCCGAGTGTGGAAAAGGGAAAGGAATACAATAGATAAAATGTTGCTGTTCCTTGAAAACAGCGGCTAAATTGGAGTGGAAGCAGATAAGCAGATTAATTTCTCAGAGGCTGGTAGAGGCTCTGCTAGAATTATGACCACTTTTCTGCAGGAGTCCAGAGCAGGGAACAATTCGCACACAGTTTCCTGACGAGTAATATGAATTTATGCAACTGATTATGCAGAAAACCACTGGGATTCTTCGTAATGAGTTAATAAAAACCTGTGATGTTCCGAATGGGCATTTCAGCGGCCATTATGGAACGCTGGGCCCCAGAAAAGAATGGACCCCGCTCGCCAGACAACTGCCAACATCGACAGCTAGAAATCGCAACTATACCCCGATGAATTTAATCACCTCAAGGAAAGGCTGTTCCGTCATCTGTATCTTCAGGGCTCTGCCCGCATCTGAGATTCCAGAGCTCCTTTTGATGGGTTTGACGTTTTCCTGTATATTTGATGAACTGGAAGCAAAATGATCTGTACGAGTTTAAACTGAAACTCAACATGAGCTGCATGACAGGAAGTATCCATGAGATGCAGTTGTTTTATTAGATCAAATGTAGTTGTTGACTTTGGCTGTTCACCTAACTTCTCTAAAGGTACACATGTTTCAAAATTAAAAAAATATTTCCAGTTAGGGTTTTGGGTGAGATGAGTGTTTTCCAAGCTGTGTTCTAAGAAGCTTAGGGGTTCCACAGATGACCTGAGGTCTTCCATGGGGGGATGGAAATGTCTGAAAAGGATTTCAACCCTCTTTAGCTATGTCTTCCATGCACAGCTGAGTCTTTATCTAATTTTTAGGTGATACTTTCCTGTGTAACCTGAATGCTGCTGCCTCTGCTTTCCCATCTTAAAGGGTGGACGTTTTACCCAGTTCCCAGGCAATCCAGATGCTTCACCTTGTGGCCTTTCTGCAAGATTCTCTACATTTTCTCCAACACTGTGAATCTCTGCTCTGCTCTTGCTGAGAGCCATGTGGGGTTCTGAGTTTCAATCTATCCAAAGGTTCCATGTGTCATTCTTGATCCCAAATCAAGTTGGGTAGAAGAGGCATTCATTCTTCCCTTTAACATTTTGGGTTTTTTCTTTTAAGATTTGCCAAATACAGGACTCCAGCTGCTAGTGGACACACACAGTTCCTAACTCAAGGCTCAGCTAACTTCAGAAAACGACTACACTGAGGAGAGACCAAGTTTCATATTCCCATTAACTTGTCCTTTCCCCTAGGACATTGTCATCATCTTTATACAAGGGGCTTCTATTCCTTAAGAGGAAAGCAATCCTGAGCTTCATCACATAAGCATCTGATTGTTTTTCCACAAATTTTGTAGACTTTAAGTAGAGAAAAAAGGAAGGAAGGAAGGAATTCTAGTTCAATCTTTCCCCGAATAGGAGTTGTGGAACTCCTGGTTCTGCCCTGAGTACGTATGTCAGGATTTTTGGACGCCAGTGACAGAAGCTTGAGCTTAAAAAAAAAAAAAAAAAAAAAAAAAAGAGGAATGTAGCAAGCATAGAAAGCAAAAAATACATCATTTCTAAGGACCACGACTAAGAACTGATTTTACATGGCAATCTGGACTCTGTCTTCATGTTTTTATATCTTTCTCTTCTGCTGTGCGTTAGATTAACATCCTCTGACTCCTCCAAGGACAGGAGCTGACCTCACAGCCTGAAACTTGGGATCCAAAGGACGTCGTCACCCCCAATCTGTCTTTATTCTATACTTTACTGCCGAAAAAATGGCAACAGATGATTCCTGGTCAGATTTGGTTTAGGTTACAGTGAGCAGGATAGATACTTGGGTTCATACCGCAAGAACCGCAGGCAGGCCTGGAAGCGTGCATTTTCTCAAGGAAATCGGGAGGACAAAAAGGCACAAAGTGTGTTGGAAAAGTTAGCAGATGCCCACTAAACCTGGCCATCAATTAAATAACAGTAAAACTCAAGATGCTTCATTTTGTCACAGATAACCAACAAAATCCATTTTGAAGAATATATTCCCCCTAACAGCATGCGTTACATTGCACTTTAGTTTAAGTACCTTCACATTGTCTTAAGGAAATCGTGTTCATTCTTTCTCAACCGGGAGTAAGTCAGTGTCTTAAGCCCCTTCACAAACACACATTTTTTTACCGGCTACTCTCACTGTTGATCAAGGAAACCCAAAAATGATTTAAAACCTCCACCTGATAAAAGTGTAGAGATGCAGTAGATGAACTCACACGCACAGGGTAGTTGTCAGTTTCTCCTCTCATGTTTGTAAGATTTAACTTTACTTAAAAATTTCTACTACTATCAATATTTGACTCTTACTGGTTTAGAGATGGCATCCCATTTCTCTTTTAGATGTATTTTTTTGTTCAATGATAATTCTTCAAGATAAAGTGCTACTCATTAATATTGATAATATTTTATTCTGTTATAAAAATTGGGGATCCATCACTTGAGAAAGACCATAGATGCCAACCAATTATAGTTAAGTTAAAAGTAAATGTACTTACAATATTGCATCTCCTTGCTTCCCTTGTGGATGCAGAATGAAAGAGAAGTAGTTTGCAAGTCTAAATGAATTCCTCTGCAAAAAAAAAAGCATGTAACATGGAGTTTAAAATACTAAGGATTCATAGGGAAGATATCAAATGTCTACATATTTAGTTGATAGAGTGTCATGTGCCTTGGCACTTACTATAGAAAGATTTCCATTTTCATTGGATTTTGCATGCATAACAGGTAGACTTAAACAATTGATTGAAATCAGAAAATGTCAAAGCTGTATTTAGAAAATTGAGCTATATTATTTATTGTACACCAGTATTAAATCAAGCAAAAAACTCACAGACAAAATGGAATGATAGTATATCTTTTACATCTAATTTGAAATTTTACATGCGGCAACAACTATTGTCAAATTATCCATAGCTAATTGGTCTTAGACTGAAATATACAATTAAGCATGTTCTGGACTATTAACTGGTTCATATTTTATGCATTTGCTTAATTAGATATTTCCTTAAGTATTTATTTGCATTGGTTAATTTTTCTGCAGGATTCTATTGTACATTTTTACCTATTTTTCTTTGGTGTTTACCCTTTTGAAGTTTAAAAAAAGAAGTGGCTATAATAATATCAGATAAAATAGACCTCAGAGCAAAGAAAATTACGAGAGACACAGAATGACATTACATAATGATAAAAGGGTCGTCTACTGGGAAGACATAATGATCCTAAATGTCTATGGCCCAAACAGCAGAACCTCAAAATACATGAAGCAAAAGCTGATAGAGCTGAGAGGAAAAATAGACAAATTCACAATTACAGTTGAGGACTTAAGCGTCTGCCTCCCCATAACTGATAGAACTACTAGACAAAAAAACAACAAGCTTGCCCATGGTCTAAACAACAGAATCAACCAACAGGATCTGAAAGGTTAAGATTTCCAAATAAACAGAAAATGTAATAAGTCACTTTACCAAGCAGAATTAATAAAATTAGCATTCATGCCATTATAATGTTTATAGTTTCAGTAGTTTATACAGAAAACGGGGTCTTGGGGGGAAATGTTTAAAGATATTGATTTCACATTGAGGAAAATGCACCGTTTTCACCAAACATGGTGAAATTTTGATAACTGTATATTGTTATACATGAGCCTGGCAAGGTTCTTAATGGGCTGTTAATCTAATGTGACCTCTGTCACTACTACTAATAAATGAACACATATTGAAATAATAAATGATTTTCTGAGTGTGACATCTGAGGTCCATTAATCGTTTGAACCCCAGCTCTTTTAGGAACTGGAAAACTGATGTGGAAAGAAGCAGACAGGAAGGGTCTTGGGTAAGGACCAAGTATAGATGTGGGTTGAGGCAGACGCTGGTACAGACAGAGCAGGTGCAGGTGACAAGAGGAAGAGCTCTCAGGTAGCAGGTGCTACTTTGGGCATGTGAGTAAATAAGAAATGTTTGACGGAGGCTTGCAGGGCGGACTGATGGGGAGCGAGTAGAACATAGGAATACCTGTGCCCAGAGCCAGAAATATTCAGTGATCCAGCCGGGCCATGACTCAGATTCCCGGCACCATTAAGTGGTGAGACTGGTCAGAATACGAGAAGACCTTGCAGTTGCAGGGATTCATGAAGTATGATGATATTTAAAGAGAATTTGGGCCAACCAGCTCTCAAAAAGTGTAATTCTTAAATGCTTATATTTGGAATGATACAGGAAGTAGATGCTACCAAAACCAGAGGGGATGCCCAAAAGCCTTGAACTGAGAGAAGCTGGGAATCCAGTAAAGGAAAAAAGAGGAGGTAGCCCTCAGCATGGTGGTGGAGAAATCCAGGAGAGCATCTGTGAAACAGACCTCGAGGGAGACCAGCTCCAGCTGAAACAGGTCAGAAACCTCTGGGCAATATTTGTTATACAGAAGGAAATTGACAGAATACCAAACTGAAAGGAAATGTATAGGGCTACATAAATAAGCACATATGGGGTGGAGAGGGCAAATTAGAATCTGTTGACCTGAAACAAACAGATGCCAGATATTTCTCCAGCAAAGATGGGTTTATTCGGGATCAGCAGAGAATGCATTTTGGGGTCTGCCGCCGTGGCGAGCCACGTGCAAGTCCCTGCCTGGCACGGGAAGGAGAACACTCTTAACGCAGCGGGGAGAGGCAGGTGGGAGGGCCGTAGTGAGCAAAGAGCCCATGGCTCTTCATCGGCTAAGTCCTTGCCAGGAATGAAGAGGTTGGGCTCTGCTACCATCAGAGTGTGAGAGTTCCCCTTCTGGTCCCCCAAATCTATTTAATTGAAGTTTCTGTTTATTAATTTTTTACAAATCTTAAAAGCAATAGCATTGTTCAGGAAATGAAAAGGAGTCTTGTGATGTAAGGGTCTTGGCTGTGAATAGCATTTGCATTGTCATAGTAACATGAGAGTTAATATTGGTCTAAGCAAATTATGATGGGAAAGAAAGGGAAAAGAAGAAATGGAAAGTATTGTGGGGAAGAGGAGGGGTGAAAGTGAGCTAAATCCCCATCTTCCATACTCAAAATGCAATAAATATTGTCACAAAATGAAAGTCAATAACTAGCAATTAAAGGGTAATATTTACACTTTAGAGGTAAATACCAAGAAATTTATTAAAAGGGTTGAACTGTTTGCCGGTGGGAGGGAGGACAGGGGCTGCTGCACCTTGAGAAAGTTGGCGACTCTTTGAATTGTGGGCAAGTATAATTCTACTAAAAATAAAAGCCGACTTAAGAGTGAAACAGCAAGAAAATAACACAGTGATATCCTTGTGGCTGTAAAGAGTTCAGATATTTCCTTAAGCTCAATTTACTTCCACTGGAGAATGAGAGCTGGCTGTAGACATGGATCAGAGAAACAAAAGAGTCTCCTAAGTTTTTTTTTAATGTTTTCTAAAATACAGTGAGGGCATCAGGAGACACAGACCCTTGAATTATACAGAGGAGCTATATGTTTAATTACTAGGCTAATGAGGTGAGTGACCAGCACACGTCAGAATCTTAATTTATAATTCATTTGATGATTCTGAGACCCGGATTATCTTTGGGAATAAAATGCGTACAACACGGTGAAATACGCTTCTTTATTTGGTCTGCCACATGACAAAGCCGCATGATCATCACAATGTGTTCCTCTGATTGATAGAGCCGTTTGGGAACCCTTAAGATCATCAATTAGAGTTTGTGCATAATTAAATTGTACAGCCAATTACCGCACAATGAAATAAAAAGGTCGGCTAATGAATAATGGAAATTCTCCACGTGAAGAGCAAAATGCTGTTTTGAAGGCAGTGACTTCTCTGCAATGTCATTTAAAGCACTAGGCTGGAGTCGTGAGTCAGATTTCCATTTCCGGTCTAGAATTTGTCATTTATTTTTAATTAGCTAACGAGATTGTACCTCTGCAAGAAAAGGAACAGAGAAGTGATTTATTTACACACTGGATCCTCAATCATCGGTTAATAGGTATGAGCAGCTTAAATAGTTCATTACACGTCATAAATGCCCCGTAAATATTATCTATTATAGTCATTATTCCAAACCAGAAGGGGTGTCACTATTTGTTTTGCAGGAGGTTTACACAAATAAACTCCATGTTCTGTAGAGTCACATAGAGTAGTTAGAAGCCTTTCTTTTTTTTTCTTTTTTTTTTTTTTTTTTTTGCGGTACGCGGGCCTCTCACTGTTGTGGCCTCTCCCGTTGCGGAGCACAGGCTCCGGACGCGCAGGCTCAGTGGCCATGGCTCACGGGCCCAGCCGCTCCACGGCATGTGGGATCCTCCCGGACCAGGGCACGAACCCGTGTCCCCTGCATCGGCAGGCGGACCCTCAACCACTGCGCCACCAGGGAAGCCCTATATTTATTATATGTCTCGCTAATTTACTGAATTCTCAATTGCTTCTCAGTTGAGTTTCCAAGAACGTAGTTATTCCAACTGTTTTCTTTGCTTCCTCCTTATAAAATTTTCCTGTCTCTACTTTTCACTTTTCTCACGTCTAACGTATAGGTTAACGTCTCCATTAAGGTGATCAGTGACGTGGGGGAGAGTAGACCATCCTTGTCTCGTTCCTGAATTTGTCAGGACTTCAGCATGACCCCAGAAGTGTGATGTTTGTTTGGGCTGATAACATACCGAGACACTTCCATTTGGAAGTGATACTGATGGTGTGACCCGTGAACACAGCAACTCTGAGAACGTAAGAGAATGACCCTTGGGAGGAGAGTGACCCTTGGGTGGTGGGTCCAGTCAATGCTGGAGTCCACTGGGTGCCAGGATAATGTGCTTGCAGCCTGGGGCGGTGGTCAAGCAGCCACTGGGTCTTGTGGACACCTTTGGCAGCATGTCATTCCCCGAGGTACGTCTTTCATTCTGCAGTGAGCATCTCCTTTTCCTGTCTCAAGCATGGAAGTGGAGTAAAATGATCCAGTTCCTGAGAGCAGCTCAGATCTCGGGAGTGGTAAACCACGACCCCTTCCTCCTCGGGGATGCCCGGCTGTGTCTCTGGGTTCCCAGGGCTCCTGCTCTGGGTCTTAGGACTAAGCTGTCTGATGGATGAGGGGCTGGCTCTCCACATCCTCGAGGCTGGACCTCCGGGCCACCTGCCGCGGTCTGCGGATCACGGGCCTGGGAGGAGGTGCGTGTTACTTTGGGGTCTGCTGAGACACTTTGAGGCTTAGAGACACAGCACCTGGTTGATGACTTCTAACCACTTGCTTAAGTAACTAGTATGTAACACCAGGTGTGAGATAAACTGACTACAATAACCAGTGGTTTTCACACCTCCTCCTTCAAGCAGGAAGTGGCAGGGACAAAACTCTTCGCCTGCCCTTGCTAGTAGAGACAACTGCGTTCCTAGGAGGTTCCTGATGAAGACAGCTCAGGGATACTTGCCTGTCCTGTTCCATCTCAGTCACAGAATCAATAGGAGAGGACAGAATGTCAGACAAAATGACCCCCAAATCGTTGTTGTGGCTTTGAGATATTGTAGTACACTCAGCGTTTGAATTAGGGCTCAAGTATCAGTTTAAGTGCTGTCTTACAAAAGCATATTAATACGGTGAGGAACTTAAGTGTTTTCATGGTAGAAAAAAAAAAGTAAGCTGCAATCCGGCCAGGGGAAGTCACGCCACCGTGGGGCTAACGTGAGTGTATTGGGAGGCATGAAGCTGCTGACCAAGGGCCACGCGGCAGAGAAGCTAGGTGTGGTCGGTGCCAGCGTGGTTGACACAGAGACCCACACTTCTGGGTGGATTCCATGTTAATCTCGAGGAACCCTCTAACTTTGTGATCTGCCGGACTGAGGTTTTCAGTGGGAGACTGGAAAAGCAGATTCTTCTGCCTTTGTGATTATACCGCTGGTTAGATTCTCTCCCCTTGCAACGCAGAACAGTTTTATATTTACGATACAGTACGAGCGGGAGCCCCCTGGCTGGGCTGGCGTGTCCATCTGTCAGCATCCTGCACCGTGTGCCCCTCGCATACACACAGGGGCCCCTCCTTCCCGGGGTTGGAATCAATCGAGCTCAGTACACAAGTAACTCAATGACAAAACCATTAGAGGGGTGGCATTTTCTTTGGTTCCCCGTGTCCAGTTTGCAAGGACATTATGATTTCATTGCTGTAAATATTCCCCCCTCAATGCCCTCTGATAAAAATGGATCATCTCATCAGTGCAAGGTTTCTCAGAATTAGTGTCTCCTATGGCCCTGTACTGACCATGCCCCTAAATTCCTAAATATTGGCTTTGGAAATTGACATGAGGTGTGGGGTCTCTCCAGAGCGATCTTATAAAGAATCTGGAAGGAAGACCCCTGGGGCTTTTCTCCCTGAGGGGAGCTGTGCTGATCACTGTTCTGAGGGCAGGGGCCCCCTAAAGCAGATGGATCAGCACAGATTATTGGTGATGCTGTAGAAGGGTCCCTTACAGTTCAGGTGCAGAAAGAATTCAGGCCCAAGGTTCCTGAGTGTTTACTTTGATGTTTTCCCTTGGCCGGGGTGCCTGCAGTGTTGACATCCTGGTTGACAGCTGGTCAAGGCTTTTGCCAAGGCAGCCGCAGCTGCTCTGCTTGCTGAGAAACTCGCCTCTTCTCATTGCATTAGCACTTTGTGACTGTCATTAAATCACGTGTAACTGGTAGGCAGACTGCGAGTTTGGGGTGGTGCTATTCCAAAACCGATTTGTCAGAACTGGACGTGGTGACTCCGAATAGACTAAACAATGGCCTCACGGGAGGCGCAAGATGCAGACACCCACCTTCCAACGCAGTGGGCAAAACAGTCCAGTGTTTTCTTATCACAGACTTACTCCACTGTAAACTGTTCCAGTTTTAGGGTTTGGCAAATCTTTGAGCCATTTGAGGAAGTAGGTTTTTTGCTGCTGTTCTCTTGTTTTAGTTTGTTTGTTTGGCATATCAATAAGAACACCATCGTCTGAGAGTTAGGGGTGTCCGATGGGGATTTAGACACATACATGAAAACTCTCTCTTTCAAAATGCCCGTATCCCTTCTTTTATCATTTTCTGCGGATGAACTATTCTCCTGTTCATTGAATTGAGCCCTTGAATCCAGACTGATTTACGGAGGATGACATTTCATCCTACATGTACATGTCTGGAGGCACGGAGGAAATGCCTGAGCTGAGGAAGAATTCCCCAGTCCCCCCCCTCCCCTCAACCAGCCATGTGTCTTGGGTGCTCACAGAATTATTGCAGTGATAATTCTTCCCTTCCTCCTGTCCCCAGTTCCAGCTCTAAGTCTTACCGTATACGTTCAGACTCCACAGCTACTCAACAGACTGCTAGAATTCTGATTTTATTCACAGTTAATTTTAGAGACAACTGCACTGGAATATTTGAGGGAAATTTGGGGACACAAATCAAGCAACAGGAATTGCTTCTTTCTAGACCTAATCTCCCTGAAAGCAATTAATTAGGTTATTTTCATAAGGCATTGTGCCACCAATTCAGAATTCTAAGAAATAAAGAGCAGAAAAGTTTTCCAAAGATTCCCCCCCTTTTTTTCCCTACGCATGGGCCGCGTATTTGACAAGGCAAGCAAGAATCTCAGTGGGGAAAGTTATTCTGCAACATATGTTATAGGGAAAACTGGATGCTCACATCCAAAAGGATAAAACTGGACACCTATCTTATACCACTCACAACAACTAACTCAACATGGATCGAAGCCTTAAATGCAAGACCTGAAACCTTAAAACTCCTAGGAGAAAACATAGGAAAAAAGCTCCCTGACATGGGTCTTGGCAATGATTTTTTTGGATATGGCATTGAAAGCACAAGCAACAGAAACAAAATCAATAAATGAGACTATATCAAACTAAAAAGCTTCTGCACTGCAAAGGAAACCATCAACACAATGAAAAAGCAGTCTATGTTACAGGAGAAAATATTTCCAAACCACATCTCCATTAAAGGGTTAGTACCCAAAATATATAAGGGACTCATAGAACTCGTTGACAAAAAACCTAATAACCCTATTTTAAAATGGGCAGAGGGCCAGAAGAGACATTCTCCAAAGCATACAAAGAGCCAACAGGTAAATTAAAAGATGTCAAATTACTAATCATCAGTGACGTGCAAATCAAAACCACAGTGAGATATCACCTCACACCCGCTGGAATGACCATCATCAAAACAACAGCAGGGCTTCCCTGGTGGCGCAGTGGTTGAGAGTCCGCCTGCCGATGCAGGGGACGCGGGTTCGTGCCCCGGTCCGGGAAGATCCCACATGCTGCGGAGCGGCTGGGCCCGTGAGCCATGGCCGCTGAGCCTGCGTGTCCGGAGCCTGTGCTCCGCAACGGGAGAGGCCACAACAGTGAGAGGCCCGCGTACCGCAAAAAAACAAAAAACGACAAGAAATAACAAGTGTTGGCAAGGATGTGGAGAACAAGGAACCCTTGTGCACTGTTGGGAACGTAACTGGGAGCGGCCACTATGGAGAACAGTATGAAGGTTCCTCAAAAAATTAAGAATAGAACTACCAGATGATCCAGCAATCCCCTTTCTGAGTATATATATCACAAGGACATCAAATCACTATCTTGTAGAGTAGTATGTACCCCTGTACTTATTGCAGCACTCTTCACAATAGCCAAGATGCGGAAACAACCTAAATGTCCACTGACAGATGGATATACATAATGGAATATTATTTAACTATAAAAAGAAGGAAATCCTGCAATTGCAACAACATGGATGGACCTTGAGGACATTATGCTCAGTGAAAGAAGTCAGAGAAAGATAGAATATGATCTCATTTAATGTGGAATCTTAAAAAAGAAACTCACAGAAACAGAGTATGATGATGTAGCCAGGGATGGCTAGTTGGGGAACTGGGAAAATGTTCAAAGGGCATGAAGTTCCAATTATAAAATGAGTAAGTTCTTGGGATCTAATGTACGGCATCGTGACTGTAGTTAATAATACCGTTACATCCATGAAAGTTGCTAAGAACATAGATGGTAAATATTCTCACCACATACAAAAAAATGGTAATTATGTGAGGTGAGGGAGGTGTTATCTTATTTTGGTAATCATTTCACTATATGTGTGTGTGTGTGTGTGTGTGTGTGTGTGTGTGTATCAAATCATCAAATTGTACTCCTTAAATGTGTATAATGTCAAATCTCAATAAAGCTGGAGAAAAATAAGGCATCCTGTTATTGGATACATATGTACACAGATGATGTGGGCATGTTACACTGTTTTGCCTCTTATTTTTATTTCCACAGACAACATTTTTAGCTTTCTGCTAAAACGACATACTCTATCCATTCTTTCTTTTACTAGCTTCGTAATAATCCATTTTATGAATGTGCAGGAACTTATTTCACTGGCCACCTGTTGATGGATAGTTACATTGGTTCGGTTCTTTTCTGTTAGAAATTAGCAGGATATTTTCTTGGGTAAATACCTTTGTTTGCGTGCGTCTCTATTATTGCAGGTGATTGTAGCAGACACAGCAAGCTGTCTGCAAAACTCCTCCCATTTTTGGGTCAGACTAAGTATTTCAGTCTCCTTTGCTGTTATTTGTGGTCTCATGATTAAGTTTTCTCCAGAGAAAAGTGTAGGGTGATTTTTCTGCTTCCCGTTCTGCCCTTCAAAGTCCTCCCATGCACATTTCCCTAATCTGTTTCTCATCTGGGAGGACAGTTCCGATAGTGGCTGAACCGGCACCCTCTGGGTCCCAGAATGTGACCTGGAAGGTAACCCTTCTCACCTGAACACTTGCCCCAGACTCTTGGTGAGTAAGAAATACACTTCTGTTTTACTGAAACATAGCAATCGCAATCTATTTGTTACTCCAACTTGGTCTAACCTAATCGATGCACCTTTTTAAAAAATAGGTATTGTCAAATCATACCCTGAAGAGATTGTACCAATTTGCATGCCCCAAAATAGTGTTTCTGAATTCTGAGTAGTTTCTACTGCTCATTAAATTCTCATTACATCCATGAACGGAATGCGTTATTATCCCCCATTTTATCCATGAGAATATTTATGGTTAGTGAAATATGTAATGTTCCCAAATCATGAATCTACTATGTGGCACAGCTGGGCTTTAAATCCAAAATTTTCTGATTACAAACACCATTTCTATACCAAAAATAGGACACATTTTAGAGAATAATGGGGAAATACTATATAAAGGCAATAATGAGATCAAGTTGTAGAGGTTGCCTAGAACAAGGAAGAGACTAGAGTAATGGGTGTGAGTGTGTCTGTGGGAAAATGACAAAATGAATGACATCATCTGGTGTGCACTAGAGTTGGAAAAGATCAGAGTCAGTAAGACTATTCTATAAAGTATTATAGTACTCCAAGATTAAGTTCTTTTATGTGAAATGTTGGCCAAATATAAATATTAATTGGGAGTTCATATCATGACATAAAAATTGCTTAGAACTGAAAAATTAGCGAGACTGTAAAAAAATAAGCTTTGTGCAATTGAAGTGTGACAAGGTAAGTAATTGTAAATTGGGACCACGTTTCTCTGAGGATCTGTAACCTCCCATCGGCAACTCTAATATGGACAGAGAAGAACCTTCCATACTCAGTTGTTTCAAAGAAACCAAATTTTCAGTTGTTATAAGTAGATTTAGTGATTGGAAAAGATTATCATTTCACTCTTTTTCATTGATTTTCTACATTTTATTTTCCCATTTTTATTCTTAAAACATTACAGCAATTTATATTACATTCCATCCAAAAACAACAGATTACACTTTCTTCTCAAGTGCGCACGGAACATTCTCCAGAATAGATCACATCTTGGGTCACAAATCAAGCCTCAGTAAATTTAAGAAAATTGAAATCATATCAAGCATCTTTTCTGACCACAACGCTATGAGATTAGAAATCAATTACAGGAAAAAAACGTAAAAAACACAAACACATGGAGGCTAAGCAATACGTTACTAAATAACCAAGAGATCACTGAAGAAATCAAAAAATACCTAGAGACAAATGACAATGAAAACACAACGATCCAAAACCTATGTGATGCAGCAAAAACAGTTCTAAGAGGGAAGTTCATAGCAATACAAACCTACCTCAAGAAACAAGAAAAATCTCAAATAAACAATCTAACTTTACACCTAAAGGAACTAGAGAAAGAAGAACAAACAAAACCCAAAGTTAGCAGAAGGAAAGAAATCATAAAGATCAGAGCAAAAATAAATAGAAACAAAGAAAACAGTAGCAAAGATCAATAAAACTAAAAGCTGGTTCTTTGAGAAGATAAACAAAATTGATAAACCATTAGCCAGACTCATCCAGAAAAAGAGGGAGAGGACTCAAATCAATAAAATTAGAAATGAAAAAGGAGACGTTACAACAGACATCGCAGAAATACAAAGCATCCTAAGAGACTACTACAAGCAACTCTATGCCACTAAAATGGACAACCTGGAAGAAATGGACAAATTCTTACAAAGGTATAACCTTCTAAGACTGAACCAGGAAGAAGTAGAAAATATGAACAGACCAATCACAAGTAATGAAATTGAAACTGTGATTTAAAATCTTCAAACAAACAAAAGTCTAGGACCAGATGGCTTCACAGGTGAATTCTCTCAAACATTTAGAGAAGAGCTAACACCCATCCTTCTCAAACTCTTCCAAAAAACTGCAGAGTAAGGAACACTCCCAAACTCATTCTATGAGGCCACCATCACCCTGATACCAAAACCAGACAAAGATACTACAAGAAAAAGAAAATTACAGACCAATATTACTAATGAATATAGATGCAAAAATCCTCAACAAAATACTAGCAAACAGAATCCAACAGCATATTAAAAGGATCATACACCATGATCAAGTGGGATTTATCCCAGGGATGCAAGGATTCTTCAATATATGCAAATCAATCAATGTGATACACCATATTAAAAAATTGAAGAATAAAAACCGTATGATCATCTCAATAGATGCAGAGAAAGCTTTTGACAAAATTCAACACCAATTTATGATAAAAACTCTCCAGAAAGTGGGCACAGAGGGAACCTACCTCAACTTAATAAAGGCCATATATGACAAACCCACAGCAACCACCATTCTCAATGGTGAAAAACTGAAAGCATTTCCTCTAAGATCAGGAACAAGACAAGCATGTCCACTCTCGCCACTGTTATTCAACATAGTTTTGGAAGTCCTAGCCATGGCAATCAAGAAGAAAAAGAAATAAAAGGAATACAAATTGGAAAAGAAGAAGTAAAACTGTCGCTGTTTGCAGATGACATGATACTATACATAGAGAATCCTAAAAATGCCACCAGAAAGCTACTAGAGCTAATCAATGAATTTGGTAAAGTTGCAGGATACAAAATTAATGCACAGAAATCTCTTGCATTCCTATACACTAATGATGAAAAATCTGGAAGAGAAATTAAGGAAACACTCCCATTTACCATTGCAACAAAAAGAATAAAATACTAGGAGTAAACCTAACTAGGGAGACAAAACACCTGTATGCAGAAAACTATAAGACACTGATGAAAGAAATTAAAGATGATACCAACAGATGGAGAGATATATACCATGTTCTTGGATTGAAAGAATCAATATTGTGAAAATGACTCTACTACCCAAAGCGATCTACAGATTCAATGCAATCCCTATCAAATTACCAATGGCATTTTTTACAGAACTAGAACAAAAAATCATAAAATTTGTATGGAGACACAAAAGACCCCGAATAGCCAAAGCAGTCTTGAGGGAAAAAAAACGGAGCTGGAGGAATCAGACTCCCTGGCTTCAGACTATACTACAAAGCTACGGTAACCAAGACAATATGGTACTGGCACAAAAACAGAAATATAGATCAATGGAACAAGATAGAAAGCCCAGAGATAAACCCACACACCTATGGTCAACTAGTCTATGACAAAGGAGGCAAGGATATACAATGGAGAAAAGACAGGCTCTTCAATAAGTGGTGCTGGGAAAACTGGACAGCTACATGTAAAAGAATAAAATTAGAACACTCCCTAATACCATACACAAAAGTAAACTCAAAATGGATTAGAGACCTAAATGTAAGACCGGACACTATAAAACTCTTAGAGTAAAACATAGGACGAACACTCCGTGACATAAATCACAGCAAGATCTTTTTTGATCCACCTCCTAGAGTAATGGAAATAAAAACAAAAATAAACAAAGGGGACCTAATGAAACTTCAAAGCTTTTGCACAGCAAAGGAAACCATAAACAAGACTAAAAGACAGCCCTCAGAATGGGAGAAAATATTTGTAAGCGAATCAGCAGACAAAGGATTAATCTCCAAAATATATAAACAGCTCATGCAGCTCAATATTAAAAAGAGAAACAACCCAATCCAAAAATGGGCAGAAGACCTAAATAGACATTTCTCCAAAGAAGACATACAGATGGCCAAGAAGCACATGAAAAGCTGCTCAACATCACTAATTATTAGAGGAATGCAAATCAAAGCTACAATGAGGTATCACCTCACACCAGTCAGAATGGGCATCATCAGAAAATCTACAAACAACAAATGCTGGAGAGGGTGTGGAGAAAAGGGAACCCTCTTGCACTGTTGGTGGGAAAGTAAATTGATACAGCCACTATGGAGAACAGTATGAAGGTTCCTTAAAGAACTAAAAATAGAACTACTATATGACCCAGCAATCCCACTCCTGGGAATATACCCTGAGAAAACCATAATTCAAAAAGACACATGCACCCCAATGTTCATTGCAGCACTGTTTACAATAGCCATGTCATGGAAGCAACCAAAATGCCCATCGACAGACGAATGGATAAAGAAGATGTGGTACATATATACAATGGAATATTACTCAGCCATAAAAAGGAACGAAATTGGGTCATTTGTAGAGACGTGGATGGATCTAGAGACTGTCATACAGAGTGAAATAAGTCAGAAAGAGAAAAACAAATATTGTGTATTAATGCATATATGTGGAACCCAGAAAAATGGTACAGATGAACCGGTTTGCAGGGCAGAAATTGAGACACAGATGTGGAGAACAAACGTATGGACACCAAGGGGGGAAAGCGGCATGGGGGTGGGGTGATGGTGTGATGAATTGGGCGATTGGGATTGACTTGTATACACTGATGTGTATGAGATTGATGACTAATGAGAACCTGCTGTATAAAAAAATAAATAAAAGAAAAAAAAACAAAGCAACATGACTGCTAAAAAAAAGTTAATTAAAAAAATAAACATTCATACACACACACACACAACATTACAGAAAACCCAATGAAATATTTAAGAAGGAAATAAAAACATCCATAATCTGCTTCCCTCAAATAAGACAAGCAAGCCTCTAGTTCCTGCTTTTTCTGGTCTATATTTATGTCATGCGATGACTTTCCAGTTATAATTATTGCATAAATCCGTTCTAAATTTCACAGTGCCTCTTAACTACATTATGATGCTATGGGGTCTTTATTTAATATTTTTAATGGCTGTATAGTATTTCTCAAATTTCACTTTAAGTAATGTGACATTTTTCTGCTCTCAAATATTTATTTCATTTATCTTTGCCATTTAGCCATTTACAAACATACACGTGTATCCATCTATTATATTGATACCTACCTGTCTAGTGTATAGGCTTGTGTTTTGTTTTCTTTCAGATTTATTTTTCAGGATTTGGTTTCATCCATAATGTCAACAGGTCAAATTATATCAACACCATAAAGAGTACTGATCCACATCACCAAACTATATTCCAAATCACATACATACAGAGACATGTCAGTTTTACTGTAGCCTCACCGGCTTTGGGAAACAGGCTGATTGCCTTTTCTTATTGACCTGCTTTACAATAGCACTTCAGTGTATTAACTTGCAGTTATATTACTGCCACACTGTTTCTGTCACATTCTGTTTAAAACGATAAACTTTTCTTCCCTTCCCTTGGTTAGTAGTTAATGCAAATGCATTTCATAAACAGTCTATGCCTGTCTTACATAATTAGTTTTAATTTTACAGACATCACCAGCTAAATATTGCTTGGGTGTGAATAATGCCTTAAAGCATAAATATATATTCGACTCTTGTTTCTGAAAAATTTCAACAGGCATTTGAATAAAATGGATACAAAGCTCTAAAGCTCAGGTCTACTTTTTATTTCAGATTTGCCACTAGAATCTATGACTCAAACACAGTAATAAGAGAAAGAGAATTCGTTTTTCTACCTGGAACTCAAAACAAATACGTAGGAAGCTATGTGACTACTTCTGAAGTTGATCTGACAGCTAGAACAACGTATATTTGATTTTTCCATAAGCCGTTAAATTTCTCTCTGAGTAATAAAAGCCGTGTGCCAACACATTTACATGTTCACAGAGGCTTGCACTATTATAATGCTGCCACTCTTCTATTTGAAAACATCTGCTGAAGTCTTTTAAACACACACACACACATTTCCCCAGAACAATAAGAAAAGGTAACTTCAGTGTAAATCATTTTCCCACTAAAGTCTTATTTATGTACATTCTGTCTAGTGGTGGGACACTACTGAACTACTGCTACACTACCCATAAAGACATTTCTCTAAGTTAGTGCATGTATTCATAAGCTTATTTTTGTCTGTGTCGTTTTGTTTGAAAGCCTCGAATTATCAAAAAATGTGGGGGAAGTTGGGCTAGAGAGAAGTAAAATGCATCATGGGATCCTACAATGATGCAAAATCGCTAAGTGAGTGAGACTTGATCCCCATGACTAAGTCTTAGAGTCTGATTTCTATTTAGAGGGGTAAACTTGTGGGATCCTTTATTTATTAACAAAGGGGAAAAAAATGTCTTAAAGCAATTTATCTTCCTTATTTTTGTTACCATCAAAACACACATTGTCATTGGGGACTTGCTGACCGATCCCCAGGTGATGAGTCTTAATGTTATTGGAAGTTCCTGTGGTCTATTTTTCCAGCTTCCTTTGCATCTGTGGGTGGCTTGTGGCCAGATTCTAGGTCATGAGATGGAAATGGAAGTTTGTTGGAGGTGGTGGGGGAGATGGGGTGCTTTGTGAAATTGTTGCCTTTCTTGATACAAAACAGGGCTGGTGTCAGCTTTTCTTTACCTCACACATTTGAACTCCCTGCCTAACATGGCTGTAATGACTGGAGCAATGGCAGCCAGTCTGCAGTCAGGAGGTCAAGGGCAAGCATGTCGAGAGAAGCTCCCTTTCCTTAGATGAATCACTGATGAACAGTAGGAGTAAAGAAACATCACAGAACACGTGAAATGGAAGACCTTGGAAACACGTGTAAGGCAAGCTCTAGGGAGGCCCAAAATAGATAGGGGCTGTATTTTTTTAGGACTAACAAACTGAAAAGTTGCAGGGGGAGCCACTGAGCCAATAGAGGTGGAATATTGATGCTAATGGGACACTAGTATCATTCATCTACTAAGGAGGCACAGGGACACTAGGATTCTAACAGAAGGGCTCCATTAATAGGCACAGCTCCTGGGGAAGTTTTCCTTAATAATCTGCCCCCTGTTCTGCCTCCAGAGATATTTAGGCATCCCTTCCCATTGGTCCTATAATGCATTACTCTGTGCAAATACAGAAAAATGCATGTACCGTACTTTACTGTAACTATTTGTTTATGTAACTGCCTCTGCTTGGACTGTAATTTTCTAAGGAGCCTGGCCTCTGCTTGTTTTATGTTGAGCTATCCAAACCTAAGTTTTAATATTTAGTAAATGCTCCATAAAAACTTGTCAAATGAGTGGATTTTATAAACTTCACAGATACTGAAGTTATCTGCTCTAAAGAGTTGCTCAGAGTGAGTCGTGTCTAGCCAGGACAGTTATCTGGGACGAGATGCATTCATGGAGAACAAACACATTTTTAACTGGCCCAACTTCGGCTTCTAGTAGCTATTGTTGACAATCTTTTTTTGTTTTAAATTTTCTTTCTAGTACTGTCTTGAATATTCCAGTATACACCATGTCATGGAGAGAAAATAACAGTTAAGCCGGACTTTTTAATGACCATGAACTTCCAGCAACACTGGAGGAGAAAGGCTGACCATCTGGGGAACATTGCTGGACCCAGGCTCTCGCTCCTCTGTGGTGAGTGAGTCCCCGTGATGAACGCTTTACTCCTGCTGTTACTGTTCCTGAGCAAAGACAGGAGGTTCCAGGTTTAAGCTCAGGATTACCGCTCTTCCTATATTGGCGATCGAATCATGAGAGGCAGGAACAGGAGTCGAGCAACAGCTTATGCGTTTATTTTTATTTAATTGAGGAAAATGGATTCAATTGTTTGAGTAGGCAGCACATACACGTTCGAAGGTTAGAAAGCTGCAGGGGGTGAGATGTACCTCTTCCTTACCTCCCCCTCATTCCCTCAGATTCCCTAGCAGAGAAATCCACTGCTGCCATTTCTTAAATGCTCTTCAGGGCATCTGCAGGCACACACATCCAAGTGTATCGTAAACCCAGCTCTGCGTGATACTTTTTCACTTTAAATGAATCTTGTACATCATTAGATATCAATACACCTTAAACTGCCTTCTTCTTTATCTAATTGCATTGTATTCCGTCATGGAGTTGTGCCGTATTTAATCTCTCCTCTACCAATGGCTTTTTTACCTTATTGCCAGTATTTCACTCTCAGGAACAGGGCTGGAGCATACATATGCCCCTCGTCCTCAGAGCATATTATATCATGATACGTTACTTAGAGTGGAATTGTTCCCCGAAGAGAATATTTTAAGCTTTATTGAGATACAATTGACGTAAACATTGTGTAAATTTAAGCCGTAGGACCTGTTGATTTGATAAATTATTGCAAAATGATCACCACCGTGCCAAGTGTCATGTCACATAATTACCATTTCTTTTCTGGGGTGAGAATATTTAGGACCGGCTAGTTCCCCAATTGATCCTGTAAGGTCTTAATTTAAATTCCTGCCAGTTAAGTGTAAGAAGATCTAGTTACTACATCCACCTTCCCCAATACATTGTATTTCCAAACTCTTTACTTTTATCAAGCAAGTAAGAAGTCGGCTAAAATTGATATTTTAATTATTCATTTGTTGAGCATGCTCTGGAAACCCATTCCTCTTCGCGCCTGAGAAAAGCAGCATGCATTGATGCTCCAGGGGCCCCGGCGCGCCACTCGGCCCAGCTCCGCTGGAGCCGCCTTGCCTCTGCCTGAGGCCTGAGGTCGGCTGCGCTCCCGCAGCAGGTGAGGGCCCCGCCCTGGGCTCCGCCGTCCCGGGCGGGCGATGAGGAGACGGAAGACAGACCGGCCCTGGGGTCTCAGAGCCGCGAAGGCCGAGGGAGGACGGTCAGGTGGCCGGGGGCCAGCAGGACCTCGCGGGGCAAAACGCTCTGCCCGCCCCACAAAGCCCACGGGCTCCAGATCCATCTGCCCCCCTCTCCCCAGAAAACCAAACCAAAACAAACAAAACTAGCCACTGTGGCTAAATCGACGAAACTCCGATCAAGTCACCTAGCTCTGTGTTGCTGATGGAAACATTGGGCTGCAGACACCATTTCTCTGAGACGGAAGAGGGGAAGCCACGGCCGCGTCCGATCAGAGTTGCTGGGCTTGGGTGCCAGCAGGGAGCGAGCACCCGGGACCCGACTGCGCGCCCAGGGCCCCCCTCCTCTGACCCCCGCGGGCAAACCTCCTTCGCTCCGGCCGGGAGGACCGTGGGTGCGGGCGCGGGGGAGACGGCGAGCCGGGGTCAAGGGCGCGAGGTCTCCCTCTCGCGGGATGAATAAGCCCCGGAGTCCTGGACCCCGTGGCCGGTAGGTAGGGACCCTGTGCGACCCTGTGCACAAACTCAGCCAGGCCTCCCGCGCAGTGCTGCAGACCGCGCGCTGCCCTTTCGACCCCAGTGCCTCCGTAATGAAGAGCCTCCCAGTGGCTGCCTTGTGACCCTTGGTGGAACCTGCACTCGACGAAACTACAGGCCACCGTCCCTCTGGTTGCCACCTGCGCGCAAAGGCCGGGACGCAGCTGCAGGGGGTTGATTCCATTCGGCGAGAGGCGCTGCGCTTAGCAATACCCGCCCGGCCTCCCTGGAAGCTGTGTCCCTCCCGAGACCCGGAGCCCGGAGCCCGGAGGCGTCCACGGCAGCCGAGGGCTGAGCCCCGAGGGTGGGTCAGCGGGAGGCGCCTTTTCAATCTGTTCCACTGTAGTTACGTCCGCCGCGTTCCTGCGCAGCGGTGGAAGCACCGAGCGTGACTGACTGGAAGAAAATAGAAAAGGAATTTCAGAAAGGTGTGGGGTGGGCCCAGGATCAAGAAAACGGCCCAGCGCCTGGCCAGGGGAGGAAGCGGCGGAGAGGAGTGACGGCTGGGCTCCTGGGAGGACGGATGCTGGGGGGATGCTGGGGGACCCGGCAGAGCGGGCGCACGTGTCCCGGGCTTGCCTCACGCCCCTTAAGGCTCCAGCCCCCGCGAGAGGGGTCCTGGCTCAGGGAGGCGGGGGAACTGCGCTGACACCCCACAAAATGACGGTCATGGGAGGGCGCTCCCGGGGGTCGCTGGGCTCTGCTGTCAGGCGAAAAGGGCCCCGGGCCGGGTTCCACAAACGGTGACTGTCCGGAGAGGCGGGTGCTGCTGTTCTGGGCTCCTTTGCCTCAGTGAGACCCCCTGTCGTCCAGTGAAAGCTGTCCAGCCCAGACAAGGAGCAAGTCAGCTTTTATCCAGTGCTGCCGGGAGCCACGGCTGGGGACAAAGGGCCGCAGCACTAGGTGGTGGGCGCCAGAACGAGTGTGCGAGACCCACAGCTGGCTCAGATTCAGCGGCTGTGGGAGGACCTCCTCGGTGCTGGACGGGCGGCCACATCCCAAACCCTCCAGACACAGGCGACTCATTAATTCCCGGTCAGTCTTCAAGATGCGCCCCGAGGCAGGGGTCAGTGAGGAGTAAACTCTCACGTGCTGTCAGTGTGTTAGACAGGCTAACACACAGGCTAATCGTAGGGCTCCCAAATGTATCACATAGGAGCAGTGCTGGGGGATAGTACAGCTGATCATACGCAGTATTTATTTCTCCTGAATTTCTTAACTTGTGGTCATTGTTTACCAGATGCAACAAAAAATATATTTACAGTTAGAGTGACAACGTTTTTAATTGCAGAAAAAGGGAACACTGATGAATTTAATCACGATTTTTTGGTGAAAAAGAAGAATGTTAAAGCAAGGGAAAACTGGCCTCTAATAGCAGCGTTGCCGACCTGTGCATACTTGGGTAACGTCACTATTGTCTCTGCATTTCTGCTTCGTCATCTATAAAGTCAAAGTGGTAAAACCTACTTTGCTAGATTACGTTGAATGTATGTCGGGCGTCTGGAGCTGTGTCTGCTGCGTAGTAGGTCCTAATCCTTGGCATTTCAAGGCATCCGCTGGTCCACCGAGACCCAGACCTTAGGTTGGATGTCAAAACTGTTACTTGCATACCACGCTGGGGCTATTTTTTTTTTTTTGTTTATTGGTTGTTTTTGATTTTGTAATAATTTGATTCTCAGGAAAATTAGTATATCATTCTGCTTAACTGCAAGACGTCCCGCCTGATGGGCCACTAAGGACTTGGAAAGGACTGTTTCTCTCAGCCCAGAAGTGAGTGGGGAGCTGGCTCTGACCTCTAAGGGTGCTATGAGGGGTGATGCTCTGGGCCTTCTTCACTCGTGATCCTTGAAATGTTCCATGAAATCTGTCTATAATTTTCTTACATGGCATTTTCAGTGTGGTGAAGGCTTAGAGAAAGAACTCCCAATTTTTTTGTTTAAATTTATTTATTTTTGGCTGCATTGGGTCTTTGTTGCTGCACGTAGGCTTTCTCTAGTTGCAGCGAGCAGGGGCTACTCTTCATTGCCGTGCGCGGGCTTCTCATTGCAGTGGCTTCTCTTGTTGTGGAGCACGGGCTCTAGGTAAGTGGGCTTCAGTAGTTGTGGCTCGTGGGCTCTAGAGCACAGGCTCAGTAGTTGTGGCGCACGGGCTTAGTTGCTCCGCGGCATATAGGATCTTCCCGGACCAGGGCTCTAACCCATGTCCCCTGCATTGGCAGGCGAATTCTTAACCGCTGTGCCACCAGGGAAGCCCCCAATTTTATCATAAAAATTTAGGCTTGATTTTGGGTTGGAGGGAACTAAAAGCTCTCATTGACTTTTAAGGCAAAAACTGTCCAGAATTCTGTCAGCTTTCACGTTGCTGTTCTCTGTATCACGGCTTTTCGTAAATGTGCTATTTATTAACCATGACGGTGACGCTGTGTCTTGGGAAAACATCGGCCCTCGTTCTAAATAAAGTGAAAGCCCACAAATGACATGTTCATTTGCTTCCTTCCCTTCCAGAGACTCGCACGCACCTATTAAAGATAAAATAAATTCACACTGAAAAATAGAAATCTAAAATTAAATATTTAATTAGAACTCTGATTTGCTTTAAAGATAGGTGGCATTGCACAGGCTATATTACACTCTCTGTATAATTTTTTTTTGACAAAAAGGATACTGTTCATTTTAACAGGTCACTTTAATATTAATACATGTGTAATAGGATCAGAACTGAACGTCAGCTAGAGATGGTACATTGTACATTATTGGGAAAATTACAGTTTTGTATTGTAAAAACATTTATTTTTTAACAAGTTACCTACATTAATCAAAAAATTACAGCATATTTAATAATTTTACAAATTCTTCATAAAAAATATATCTCTGTACAAAAAGGTCGTTTGCACCTACTTCATGTCAGCAGCATGTGGCGGGGTGGCGAGACGGATGGATGGGGGGATGACGATGGTTTTCCTGATCATAATGCCAGCGTTCTTTCCCCTTTTTTATAGTAGCTTTTTTTGTGGTTGTTTACAAAATATTTTACAGGAGAAAAAAATTATTGCAGCTAGCCTGAAGAAAGGCAAGATGTGTGGGACAAGCAGCAGTTTGAACAGCTCTGAAGCCACAGAACCTGTCAGAGGGGCTCCTGCCCTCCACGCACTCTGGCTGCTTCCGGAAAGAATCTTCCAGCCCGAAACCCAGAGAGCGCACTTGCCGACGGCTTGAACAGGACCCTCCAACACCTCGCAGGAATCTGATTAACACTGCACACACCCTGGGAAGAAACTAGGCAGAATTCTCACAAGGAAATTTCATGGAGTATTTTTTTTTTTAAATAACATGCTCCCAACTGGCAACTGAGGACACTCTGACTTTGCACACAAAGGAGAATCATGTCTGATCTGATCTGTGGTTTCTGGTATGTATGTATGTCCTGTCGTTTCAGGGTTTCGTAACGTCGTTGACCAGCAAGCAGGTCGGGGATGTGGAGAGACATTAATTCAGACTCTGAAGTCAGCATTTTGCACCTAGTTTGAATGAGTCAAACCGCATATGTACACGATATTATATTTATCTATATGTATGTATATATATATACACCTTGTATGTACGGTAACCCTGTTCTCCCCTGCACACAAAGAGGCGCAAACCTCCTCCCGTTTCCTCTTTCTTTCGGCTCCCTGGGTGTGCTAGGAGCCTGGCTCTGGCTGGCCTCATCTGGTCTAAGGAGAAACAGCCATGAGGACTCCAGGCTGCAAGACAGATCTCGGTCCTGTGGCCAGGCTGGCCGGAGGGAAAGGAGCAGAGAACTCAGCATAATACCCTGGAGTTCAACGCTGTGGGGTGTGAAAGGCCGGGGGAACCAGAGGAGGTTGGCCGTGCCTCCTGACGGCTGTGCCCCTTCAAACAGGCAACAGAACAGTGAGCGCCCAGTGGGTGAGAGCGACTAAAATGTTCAGATCGAAGCTTCTGAAGGAATGAGCTATTATCTTGACTTTTTTGTTTTGTTTTTCACTTTTGAATTCTCATTGTCGCATCTTCTACTTCGTGTTTGGATTTTATCCACGTGGGGGGAATCACACCTATTTTATTTATACTGCAATTCATAATTTACCTATGATGAATTTTAAACTTGAAGTCACTGAAATTTTCTTTCCATCTGGAATTATAAAGCATGAAACAAAAGACTAAGTAATACATAAATTATGTCATCGGGAAAGAAGAGTGGGTGTGACTTTTCCTTGCCTCTAAAGGAACGCTTGATGTTTTGATCCTGAACCTTTTCCACTATATTCCGGGGCTACTGTGGTTCACTATCCTCCAACGCGATAACAGACAGTGATGGCAGCGAAAGGAAAAAATCACAATGCGCAAGGGAAGACCGTGCTGTGAGCCAAAACCCACAGGTTCTGAGTGTGAGCGACTAAAATAAATTACTATTCACATCTGTACACGGCAAATAGAACATGCTGCAAACCTGCTCGAAGTAGCGTGAGAGCGACGATCACGGGAGGTGACAGGACTAAAGAAAACACGTGGGAAATAAAAAGGCCTCTTTTTTTCCTCATCGGACATTTTCAGTGAATTCAGCACATCTATGAAGCTAAAAGAAAGCAATAATAAAATAAATCTCTTCAATACTCTTTTTCCTTTTAAAACCTGTGCCGCATCTGGGGCTGTTTTCTTTTTCTAACGCGCCAACTAAACCCTGCGGGTGGAATGCTTAGCTTGACAGCTTATATACAATGGAGAGTGTGTGGAAACCCCGTGTGAATAGTTTATTTATCAGAATCTTAGTCATTCAGAACACACTAGTGCAAAAAATTGTGCATCAAAACTTCTGCAAGAGAACAGCTGAGTGGGAAATTTGCAGATGGCCCTGGGGATGGACCCCGAGGTGAGCTGCGGGTCCCTCGAAGCTCGTCCGGTCTCGGCAGGGACGGCGTGAAGCGTCTGCAGGTGTGTGCGGCTACCAGAAAGGGGTCTTCTTCAAGAGGGCTTTTTTTTTTCTCCAGAATATTCGTATTCATGGGGATTGAGAAAAACAAACCAAACCCATACCGCGGTGCTACCGTCTGTCACCGCGCCCGGAGGCCGCCGGGGAGGGGAGGCCAGGGGCCGCTCCCCGGACGGGGTCCGTCGGCGGCGGGAGAGCGGGGTGAGGGAGGCCCTGTGGCCCCTGTGGTCCCTGCCGTCCGCGTCGGAGGAGTGGCTATGGGCGGCCGGCCCGAGCGCTACACCACGGTGCACACCGTGTTCAGGGTCGTGTCGAAGCGCACGGCCTTGGCCTCGGTGGGCTTCAAGTTCGTGTCGTACATGGGGTTCTCGAAGGAGGCCTGCCCGTTGCTGCTCTCGTGGCCGGCGTAGCCGTTGTACTGGACCTTCGGCCTCGCTCTGCGGGCGAGAGGCAAGGGGGGGACGAGCTGTCAGGGCCTCAGGGCCTCAGGAGGAGCCCCGACGCCCGCGAGCGGGGTGTCGCCACGTTACCTGTGCTTGTGGAGGTGAAACGCGAGCCCGGAGAGAACGAGCGCGGAGAGCGGGGCCAGGATGGCGGCCGCGACGGAGCCGCTGCTGGCGCCGCGCTGGGGGCGCGCGGGGTCTGGAGCCGAGCTTCGGGCGCCTGGAAGAGAGAGCAGCTTTTACCCTGCAGTCGGGCCCCGAGCCTGCCCGGGGCGCTCTGCGGCGGGCGTGGGAGCGCGTGCACACGGCGAGGGGGTGCAGGGGACCCGCCGGGGGTCCCTTCCGGAAGCCCACCTTCCCGATGGCGAGGACGCGAAGCCCGCTTCCCGCTCGCTGACGCGCAGCGACGCCGGGAGAGGCTCGCGTCCGCACTGCGCGGGGCAAAGGCGCCGTCGCCCGACCTCCCCCGGGGCTGCAGACACCGCGTGCCCGCGGCCGTATCTCTCTATGGGATGGGCAGTGCCTGCTGTTGCCTCCTGCTCTAAGACGCAGCCTCAGCAAGATGTGCCACTGAAGTTACATAAAGAGCCCAGGTCTCTATAAAGAGGGCGTCACACTCATCATAGGTGAGCATCAAGGTGCCACCTCCCTTTATTTGGGTAGATTCCAAAATTCACTACAGAGTTTAGAAATGATCAAAGAATGCAACTCGGCGTTATGAAGCAGGCTTCTATGAGGACACAAAAATATGATTTCTGTCAATTAGAAGGGAAGGCAGGTGTAAACATCTCAAACATCACGAAGGTGATATAATCATTAACGCTCCGTATCTGTGCCGTGGCAGATATATGCACGGCATTGAGAAAGATGCAAACATTAAAAATTCTAATCAGAAACCATTTATTGATTATTGCCAAATAATGCAGTTGATTCTTGAAGAATTTACTTATAAACTGCAATTTGAAATGTATTTGGCTTACTTGCATGGAACCACTCAATGCACGCTTGTGATCAATTATGATTGGGGTCATCTGAATACAGCAGAATTGTTAGAAAGAAGCTGACCTTGTTTTAGAAGTATATTTCCAGAACTTATGGGATGTTTCTTGTTTCTTTCTTTTTTTTACAAACCACAGATACAAAGAAACAATCAAATATTTAAAATAATTAAAGAGCCTTTTAAAGAAAACAATCTTGAATTTTCAAATAAAAACCTAAAAATAATATATTTGTCATCTCCTTCAACAGGTGCAGGATAATGCTACTCCCTGCCACCTTCAGGTCTAATATAAATATATTTTGTCCTGGATGTTGGCACTTTGTAAATTAACCACATCTTTTGGCGATCCTTCTGTATTGGCACATATGAATCAGATTTAATTTTTCATTTCCAGATGCATTCACCAGCTGCCATGCAAGGGGAAAACGCCACATACTTGTTCTCCTAAATCTCAGCATCCGGGTGATGGGCATGTGAGCAGAGTTAAGCCAATGGGAAGCTCCCCGCCGCCCCCAGGCGTCGAGTTTGGCACGAGTGATGCAGAGGCTCCTAAGACAGTTTAGAATTGGGTCCTGAGGCTGGGGTGAGGCTGGGCTGGGGTGGGGCTAGAGCCCTGGGGACCCCATCAAGTGCTGCCTGGTGGTGCTTCCAGCTACCACCGGCCTGTCCTGGGGCAGCGCGCAGCAGAAACACACAGCCACCAGGGGTGGCGCTGTCCAGCAGGGAGAAACGCGGTGCTGCTCAAAGGGCACCAACTCCATGGTTTTGTCGTGAGAGTTAAACGTCAGATCTCCACTACTTAGAACAATGCGTGGCACGTAGCAAAAGTTTCCCAGGACCCACATTTACTAGAATGTAAGTTGCACTACGCCAGGGCAGTTTTTTGGCCAGCTTTCCTCTTGAGTGCCCGGTGCCTACAGTAGAACCTAGAACACGATTGTTGCTCAATATATATTTGAGGAATGAAAAAATGGTACTGTCTTTGGAGTAGTTCAACATCCATCCGATGGTTTCCATAAATTACCATGGCTCATTCTCCAAGTGTTTATAATTCTGTGCATCTCTTTGCCTCATTCTAATAAATTTGTAGCCTGCTTAAATTAACCAAGGCTATTTTCTGTTATCTGCAAATAAGACTATACATTTTTGGCCATAATAGATATCAGACTTCCAGTTAATAAAATCCTGGATAATGGACCTGCCACAGGAGACCTCACATCATAACACAGGGCAACATAAAAGGTCTTTGTGAATTAAACTCCTGACTTTACTGATATTATTATGCTGTCTGGAGCTCCTAGTTAATTTCAATTATTTACCTGTGTTTTAATAATTTAAAGGGTAATGCATGCACATGATATTAATTAAAATGGCATAAGCGGATATCAAAACAAATACTATAAAGACGATGGAAATAAAGGGTCACTCCTTGCCCTTTTACACTAGTTTTCCTCTTTATGATTGACGAGGTTTTTGTTTTTGCTTTTGTTTGTGTTTTAGTGTCCTTTTCACAATGTACTGTTAATATATATGATTGTTTCTCTTTTCTTACGTTCCTAAAATATGACGATACTATTTACATTTTTTGTATTTGGCTTTTTAAACTTAACCACATATTCGTGCGTTTCTTCCATCTGTGCATATGAATTTAATTGTTTTCACGTGTGCAGCGTTCTGTTAATTGGCTATGCCAGCATTTATTTAGCCAGTCTACTGCTGAAGAACGTTTAGGCCATTTCTAGGTCTTTTTCTATGATGCCGCCATGAAATTCTTTTTCTACAGCGATACGTCAGCAGGAGTCTGAATATACAGGATAAATTCTAAGCAGTAGAATCACAGCCTAGCAGGATGTGTAACTTGTAGTGTTGCTAAGTCTTCCCTACCTGCTCTCCAAAGTGGGGTCCCAGTTTCACTCCAACCCCTGTCTTAGGAGGCACCTGGATGGCTGTACCCCATCTACCTGCCACCCTCCTTTCCCTTCCCTCTCCACCTCCCTCCTTTCCTTCCATTGCCCTTCCTTCCCTATTATTATCACTACTCGCTAATAAACCAAACACAGCGTGTAGTTATTTTCTCAGTTCCATTTCTTAGGAATGCAGGCGAGCATCTTTTCACATTATAGGCTGGGCCATTCAGTTGTTTTAAAGAGCATTATTGAAAGAAATTCACATACTACAGAATGCACCCTCTTAATGCATACATACAATGCAAGGGGTCTTTTACTATTAAAACCTGGGGGTTTTGTGCTGCAAGGATCACCACAATCTACGTGAGAACGCTGCTGCCTCCCCTAAAAGAAAGCGGTACCCTTACAGTCATCCCTCACCCTCTGTACCCCAGCCTCAGCTTTGGGCAACCACTCACCCACTCTCTGTCTATATACAGTCACCTGTTCTGCATACAGCATATACATGCAATCATACAATATGTGTTTTCTGGTGAATGGCTTCTCTTACTTAGCGTAATGTTTTCAAGATAATATTCCACTGGGTGGAGGCACCACATTTTGTTGCTCCATTCATTAGTTGATGGACATTTGGGTCGTTTCTACATTTGGACAATTAGGAAAAACGCTGGTATAAACATTCGTGTACTAACTTGTGTGTGAACATGTTTTTAGTTCTGTTGCCTATACATGTTGGAGTGGAACTGCTGAATCTTGTGGTTACGCCATGTTTTACCTACTTTAACTACCGGGCTGTTTTCCACAGCAGCTGCGCCATTTGTATCAGTACTTTCCCATCAGCAAAGTACGAGCGCTCCAGTTTCTGCACAGCCCTGCCTCCACTGGTTTCTTGTCTTTATGATCTGAGCCGTCCTGGTGGGTGTGAAGTGGTTTTGATTTGTGTCTCCCTAGTGATTAATGATGTTCAGGATCTTTTCATTTGCTTATTGGTGATTTTTATGTCTTTGTTAAAATGCCTATTTAAATTCGTTGCCAATGTTTTAGTTAGGTTATTTGCCTATGTACTGTTTAGCCATAAGGGTTTATACATTCTGGACACAAGTGCCTTGTTAGATACATGGCTTGCACCTTCTCCCCTCCTGATTGTATATATTTGGGGGAGGGGATTCAATTTTAATGGGAAAACCAATTTATTTTTCAGTTTCTTACACAAGTTTTTGCATCAGAGTTAGTTGTCTTTCAAACTAACTTCGTTTAGTGTCCGTTTAATGATAATCACATTTTTTTCCAGTTTATCTACTGACTGGAGACAATTAAGAGGTTGTTTATTTTTAACCATAAAAATAGAGTGTAGCCGTAATTCTTAAATGAATGGTCGTTGTTGAAGTATTACTTAAACATAGATGTTTCTAATTAGTTGAATGGGAGACTCGCTTGTGATTCAAATTATTTTGTGAGGCAAATTGTTTTTCCTGACAATAAGCTCATCATCACATGAGAAGAAAGATTACTTGTTAAAGCAAGCTGTTATTTTGTTAGATTAAAAAGAAATGGGGCAATGCAAAGAAAATTTGCAATAGCAAAGTGACGGTTTGGGTCAGGCTCATTGGATGAGTAAATGCAGACATCCACAGAGTATCGTGCACAGCTTGCTGGGGTGCCTTTAGACAAAATTACTAGAGCGTGTGCATCGGGGAGAAAGGAGGGCAAATAACTACAGGGTTTGGCTCAGAGCAAAAGAAAACTTTACCCATCATTAGTGTTGGTCTATTTCATTATCTCAAAATAATATAACCCCATTTAAAAAATCATCTCAGCCATCGCAGACATTATAAGTTAAAGCTCTTCTATTTAAAAGTTCTTAGCTTGGAAAGGTGGATTTAGAGTATTTTATGATTAAATGTCCCTTTTGGTCAAGTTTTTTGTTTTTTAAGCATGATATTATACAGGTTGGCATATATTTCCTTTGGAATCCCCTGGTATATTGATAAAAGTTTTTTTTTTTAATATTTATGTATTTATTTATTTATTTGGTTGCACCAGGCCTTAGTTGTGGCAGTCAGGCTCCTTAGTTGCGGCTCCAGGTCTCCTTAGTTGTGGCATGCGAACTCTTACTTGCAGCATGCACGTGGGACCTAGTTCCCTGATCAGGGATCGAACCCGGGCCCCCTGCACTGGAAGCGTGGAGTCTTAACCACTGTGCCACCAGGGAAGTCCCCGATAAAAGTTTTATGAAATGAATTCATCAGTGACAATCATCACCAAATATTACACTTGTGTTCCTCTGACAGGTTGCTCTGGCATCAAATCCTACACAGCAATATTCCTCTCTATAAAATTAATGTTAGTAGAATTCCGTAAGTAAAGTATAAAGTAGCTGATAACTATTCAGGAGAAATGCGGTGCTCATCTCATGACAAAAAAAATGAATCTTCTCATTTGTGTTAATAGCAACACAAGTAAAGACATGTGTGAAAAGAGCTTTAGCACAAAGCAAACCCTCATATTGACTCTTAATCTTCACAGCAACCAGGAACTGACTTCTCTACTGAGATTTCAGATGAAGAAACAGGCTCAAGAATATTATAATTCATCCTAGATTACAAAACTAGCACATAGACGAGGTAAGCTTCACATCTAGTGATCGTTTTTCATACATTTTTCTTGTTGGATTACTGAGACGTAATCAAGTATTTGAGAAAGAGATAAAGAAGGAAGACAGGCATATTTGCCCTGTCTGTCTGTCTAGAGCAAACTTTTTTCTCATAACTAAGTCGGGAACACCTTTCCACATCAATATGTTATCTTTGTTTCTTTAATGAAATATACTGAATTAAATTGTTTTCTCTTTAATGTAACACATTGTATAAAATTATTGATGTAAGCAATTTATTTATGATAGATGTGTGAGATACACAGATTATTTCTAATTTCAACTATTTAAAGTAGTCCTGCTGTAGACATACCTGAATATGCAAAAAATAATGGTCACTCTTGTCTGATTAAAAATTTTAGGGATAGAACTGTCGATGAAAGAATACCGTCTAATTGCACACATCTACTCATACACCCACCAAAAATGAACACCCAGGTGCCTGTTTCTACTGTCCAACCCAAACCATTTTTAAGAAACTCTGACATTCTCATAGCTAAAAATGATCTTTGTTGTCATAATACATATTTTTGAAGTTAAAGATCTTTTCATATTTGTTGGACATTTTAGTTCGTCTTATAATTTTCTTAAGGTAATGTAGTTTATTCTTTAATTGTGTTTCATCTTTGCTTTTTTCCCTTATTTCAAATTATCTCTTTGTATATTAATTCCATGTCTGGCATATTTATTGCAGCTGATATTGTCTACTTTGCTATTCAAAAGAAGGGTTTTTTTCATCCAGCTGTAAAATATGTGAGTCTCTCCCATCATTTTTGTTTCTGTTTCTTTCAGAGTCATGACCTTTCCGTCACACTCAACTTAATCATCTGAAGGCCAACCTGATTCACGCTTTGAAAAACAACGTAAGTGCAGAGTGTACCTTGCCTTTCCAGCTTGAACTTCCCAAAATCTTTTCCATGTATGTCACCTTGGAAAGTAAATCCTCCTCTTTCAAGTCCGGATGATACCTGATAACGCATGAAAAGGAAAAACAATGCATAACAAGGATTAATGATAATCTCTTCTTTTATCATAATATAAATATTATTTCTATTTAGAAAGTAAAGGTTAACTATTTAAAAACATTTGTCATTCCTTCAAGTGACCCACTTATAGTTAGAAATTGAAAAATACAGACATGAACTTCAACTAACAAATAAATTCTCTCTCTTGTTTCGATCTCAAAAACAGTAGTTTTTTACAACATATATATAGGTTAAGTACCCTTGGTAAACGGGGACACACATGTGAATTACGTCAGAAGCTACATTATGTAAAACTCGCTGTGTCACAACTACTGTCTCGTGTACCTCACGTGAGGCCATTTACCCTCTAGTTAGATGATGAATTAAAGCAGAAGCAAAGGGTTAACTTGCAAGGAAGAAAGTGAAGGGGGCGTCTTAAATCTCTGTTTATCTGGGGATGCTACCTTTTAGAACTTTCGGAGTGGTTACTAGTGGCCTTGGAAAGAGTTTGGTCCCCACCCTTACGGTGGGATGTGGCCTGGATCTAAGCTCTCTGGCAGGAACAGCCCATTTGCTCCTGGCCAGTTTGTTTCTCGTTTTTTCCATCATACAATGAAGAGGTGAAGTGGCCACGCAGCTGGGATGAGGGCCGGCTGAGTTTTCTCTGGGCAGACAGGACCTGACCAGGTCCTCTCGGAAAGGAATCCCCCTTGGCGCCCCCAGCTCTGCGCAGGCGCGGTGATTAGAAAACCCTCCTAGGAAGTACTCACGTAACCATCCAGTCCCCAGTTGTCGTTTTCAAAGTTGCTGACAAAAATATCCACTGGGCCTTTAATTTGAAAAGCTTTCAGAAGTAAGTGGGCCTCTTCCTTCTTGTAAACGCCTAGGAAAGGATCAGGGGGTTATTCTTACAACATGGGGATGCTTATGAGTCAGTAATGCAGGCATTCGATCCATTTGATTTGGAATATGGTACAGAGATGATAACGTTTTAAATCACAGAGATTAATATTTTTATTTTTAAATTTTAGCTTCAGTACTTTTTTCCTAAAAATCACTTCTTATGAAAGTCCTTGTCTTATCTTTAAGTATTATCTATTTCACTCAATTCAACATCTTACCCCACAGAAAGAACAAAAGTAATATGCATAAAATTAATTAATTTTTTAAATCCAGCATTTTTTGTTTTTTGGCGGTACGTGGGCTTCTCACTGTTGTGGCCTCTCCCGTTGTGGAGCACAGGCTCTGGACATGCAGGCTCAGCAGGCATGGCTCACAGGCCTAGCCGCTCTGCGGCATGTGGGATCTTCCCGGACCAGGGCACGAACCTGTGTCCCCTGCATCGGCAGGCGGACTCCCAACCACTGCGCCACCAGGGAAGCCCTAAATCCAGCATTTTATTCATATTTTACTCACTTCTGAGGACAGGGGTATGTAGAAAAAAAAGAGACCATAACCTAGGAGATTAAACTACTGTGTATGAACTAAACAAGCTACAAAAATGTATTGCACAGCACAGGGAATATAGCCAATATTTTATAATAACTTTAAATGGAAATTCATCTATAAAAATCTTGAATCATGGGCTTCACGGTGGCCCAGTGGTTAAGAATCTGCCTGCCAATGCAGGGGACATGGGTTCGAGCCCTGGTCCGGGAAGATCCCACATGCCGCAGAGCAACTAAGCCCGTGCGCCACAACTACTGAGTCTGCGCTCTAGAGCCTGCGAGCCACAACTACTGAGCCTGTGTGCCACTACTACTGAAGCCTGCACGCCTAGAGCCCGTGCTCCGCAACAAGAGAAGCCACCGCAATGAGAAGCCCGTGCACCACAACGAAGAGTAGCCCCCGCTCGCCGCAACTAGAGAAAGCCCGCGCTCAGCAACAAAGACCCAATGCAGCCAAAAATAAATAAATAAATATATTAAAAAAATATTCAATCACTAAAAAGTGACAATTGTGATAAAGACAACTATGTTGAAAACACACACGGGGAGTTAGTACAAAATTATCATAAAATTTCAACATGGGGAAAAAAATAAATATTTGTAAATCAATATAAACAAAGAGAGACCAAAACAATAACCCCAAATATAGCTACTTATACAGATGAATTGCACCTACTAAAATGAAATGAGCAGCAGGGTGGCCAAAGGGTGATGGACATACTTGTGGAGCCCGTGAGACCCTGGGCGTGAAGTGATTGACAGTCACACCTCTTAGCTACTCATGAGCTCCTCGGAATGACTGCTGAGTGGTATTGCCCAGGGGTGTCACGGTGTGGCAAGGGGGAGAATGTGTTTGCAGCTACGGCTAGTTCCCTACTCAGAGGAGGCTAAATAAGTAAAGAAACAAACAGATATTCAATAATAATAATGAACCCAAATGTCTTCTGTGTAGAGAGGCAGCAGGTTCAAGGGAAAAATCATGGTGTTCGCTTCAGGGACTCCAGCAGTTCATTCCCAGCAACTCCCATTAGACAAGTGAAACTCTAACATCACAGGAAGAGTCTCCGCTGGCCCATCACACAGGATGGAAGGGGACCCACGGACAAGAAGGACCACCTATCATGTCCACCATCAGCAGCTCTGTGCTTCTGGCATCCAGTTTAACTTCTAAAACTCTGAACCCCACTTTATACTCTATCAGCAGAAATAAACTATATATTAGGCAACTTTTACGGTGATGAAATGAGACCACTCAGCAGACCACCAGGGCCCCAGCTGGCCCTCCGTGGACGTTAGTTTCCCTCCTTCCTCCACAACCCCTCCTCATGAGAACACACGTGGCAGGTGGACTTATATCCACTTGGGACTCAGCCAGAACAACCCTTGATCCACTCGCTTTCCCAAATCCAAACCAGAGACTTCCCGACACTTATCCATGGACATCAGTTGCATCAAAACCACACTAGAGCCTTTTCTTTGGGAAAAAAAAAAATCCAAACTCCACGAAGAGAAATAATATCTGAAGGAGATGGGTGAGAGCCTAAGAAATCTGAATGTTTTACAAAGTCTCGGTTTGTTCTGACACAGGACTAGACTTGAGCACCTGGTCTAAATCATTTATACATTCACAGGGTCAAGACGCAAAGCACTTTTGGGGCCCCTGGACCACAAATTCATAAATATGTACCTGTTTAAAAATCTTTGAGTGTGAATTATTTTTCTTTTCCTAAATCCAGAGTATGTGTACCATTTTTAGATGTCTTCCCATCCAAGGAAACAGGAAAGTGAGGCGTGAGGGCCGGGGAGAAGTCCTGATCTGCCCTCACACTTCCTAGAGATGAATCCATGTCTGTCTGGTAACTAGGGAGTGTGCGGGTACCATCAGGGGCCCCTTGGTGTTCAGAACCAGTGCTGGGGCTTGTGGACAACTCAGAGTCTGATCACCTCAGGAGTCACTCTATAGAAAAAGACACATGGTTGTCAGAAGTGAGATAACTGAAAAAACAAAACGCACTAGATTCAGTCATGAAGGTAATTCTGTGTCTTATTGGTTGAGAGCCTGGGCTCGAGATTCTAATCGCTGAGATTCTGATGGCAGAGCTCAAATCCTACTTCTGTCATATCCACTTAGCAAGGCCACTGAATTTCCCTGAGTGTCTCTCTTTTTTAATCAGCAAAAAAAAAAAAAAAAAGTGTTTAATAAGAATACACCACAAGGGCTTCCCTGGTGGTGCAGTGGTTGAGAATCTGCTTGCCAATGCAGGGTACACGGGTTCGAGCCCTGGTCTGGGAAGATCCCACATGCCGCGGAACAACTAGGCCCGTGAGCCACAACTACTGAGCCTGCGCGTCTGGAGCCTGTGCCCCGCAACAAGAGAGGCCGCGACAGTGAGAGGCCTGCGTACCGCGATGAAGAGTGGCCCCCACTTGCCACAACTAGAGAAAGCCCTCGCACAGAAATGGAGACCCAACACAGCCATAAATAAATTAATTAATTAAAGACTCCTTTCCCTTGTACAATTCTCACCCTTAAAAAAAAAAAAAAGAATACACCACAAGATGGATGTAAGAATGAAAAGGACAGTGTGTATATAAAGCACTTAAAATACTGAGTGTCTGGCATATAAATCAGAGCCATTGCTCTATTAACTGAGATACATCAATAAAAACTCACCAGGAGCAAATGAGTTAAAAGAGAGAGAGAAAGAGAATAGCAAAAGAATGAATTCTGGAGACATGAATATCTGGACATAAATCTTACATCTTTGACTTAAGACGGTCTGTGTGTCACCTTGAGCTCATTAATTCACTTTTCTGTACTGGTTTTGTAATCTTTAAAATGAGACAACAGTACCACCCTGTCCTGGTTACTGAGATGATCCAGTGAGATGCAGCAGATGCAAAGCCAAGGTAACGTTAACCAGCACTTAACGCGCGTTGGCGCCCTCTCTGCGAGAAGCAGGAGGGTCTGCCCGTGCTCACATCCGGGCTAGTGAAACCCCTCGGCACCTACCTGCCAACTTCAGCTCCCCCTGGGCGGCTTCAACGAAGGTTGCGTTCACCTTGCTGCTTGTTGCGTTGAACCAGTCAACAGTTAGGGTTGCAGGCTGTCTTTTCCCTAAATATTCGTAATATCCCTTCCACACTGAATGGATGAAAAATACATCTGAAGGAACTGTGGGGGAGAAAAGGTGACTGTTAGCACCCACAGAAAAATTCCACTTGGATATCCTAATACACAGAAGGTATAACGTTGTTCATTAAGACAGCACAGCAGTGACAGTGATGGAGACAAAGATGGTCTATCTGCGTGTCCCTGCACAGCAGGGGTGAAAATCACATGACCCGAGCAGGGAGCAGGGACAGTACTGTGAGATGCAAATACACATCTGTCACCTGGTCGGAAAAATCTTGTAGATGCCAGCGCACACCTATTTTACCAGGTCTGGCAAGGCCAGAGTGCAGGGTGAATTGGGACTCCCAGTATTAGGTTAGACTGTATCAGGCTTAATAAATACATTAAACTGACCTGGAAAATCACTACTGATACTTCATTTAGTATCTAAGTCTACTTACTTTGGAAAGACTTAGGAGGCTCAGAAGAAGTGACAGCATCTGTCAGGAGCCTTCTGCCCTCAAAAAGCCTGCATTTCAAAGCACCACCATGACTGCACAGACCCAGCGTATGAAGACAAAGATGTTTTATTTCTTGAGGTCTTTATTTTGTAAGTAGAGCCAATCTCTCATCTCTCTCTTCTACTCTTTAATCTCCTTATAAAAAATAGTCCAGTGTTGGTAAGAAAGCTAGATTAAATGATGTCAGATGGCATCTTTTAAGTTCAGAAACAAAAGGCAAAATGTCTTCTTAAAATATTACAAGTCATCTGGGACAGGAATTCTTGCCAAGATTATTGAGCTATTCTCTCTTTTCACTGGTTAGAAAAAAATTATTTTTCACATTTCTGCTAATAAATATGCAAAAAATCCTGATACTTTTACAATATTGATATAAAATTTTACAGGGTAATTGAGATAAATCTACATCAATGATGCCACTAAATTTCTATTTGCTTTTTGTCTCATGATGTGTATAAACTGTTTAACTGGACAAGATCCACCATGAGTGGAATTGGTCAGAACATATTGTTGGAATTCCTAGGTAGAAAGAAAGATTTGTGTCTCCCTAAACATATTTTTTAGCAAATGCACTTATGGCAACACGTGAGGAGGACAAAGCATAGTGTCCCTTTTCTTTCCTGTCCCATTGGCCATTGCCCGTCTTCCCAGACAGGCTGACCCTGTAAGACATCACCTAGTGACAGAAGAGTCGGAGAACAGATGTCATCACTTCCTATGGCTTCAATGGACCCAACTTCCTAATAATACTAATTATAAAAATTGAATAAGTTTGAAGCGGAGCTATGACACAGGCATCTGACAGAGTTGCTGACTGATCAGTGACACTGAACAGGTCTGCCCGTCGTCAGCAGCGTCACTGAGGCACAGTCTTAATCAGCAAAGCCCAAAATGCCTTGTCAGCCTTTTCTAAAATAAACAGCCTTTAAAACAACGTCAAGATTGTCTTCCCTAATCAGACGCATACACTCAACTGGAGCTGTGAATGCACTTGTTTGGGCCTCGCACTTAGGTCCCTCTCGTTGGTGGATCCGAGTGGGTCGGCCTGGCTGGTCTGCCCAGTGGCTGGTCTGTGTCCCGCTGTGACCATCGGGGACATGGAAGATGATCTTTTCTGGTCTCAGTCCTCTGACCTGTTGCTGGTGGTTTGCAGTGTGCTATAACCACCGACAGGGGAGGGTAGATGGTGCCTCCTAAACAAAGACCCCTGTTGAATCAGTACTTCCCTTCAGAGAGGGTAAGGCATGCTGACGGCGTGTCTGCAGCTTCAGAAAGAGCCTGCAGACTTTTCACGACCACCGCAGCAAACAGAACAGGACAAACACACCAGCACCACCAGCACCACCAGCACCACCACCACCGACTGTGTCGTTTTATTGAAGAAAACGTTGCCTCTATAGAGCATTGATTTCTATATTTGATATGTATAAATAACATTTACACAGAATCCTCCAGAAGCTTTTTTTAAGGTAGACTTTATACTTCACGGTGTACATTGGATGGATTCCTTTAACTATGCTGGAACTTTTTGCCTCATCTAAGAATTAAACGCAAAACCCAGCACCGTGACTTAACCACAGCATTCCACATACTCTTTCCACCTTTGATCCTGGAGCGGAGCTTTATGTCTGAGAAACAAGTGCCAAAACCTGAGTAAGGAAAACACCAGAAAAGGGACCTTATATATTTATAAATGTTTTCTGTTTCTGTTAAACTTTTTTTTTAAAGTTTGACTTACATTATATATATTTGAGGGACACATGGTATTGTTTAAATATTCTCTAAATTTATAACATAGATACAATAGGCCAGGTGATTTGGAGTAATGAACATCTTCTTTAGGAAATAAAACTGCATCTTTCCCATCTGCTATGGCATGCATTAAGCAAGGTACCACACACAACAAAAAGCGATAATTAACGTATTCGGAGGCAGAGGATGTCTGAATTACGGAGATACTTGGGGAAAAAAATGGAGCCCCGCATTTGAATTGCTCGAATTCACAGCTGATGCTGTCATAAAGCGTCCTTCACTGTAGCTTCCTTATTTGGAGGAAAGAATCACAACCCTCTTTATAAGGCTCTCCATTATACCACATTCTGGGTCAATATTTGATGTCCATTTCTGCCTACAAAATGCCTAAGGCACCTTTTAATAAAACAGTGTGTGACAAGGACAAAGGTTTTCCTTTTAAGTATTGTTCCATTAACAAGCCATAGTCATGAGAGAAAGAGGAATCTGTGTAGGCTTGGTGTTTTAAATAATTGAAACATTAACTTGTTCATCGACTAATGGAATCAGAAATTTGCATGTTAAAATTTGTTTCACTGCACAGAGTATAGTAGAGAACAAATCACTTTATTTGATTTAAATCTATAACTGTTCTGGTATACAAACCTGGAGTTTTAGTAACTGTTTCATTAACTTCTCTCACTCCTTTACCTACAAGTAAAAAGACAAATTATCACTTTCAAAAAACATTTATTTTCGAATAAGTTTGAAAAAATGTCAAATTGAAGCAATGTTCCTTTCTCCAGATTTCTTGAATGCACAAAATAGGAATATCTTACACATATCCATTTTAAACCCTTATATTCACAGCAGGATATCCTTTGCTTTTGTGGGAAAACTGAGTTTCCTAGTGGAAATCAATCTGGATCTGAAACGCGCATATCCACTTAGTGTGTTACAACAGAGAGCCTTGTAAATGAGGGTGTTTATACCCCTTTGTCACTCCTGTTTGGAATCTACTGCCCCCAACTGAGAGGTAATATACAAACTCACTACGACTTCATAACCCGTCTCAGGTTTCCAGGTCCCCAACCCAATCAGTGAACTCACAAGTTAACAGTCAATAACATCAAAATATCTCCCTGCAGAATGTTTAACTTGGTCTATCAACTTAGATTTAACTCATAATCTCTTTGCTTTTATAGTTTTGTATCAAACTACAAATTATCACTTTTTTAAAGTGTGTATTTTGCTATTTCTGAGAGAGAGGGGCAAGGGAAACGTAAGTGTCTTTATTCCTAACGTGAGAGCTACAGACAGGCTCCAGGAAACTAAAGCTAAGGGCACAGGCTTCATCACGCTCCGTAATTTCTGTCTGTGCTGCTTGACTCGCTGCATGACTAAGCAGGGTTTGGTGGAGAACCTGAACGGTTAGCTGCCATCACATCTGACTCAGTTATTACTCTTATTTGTCAATACACAAGTTTGTGAGTTCATTAATGCATCATTTCCGTGTTATTGCTTTTGTAATTTTAAAAAGCAGAACCAATGTCAAGAACACATAAACTTACATTTCACCACCAAATAGCTTGTAGTCTCAAAAATAAGACTTAATTTTATACATTCACCAGTATTTGGTGATATTTGCCCATTTTCATTAAAGAATACATTTTCCAAAAATATACTGTATATTTTTCCTTTTAACTCAAAATGTGTTTCTCTTTGGCTTAAAATGTGATTTGCAAATAATGAAATCTGCATATCTCCTTAGTCTGTGCCACTACTGTAGCCAACACTGACTACACACATGTTCGCACACACACAGCTCACACACATTAAGCATGGATTTGGTCGGGGTGACGGACATTGCTTCCAAGATGCTATTTCTTGTGGGTCTTAAACCTGGACACTAGCCTGATGGGCAACTGACACTCATCCTTGCTCTGCAGGGACCCACTTTCACATCTCACCAGTGACTTACTTTTACAGACAGGTGACTTCCCTGTCCATTTCATGTCCGCTTTACACGTCCTGTGCTCAGATCCACCCGCGAGGAAGAATCCCGGATGGCAGGTGTACACTAAGGTGTAACCGAAAGTGGGGAGGTCGATGGCCCTCACGTCCGCGTGGGCTGGCGTTTCAGGCTGGCGGCAGGCGTGAGCTGAAACGGGATTTAATCCATTAGTAGTCCACTGCAGCCTTAGCATATGTGTCTAAGGAAATACAGCAAAAAAATTGGAAATGGCTATGAAATCAGTTTACCATTTAAAACTGAGAATACAGGAGCTGTACATATCACCGACATTCTGGTCTCTGCAGCTTTCAGCACAACAAAGCCTTGGTGTTTGCCAGCTCGCGCGCGCGCTCTCTCTCTCTCTCTCTCTCTCTCTCCCCCCCCCCTCTCTCTCTCTCTCTCTCCCCCTCTCTCTCTCTCCCCCTCTCTCCCTCTCTCTCTCTCCCTCTCTCTCCCCCTCTCTCCCTCTCTCTCTCCCTCTCCCTCTCTCTCTCTCCCTCTCTCTCTCCCCCTCTCTCCCTCTCTCTCTCCCTCTCTCTCTCTCTCTCTCTCTCCCTCTCCCTCTCTCTCCCTCTCTCTCTCTCTCCCTCTCTCTCTCCCCCTCTCTCCCTCTCTCTCTCCCTCTCTCTCTCTCTCTCTCTCTCTCCCTCTCCCTCTCTCTCCCTCTCTCTCTCTCTCTCCCCCTCCCTCTCCCACTCCCTCTCCCGCTCCCTCTCCCTCTCCCTCTCTCCCTCTCTCTCTCTCTCTCTCCCCCCCTCCCCTCCCTCCCTCTGCTTGCCCTCCTCCTTCTCTCTCACTCCCTCTATCTATCCACCTATCTATCTATTGATATCTATCATTTATCTATCTCCTTCTCTACATATGTGTGTGTAATGTGTAGAAATTTAGAATAGAAATCATAGCTTTAAAATAAACACTTCTAAAAAATAAAACAAAATAAACACTTCTGACATACTATTAATATAAATAATATGTTAAATTTTACTAAAAGAGCAGTACTTTAAACTAAACACATACACATTAAAGTGTATTTTAAAATATGCTTTGATTTTTGTCCAACGGCAACTAGAAAATTTACTGCTCAGTTAAATGAATAATTACTTTTGTTCAAAATTCGATGTGTGTTTAGAAAATTAATTGAAATATAGATTCTTATTATCTTTAAAAATATCATTTATGAGTAAATAAGGTTGTAATGTTTAGATCTCAACTTATTCTTTATAAAGTGCACAATTATGTGTCAAATAAAGGACTTGGCCGATTATTATAAGTTTACATTATTAAAATCATGAATGCAATCATTTTAAGTATCCTAATATTTTGCACTTCAGCAAACTTTCAAGGTAATGAAGACCTATTCCACACACACATACACATATGTGTATATACATACATAGATGTGCATGTGTGTATCAATATAATATCTCTATATATAATATCCCCATATATAATTTGAGTAGAGATTCAGAATAGAGATGATACCTTTGAAATAAATATACATCTGATAATACTGATATATAAGTACAGAAAAATCACACCTTATATACTATTAGAAGATTTTTGTATAACATCGTACTTGTCTTTATGTCTAACCTAGTAAGAGATACTACGTGGCACTAAATTGGTAAAGGATGAAAAGTTGATAACTAATCATTCATACAACATTTCTCCTAATTCTCATGATTAAGTCACAGAATAAAATTTGGTCCTAAGTAACTATTTGAATGATCGATTCATATATAGACTCCGAAAGGAACACTTCAAACATTTCTATTAATATGCTGACGTATCACATGATCTCTAATAACCTGAGATGAACATACTAGGAGAATAATGGCACAAGTAGGTTTTCTCTCCGTGAATGTTAACTATGTTATCCACTGATCTTTGGTTTGGGGCAGTTTCTCAGACTTAAGTGCCTCGGTATCACCTGGAGGGCCTGGGAGCTACGGACTGGACCCCTCCCTCTTCTGCACTCCACCCTCCCCTGGCCCCCAGAGCCTCAGGTCCCGCGGGTCTGGATGGGATCTGGCTCAAGATTTGCATTTCAGCCGAACCCCAGGTGAAGCTGCTGCTGGTTCCAGGGGATCAAACTTTGAGAAACAGGAGTTTAGGGAACTGAAAACAATCAAACAAACAAAAATAAGTTCCTCATTATTTCCCGGGCAGGTAAAACACTCCCCAGCTGCTGGAGAGTAGACAGGTCCCTGCCGACCTCGAGCAGGGGTCGCACTTACGGATGCACTCTGTCTGGATGCCGCTCCACGTCAGGTTCGCCAGGCAAGTTCGCGTTGTAGAACCTTGAACGTGGTAACCTTTTCTGCACCGGAAAAACACCATGCTTCCAACCTGGATGGGAAACCCAGTGAGGAACTGCTGAAACCAGGGGGGACTAAAACTTGGGTTTCTTATGGTGAGTCAGTGAGAACGACACACACGTGCAGTATATTCCAGTGTTCCGATATATTTGGCCCTACATGTCTATATGCCAGAAGATGTTACCTGAGCCTTCAAGGCCACATGTGAGTCCCAGTATAAAATGTGCTGGCTTTAACCTACGTCCTTGGCAGGGTGTACGAAGGCCATCAGGAAGGGGCCAGTGTGCATCAGGGCCAATCAAACGAGAACATTTTAAGTTTCAGGAAAAACAGGGAGAAGTGGCTGAAGAAAAAGGACTTTTATTCTAAATTATTCTAAATTATTAAAAGGACTTTTATTCTAAATTATTCTAAATTATTAAAAGGACTTTTATTCTAAATTAACAGGACTTTTATTCTAAATTAACAGAGTGTGCATATTTACCTCTGGCTTTCAAAGCCATCTGATCAGAGACCCCTGAAGTCACTCGATTACTTAAGGTGGTTGAAACATTGTATTTCAAGTTTCATTACTTTCCATCTTTAGGTATTTCTCCAATATTCGTGTTAATGTACTTTTTATTTAAAAAGTCAAATGAACATTGAAAATATTCAATATTGAGCATGCTAACCACTCTTAGAGTTATGAGAGATCATACAGAGAAGAGATACCATACAGGAACCCTAGACTATGGGGCCTGAACACATTTTCTTCTTCTGTTTTTGTCTCTAGAATTTAATACTATTCACCTATTCTATCAGGTCACCAAACGGGGTCTTTTTATTTGTAGCTCTTCAGTGGCAAGTCACCCTGCTTTGAGATTTGCTGTGTCAGTTCAGCAGACAAAAAATATAAAAATATGCCTGCTTTCAAATAGAAATTAATATAGCAGTTAATACTGTATAAATAAGATACATACAGTTATCTCAGTGTTAACAGTTCAAATAACAAGCAGAAATCCTCTCTGAATGGATTTTGTTTGGGCAAATGTAACTTGAATCAAATACGGTACATAAAAACATATGTTTAAGTATCAGTTTCCTTTCAACGTAGAGAAAAACAAGGTGAAGTAAAAATGGAGAACCTCGTATCCTCTTGAGCTATTCTGTATTCCAAACTGTGGGGTACCGGGGTCCGGGCAGGTGTTGTGAGCAGGATCTGAAATTCACAATTAAAACAACAAGTTAGAGAACCAGGTATGGTTATTACCGGGACTCTAACACTTTTACTAACAGGTCTCATGAAATTCAGAAGATTGTGTTTTGTCAAATGTGCAAGATGCTTTGCACAAAAGTTTAAAATTAAATTGCTCTTTTTGCCTTTTTTTCAGATATTTTCTTTAGATATTAATTTTTAGTGCTTTAGCAGACTCTGAATTGCTCTGTATATTATTTTCTATATCATCAGAATAAGCACATTCTTTTCCATTCTCTGGTTTAATTTTTCTCTACTGATGTATTGGTTGGTTAATAGTATATTATCTTCAATAATTATCTATTATGATCATTTTTTAAGGATTTAATTAATTACCATCTCCTTTGGCCATATATTACATTACTCCAAATGTCCTGAATTAATTTTCTTCAAGATTTCAAAATGAGGAGTATACTTAATGCTTAGAAACAGAAGCATACAGTAGACCAACACTGATAATTTTCCAAAAAATGTAGTATTTCAGCCATCAGCGAGCACTTCAGCTTTACTACGGCTGCTCTCCACTGCTAGTGGGAAAAAAAAATAGATAACTTTTTTTAAAAAGTATGTTTTCAAGAGAAACTAACATATCAGGGGAAGAAGAACATTTTTTTTTAAGTTTTTCAGAAATAGCTACAGTAAAGCAATAGTTTAAACCAAGTGGCAGTAAACATTAACTAGAAAAGGCAGTGCTTCAATGAAATTATTTCTAACACTGTATTTTTTTTGGTTCCTGAATATGTATTTTTTCCTGAAAAAATCATTCATAAATTAATATACAAAAATGTACATACACATGAGTAAATAATGTAATGACAAAGGACTATTTTTTGTAAAAAGTGTTTTTTAAAACATCTTTAGATTTCAGTGCAAAAATGTACCCCTGGTACCTCTTAAGTGCCACAAGAGCAAACTCAAAAAACCGTATTAAGCAGATACGATTTAATTTCTTAGAAAACAACCAAGGATATAAATCATTAATTGCTTGCTACGCGTCTTGTGCTCAGGAGAGCTGGGCGAGCAGAATGACCCTGGCCATCACCTTGAGTCTGCAGTAGGAAAAGAGGCTCTGAGTGGAGAATGGAGGATTCAGGTCTCTGTACCGCTGATGGAGTGACTTTCGACCACTGTAATTTCTACCTGAACCCTTTCCATGAGACAGAGATTAGGTCTAAAAATGAGGGGTTAGGTCACATACAGAGTGTCTTCTGACTTGAAGTTTCATTTTCATGTTGGAAAGTCAACAGAGCACGAGTGTCCCTGCAGCCCTCTCTACCGTGGCCAGCGGTGCAGACAGTTTAGTGGGGGACAGGGGGACAGGAAAGCAAAGGCTCAGGTGTCCCTCTGGTGCCACAGCAATAGTGGCAGCTTCCGCAAAGCGCTCTTCCCCCTAAAGAACGTGGCTGTTGGTTGAGATGGGCAGGAGATAGAGGGACTGGGGTAAGAGAACAGACTCTGGGAGCAATTTTTAAACGACTCGTAACATGAACTGCCAACTCAGTTGGCACGATTTAAGAGAGGCTGCCCATCAGTGTAGCTGATTAGCGCCTACGCAGAGCATTACCTATAAGAACGTTATCTATGTGCCCACAAATGGTCCAGTTTTAAAATGAAATGTCCTCATCCCCAAGCCCCTCAGGGCTGTCATGTCATCAGTACCGATGCAGGTGGGCTGTGTGCCACTCCACGTGCCATCCGCTTGGCAGACTCTCCGTGATGACCCCACCAGGATGAAGGGAGATCTGCACTGGAAGAAGACTTCAGATCTATAGGTGAAGCTTTTCCCACTGAGTCGTCCCTCAGCAGGCGTGCCCGGGTCTCCACAGAACACAGCTGTAGAAAACAACCGAGACGTCGGTTCGCATTCTGTGTCCCTGGATTAGCTTAACCTACTAAACTTGTTTAACTAGTTTCCATTAAATCTCTAGGTATCACTATTAAACCAACAAATGATGAAAAGAACAGAATCTGCCCTTGGGCAGTGGAGTCTCAAACTGGAATTTTTACCTATTGTAACGTGGCTATAAATCACGCAGGCTCTTTTCCTCAGACTGTAACCGAGGGTGTGCATGTTGGTGATTTGCAAATGAGACCGGGAGCCGGTTCTCCCAGAGGACTTACGCAGGCATTGGGGGACCTCTCCTTTCCACACGCCACGGCCTTCGCAGGAGAGGATGGCGGGGTGAGAGAGCTGGAAGCCCTGGGCGCAGCTGTAGCTCACACTGGCGCCCCAGCGTAAATCTGATCCTTCCACTTTCCCATCCTGAACTGGAGGAGGTTGACCACACATGACAGCTGTTTCCAGAGAACACATGGGATTCAACATTCTAGAGTTTCCACCACAACCATAATGCACCCAAGACTAACCTGCGTTGCAAATGACATCTACAAAGGGCTGCATTTTTTAATAGAAGATTATTGAGAAAGTAAATCAAAATAATAAAACTTTTCTCCAATATTTCTTCATTAATTTAGATCAAGTCCATAAAAGCCAAGCAAGGTCAAAAGATATCACACTGTAAAAGCAAGTGTGGGATTAAACACAACAGTCTCAATATGTATAAGACCAAGAAAGAAAGAAAGACTGCTGTTCGATTTGTGTCTTTTTATGTTGTTTACCAGAGACAAATCCAGTCAGAACGTGGTCCCATGACATGAGTACACACTTTTGAATTTATATATACAGATGGTAAGAATTTCTCCCTCTATCTGTATTTTTTTCTTTATATAAAGATAGCATATAATTTCCAAAAGACATAGTCTGTTGATCCATTTGCTGAAGAATTAAAAACCAGTGACTGCATGGTTGAAGAAGATTCTGTAAGAAACCACTTGCCAGGGTTTTATCACAGTCTAGGAGCTTCGGGCCAGAACACGGTTCTCACAAGTGACTCCCCAGCTGGTGCTGGCGTCCACCGTTCCCACTCCAGCCATTATTCTAAGATGCCTTGTCTAAAAGCTTCCCTGAAGATCCAAGCGCTCCTAGACTTTTCACATTGGAGGAGGTTTGCCAGTGACAGTCCAGGCAGCAGGAGGCAGCAGGAAGGAAGACTCACCTATATTCTCTCACCTGCAGTTTCTCATGGGCATTCGCACGCGAGAAAGACACACAGACCCAGAACCACTCATGCACAGCCGGAAGCTGGAAATGGGCCCTTCTCTTGCCATTCAACCTTCTCTCTGTCTATTCAGCAAATATTTCTGGAGAATCCCTATGTGAAGATTGGGGGCATGTGTCTCTAGACAGACGACATCAAGCGGCAAGGCCCCCAGGTGGGAGCGGTGACGAGTGACATGGTTCCACGGAGGGGAGGACGAGGGCGGCCAGCGGGAGAAGAGTTCAGGCGGAGAGACAGGTCTCTTCTGCAAGGGGCTGGCTGGCCAGGGAAGTATTATTAACGCAACAGAGGGACAGAGACCCACACAAACATGTGAAGTCCCAGGGACCTGACAATCTATGGACAAGTGCTATCGACAAGCTCACGTGGCCGCAACAGTCCCAACACGACTGTGTGAGCTTCACTACACATCCATGTAACACCTGCTCCACAGCAGCATCGTATCAATAACTGCAGACGGAAAGAAGGGTGGAAGACAGGGGCCCTCACCCTCCAGCGGGAGGAAACCAGGGCGCGCCCAGAACCGCCCAGGCCAGGAGGGTTGGAAACACTGCCGTCAGGGTGCGGAGGTCTCACCCAAGCCTCACAACAAGCTCTACACAAACTACCTGTCCTTCAGAGCCCTCTGAGCGTGGCGCCTTCCTCGCTAGGGCTTCCTGCTGCTCCAGCTCTCCACTCACGGTTTTTATCTGTCTGCCGTCTAATGAAGAGTCGGGCACCCCTTTTTAATACCCTCCCCTCTCCCTTCCCCTCTGGCCCAGCTGACAAGAGCCCGCAGGCTCCCTCTGGTGTTGCTGCAGAGCCCTAACTGTGCAAATCCAGCCCCGGTACAGCTGTCACCCCCCTGCCCCCCTGCTTCCCTCAAGCCATGCAGACACCTTCCGCCCGCTCTGCTCTCCCTGGAAAGTCTGCTGTCCAAGTCGTAAATCTTTCCATACCATCGCCACACCATGTGGCATCGTTAGTCTCCGCATCCAAAGCCCACAGAACATCACGCACTGACAATCTCTGCCCCTCTTCTGCCTTATTTGATGATTGGCTTCTCTCTCTGACCTGACTCTACGTCCCCGTGGTAACAGTCCCTATCATATCTGCCACAGACTTAACACGGCCACGTTGGCCAAGAGAGCAAAGCTGGGGTTCACAGCACAGACTCCAGAGGGAGTGTGACTGCCAGTGAACCCTGATGTCTCCAAGCCCTGATCTGTGATCCTGAGCATTTACTAAAACCCTCTGTGAGTCAGTCTCCCGTCTGTAAAGCGGAGATGAAAGTATTAAGAAAATGAAGTGACTTAATATTTGCGAATGAGTTTACAAGAACGCCTGGCACATAGAAGGTCTACATAGAGGCTTGCAAAATGAAATAAAACGTAACTCAATAAAGACTTCTATATGCGTGAGTAGAACCACAGACCTTTGCAGGTAGGTTTGCTGTGATCCCACGCACTGTCTTTGGTGCAGCGGATAGTGGAGGCCGTGGCAGGCTCCATGGTGTAGCCGGGGTTGCACTGGTAGCTGACCGTACTGTTGAAGGTGAAATCTGTCCCAAACTGGAGGCCATTTGCCGGCGTACCTGGATCTCCACAGCTTATAACTGGTAAGTGAAGAAAAAGAGTCGGAGAAACATATTATCATGAAATGACGTGTTCCTGGTTTCTATTGAAGTGACTCTCCTTAAGCTGCTATTCAGAGTGGTTAAGGCATGTGTTATTACAGCAATACCCCCCTCTCTCTGTTTGACAGTCTTACTGGCCGGCGGTCAGGAGGCTGCATGTTTGGAACCGCTCGTTTCTATCCCACTGGTGTGCGGGTGACAGCTGGCACCCATGTCCAGTCCTGGGTTAGGCGTGATGAGGGGTCACACCACAGAGTCAAGCACAGAGGCACAGGCTGAGATCAGAGAACCAAGCACCTGTCCCGTTTCCCTCAGACTAACTGGTCTACAGAGAGAACAAACCTTGACTTTCTTGGACCTCAGTTTTACAATATCCAACCCAACCAGCCATGCAAAGCACTTTCAACCATATAAATAAGAAAGTGAAGAAAAATCTAAAAGTGTTTAATAATTGGCCATAATATCAAACATATGTATGATATGATATAATCCTGTTTTCTCTATGGATTAAAAAAATCAGTACAACACTATAAAATCAATTTATTTTCTCTGTCAGGTAGATGTCACTGTGATGCCCTGGACCCACCAGGACAGCAGGCCACTCACGTGTGCAGTCGGGGGCTGTACCCGTCCAGGTCCCGTTGGCGGTGCAGTGCCGCGTGGTCAGCCCCGAGGTCCTGTAGCCGTCCCAGCAGGCGTAGACCACGGAGCTGGAGAACAGGACGCCGTCGCTGCTGACGATCATGCCGTGGGTGGGCGTCCCCGGGTTCCCACAGGACACGGCTGTGAGGGAACAAAACCGGGCCGTACAGAGAGACCCGTCACCACGTGAGGAACCTGAGAGGCCAAAGGCCATCGGGGTAGCAGACTGCTCATTTATTCCAAAAATCACAGGACACGTAACCATGGGAAACTTTTCCCACATATTTTACTCTAAGACTCATGCCATTCTCTTATGGATGAGTTACAAATGTGCAAGCTACATGTTTGTATCGTCTTTTCTAAAACGCATTACTTCCAAACAGATGAAAAGATGAGTGAAAGCACTGACAATTCAAAACCACGGTAGTCTGCGATTTAACATGCTTATAACAAACAGTAAAATTATCATGCTCTTTTAAAGGGTCTGTATGACACTAGTGACTCAGAATTGTCTCCCTCTTGCAAGAGCTGAGTTAAAAAACCTGGGCAATCAGGTCATATTTTACATCTCCAGGACAATTCACTTTAAAAAATAAGGGAGGCCTGAGAAATACGAATGACTACACTTAAACTGTTCTGTGAAACGGTCTCCTCAATGTTCCCCAGTCTACGGGCAGCTGTGTTAACCGGCTTCGGAATGGCTGCACCTTAAATCTCTCTCCAGACGACTGCAATGCCATGTACAGGCATGAAGACTTCAGCTAATGCTGGGCGGTGTAACAGATCTACACTCTGAGTATCTGTCATGTGTATTCCTTCGTCAGTGAACAAGGAAACTCAGCAGCTGCTGGGTGTGTATCAAGGTGAAGATTTTAATCCATAACAGGTTTTTTGCCTTTTTCAGTCAAACCCATTTACCATAAAGACGGTTATTTTTCCTCCTTAGCCTCGCACAATAATGCACAACAGGCAGACGTACAAAGAATGTGAATTTTAATAACCACAATGTATCATGAGTTCTTTTTCTGAGAATGACCAAAGTATTTGCAAATACTCTTGCCTACTTAATTGCTCCACTTTCAAATCTAGCCTTGAGAATAAAGACACACTCTTCCTAAAAATGTGAAAGAAAACAGATTGCAAAGTAAAAGCCACTATAATGGAAGTTTAGGGAATTCCCTATTATATTATGTTAAAAAATGCACATACTCTCAGGTTGGCCTAGATCTTGTTTGACAAATAAAAAGCACACATGCTGGTGCTTCTATGCCTGTGCCCACGTCGGACATAACTAATCAATTATAACCCTCTTCCCTGATGAGTCTGGGTTTTGGACTTACAATCCCTTCGAACACAGATTGTTCAGTAGTTTCTTGGTTGGCATTTGAGATGAGATATATTTATCAATCTTGAAGCAGAGGATATCTAACATTCTCTAAAGCTCAAAAGTTCTTTGATGGCTGTGACATAAATAAAACTTTCACACTGCAAAAATCCAAGCTGTTGGCCTATTCAAGACAATTCCTCATCCATTCAAAAAATACTGATTCATCATTTCCTGTGCACAGTCACTGCACACATGTATGAGTGCAAGCCTGACAGAGCAAAGAATTATATTGATCTAATTCATAACAAAAGACACCTGGGTATATCATTATATTTTATTCTAATCATATCTGCTATTAAAATCTATGTAGCAATTTTCAAAAGTGATCTGTGAAGGACTAATGCTAAACTAAAGCAGGTCACTGTTGAAAACATATTCAACTTAATATATTGTCAGTGAAAGAATGTCCCTCATAATAATGACATCCTAATGTTTATAAAGTTCCCTCAAATATTGTATCCTATAAAATCAAATTCATGGTTAACTTTTTTTTTCCTGGCAGGGACACTTTCACTGACGGCTTTGCCTATGAAAATGAGGGTTAGAAAACAGAGTCAACATAGCTGTTTTTACATCAAGGTCTTAATGTTGTAAGACATACGGGGACTATATCACTAAAGCAAAACGAGATTAAATGTAGGGTCACTAGAAGGAAGACAAGATTTCTTTTAAAATTACAAGTTAAAATTCCTTTTAAAATACATCTTTTTTTAAAGTACATTTGGTTAATGTGATTCCTTTCGGTAAAAGATTATTTTCTTTTTATCAATTTATAATAAAATAGCATTATACTTATTCCAGATGCACTTTATTGTTCATAGACATCAGTACCATTCACTTAGCATGCTGTATTAGGAAGATTGCTGTTAAATTGAGTCAAATAGTTATAGGTTTGACTCTCTGATCGTACAAGTTAAATAAATGTTACTGATCAATTCAAGTTCTCAACATGTAGTGTCTTCACTGTAAAATGGGTATAAGAAAGATAATTGCTCTCTGTTGTTGTAAGATTACACATACCAAGTGTAAAACGCCTAGTAAACAATCTGGTAGATTAGTAGTAGTACTAGTATTATTATTTTCATTATCATCATTTCAATCCCATTTTAGTCCATTACCTGAATAAAAGGTCAACTTTATCATAATCTCGTGGCAAAGAGGATTAAGACTTGCCTAATGCAACTAACCCCAAAGATGTAGTTATATTTAAGCAACTTGGTAAGATATATCCATTTGAAAAGTAAGTCAATGAGCCTGTGATTAAAAGATGAGGTTGCTAACAAAAGAAAACATGGCTTAAAGTGATGAAAATATATTATAAATTTAAGTTCTTTGATGTTGAAGAATTTTTAAAACATTTTTCTTTTGTGATGCATGACTCCTCCTCTTTATAATTTATTGCAATATCCATCAGGAGCTAATGTTTTTAACAGATTCAGAGAAGGTAAATTATCAGGAGGGAGGTGACCTCGGTTAGGGGATTGAATATATAGGTCATGGCTAACCTTTGTGGCAATGAAAAAGTCACTGATAACCCCATTTTCTACAAAAAAGAATATGTGCCCCGAAGATACGGACCTACGATAACAAGGGAGAAAAAACATAAAGCAACAGATTCTCCAAAAAAGTTTTAAGACCTCTACATGTGGAGAGGGGGAGTGGGAAGGGGAGTTAGTCATATATCCTACCCATCATTTGTTGTTTTAGCGAGTGTAACACATACTATTAATTAATTATGCAGCTTCCCATGATAGCTGTACAATGCAATTTGGAAGTAGCCAGTTTTGTGGGGCATATCTGAGAAATATTTTTAGTATTGAAACATTTTAGTAACTCAACTTCTTTCTGTATACAGATTTTAAGGTCCAAGTTTATAAGGATTTTATAGGAACCCTTTGAATTTCTGACTTTTGATAAACTAAATGCTATTTAAAGAGTACTTTGTATAGTCTAAGTACATCATGAAATGAAGTCCAATTAAGCTCCCCTAATCAAATAAATGAATTCCTTTATGTTTTGCTGGAATAAAGCTCATAGTGTCATATCCCAGCAACAAAGTGAGATTTGTATGGAAAACATTACTCACTCTCAACCACTTTAATTTTTTCACTTTTAAATTTGCAATAAAGTGCTTGAGATAAACCCAATATAGAATGTACAGTCTCAAGTAAATGACCATCCCTAATAGCACAGAATGTATCTAAGGGAGGTTTGTTGAGCCTTGGAAGCTATATTTCCCCACCAAATTTGGTTAACTTTTAACCAGTATTTTTTCAAATAATTTTCTGCACCATTCTCTCCTTCTCTTCTAGAACCCAATTACAAGTACATTAAACTGCTTGATATTATCCAATAGGAAATTATCGTGCTGGGATTCTTCTTCTCCATCTTCTTTCCCTCTGTTTTTCAGATTGGATAATTTTCACTGACCTGTATGCAAGTTAACTGATCCTTCTGACATTTTTCATCTGCTAAGTTGATCCAGAAAACTTTTTATCAGATAATGTACTTTTCATTTCCAGAGTTTCCATTTGATTCTCTCATTATTTTCATTTCTCTGTTGAGATTCCCTGTTTCAATTCAATTTACTGTAAAGTCTTGAACATATTTTTAATAGCTTATTTAAATCCTTATTGTGTTTTTCAACATTTGGGTCATCTCAGGATCAGATTCTATCCCTATTGTTTGTTTAGTTGGTTGGTTGGTTGGTTGGTTGGTTGGACTGTGGGTCATATTGTCCTGGGTTGTGCCGATGCAGTAACTGTTTATCGTATGCTGGACATTGTGAATGAACTACTGCATGGAGCATGCCATTCCTTTAAAAGATGTTGGCTTTGCTCTGGTGGGCTTTTGAAGTAGTTATAGATCTTCTGGGTCTTGTCATCAGGTTTATTCTGTTAGCGGAGAGCTAGTTAGTCTGAGTCCTAACATGATTTGCTCTTAGTTCCAGCCTGTCCCCCTGATTTTAGGGAGTGGTACCTATTCACAACGTATGGGCTCTCTAGGCCTCCAAGAAGCATCCTGCGTGTACAGTGTCTCTCAGTACGGTATGACTTCTACTATCACAGGTCTGCTCTCCGCTAAGAAGGTCTGTGCATCACTGAGTCTCACGCGTGCTTGTCGGCCCAGCCCTCAGCTGAGTCACCTGTGAACACGCCTACAGAATTCTGGGGCCCTCCCATTGTCAGCTCCCTCTTCCTGGATTCCCGTTTCTGCAAATTCCATTTCAGTAACCTAAAACAATTTCTACCTCATCACCTCACCAAGTCACTGTACCACCTGGGTTCTGCTTCCCAGCAAGAAAAATGCACAGAGTGACAGAGGGGTTATGGAGCTCACCTTATTTATTTTCTAAGGAACACAGTCACGCCCTGTCTGTTGTTTAATAACTCACGTAATTGTCTCATGTATTTTGTTGTTTTATAGTTGTTCTCAATAAGAAGGTGGGCCTACTATCGTTTAATATGTCATGGATTGATGTGGAAATCTTATTTAATTTTCATAATGTTCAAATACTTCTGGACCAAAAATTCACGGGTGTGGTATAGAGAAAAGGTTAGATGGGGTGTAATTGTAGATTACGAAGGTCATGTGTAACTTTGAGGTACTATATTATAGAACAGAAAACAAAATGTTCTGGTTTTGGTGAGAAAGACATGCTCTCATGCAAATTTTAACATTCAAATTTCTACAAGAGGGGAGGGAACTGAGAGTGAGAAAAGTTCTACTAACTTATAGTCGCATACTTCAGTCAATAGAAATGGCATCACCCTGCAAATCACAGCTGCAGATGACATTTCCCCACAACTACTTAGTCATATTTGATTTAACTTCTTTAGGGCCTAATCTTAAGATTTACATTAACTTGATTGTCAAGAGGCAATTTGGAGTCAAACATTATCTTGGATTATCATGTATACTTATCTCTATAGAGAGATAGATAGGTTTTTGACTATAATAACCAGGATAATCTCTGACTCTCAATGAGAGGATACACACACACGCATACATAGGATTGGCTTATTCACACATATCATTTTACATTATGTAGACTACATATGATACAGTTAACTATGTAAAATATAGTCAGATTAGATACATGCATATTATATTCTACTTATCTGTATAACACCTATAATAAAATGAGTGACAGTACAAGGAGAGTTGACATAGTAGGGAAAATAAAGATTAAGGGAACTTGATCCATATTTCTGGTGTTGATATTGTGTGAGTTTATTCAAGCTGATCAAATTCTATGGAAAGTGTTTCATACATGTAAAAATAGGTAATTAATTGGTGTAACTGTTTTAGACTTGAAAATTCAGTCATTGAGAAGTTTGTGTGCAAATGTTAAAGTCTTATCTGTCCGAATTCTAACTCAGTTATTTTCTAGACTCTGAACACACTCATGACATGTCAGCTCACCTTTGCTTAACACAGGCATTGCCAAGACATGACATCGTGGCTATAAAGAGCCGTGGCATTCTACTGTTATTACTGGGGTTTCCCACCATTTCCTATCATGCCTCTTAAATAGTACAATAAAATAGACTCACTCCAAAATATTATACGGAAAGTAACCCGAGAATCTTTTGCAACACAGTGCTCTGAACAAGGGCCACCAACAGCCTGGAAGGAACGTGTGAACAGAAGCCTCTTCCAGCCTGCAGGGAGCTCCCAGCCGCGACTCACTCTGCCCTACTCACAACTCCTTCGCCTCAGCTCTCACCACCAGCAGCCACAAAACACGGCAAAGTCACACAGAGAACGTCACCAGGAGAAGACAGACACCTCCTTTAGACCATGGACTTCCAAAGGGTGAGGACAGTGTCGTATGATCTTTTGAACAGTCAGGTACCTCCGTATGCCCAGCTGTGCTTTTTGATGGTTCTCTCATACGTTTGGGGGGTGAGTAGGTTAATTGTAGAAATAGTGTAAACCTGTAGGATTTTTGTGGCATGTTACTGGTCATTTTAGAGCGAGTTACCTGGTTTCAACCTGAAACGCTGACTTTCAGGCTTGAACTTACCCTCGCACACGGGCTGCAGTCCTGACCATGACCCGTTGAGCAGACACGTTCGCTCTGCCGAGCCCCGCAGCTGGTAGCCCATTTCACAGGAGAAGCGGAGAAGGCTCTTGGCCTTAAACTCATCTCCAAGCCGAGACCCATGTGCTGGGGTCCCTGGATCACCGCAAAATCCAGGATTATTTCCTATGGAACACAAACACGTATGGCAATACTCAATGCTGTTAGACTCGTTTAAAACAGGGCTGTTCTGTTTAAAGGGAATGAAACTTTATGTAAATGTGTATCAAACACAGTTACAGTCATACAGCATTCTGGAAATCTCCTGAGAGATTTTCTTTATTACAGCACAGAAACGGAAGACGCTAAGAAATCGTTTCTGTGTAACTACAATCGAAATAGCTTATTAAAATATGGTTGTACAATAATTGATATTCTTTAGAAGAAATAAAATACTGGGGATGGTAAATGCAGGAATTGCTCGTTGGAAATGCTGGTGAGGATGCTGACGAGGAGATGGGGGTGAAGGTGTGTTGGGAACGAAAAAAATCAAATGAGAGGTTTGATGCTTCTACACTGTGTCGATCTGCTGATTATGTTTATTTTGTTTATTATGTTTATTTTGTTTACTATGTTTATATATTTTGTTTATTATGAAACATTCACGGAAGAATTAAGTTGATATTTTTTCCAAACAGGATTGATTTAACAATTGACGACAGAGACAGGAAAGATGTGGAAGAACTGAGAGGAAGCACAGAAAAGGAGGGGAAAACAGGGGCAAACTGAGTCAAGGTGAGCAAGCTTCCTACTCAGGCGCTAGGGAGACTCCTGCCGAGGAAAATGTGTCGCGATAGTGTTCAAAGGGAAGGAAGATGAAGACGACGCTGACGCTACGTCATAAAGGCGCACTTGGCTGGAACGGAGTAATACCGACTTCAGAGAGTGGCATCACTACCCAATACCTGGAATGAAGAGCTGACTGCGTCATGCCCACCTGTGCAGTGGGGTAGGGCTCCGCTCCAGTGACTGTCCTCCTGGCAAGTCCTGCTGCTGTTGCCTACGAGACTCCGTCTCCCTTGGCATGAGTAGTGAACCACGGCCCCAGATGTAAACAGGTCTCCAGTTAGGATGGCGTTGGCAGGGACCCCTGGGTGTCCACACGAAATAACTTAAGAAAAAAATCAAATCAAATCAATGAGTACATTGTTCCTGTTAAGCTGCTTTGTGTTGGTCAATGTCCCTTAGAGACTCATACAATCATCACCTATTAACAAAAAACACCCGGATACACTGCACATCGCTGCAGTGCCCTGTGGATAAGAAATGCCCATTTCCAGACGACCCTCCCCCTACCCTGAAGAGTCACGTTACTGAAGTCCACGAAAGGGTCTGTCCATGAAGTGTTTGTTTGTTTTTTTTATTAGGTTAAGATAGCTTTGCTTAAGGTAGAAATTGATATTTAGGTTTTCAAAAAAGAAAGTCACTCTACCTAAATTTTTTCCATCTGCCCTTAACTGTATCCTAAACAAGCAGTGTTACACAAAATGTTAGAAACTAACATAGATTCACCAAGACTATTTCCATTATTTCTCCAGTTAGTATGACAATCATGCTTTGCTTGGGGACAAAACTCGGTCAAATCTGCTTCCTCTTCCAGTTCCCATGTCTAGAGAGACCATCTAACAATTTTTCTTTGAATAGGTGGCAATCTAAAATGTTTAAGGAAAAAAAATAATAATAAATTACTGATTAATATTTTCCTCAAGTAGTCCACTCATTTCTTTATAATTACACCAAATCAGGCCCATCATCTAATCATAATTATCCTTCAAGAAGGAAAATTCTAGAATCCAGATTACCATAGGATGGTAAAGACATATCTCTCCCTTTCTATAAAGTCCAAAATTAGGGTTAGCCATGGGCAAATTTTATACCACGTACAAACAGCTAACTGGGCTGGTTTAACATCCTCGAGGGGCTGCATTCGGTCACTGACAACCCCCAAGTGATGCCAGCCAGAGGGGCAGGTTAGAAAGGTTGGAAGGCATCAGCCACCCCCTGAGTCAAAGCCCTCCCCTGAGACTGCCTTACACTGACATCCACTCACTGGACAAGAGGAGTGTACCTACGGAGTCCTAAAAAGAAGCTAACTAGAGCTGAATCAGTGAAATTGTTGGTAAATGATCAGTTCCAGGTGAAATAAAAGAAAAACATCAGTGGAACAGTATAACAGCAAAAATAGAGATGGAGGTTAGCTGCTGAAGAGCACATGAAAACAAAACCTCCTCTGCGAGCGTGTATTCCCAAATTCACGGTAATTCCAGCGGTTAATGACCGCAAGTGGTGGGAAGTCGCCCCTTGGAAAATGAGATCAGTTAAAACCTGGTTCCTGGAGGTTGGAGCATGCTGGCATCATTGCAACAACCAATACAACAAGTCTCACAGACACCAGGGAAGATGCAAGAGAAATCTTTGGGGAGAAAAACAAACAAAACTAATTTCTCTGAAAAATTCCCACGTGTGAAGGCACAGAAAACCAGAAAACATAAAGCTTGATGAGGGTAGTAATACATTTACAGGTGTGTTTTGTCATGTAAGCCTGTACGTTTGTTTTTGAAAGTCATCGCTCTCTTTCTCTGTAGGAATTCGTTGTTTTGTTACAGTTAGAATTTGAGACAGGTTTCCGGGTAGACTGAAAGGGCTTTGTGGGACCCTGACTTGCAGGAAAAAAGTCTCCGGCACCAATCCACTCTGAAAATGTACTGAAAAACGCTGTAATTGTCACAGGTGAAAGCGATTATCACTTTTTTCAGTAAGTTCCATTTATAATGTGATTGTCATTTCCTATTTTTTCTACCCACACAAAATGAATACTAAAAAGACAAGGATTGTTTTGTTTTGTTTCTGACTGATTTTTAAAAGGCCAAGGAGAGTGACTCCTTTTCCTTCATTTTCAGACTATGTTTTAACAAGAAAATTCTCTCTGAGCTAAAGGACAATATGATTTTTCAAGTGAAAGAAAGTAATACTATAGCTATTTGGGTAAAAAAGAAAGTGTCCTTGTGAACCTATACGGTCTAAAATGTACTGTTAATAATGTTTGGAGGGGAGCCATAGCGGCAGCCTAGCTTGTCTGTCCTGAGCACCCTGTTCTTCACGGCAATCCGCCCTCCTCTTGTTTAAACCTATGGGTCAGGAGGAAGTTACGACCAGGACACTATCTTTTTTATCATGTTCACATCGGACTGTACCAGAAGCGCTGATGAGACCCAGATCAGGCCCCTCAGAGAGCACCACCCTTCCGGCCACAGACACTAGGTCAATAGATGGAGACTCCGTTTATAGCCTCTTGCCAATATTTCTGAACCTGGGTCCAGACAGATGCATGGTGTTGAGAGACTCGGGGTGTTGAAAGAGGCGCCATCTGGAGGCCACTGGTGCCCGTTTGAACTGGTGGATTAGCCTCCCTGCTGGCCCGAAGCGGAAGACACGCAGCAACAGCAGACACAGAGACAGCCCGGTCCAGGCGGAGCCCGCGAGCCGGGTCCGTCTCCCTCTGGGGCCAGCTTTGCGAGCAGGCCAGCACCCCCGCCCCTTTCTTCCCGCGAAACTAGTGTGAGCTGCATTTGGTGATTTCTGGCCAACCTATAAAGTTGTCATAATAACAAATATGATTTGTGATGGGGGTGGGTAGAGAGAATTAAAACTCAGTACTGTTTTGAATACTTGAAAAAAACCGTGTTCTGTTGGTGGTGTTCTTACAGGGCTCTGTGGCCAAAAGGACCCTCACTTACCCAAACACTTGGGCAAAGAGCGATCCCATAAGCCATTTGCCATACAGGTTAAGGCAGAAGATCCCAGCAAGTAAAATCCCTTCTTGCAGTGATAGACAACACTCATTCCATATTCAAAACTCTCGGGGAAATTCTGTTGCTCGTGACGAACGGCATTTTCCACAAAGCCTGGATCCGAGCAGTTCACCACTGCAAAGGAAAGCGCGGTGCACGTTATTCAAATGCAGCTATACGTTCATAAACAAAACAGACGGGCAGAGAAGGCAAACTCCTCCTCGTGGTTTTAGAAAGTTGGTAGGACGACAGCATGACAGCCAAAGTTTGTGAAATCCTGTACGCTTGACGAATCCCACTTCCTGCTTTGGGCCATTATGCTTCAAAACGTGTCAAGCAATATATCGGCTACCATGGCACCTTTAACAACATGAGGCTGACGGTCTTTAACTGTTTCCTAATAATAGGCTTCTTCAATGTAAGGTCTAAAATTCGTTTCCCTGGTTAGGTTTTTATGTTATGAAAATGTTAAAATAGAAACGGCTGAAGTTAGTCTACATATTTGTATGCGACTGTGGTACTTCAGGACAGCCTGGGACACAGTAATTAATTCCCACCCCACCATGACATGCGCTAATGCTTCAATATGTGCCTAAGTCATTTCTGTTATGTGTCTAAGGCAGACAAAAATGACAACTCCTCTATCAACACTTAATAGAAGTGTAAATTAAGGCAGCCTCTGATTTAAGCTTCTTCCCCTGTAGAAACAGCTCCGGCAGCGACAGTGGGATGGGCCTGGTTCATCTGAATGACACTCTCTGAGCCTGAGTGCCGGCTGGCATCTGGGAGGGAACCAGCCACGTGCTTTCGCAGGTGCAGAGGAAAGAAAGAGCCCCAATTCTCTCTCTCTGAACCGCCCACTGCTGAATGGGACAGCTGCTGGGGAGCCGTGCTCTCTCCAGATATTTCTGGCTCAGAAGCCGGTAGCATGACAAGTTCCCAGGCAGCCACTGCACTCGGTGTCCCAGCGGCCAAAGGCAAACCCTGCCCGTCTGCATGCTGATTTCTCTCTGTCCCCAGGACGACGGGGTGGGCGGATCAGAGGCGGACAAGGGTCCCTTTCAGCGCTGCAGAATAATATCCTATCCTTCTTAAACCAATCCTGAGTTGATAGAAGAAAGACAGGTTCTTTCGAGTCAAGCAAACATGTTTACGGAGCCCCGGCAAGTATTTTGAAGGCTCCATAGTGCATTGCACCTGCAATAAAATTGTCACCAAACCCACCACAATAGCAGGCATTAGCTATTTGGAAAAAGTGTCACTGACTTGCACGATTATTTTTATGACCTGAAAAATGCCTGCATCGGCCCATTGGGCACTTAGAGTTGCAGGTCAAGCCCAGGAGACAGAAACAGCTCCCTTGTGTCTGACCTTCAAAAGCAGGAAGGTGTTGCCTTGGCCCGAAGGCCAAAGACGCTATGGTGTCGAGTTTGAGCTTACATCGTGCTTAGAGGACGGTCCCCAAACCACAGCAGACTCTCTGCAGTGAGAGGAAAGGACACCGCTTAGGCGACCCACGTGGAGGTGCCGAGCCTTCCTGCGCCAGGGCGCCCGGCCCATGCCTCATGCGCCCTGGGACTCCGCACGCCCCACCGGGCTCCTCCTTCCTTTAATTCATAGTTTTATATTCGGGCCCAGCTTTCCTGAACGCAGCCTGATTGTGCGGTGGGTGAGAAAGACGAAGTGCACAAAGCAAGAGCCATTATGTGTTTGGGGTCAAGAGGAGGGTGGGGCTGGAGGCAAGAAGAGAAAGAAAAGAGAAGCAGTTATCGCTCCGGTAACGGTGAGGTCCGCCTGCATCCCCCCTTGGCCGGCCCAGGAGAGCAGGGCTCTCTGAGCCCCACCATGTCAGGAGGAGAGCTGCTCAGAATTCACGACTTTCATGAAGTTGAGAGGACAATCGAAGGTGAGGTGACTATTCAGTGTATCACACAGAATAAACATTTCCAACTTGTTTACTTGGATGAATCAAAATTTAAACGTAGGATTACCAGTCACCAAAAGCAACTTACGATGACTATTTTTCAAACATATGAAAGTTACCTTTCATCTTTTATCACTAACTGATAAGAATAAAGAAATTGGTTTTAGGTGTAATGAGACATTCGGGTTTGATAAAGAAGGTTCTGATTGATTATAGTTGATTGTAGTTAAATTTCAGAGGTGGGTGGGAGTGGGGGCAGGGAGACTGAGCGCCTCCTGTGCGCCAGGCACTTTGCTAAGCATTTCACGTGCACTGGCTTACTTAGAACTCATGGGAACCTAAGAGGAAGGTAGTATTTCTTTGACTGTTCGTAGAAGAAAACTGATATTCTCCAGTGAACTTGAGGATTCACTACAAGACCCTGGATTCAGTGATGCAAGTTTAGTGAGTTTTTTTGGTTTCCTTTTTTATTCCTCTCTAACCAGAACAGAACCTCCACTCACCCCATATTTTCTTAATTTTCTTTATACTCGTGTCTGTAATAGCAAAGGACATATATGTTAATTCTCTGAGTTTAAATGGCCAATCCCACAAAACTGTAGATAAGAAAGAGAAAATAAAACCTCCAAACATTTGCATGTAACACAAAAATTATTACACAAGGAAAGAAAATATTAAGTGACTCATCCTAAAACTGCCAGACTTGGTATACTCATTTATTTCTCCTTGAACTGAATGAACTTTTTAAGCTCATGTTGACACATATTTGAATTTAGGAGACAAAGATTCAGAAAGCTCTTCTATAGAAACAGGGGCCTCTGGAACAGTAGGCATCATCTGATTCTTAAAATAAATGTGAAGACATCTGTTTTCATTCCTTTTTATGAAATTTAGATCCATATAATTTATTTATTCCAGAAAGATATTACTACTAGCAAAAAGGATCCCTTCTTTTATTTATTTATTTTCCTGATCCTGTGTGTAAAGATAGAACCAGGGGGTGAGTCGCTTCCTGGATTGGAGGGTTCTGATTTATCACAAACACAGCTGGCATGGCCAGAGCTTTTCCCTGGGAAGGGCTGGGTCTGAGGGTAAAAGGTGAGTCCAGGGTGGAGAGACTTTGTGGAAACTTGTGTCTAAGTCAGCCTCACTTTAGCACAGATTTACTGGGAATTCATTCCAAAGTCCTCGTGGGGTTTCTCTTCTGCATCATTAACCAGATGCTGTACGATTACTCAGGATTCCACAACTCATTGACCTCCACAGATTAGACATCTGAGAATCACATCAAGTATTTGGGAGAAGAAATCAAGCACGACAGGATGCTGACATGAGACACAACACCCTGAACCATCTGGGGGTTTATTCAAGGAACCACATAAGGTAAGAATCAGGCCATACTGCAGTACACACCTTGAAGAATTCCTGGAAGTTTTATGAAGAGAGTAGCTATTTTTGTTAACTTTATGAGTTTCATGCCATTTTTTTCTGATGCTTCACTGTCTTTATAAGTCTGTCCTCTTTGAATTCATGCTTTTCCTGGTCGAATAATATGCATGTAAATTCTGTGCACTAGATTGTATCTCTTAGTTCATAAATGAAGCAAAACAGAGCAATAGAAAATAACAGAAACACGAGCGGGAGGCACCCGGGAGATGAGGGGGTGATTTCCAATCCCCTCAGCACTCGGAGGACTGTTTGTCAGTCATCTCCTCCTTCATCAGACGTTTTTGAAGTGTCAGCTTTTAAAATTAAGTACTAATTTTAAAGTTCTGCTCTTCCAAAGGCAGTGTCAAGAGAAGGAGGAGACAAGCCACAGGTTAAGAGAAAATATTAGAAAAGACATAACTGATAAAGGACAGTAATCTGAAACATTAAAAAAAAAACTCTTAAAACTCAACAATAAGAAGAGAAACAACCCAACTAAAAATGGGCCAAAGACCTTAACTGACACCTCAGCAAAGAAGACCTACTGATGGCAAATAATCCTATGAAAAGATGCTCCACATCATATGTCATCAGGGAAATGCAAATTAAAACAATAATGAAATTCCACTACACACCTATTAGAACGGCCAAAATCCAGAGCACTGACAACAGCAAACACTGGCGAGGTTGTGGAGCAACAGGAGCTCTTATTCATTGCTGGTGGGAATGCAAAATGGTGCAGCCACTTTGGAGGACAGTTTGGGTTTCTTACAAAAATAAACATACTCTTACCATACAATCCAGCAATCATGCTCCTTAATATTCACCCAAAGGAGTTAACAACTTATATCCACACAAAAACCTGCACAGGAATGAAAACAGCAGCTTTACTCATAGTTGCCAAAACCTGGAAGCGACCCGGATGTCCCTCAGTACGTGAATGGATAAACTGGGGTCCATCGGGACGATGGAATATTATTCATCACTGAAAAGAAATGAGCTATCAAACCATTAAAAAGCATAGAGGAAACTTAAATGCATTTACTAAATGAAAAAAGCCAATCTGAAATGGTTATATACTGTGTGATTCCAACTGTATGACACTGTGGAAGAGGCAGAACTATGGAGACAGGAAAATGATCAGGGGTTGCCAGGGGCTGGGGGCAGGAGGAGGGATGAATAAGTGGGGCACAGAGAAACTTTAGGGTCGTGAAAACACTCTGCAAGATATGTGGCGGTGGTGGATACGTGTCACTCATTGTGCACCTGTCCAAACATACAGACCGTCTAACACCAAGAGTGAACCCTCATGTCACCTGTGGACTCTGGGTGAGATGACGTGTCCATTCAGGTTCATCAATGATAACAAATGCACCATCTGGTGGGGGTGGTGACATTGGGGGGTGAGGTGGGGCTGTGCATGGGTGGGGGCAGGGGGTTTATGGGAAATCTCTGTACCTTCAGCCCAACTTTGCCATGAACCTAAACTGCTCTAAAAAATAACGTCTACTAAAAAAATAAGACCATTTCTATTTTTAAAGAAAAGGGAGGAAGGTAAGAAAAGTCAAAATCAATACTGAAGACTTTAAAACACATTCTAGCATTCTTTAAACTGCGCCATAGATATCTAAAGGACCTAGTATCTATTGTAAAACACCAAAAACCATTAATAAATGATAGGCATTTAATTTCTTCTCTCTCTCTTTTTGGCGTAAGTTAGAGGAAAATGAAGTACAGAAACAAAAAGAGTTTTGATAATTAAAAGCCTGCTGTTTTGAACTTACTCAATCTGTCATTTCGCCAGAATGTACTGTGTGCAGTGGACAGAGTCTCAGGAGCCGTGGGGACCTTCTCCCCCTAATTAGCCCCCGGAATGGTATCTACTTAAAGGTATGAAGTATTACACCCATCTCTATACTGACAGTGTGCAGCACAGCATTCGGAACACAGTAGGTGCTTAATAAATATTAAATTAAGTTGAGTAGAAGGGTTTGGGGGGAATGGATATAGATGGTTCTCGTACACCTCAGGCATCAAAGGCACAGTTAGGCCATAACCCTGTGTGAAGATAAACTGAACCCAAATTGAAGGGCCTTCATTTGTAACCATTCTTTCAGTTGTGCTGTTTTTTTCCTTGTTGTAGAGGACAGAGAAAACAGTTTGATTAAAGGTGTTTAATCTTTTCCTAAATCTTTGCAGCTGCCTTACCGGGTGCCAGACACCTACAGCTAAGCCTTTCCACTGCTGTCCACGTGCTCAGGGCTCCTGGCAGACACGTGGGCCCCACGTTTCCCTGTGGGAGGTGAGGGTGAGGCTGAGCGAGTCCCCGTGCTCATCACAGCCACGTGCATCACGGTACTCAGTCAGCATTTAGGGTTTGCCAAGGTGGCCCCACGTGGAAGGCAGAGGGCTAGAGGTCATTTAGAAGCCAGCTTCCTGCCCTGGCTCACACATTCCGAGATTTCCCCTAACCCCGGTCACCCCGTTCCATGGCCCTGACTAATACAATTATAATAGATAACCTATAACCTACAAGATGAACTTGTCAATGGCCAAGCTGACCAGAGCCCCACATTGTCAGGAGACCAGTTGGAGCTTTGGAACAAGAAACCAGGGGCGTCTCTGTGAGATACTCCATCCCCCTCCAAACAGGACACACCTGAAGCCTGCTTTCTGGGGACAGTGAGAACAGGGAACCTGGGGTCTCTGCTCTTCACAGCAAGTCTTTCCAACATTGAAAAGGGAGTTTTAGAGGGAAGTGGAATTAGGAGGCTTTACTTTGTCTTTGAGCTTAAGCCAAGCTCTCTGATATAGACACGTGCCAGACTCGACAGTTTGTAGCCAATTTCACATAACTGCTATTTAAAACATGCCTGGATTCCCATTCTACTATTGTTGCATTTGAATACAGCTCCCTTGGAGCCCAGTGGGAAGGTGGGTGATTGTCAGAGCAAGGGACCTCCGTAAGTGTCTGCCTTTAATACCATATTATTACCAAAAAATCCAAACCAAAACAACAAAGAACTTCACCTTCACATGGAAGGACATGCATGCGTCTTCAGTAAGAGAGAGGTTTTAATGGAAAATATTTGAAGGAGATGTTTTAAGGGAAAGTGTTTGAAGCAAAACCTTAAATAGCATGAGCTCAAACATCTAGAAATACAAAAACTACAAAGCAGCATTCCCTTGGAAATTTAGGCGTTAGTCCAGATCTATGTGTCGATTTCTAAAGAAGTGAATTTCTAAAACTTGAGATTTAAAAGCAATAAGAACTTCTCAAATATATCCATAAGGCTAGAAGCTTAGGGACCAAAGATGTGGAATATATGTGGCAGAAATAAATGAGCACATAAATGGAGAGAAAGACAAATAGAAGACGAGTAGTCTTTGAAGTAGAGAATCCCAGGGTTTTTTGATTGAATATCTGGCCAATAGCAAGAAAGAGGCCATGGAGCGATTTGCACGTTATACTCAGAAATGTTTTCCCACCACAACAAAAGGCGCTTGCAGAAGCCCTGACTCTGGAGGGGAAGCTTCACCCTCTATGCACGCAGACAGGCTCCCGGGTGTTATGATTCAGCCCTCACTAACCCCGGAGGAAGCTCTCCTACCTCGGCAGGTGGGCAGAGGGCTGCTCCACTGGCCGTTGCTCCTACACTGGGCTCGAGATGCGCCCTGCAACAAGTAGCCGGTGTTGCAGGTGAAGTTCACGACATCATTCAGGTTGAACTCGCTGCCGTTAGTGAAGCCGTGCGCAGGGTTCCCTGGGTGGCCACAGGTGATGGCTACGGAGGAAGACAGGTCCACATTAACAAGTCATCACTCTCACTTGGCATTCCTTGTTAATACATGTGCAGGTATGTTAAATGTATGAATTAAGGGGTTGACAGCTAATCAGATATGTTGCAGATTGTGTTTATATTTGGAAGGGACTATTGAGAGAAGGAATCATGGGCTGAATCCACAAGTTTTTATTATAATCGTGGAAAATAACTAGCGCCTGGCAAATGTACTTTCTTCATCATCATCATTATTATTTCTTACATCATGATAGAATATCAGGTAATTTTAAAATAAAGCAGTGAAAAACAAGAGATGCTAAATTTTTGTATTAATCGTGAGTTCTGAATTTTTTCCCCTTAGAACACACCAGCTAACTTTGTGGAACTCTCATCTTGAAACATTATAGGGACTTGGATGATAATTTAAATTGTGTATGTATAAATTAATCCAATATGAATTTAAACATCATGAAATTAGCAAAAATAGGAGTACATGCTCAAATCATATTTTCTTTGACATTCCCTATTGTATGGTCCTTTGGAACATAGCCAACCCTCACTATGTCATGTCCACAATAACAGCAATACAAATCATGAACATATCCTTCACTGGCCCTTTCAAAAGAAACACATTACAGTTGTAAAACTGGTGTTTTCCTTCTCATTTATCTTGTCAACAATTTTTTCTTCTAAGTAAAGCTTTCACCCTTGAACTGTGTACAGTTACCACAGCACTATCACAGAGAACACCTGTCACTGTCCTAAACTTACATCAACAATCCCTTTGTTTAGGAAAATAAAGAACATATTAGGAAAAAAAATTGGTTTAAAAGGAAATTTGCATAAGGGTACAATCTCTTCTAAAAATAGGAGTCAGCATTCGTCTCTCAAGTTATAAAGTTTGAGGACAATGGTTACATACAATTTCACCTCTTTATTAAAGGGACGACTGCGTACAAACTCTCTGCGTTCTTGATGAAGCAATGACAAGAACACAAAACAACACAGAAGCTCAGGGGGTGGCTACCGTGGGGCCCCTGCAAAGCCAACCTGCAGACTCGGACCCAGCACCTCTATCCTCCTCTGGTGGGATGCTGTTTCCACCTTGTCGTCCTGGGACAACGTTGGGGGAATGAATGCCTGACATCCCTCATCCTGGGACCCATCTGAGATGAGCTGGTGAGCAAACTCAATGTGGAGGGAGCCTGGAGGAGGCGTCGGAAGGACATGGAACGGGAGAAGGACCAAAGACGGAAAGGGAGGGGCGCCCACGTTCTCTCTCTTCTGACAGCTCTCCATCCTTTCTCTGAGCTTAAACGTGTCTGTGTTATGACCTAATGACAAAAGAAAACACCACGAAGGGAAGCACCCGCTGACTTAGTTCACAGGCTGTACTTACGGACACAGACTGGGGTGTGTCCGGACCACTTGTGGTCTTGCAAGCATATCCGGACGGAAGTCCCCACGAGCCGGAAACCGGGGTTGCACTGATAAACCACGGTGTCCCTGTAACTGAAGCCGTCGCCGCTGATGTGGCCGTTCACGATGGGATCCGGGGAGCCGCAGTGGCCAGCTGAAAAGCAAGCAAAACCAACAAAAACACGCTGGAGAGCTTGCCTTCTATAAAAGTACCACATCCGTGGAGAAACAACAGAGTCCCACGGTATGGCACGGGGAACTCTATTCAACATCCTGGGATAAACGAGGATGGAGAAGAATATACAAAAGGATAGATATGTATATGTAAAACCGGGTCACTATGCTGAACAGGAAAAATTAGCACACCATTGTAAATCAAGTATACTCCAATAAAAAAATCTAAACTTACAAAAGTACTACATTCAAAATTAGTTTATCTTTATTGTCAAGTGACTGACAGCACTGAATGCAAACATTATTGGAATTTTTTCCATTTATATATTTCTTATTTGATAGAGTTTTCTTCAACTCATGAATTTTTCTCAACAATTGCGGGTAACATAAGTAATAGTTCAAATATAAAATTGTTAGAAGGTATTTACTCAGTTATGGTTTCTCCGTTTCTTTTACTTATTGATATTTTATGTTATTTATCTATTTATTCTATTTCCAAATAAAGGCCAAAAGAAAGGAAGAGACACTTGGAATTAATATAAGTTCTGTAACCCTATTGAAAATGGGTAGCAAAGAAAAGGATGGAAGGATCTCCCGTGAGAGACTAGATTCCTGAACTATCTGTGAAATTCCAAAGGAAGGATTGACATCAGAAAATAAGTTCAATTTCAGAAAATGTCCATTTGAGTTATGTTTGAACTGATGTCTAGGGGAAACTGTCACATCCTCAGTTGAACACAGAAGTCCAGAGCTCAGGGGAGGGACACCCTGCAGACAGAGATTTAGGAAAAGCTAGATTACAGATGGAGGCTGAACCCAACAGGTGGCTGAGCTCGCCTGTGAAAAGTATGTACAGCAAGGAAAGAAAGGGCCCAAAGACGAAACTGGGGTGAACATCAATACTTAAGGGGAGGAAAACAGTACTGATGTGAGGACTCTGATATGTAAGGAGGTCGCTGGCAAACAGGGTGTCAGAGAAGCTTCAGAACCAGAGGGCTTCCAAGTGGGGAAGGAAGCTAGAGGAATTTTCAGTCCTTCGTGAGTCGAAGGCTGAGCGGAGTGACAAAGCTTCTTTGCCTGAAAAAGCTTTAATCCGGGTCCTGACACTCCCTCCAGGCCCACCTGTGCACCTCCTTGTAAAAGCCAACTTTAGCAAGCACCCTGCTAAGTCATCCTACAAGAACCCTCCAGCCTCAACATCTGATCCAGTTTCTCATCCCCACCCGCCACTGGTAGGTGGGTTCAGCCAGAACCCCTCCAAGCCCTGAGGTTCCCTCTCAGGAATGTCCCACCCGTGCCCCCTCCCTGCCCCTTGGCTGTGACCCCCACGGGCCCACACGGCATCTGGGGTTGAGCCATATCTTTGTGAAATCCCATCACCCTGGTCCCTACACCAATCGCTAGGGTCCTAAAACAAGTCTGCCTCATTATCTTTAAGGAGCGCCATGAGTATTCTTTCTCTGTAACAGTAGGAAGGTGCTGTGTGGTCCGGGAAAACTAGGAGAGGCGGGATTCCCTTCTTCTCTTTCGCTCTCCTTCCACTTTCTTTCCCTCCCCTCCATCCGTCCTCCTCTCTGCCCCTCCCGCCCACCTTTCCCCTCCTCACGTACATGGAAAGAGTATCTTGTTAACAAACTATGGAGCATTAGCAGTAACTGACATGAAAAGGATGTGAGTGACACACGGGTTTCGGATAGACAAGGAGAGTTCCTAAATTGTCCACTAAAACTCGCTCCTTAGGCTGGAGTGGCTGCAGAGCGTTTTGGGGTGGATTTCGCCTGGCCACTACCGCCCCGAATAGAGCACCCAGCTGCTGGTGCTTTACTCAGAGCACAGCAACCCCAAAGCTGAGAGCATGGCCAAAGTACTGTCATATGACACTCAGGGTTAATGCCACCATTCTGGAAGAATTCACAACAGTACCCTCTATTTCTGTTTAAGGCAATGCAGCTGCATTGTGTTATCCTAGGTTTGAACTAGATCTGTTATCAGCAAGATGACCTTGCAGAGGACAGAGGGAGAAAACCGCATCGGTGATACGTATCCCTCTTTGAGCAGAATCTCTGCCCCAACATTTGTAAGAGGTCGGGTCAAGTTGTGCTCGATTCGCTTGATCTCTTGTCACCTCCGCAGCTTTTCCACTCAGCCGGATCCAGACCGATAAAGCTGCTTCTGACCAGAAGCCAGATCGCCTCCCCTCACACCAGGCGTGACTCAAGCAGGGAACTGGGAGGAGGCTGAATGTTCTCCGGGGGTTGAAGGGAGAGCTTCTGAGGCTGTTATCCTGGAACTCGGATGCGGGCTCCCTCCCGGAGGCTGGGCTTTGCACGGCCATCTCCGTCAGATAGAGACGTGGAGCCCCACTCGCATCCCCGAGACAAGAAAGGAGCCAGAGCCGCCACGCGCGGGCCCACTGCCCGGATGCAGCCACTTCCGAGGCGAGAAAGAAATGACGTAATTTCTAGAAGCACACACAAAAATAACACACTCCAATCCTCAAAGAGAGTGTGGGCCACCTGATTCCTGGCTGTTACTCTGGAGAATGTCAAGCATTTGGGGGGTATCCTGAACCTGATCAGCACTCCAAGAGGAGGGACCCGGGCTCAGGGTAACCGAGATGCTGGAAAGGCTACATTGCGACAGAAAGTCCCCCTCCCTCTCCGTGATCTGCACAGCCTCACTCTTGACTTGGACAAACACGACTGGCTAGACTCACTTTTAAACCTCAATCATATTGTTTTCATCTAAGTTTTCAGTAGGAGCACATGCTTCAAGGCCGCACTCTCTGTTGAAAGCCCGGCAAATAAGCACTCCTCACGGCAAGGAGATATCTGTGCACCCCAGACACCAGAAGGCAAGGCTGACAGGCTTGTGTGGAAACAAAGGCTTCCAACAGCAACTCTTCTCTGACACGTGGACGCTTCAGTTCTGGGAGGAAGTGGCCTTAAAGACCTAAAGAAAATCAGGGATGTCTTTCAAAAACACTCCCTTTCAGCTCAGTGCCTGAAGGAAGAATTGACAGCCTCACCTCAAACTTCACTTCCTATTTTAAGTACATGTGGATGATGTCACTTCTGGATCTGAAGCTGGTAGAGAACAATCTGTTTGTCACTCGTATAACTTTCCAGCCCTCAGGTGAGTTCCTCTTTAAAACATTCAAAGCCTTAGACCAGTTATGTGCTATTCACAAATACAGAATATTTCACTTACAGCATTTAACCAAAATTTCAACAGTACCATGTCGAAATGTTGTAGAAGGGAAAAACTGTATGAGGTGGAATTTGAATTCAATGTACTCCGAGCTCTATTTCAAATTTAAGATTCTGTTATCCTATGATAATACTGGGATATGTCCTTTGTGAATTTTTTTAATGTAGCCCCAGTTTTGTTATAGACACACTATGTAGAAAGCATTTCTCTATCTTTGTAACTATGTTCAGATATCTGCTGACCGTCTAACATGTATTAGTCACTCATTAAACATTTGATGAAGTGAAGAGAGATAAAGTAACTTCACATTTTCAAAGCATTTCCAAATCCACTGTCTCCTAGGTGGCTTTCCTTTATTGGCAATAATTGAATGCTGACTAGCTGCGGGCCAGCAATGTCCTTGGGGCTGGGGATTCAAGGAAGAATAAGATACAATCATAAAAGAGACGGGAGGTCTGACACAGAAAGTGCCCCAGAGTGTTTGCCCCTAAAGAGGTGAGGATCAGGGGAACTTCCCTTGGTGGTCCAGGGGGTTAAGAATCTGCCTTGCAACACAGGCGACACCAGTTCAATCCCGGGTTAGGGAACTAAGATCCCACGTGCCCCAGGGCAACTAAGCCCTCGTGCCACAGCTAGAGAGAAGCCCACTGTAATGAAGGGCCCTAAGACCCAACTCAGCCAAAATAAATAAATAAATAAACATTGTTAAAAATAAATAAATAAAAAGTACATTAAAACTAAAAAGAGGTGAGGAGTAGAGAGGGACATGTAGCCCAGCTGGGCATCAGACACCCTGAAAGAGGCAACATTTAAGGCCTGAAGGGTGCACGTTTGTTAGCCAGGTGAAGGTGAGAGAATGGTCCCTGAATTGAGAACTTTTATTTATTTTTAGAGTCTCAGTTAAAATGAAGACTATGGAGCTATTGGACCAAACTATGCATTTCCCAGAAGGGCACCCATTTTACCCTCTTCAGTTTATGACCTTACATATTTCATGTCCTACATCTCCATAATTTTGGGTGCATTAAATTATTACTATTCCACTGAGTATAAAAAGCAGTAAAGAAGGATAAGTAACTCTATTAACTGGAAAAAAAAAAAAAAGAATTGGGATGAGGGCAGCCCTGCACATTTCAAAACAAAATATCAACTAAATAAAATAATGTGATTATCCAGTAGATCTGACACTGTGATGCCAGGTCCCTAGGTTTTGTGTTTGTGCTTTTGTTTGCTTGTTTCTTTTTCATTAGCATTTGGCTTCAGCTTAAACAAAGATCACTAAATGTTTTTTACAGGCAATTCTGTAGCCAGTGTCATCACACCTAGGAAATCAAGGAAGCCGAATTTCCTGACAAATGGCTCCATTAAAGTGCGGACAGAAAATCTAAGTGGAAAGCATGTGGCCTATTTTATTTTTACATCAATCCTACTCGTGAATTTAATAATCTGCCACTAATCAGAGCCTGAGCGCTCTGGCTAGCAAGGAGCTAAAGAATTAGGTAGAATGCCGCAAAACTGTAACTGCATATGATATTTAATTCAGTGGACAGATTGATTGATAGATACAGAGATATATCCTAAAGGAACTGCTGAATTTTCTTTTAGTTAAGTGTGAATAACCAATTCTACTACTTCCACATTCCTAGAACTTTACATTTTAATTCTCCATTTTCTCCCTGCTGAAGACAGGCATTATATGGAACGGGTAATTCTCCAACTGCTTAAAATTGTTCTTGAGAGAATCAGTCGCAGAATCAAGAATTCCATGCTGGGATGGGTATTTTCCAGTTCTAGTCAGGTGACTCTCTTTGTTTCACACACTATATCGTTAAAAACTATCATTCAAATTGGCCTGTTAAGACGAAGTGAACAATGGAATTGGAATTCCATGGAATTTCAGAAAAATTGAGATTTCATACCTGTGAGTGGGTCACAAGAGTCTGCAGGTTTCACCTCATTTGCAAAATGACTCCTCTGTGAAAATCACTGGCCTTTAAATTTATGCTACCTTAGATATAACGAAAGCTGTGTTGTTTTTATTTACTGTATTTTAGTTATTATGCTTTAGTTAGATGTCCCAAATAGAAAAGAGAATCTCTTTTAACGGTCTTTCTCGAAAACTGAGTTAGGAGGAATAAAATCTACCAAACTTCGCTAAAACACAGAGTGGCGGCCAGGTTGAATGAATGCCAGTCGCCTCTCACAGGGAGAAGTTGCCTTGGGGCTGCCATGAGCCAGACCCAGGGAGAAAGAGGGATGGGCAAGGGGATTCTCAGTTTCCTCCTGGGTCGAGGGTTTCCCACAAACTCGTCCCGCGTGGGAACTGGAGAAGGCAGACGGCGGCCCAGCCGTGTGGGAGCCCAGCTCACGGTCTCAAGCACAGAGAAGCCGCCAGCCCGCGGCCCTCACATCACGCAGCCTGGGCCAGCACACAGGCCAGGGGGACCAGCACTTCCCGCGAGTAACGCGTTTATCCCCCAGGGCAGGGCCTCAGCAGGACCAGCCTCTCCAAGCAGTGGTCCTAGAACATTATTGTCCAGAGTGTACACGCAGATGTTTTAGTGTGTGTCGTACAACGATTCTGAGTAGCAGAGTGAATCTTCTGAAAACTGCACCCTGGATGAATGGAATCCCTTGCGCCCTCTGTCCCCATACCTGCCGTTGCATCCCTGCTGTCTGGGAGTCACGAGCACGTACACTGTAGAGATGGAGTCCCACCCATGGGCAGGGTTTTGCAGCAGCTAGCTGAGCTCTCTGGACTGCGCATCACTGTTTCTGATGCTGCACTGATCACGGTCTGCAACCTGACAAACCGCACTGACTTTCAGTGGTGACTTTGCTGAGTGACAGACACAGAGTGTCAGATGTCAGCTGTGCCTAACCTCACAACAAAGGCAGAGTCTGAATGCTTCTTTCAAGTATTGAATACTTTCAGGGAACGTGTGTTAGAGTCTCTTACAATTACCTAGACTCGTGCAATTTCAGAAGCGAATTCTGTGATTTGGGAATTTAATACAGTTCCACTGGTGCCATGGAAACCTGCTCCTCCAGGGGACCTGCTGGGCGCGTGGCTCCCAGGTTACAGGAGTTCCCTGTGCTGGGCATCCTCGCTGCGGGGCCTGTGCGTCAATAGGAACTGAATAGCTGGATCTCTCTCCTGTCCTAAGGCCACACTCTCTCACACTCGCACATACGCACAAACACGTCGCCCCCCACCCCAGAATTCCCTATTTTAAGGTCACCTTCTTTTCACTGTGCCAGTTTGTATCAGTACAAATACTAAACATTGGTTTGGGGATTAGAACTGAATACATTCATACATTTTTAGAAAATCTACAAACCAAATATTCAACCTTCATGTTTGCTTTGTTATTATTGGTACTTATTGCTGAAAATAAAATAATAAGCGTTGTAAGTACGCTGTACCTGCAAGAGAATTAGAAATGCAATCTGCTTCATTCTGCCCATTCCAGTGATAACTCCAGCTTGGGGCTAAAGGCAGGGGTATTTGGCAGTGAATTCTAAAGCCAATAGCAAACACCGCTTGAGTATTAACAAATGGTCACGAAATGTCAGATGGATCAGATCCTCTTATGTACAGGGAACACGTTTAAGGGCATTAAACATCGATGGCTGGTATTTAAATCTCCAGATGTGTGCATATTAAAGGAACGCATTTCAGTTCTCACAAAGGAGACTTCTTTTTCTGCACGAGCAATTTTGAGGGGTAATGTTGAGCAACTTTGTGGAAGTCCAAGAAAATGTAGTAGCGCAGAAAGCACGTGAATCTTGGCAGGGATCGGCCGGTGCGGTGTGATGGGCTGTGCAGCACTCTGTGCCCTTAGTAACACCAACGACCAGGGCCCATCCCTTTGCCACAAAATACATTTGTATCACATCTCTGTTTGACACACCCTAGCCAATGGCCATTATTTTAAACCATATTTGATAAGAAAATTTCAGGCCAGTACCATGGTTTGGGTAGTCTCTGGGGCTTTCAGAAATCTTTCATCTGCCTTTTTATTAATGTAGTCCCTCAATGTACCACACTTTTTACCTCTATCACTTTGCACACACTGCCCTCTTGCATAAAACTTCTTTCACATTCTTGTCTGCCTGTAAGATGTCATATAACTTAATCCAAATCCACCCTGTGTTTGCAGTCTTCACAAACCCTAAAGGAATTACTGCCCATTAATACTCAACGCAAACAATCTCCCTTATTTTAGGTTTCCCTGCGGAAGGAGACTCTATCTCCAGGACCATCTGTTTACAATACCTACATGGTGAGGGTTGTTTTGATTTGAATTCAGCAGATAGAAATATAATTTTTCCTACCTATTTATCTCCACTCTGAGACTGTGAGTTCTAAGAGCGGTGTCATGGCCTCTGCACCAGCATTAGCCCCTGCCTGATCTAGAGGGGGTGTTCGTGAAAGGACGTGAATTCTTTCCACGATCACATTGCCATATTAGCACCGTCCCTCAGCATCATGTGACCACAGAGAGCCCCAGCCCGGGATGTGCTTGGTTCAGGCGAACCATCAGGACCTCCTGCCTCACAGTTCTGCACCTGTGCAGCTGCTGTTTGTTCTGTGGCTCTCATTTCTGGGATGACCCTAGTCCATTTCTGTGTGTCGGAGTCCCCTGTTCATCAAAGTGGCTCCCTCCCTGGGTATGGGGAGGACTTTGCGTGGACCTCTCTCCTGACATTCATCAATCTCAACTTTTTATTAAAGATACTTGGTTTTTATCTTATTTATTCCTTTGATGATAATTTCCTTACAAGAAAAAAGAACCACCTCCTATTTACCTTTACATCCTGTGCAATATTTCTTGAGGAACTGAATGAAAATCACTAGATAATATTCAGAAATAGAGACAGAAGCACTTGTGGCTGGGAGGACTACTGTGACATTTATCTGCGAGCCACTGATAATGCAGGTGTAAAGCGTGAAGATCAGCACTGAGTGTTTCCAAATACTTTACCTTCCCTGACTACCACACAGCCTAAGTTTTATACTGCAGATCACTTCTGTACCAAGATCAAGGAGGGAGGGGTTAATCTTTCTGCTCTGATATCCTTTTGCTGCAATATAAGCATTGTCATAATCACTTGTTTTATTAAAAATTTGTACGTGGATCTATCATCAAATACAAGGCATTTGAATACTTTCCAGTTTTATTCCCTAACAACTATGAAAAAACATGGTCTCATGATATCATTTTGAATCATGTCATTTAGCTATTTTAGCCACATGAATGTGTCACCATGATATCGTATTTACAAAAGAATTCGTCTCCTCATAGGTCATTATAGCAAATGCAAACTTACTTCAGATAATAGCAAAATAATCTAATGAAAAAAAGATAATGTTCTTTAGGTGGGAAATGTCTCAATCTATCACTGACGTCTTGAGTAAACAGATTAAAGAGGTAACAGAGGGAAAGACATGATGGGTTATTACGTGTTGAAAAAGTCTAAATGATATAAATGGTATTAAAAGATTAATGTAGCTTTCTACGATAGGAGACCTGGATTACAAATGTACAAGCTCGTGTAGTCGGTGTGCTCTGTGTCGGGTTCAATGCGAACTACCGCAGGGAAGATAAACAGAAGAAAATAATTAAGGGAGCATGGGGACAGTAAAACTTCCCTGATGGACTGTAAGTTACCTGATATGCAGACACGGGGTGAGCCTTCTCAGTGCTTAATCCTCCAGCCCAGGGAGATCTGTAGCATTGCACAGCACAGATGGTAAATCAGAACAAGTCCGGGGCAATTCACAGCACCCTGGGAGAGCCCAGTTGTAAAGCAGGGATGATGGCGTTGATTAAGTGCGGGCTAACCCTTTATAAAAATGTACTCTGATACACATAATGTATTACTTTGCCTAAATTTTAGGTATAATTATATTTGCACACAGGGTTGCCCAGCTTTCCTTATTCTATCTTTTCTCAAAGGTTCTAGCTTAGAATTCAGACTAGGTACCTGCAAACACAGCAAAGATTAGGTTCTCAAATGTTAGACAAAGAAAATCACCTGTCACCTCCTTAAACCCAGCTCTCCTACCGTTAACAATCACAAGACTCTCACTGTGGCAGCGTCTGTGCATACGCTTGGCCATTTCCGCTGCAATGATCATCAAGGAATCCGGCGTATTCTTCCCTGACGGAAACCACTGGAAATAACCATCGTACCACAACTAGAAATAAGCGATCCCTGCTCCACATGAAATAGAAGGAAAATCTCAGGCAAAAGCGTTTTTGTTCCAAGATACCTCACGCACAACTTGAAAAATGTTTTTGCCCAAGTATTTTGCATTGTGATGGAGAAAGCACGGTGGGTGTAGGATCAATAAAGCTGAGTCTAATGGAGCCCCAGACAAAACCTCCAGGTGGCCAACCACCTTCTATAGGAAGTCTTCATTGCATTTCTGGACAGATCCCGCATGTTAAAAAACAAATAAGGGAAAATATTTCTTATATTGGGTCTGAAAACGATTTTTCTGTACATAGCATCTGCTATTTCAAACCAATGAATGGAGCTGTTTCACCAATGTCATTAGCAATCCTGGTCCTTGCCCTTGGCAGATGTGTTTAATTAATTTTATTTTTGTTTCTTTTTCTTTTCTTCTTTCTCCCACCAACTATTTTAAATATTTGAAAATAGATATTAATTACTTCCTAACTTTTCTCTCAGCAAAACTTAGGATCACAAGTTTTCCAAACATTCCTCCAGTGTCATGGTTACCAGATCCTTCACCACATACACATTTCAATTCCTCAAGAGCCCATGTAAACTGTCTCACAGAACTGAAATGATCACCCCAGATATGGCCACCCAGGCTCACGGAACAAGATGGAGACTAGTCACAAAACAATATCAGTGTCAGAGGCATCTCTTCGCACAAATGAGCCTTCCATTGTCCAAAACACCCAGTCCTTCTGTGTGTGCTATGATTTCATAATTTTCTCCTCACCATGTACATTGAGTTATTTTGTTTTTTACTTTGAGTAAAATTTTACACTATTTCCATTATTTTCCTATGTCTAATGAAATCTGTTTGGCCTACCATTCGATTTGAAGGTTCCCTGAATCTGTCATCACATATTTATTCTCACTCTTTCAGCTAGCAGTGTTATGCCCTCATCCAGGAGCTAAATAAATGTTTTGGAAAGGACTAGAGTGAGGAGAGAGAAACAAACACCTGGAAACCTCCTTTCCAAATCACAGCAATCCACTGAACATCATTCACGTACCGTCCCTCAGGCAATCTTTTTTTTTTTTTTGCGGTACGTGGACCTCTCACTGCCCTGGCCTCTCCTGTTGCGGAGCACAGGCTCCGGACGCGCAGGCTCAGCGGCCATGGCTCATGGGCCCAGCCGCTCCGCGGCACGTGGGATCCTCCCAGACCGGGGCACGAACCCGTGTCCCCTGCATCGGCAGGCGGACTCCCAACCACTGTGCCCCCAGGGAAGCCCTAGAGTACTTCCTTTTAATGACATCCCACAGGAGCCAATGACTCGGCCAACTTCTCCCTGGTACCCGAAGCTTGCTTGGATGGGACTCTCCTGGCCAGGAGCCTCAACTGTACTTGAAACTCTCAAGTTCTCTTTGATGGACTCCTTCTCTTTCTTGGGGTTCCAGTGTCTGATATAAAAGATTCTCTAACCTTCATATTCACATCATAATTCTTCTTTACAGAAAAGACAGCATAAGGAGGAAGCTGAGCCCTTCTGCTTTCTTTCATCCACTTCCTTTAACACCAACTCTGATGAGTGAACTTGGGTTTTATTTCAAACGTCACTTATACATGGGCCTTACATTTCATGGTCCTGAATACTTCTGTTGTTCCCAGCTCGTGGCATATCTGTCCTTTAGGACATGGCCCTTCAAGTGTACTTCATTCTCTTAACTGGATTCATTGTAGACATCTGGTGTAACTGTCTCTGTTTCCTTGGGTAATTTCCCATTTCCTCCATATTGGGGTGATTTGTTTCTTAAAGTCAGAGTTTTGGGGGCTGTTTTGGTTTTTGAGGGTCCTGCCTCTTCTCTGTTAGAGTTGAAGTCATGGGATCATATAGACTATTTTTGCAAAGTATATGAATTTCTGGAAAGTATCCCTAGCAATTACCTCCTTCGTCACTGTGAGTCATTTTCCTTCCATGACTATATAGTTTATCCTCACAGGGTCCACATGAGCCTGAAGGTTACCCAAGGTCATTTAGCTTGGTAGAAACCCAGACTTTTAAGACATTCAAAACCATGGAAACATACAAAGGAATAATTCAAATGACAAGAAATGGAAAGAAAATAATAGTGGGATTGGTAAGCAAGAGGCCCAGGAACCGTGCAGGATGGAGAACAAAATCATCCATGAAGAGCCACTTAGGTCCTAAACACCCTCTTGGTGCAGGTGCCTTGGGGTGGGGAGTAGTTTAGCATGAAGGCTCATTTCTCCTCCAGTTAACCACAAATTTCTCGTCATTGGTCAGAATTAGCATAGTAGTATAACGGCCTTTTTAATTGTATCTCTTTTTTTGAGAGATAAATATATTGGTGAAGTAGTACAAAACTTAAAAAACTACTTATATAAAAAAACAACAACTACTTATATACCCTAATGTTAAGAAGCCTGTGTTCTATGGTCAACTTGCTTAGCTTTAATGCTGTTTTTGATGCACATTATTGGCTTTGCAACGTTGGGCAAATTCCTAAGCTCTAAGTTTTGTTTCTTATCTGTAAGTAGGAGTACTGAGCACTTACAATACGCCTAATGAGAGTTCAATAAGACAAAACTCAAAATGCACATTTTCAGTCATCAATAAATAACACCACTCAAATTACTATATCCAAACAGGGCATCTTGTTAATGTTTGGATTATGGAGGAATCCAACATCTACTCTGTCAGGTATCTGTGCCAGAGTTAGGATCACAGCCCCTCTTCCCTTTCCCCTTCTGAGCATTTTATAATCTTCTCCAGCACAGACATCACCTCTGTTCTCCACCTGCTGGCTCTTCTCCCCCCATTCTCTGCTGTGTCTCGCACAGCATTCTGGGTCCTGTGGCCATATATTCCTGCTGGGTTACACTACATTATCTACCCAACAGCCACCGATTCTTCAGGAAGAGAGCTATCCTTCACTGCCATATGCTGTGTATTACGGATTTTACCCCTTCAAGTCTCAGTGGTAGCTGGGAGACTATGTTTACAAACTTTTAAAATCTTTAAACTAAATTTATTACACATTCTTTACTCATCGGTTTATAAACATGTGGCTACGCATCATTTCTCACCCTTTTCTAATTGTGTCTTTTTTCTTTTAAATACTTCACGCCTTTCCAGTTGTATTATTCTTTATATGCCGTGTCCAAGTTCTACAACACTAATGTTTTATACATTATAATATGGACATTTTTCTTCCTCTTTATTTTCAGTTTAAATTCCTTCTGAGCACTCCCTCTTCCAAAAAGTGTCTAAGCCATATTGCATACCACTGAGGCCATGACTTTGAGCTTCTCCATCCAGCCAACTATTCAATATGCATTTCGTCCTTTCTACTTCAAAGTCCTCACCTTCGGTCAGAAGAATGCCACACAACAGGTAAAGGTTTATTTGCAATCAGTAAGGCTTGAGCTGGTCCCACCATTCAACAGTTACATAAACTAAACTTGACACTTAAAGCCCCTGAGGCTACCACTGCCCTACCTTCATCCCATAAGGCACTAATCAAATGTAAATTGCTATTACTTTCCATCTTACAATTCATAGCGGAGATGCAATTTCTTAGATCACCTAATCCCCTTCGAAGGCACCAAGTTCCACTGCAGTTGACGGAGAAAACCTACCCCAACTGCAGCTGCCTTACGGAGAGCACTACTCAGTGGCCAGTCTCACAAGAACACTTAGGAAAGCTCAGAAAATCCCAGAAGCACTCGGCTGAAAACTACAGTGACTACACTCAGCAGGAATATACACACACACAGTATTCGAGCAGCACTGATCTAAGTCTTGTACTTATCTGAAGGAAGTCATTTCATGGATAAGCCTGAAAACCTCCTTCTTTCATCAGTTGCATTTTTCTGGGACTGCTACTTTACTTTCATCCTCAAATTCTCCTGAGTGTTTCTTCAAATTCTCTCCAGTGAAAAGAACAGATTATTACTATTTAAAATTTACTGGTCCTGGCTTAGTTCCTAAAGCGAGCCTAGCCCACAGAGGTTCAGAAGCTTAAACCTTCCAGCTTCTACTGCTCTGGAATGATTACAAAATTACTGAGATCACAGAGAGAGTTCTAAAGGACTAAAGGCAGTTTACATATTTTGCAAATTACTTGGAGATCTAAAAGGAGCATTAGAAATCACTGCGCTGTAAGCTGCTTATTCAACAATTTTCATACACTTATTCAGAAGATTTTTCCATGGAAAATTTTTCAGCCCAATTTTTAAAAAAATTGTCATGCAGAAAATGTTAATCCTTGGGAAAAAGAAGACCAAGTTGCTATGCACACTTTCAATTTTAAATAACTCAGTGTCCTTATATTGACGGACATTAATATCACATTAACTTATTAACATACTTTTTAAAAAATTTTAAAAGGTAACAAAATGTATGATAATTTTGAAGTTTATTTTTGTGCATTCTAAAATCATGATGGCATTTGAGTGTAGTGACATGCTCAGCAGTCTATAAAATAGTCTTTGTGTCACTTAAGGCAACATGTGACCTGCATTTATTGCTCAGATTTTTTAAAAAATCCCTTTAGATACTTAAAGAAGAAGTCATATTGTAAAGTGCAGCATTAAAAACCCAGGTAGGCGGGCTTCCCTGGTGGCGCAGCGGTTGAGAATCTGCCTGCTAATGCAGGAGACACGGGTTCGAGCCCTGGTCTGGGAAGATCCCACATGCCGCGGAGCAACTAGGCCTGTGAGCCACAACTACTGAGCCTGTGCGTCTGGAGCCTGTGCTCCTCAACAAGAGAGGCCGCGATAGTGAGAGGCCCGCGCACCGTGATGAAGAGTGGCCCCCGATTGCCACAACTAGACAAAGCCCTCGCACAGAAACGAAGATCCAACACAGCAAAAATAAATAAATTAATTAATAAACTCCTACCCCCAATATCCTCTTAAGAAGAAAAAGAAAAACCCAGGTAGGATTTAGTAACACTCTGTCAGAGCATTTATGGCAAACAGTGCCATGCTTTACCCTGCCATCCTCTATTTTTAAGGTTTATTTGAGTTAAACAAGTGCCCGATGATGGATTAATTTACCCAGACAGCGAGTCTCGGGGCCGCTCCAGAGCCCATTGGCCAAGCATTCTCTGACGTGAGAACCCACAAGTGTGTAGCCTGTGTTACACGTGAATATGGCTGTGGCACCATACACTGTCATTGTTCCAATCTTGTTCCCATTGGGGGGAAAGGACAGGCTTCCACACGAGATCACTAGAAGGAAAACAAAAACAGAGTGAATATTATGTCAGGTCTGCAGACTGCTCTTTTGTTTAAAAACGACAAAATCTTCAGTCTTCATTTTCATTAAGAACACGGGCAGGGGTGTCACCTAAGGGTGAGACAGACACACCACCTAGGAAGCTTAATTTTTCTTCTCTTATATCCTTGAAATGAAAGCTTGAAAGTTTAGGGTGGAATCCAAAACATCCCTTCCTTTACCCACTGCTATTTTTTTCATCCTCACAGGTAGCTAAACTTTTCTTGAGTAAACACACAGTATACAAACATATTCACACACAAGCAAATCAGTCAAATGAGTTGGCTTTCTGTCCTCTTTTCGGTCTACACCAATCACAAGAATCACATCATAGTTACCAGACACCTATGTGTGTGTAGCAGGAATTAAGAAATGTGGGTGGTCTTTCCCAAAGTCATCAGCTGGTACAAAGTCATCAGCAGTGAGGAATTAAACCCGGGATGCCCACTGCAGCAGAAGGACTGAGTTCATGTTTTCTTTCGTTTACTTGCATAAGTTGTTGGGATCATGAACTCCATAAAAATGCTGACTATATAGGACATGTGCAAACTTTCTGAAAATTAAAAAAAAATAAAATCTAGACCTTAAGTGATTATAGATGTAGGTACCCAGTTCACACGTGTGTTCAGCATTACTGACCGTGACCACTTACACCCACACGATAACTCCAGTTGGGGAGATGAATGCAATGGTCGCTTTCATTATAGATACTTGTTATGCCACCTGACTCCCTGCACTCTCCAAATCCACAAGTTTGAGCACAAAGAAATCAGTAGAATCTCAGGGGAGGAGGAAATCATAAAGTCATCAAGGCCAGCTGTTCATCAGAGGCTGAAATGTGTTTTAACAGGTGAGAATAGAAGTGTTTGAAAAGCTCTTCTAAGAAGAGTGATACAGACTTCCTGATGTACTGAGTGAGTTCTTATGTGTAAAGGGCTTAGGGCAAAGCTGCCATGTAGCTAAAAATTACTGAGCCCTTATTAACAGTAAACTGATAGGAGGCAGTGCAAAGTCATGATTAAGAACACAGATCCTGGCTTCAGGCTACCCAGCCAGGTTCTGCTCAGCTCTGCCTGTTCCTAGCTCGGTGGCGCCGGCCACCTTCTCTAAGTCTCCCAGTCCTCCTGGTTCATCTCCTAAAGGTTAATACCAGCACCTGCCAGGTAGGGCTGTGCAGCGGATTCAAAGACAGGACTGTGGGAGCACCTAAAGCAATGCCTTGCACCTGACCAGGGCTGGGTCCCGGTTCGCTAACAGTGAAGCCCATCTCAGGACCTATTCAGGGAACTGAATCCAAAGTCTGAAGACCTTTACTGGTAATTCAAGTGAAGAAAATTTTATCATTTAGACCAGTCTTTTGAATTAAGCTGATTTTACTCCAAGACACGTAATCCTGGTTCCATTTCAGACGGACAGACAGACACAGCCAGGAAATGTGCGTTCTAGGGGCACTGCTCACCAAAAATTTGGGAAGTTCAGCTCTAGAGTATGTCATGATCAGAACATTATTGTTGTTGAGGGAACCATGAGGATTTCTTAGTTTGCAGGATTGTTAAACTCTTACAGGGTCATATCTTATGCATTTAGTGATACTGCTAACATGTTTGCTCTACCAAATGTCAATGGATTTGAGTCGGATTTAGCTTTTTTTACAATTAGTTATGAACTTTTCATTAAGCCTCTTCTCAAACATAGTATGAACTTCACCCTGAGCTATGATATTTAAAGATCCACTTGTAGCCATTCAGGATCATTGGACCGTGTTTTGAAACCTCAGCTTTTAGTAGGAAGTGTGAAATAGCAGTGAGGTCTGAGCACACCTCCTCTCAGAAGTCTTGACACACCGTTAATGGTGGACTAGCAGAAAGGCTGACTCTCTTCTATTCTTTTAGCCTCTGTTCAAAATATCCTGGTGACGGAACTATTTTAGGCTTGTCCGCTACTAAGGTTCACTAGACTATAAAGAAGAACTAATGGAACAAATATTAGCTTTTCAGCAGCTGGATAATGGGGTCTCGGTCGTAGAGATTTGATTGGCAGTAAACCCAACATGTTAATGAGGTAGGCAGCACCCATCTGAAAAGCTCCCCTAATTGAAAGGGAAAACCCCTCTCCCCTAAAAAACAAACAAACAAAAACCTGTGTCAAACATCCAAGGGAAAGCTTTATTTCCGTGTTCTTTTCTCCCATCAAGTTTTCAAGAATAAAGTCAGTAAGTTTGCTGTTTTCTCTTCTGTTAAATATATGTTCATACGCACAGTCAACTGTCTCCTCTGAATTCTCAGTGTGTCTTGCACAGAGGATGTGTGTCTTGGGCAGAGGATGCTCAGCTGAAGACACTCAGAGTGCCCCCAGCTCTGCCCAATTTACTGTTGATACTGTAGTATTTTCTCATTATTATTGTGGATTCTAAGCTTTGCTTCACCCCCCTGAAAAGCCTCTTTCCTTCAATTCTACAGTTATAGTCATGTTGAAATCCTCTACTTTGAAAAAGAAATCATATTGAGACAGTTCATTTCTCAAACCTGTGAAGTCAACAGGATTATGGATGTTATTGTCAGCAATACAGATATTATTTGTGAATGTGACAAATAAATAAGGTCAAAAGTAGGTAATTTCAAACATGTTCTCCCTGGAAAAAACCTTGTGAATATGCAGTTAGACAGGAGCAGCGAATACATGACATGACACACATGGGAATGGGGCAGTGCTGCCAATCGTGAAGAAAAGGTTCAGAGGACATATGATAGCTATTTTTAAGTATGTGAAGGCATGCCATGTAGACCAGAATCTGGAATTGGATTAGTAGGCCGAGAGAGAGTGCCAAGGTACATGGATCAAGCCAGAAAGAAGGCCTCGCTCAAAGTGAAAATGTCCATGTGAAATCATTGTCCCTGGGGTAGTCAGTGTCACATGAGTTATTTAATGCAGGCTGGACACTTACTTGTGAGTATATTTTCAAGAAAATTCACATTTAGGTCATTCTAAGTGATGACCAGTGTCCACACCAACACAGAATGGAATAAGAATGTCCACTCCGGGGTCTCCTATGGTACAGATGAAGTGTGCAGTCTGAAGGATAAATACTCCCACGATACTGTATGATCCACCCAGGCAGAGCCCCAGTTATCAATACAAAGAGAAGGCCATCAAAGACCAGCCTGCCGGCTCCACAGCTTGACCCAGGTCTAACTTAAGAGAACTCTGAACTAAGCAGTTAGAAAAGAGGTACAGGTCAGAAGTCAGACAATGTTCTTTGGATATCTATAATACAGCAAAATTCCAATGTGGCTCTCTAGGTCCGTGTGTATAACATTTTAAATGCAAAGATGATTTCTTTTGGATTCATGAATTTCTGTGATAAACATTTTCCTTAATTTTTAAAGCAGTAAGTCAAAAAATAAATACACATAACAAGAAAATTGCAACAGGCTCCAGCTTTTACACAGTCCTCGTGTTGGGGGGTTATATGGGCATCCCCAGACATGGAATTTTAATTTTGCTTTCTTGTTTCTTGAGGGATAACCATTGATAGTCATTCCTCCTCAAAGATGGGTGACTGCCGAGCTAACAGTTTCAAAGTGAGACTAAGGTCTCCTGTCCTCTTCACCCCTGGATACCTGGGCTCTGTCTATGGACATGGTGGAATATCCTAGAGTCAGAATAACACAAACTCTTCAAGAAGTGGCGACTATCCCAGCTGACTTCATAGTTGTTATGGATACGCTTAGAAGGTGGTCAAAGGTCATCTCTTCATCTGGAGCTAACTGGACAAGCCGAGTGGGAGCTCCTAACATTTCCAGCCCCTAAGCAGGTAGGTAACCCAAACAGTTAGATCCAGGAGATCCTGTGGACTGGGCCATTCTTAGATAAAACATAGGCAAACAACAAAATAAATAAAAATACAGCTCCTTAGCTGTAACAATGATTTGGATGACAATACATTTGAAGATTCTATTGGTTCAGTTCCAATAAAATGTAGACCTGGTGTTTATTCTGTGAAAAAGCCACCACAGAGTGGCAGATTGGGCTCACAAAAATGTGCTCCTTATGCACTGAAGGACTGAGTCTCCAAGTCACATCTTGAGCTTCCTGGTGGGGACAGATGTGGGAAGGAGCGAGCTCACTAATTCAGACTCTAACATGGAGAAATTCAGTACCAATTCAGTGACCAGACAACAGTCAAACCAGGACACTTTGGGGAATGATTTGGGAACCATTAATAAATAAGCTTCAGGCAGAGCTGTCCAGGGCCTGGGGGTGCTGCCCACTTGGATTATGAGCTCGCAGAGGTCCTGACCCTTCCTGATTCGCCTTTGTGATGCTGGTGAAGAGCTTTAGTGGGAGCTGCATTACCGTTTGTTCCATTAAAAGTGGAATTAGAATGATTATCACAGACAGTGAAGCATTATTTCTTTTGTCCTTTTTCCATTTTTCTTCTGGTTTTTTCTTACTAAGCTGTGTATTTTATAAATATGACACTAGTCTAACTGCTTGTTTTTGTGCATGATAATTTCCTGTGAACAGTCCCACTAAAGGTTGTATATTAAATATGTCTGAATCAAACAGTGCTCTGAACAATGCTAATATCGTTACATTTTTCTATTTATTCATAGTTATTATGAAACCCACTCAGAGGCTTAACTGCTTATCTTGTACCTACGAGAATAATAATCTCCCTTTTCAAGACAGTCATTATTTGAGAACACAATATCCTTAGCATAAATACACACATTCCCAAGATCCTAATTAAAAGGTCTGAATAGTTAGTGCATGGAATAAGATTGATCTTTTAAAATACAGGCCTGGATTTGTTTTTGAGCTGATTTGAAATATCGAGTATTCTAATATTTCAACATTTGTAAAATATGATTGTCAACAAGAAAAAGACAGCATTTAACACTTAATGCAGGGGTCATATATTTAAGTACGTCAGACAAAAATACACGTTCATGGGCTTCCCTGGTGGCGCAGTGGTTGGGAGTCCGCCTGCCGATGCAGGGGACACGGGTTCATGCCCCGGTCCGGGAAGATCCCACATGCCGCGGAGCGGCTGGGCCCGTGAGCCATAGCCGCTGAGCCTGCGCGTCCGGAGCCTGTGCTCCGCAACGGCAGAGGCCACAACAGTGAGAGGCCCGCGTACCGAAAAAAAAATATATATATACACGTTCATTGTTGTAATGAAAAGAAATGCCACCGGGTTACACTGTTTATCTATAGGACAATAGATTACAGTCCCTTAAAAGGTGGATGTCATCGCTGTCAGTGATTCAGGATGGCCTCGAGGTCAGGAGCACACCTGTTACTCACCTCTGCATCTCGGCCTCTCCGCCCCTATGCTCCACGTGCCGTTGGCGTGGCACTGCACCAGCCTCTGGCCCTCCAGGTAATACCCGGGGCTGCAGCTCAGCACCACCTGGGCTCCATACTCATTCAGGGATCCTGTCACCAGTCTCCAGGTGACATGTTCTGAGAGCTGGGCTTCAATGCCAGGGCAAGTGACCGCTGGAAAGAAACACACTTAACATCATCACTTTGTTCTCAAGGGGTCAGACCAGGCCTGCTTTCCATGGTAAAGGCCTCCTGTATGAAACTCACCGTGCTGTACAGAAGAGATGCCATCACCTGTTATTTGCTGTTTTCTCTACTACCCACATAGCCACACAAAAACGATCCCATATGCCAAATGCATTCCACAGCCTCATGGCAAGTGCACTGGAAATCTTGCAGTGGGATTACATGTAAAGGGATAAATCACTTCCACAAAGTCTCGAGGTTCATTGAAAATGATCATCAGGTAAATGTAGGCATGAATAGAAAAATCTTACTTCTAATTTGTCTCTATCCTCTGAGAAACTTGAAATGGTAATTGAGTAACTGAAAACCAGCTTAGACCAAGAAAATCAGATGCCCTCATTCCCTTCCTCCCTACGTAATACGCTCTATTACTGGATTTACTGGCACACAAAATCCACATGCACACACACTAATACTATACAGAAAAGTGGTTAACGAATCTTAAAGGAGAGAATCTATTCATGTCCTTAGGAGGTGAACTAGAATTACAGTAGCTACTTAATAAAGAGCAGTAGCAACACTTTTAATAACAGTAGTAATAGCAGTAGCCGTAGTACAATACTACCGGAGTGGATTTAAGTAATTTATGACAATGCTGAAAATATATGCAAGGTTTGATATATGTGAGTTTATATATTTTCTGAAGAGTACAGTAATATTTAAAATTCATTTTACAATGTTAGGAACTAGAACTCTACTTCCCTAAATATGAAGCTACATCGGCTAATAACCTTCACAGTCGGCTACCCACAAAGTTGACCAGATTGATTCATTTATTGATCCTGGAAGAATTAGCTAAAGAGACCACTTTTTTTTTTTCAGAATAATATTAATAAATACATTTTACTTATAAATTCTATGCAAGTTCATTATAATTGAATCAGACATATCCAAAATGTTACAAAAATCCCATTTAATCTTCTCTTGGTAATTTTACCATTACTATGTGCAAATAAACAGAAAAAATAGGCCTTTTTGGTATTATTGCAATAATAATATCAACAAGGTTTAAAATGTGAAAAGAATTTTCTAATTTAAAAATAATCCTTAGATCTAGTTCTCATGTATTTTTTAGGTAAAACAATTATCCAAAATTTATATGGATAGTCAAGTGTTTTACCTAGTGATATAAATAATTTTTTTTTCTAACCAGATTACCTTTAGAATTTCAGGCATGATTGCCATTTCTGAAAAGACTTTAATGTCTTTCAACTGACAAATTCATAACTCAATTTCAATCCTGCTGCATATTTCAAATAAAATCTGGGACTCCTCTGGTGGCGCAGTGGTTAAGAATCCGCCTGCCAATGCAGGGGACACAGCTTCGAGCCCCGGTCCGGGAAGATCCCACATGCCGCGGAGCAACTAAGCCCGTGTGCCACAACTACTGAGCCCATGCGCCTAGAGCCCACGAGCCACAACTACTGAAGCCCGCACGCCTACAGCCCGTGCTCCGCAACAAGAGAAGCCACTGCAACGAGAAGCCCACGCACCGCAACAAAGAGTAGCCCCTGCTCGCCGCAACTAGAGAAAGCCCGCGTGCAGCAACGAAGACCCAACGCAGCCAAAAATAATAATAAATAAATTTTTAAAAATCTAATTTAAATTTTCAAATAAAATCCATTTCTTCAAAGCTGTGTTTCTAGAATTAACTTGATGGTTTTTAATCACTGAACTATCTTTTATAAACTCTGTTTCTGCCAAGAAGGTTTCAATGTTGGCTTACACAGTGGAATCAGAAGTTTTCTTCCGCTAATATCATCCACAGCAGTGGTTTCCAAATTCTGCGTGATTACCTCTTTCTTTATTTTATTTAAAAAATTTGGGGGGAGGGAGGGCTTCCCTGGTGGCGCAGTGGTTGAGAGTCCGCCTGCCAATGCAGGGGTCACGGGTTCGTGCCCCGGTCCAGGAAGATCCCACATGCCGCGCTGAGCCTGCGCGTCCGGAGCCTGTGCTCCACAACGGGAGAGGCCACAACAATGAGAAGCCCGCGTACCACAAAAAAAAAAAAAAATTTAACATCTTTATTGGAGTATAATTGCTTTACAATGGTGTGTTCGTTTCTGCTGTACAACAAAGTGAATCGGCTATACATATACATACATCCCCGTATCTCCTTCCTCTTGCGTCTCCCTCCCACCCTCCCTCTCCCACCTCTCTAGGTGGTCACAAAGCACCGAGCTGATCTCCCTGTGCTATGCGGCTGCTTCCCACTAGCTAGCTATTTTACATTTGGTAGTGTATATACGTCCATGCCACTCTCTCACTTCGTCCCAGCTTACCCTGCCCCCTCCCCGTGTCCTCACCTCTTTCTTTATGAAAATAGAATTTGGTTTCCTTTTAATTATCTGATTCTGGTTTAATTGTTTGCTTGCATCTCTGTCTCCCTGCTAGGCTCTAAGTTCTTTTATTGTAAACATTATGTCTTTTTACAGTTTTTTTTTTTGAGAATAATGTCTGACAAAGTAGGTGCTGGTGACATTCTAGTCTGTGTGTGTGCTTTGAAGAGAAACATGCCCCCCCCCAAAAAAAGTGCTATGGCAGCAAAAACAAAACACAACAGCAACAGCAACAAAAAACACAAAGAAACTGAGGCAATAAAAGCATATGGGTAGAAATTGAGAGTAAAAAGAAAAATGAGAACTGGAATAAATATCTAAAGTCTACCTTGGCCTACTAAAGGAAGAGAGGGGAAGGGTGGAGCTTTCCAGAAATTTCTGCAGATGTGATTTTATTTGATATTTTCAAAGCTGCCCCAAGGGGGAGACCATACAGAAATGTCTGAGTTTGAATGACCTATGATGTTTATTTGGGTGGTAAAATGCAAGTTATGTGAACCAAGATGACAGGAGAAGACCAATCCCTCCAAACTGTGGTCAGTAGATCCCCACTTGGTGAGTTTTACTACATGCAGGTCTGCACTCATAAAAGAACAAGGCAAACAGTCCCCATAAAAGGATCAGCCCTGCTGCGTCCTGCCGGTCAAGCTGCCACAGAGAATGCGCTTTGTTGCTTGGCCCCGGGAACAAGGAAGCCATAGTCTTCCTTGTACCAGCTCTAGGGGCTTTGTGTAGGGGGAAGAGACCCAGAACATTCTGCACGCCCCACATGCCTACATGATCTCCTGACTGCATTCTGGGGGACAGCCCAGCCCCCCAAGTCAGAACCTGAAAACTGTTCTCATGTGCTCACCCCCCAACCCCGAGTCACTGTGCTCCCTCACCCCCCAACTCCTCCAGCCACTGCCTCCCCCCACCTGCAAGTCGAGCTCTTAACTCCACCTGCATGTCCTTAAAGGAATTTCATAAAGATATTAATCTCACTCCACTTCTTCATTAAAAACCCAAAAGTTTCCCTCAGAAGCTCAGATAAATTGATAGTATTATATGCAAAGTATGGTAAATATTTATACCTTAAAGAAAAACATCACTTTTACTCAGATCCAAGAGAATAATACCACATTTGATATTATTTGATATTATACTTTTGAATATTGATTCAATAGAAATACATGACTACTGCTAAAATTGGTTCTATTCTGTGTTCTCCTTGAACTATCCATTCTAGAATTCCCACAGAAACTTATTCTAATATGTTTTATGTTTAAACTCCTTTATGAATAATCCTATTATATTTATCAATAGCAAATTGTACTGTCATTTTATTATCAATGTATGATTGATTAACAATACAATAATTTTTCATCTATTTTAAGCACAAAAAGTAGCATTTCTTTGGGAATACACCAGTTAATGAATGACATAGATAAGGCTTTTTTACTGTTCATGCATTACTGATTATTAGAAAGACACTAGGTTTGGTATTGATTTTATTACTAATTTTTACTTTTTATAGATTTTTATTACAGGTATTTGATTTATGTTAAGAAAGTTTAACGTAAACAAGGAAATGGTAAGGGAAATTGTTTTGTTACAGCGATATCTCTCACTCATACTTAGTTATACACCAAATATCACCACTATCAAAAATCGTTTGATAGAAACTGTTTAAATTGTCCTGGAAACGAGGAGTTAGAATCCACTAGACCTGTAAACAGAAAGCCACTGGCTTTGTCTACATCTGCACCAGCGCTTGGGACTCTTTCCTCAATTTGGTGCTCTGGAGGGTTTTGTGTTATTTATTTTGTTTTCTGGTTTTGTTGGTGTTGTTGGTTTCTTCCTTTTTTTTAGATATTCAGGTAAATTTGTATTGAAACATGTAAATAGAAAGTGCACAAATTGCTATTATACAGTTAAGTACACTTTTATGTAATAAACACACCCCCACCTGACCAGCAACCACATCGAGAACTAGAACTGCACACACACTCTCGCCACCAGGCACACCCCCCCTGCCCAGCATGCACACTTCACTCAGGGGGAGAAAGAATGTGAACCAACTTCTAATGACATTAGTGACCATCTACACACTGTAGATGGTGGACCAACTTCTAATGACATTAGTGACCATCTACACACTGTAGATGGTGGACCAACTTCTAATGACATTAGTGACCATCTACACACTGTAGATGGTGGACCAACTTCTAATGACATTAGTGACCATCTACACACTGTAGATGGTGGACCAACTTCTAATGACATTAGTGACCATCTACACACTGTAGATGGTGGGACCTGTTTTAACCCCATGTGAGTGGAGCCACGTGCTCTTTTACTTCTGACGTCAGTATTATACTTTTGAAATTAACCCATGTTAAGCCATGGAGCTAGAGTGCTTATTTGTATCTCTACATGTGCTCCATTGTATAAATATATACGATCAACGTATCCATTCCTTACTGATGGCCATTGGGGTTGTCTCACATTTTTGGCTTTTACAAACCGCAGCTTTGAGCATGTCCTTAGGTGAATATCCTTACGCAAACCTGTAGGTATATTTCTAGGGAGGGACTACTGGCTCATAAGATATTTTCAGCTTTAGGACATGCTACCAAACGTTTTCCCAAAGAGAATGTGTCAACTTACCACCTTTACCAGCAATGTATTAAGAGTTCCAGTGACTTAACATTTCTGTTGATGCCAGGTCTCCTGTCCTTTTATTCTATAAAGTTATACATTCTGATGTGGGATGTAGTGGCATCTATTTGATATTCTGCATTTTTCTCACTGGAACTCTTTACACAATCTTTGTTTGATACACATTCTTCAAATATCTTTACCCTTTTTAAGTTTGCCTTTATCAGGCTCTCAAACATATGTTTTGAAGAATAACGGTACTGAAACTTAATGCAGTCCAATATATCTACTTTTTCCTTTGTTATCAGGTTTTTTTGTGAGCTTGCAAAGTCTTTACCTGACCCAGGCTCATGCAGGTGGGCTGGTGGAAAAGGGGAAGCTGTATTTTCATAGAAGCTTTATGTCCCACCTTTCACCTTTAGCCTATAATCATCTTGCCTTGATTTTGTCTATGCTGTGGGGCGGGGATCCAGATTCACTTTCCCATATGAATATCCAGTTGAGCCATTTACTGAAAAGATCTCTGTCTTTTCCCTCATTGGGCTGCAGCGTCACCTTTGCCGAAATATCAACCAATATGGTCCTGGGCTCTGTGTTCTCTGCCATTGGTCTGTCTTCCCTTGGACCAACACCACCCCATTTTAAAGCCTGTGCCTGTATAATAAAACCAGGGTATCAGGTGTGCTGTGGAAATGCGCTGTGTGTGAGTCAGGCCTCTCTCTGTGAAGAAGTTTGAGAAGGATTGAGAGGAGGCACGCCCTGTGCTGGAGAGTCTGCTCGGGCAGCTGGATCTGAAGGAAGAGTGAATATGGAGGTTTCGGGTTTGGAAATAGGTCTCCTTTCACTTTCCCCTCTGACAGATCCTGGAAACAACTTGCATACCTTAGGGTTACGCTTCCCCGGTTTGAGGTCACTGCAGACAAGGCTCTGGAGAGTCCAGCCTCTGCCACCTGCCAAGACACAACTGCTGTGACTCTCCCCACCACACCTGTTCCACCAGGTGCACTGCCGGCTGCCCCCTGCTTCCTGCACCCAGCTCTCTTTCGGGGGAGCACCCTTCCTTCCCCCAGTATGACACATACTCAATCTTAAGTCATATGTTACAGCAAATCGTTCTCGATTGGATCAATGAGAGACTCAACATGCTCACAGTGAAGGCTTTCTCTGAAAGGATGCTCTGAGGGAGAAGCCCCGTATGAGCCCAGAGGACTGTGGCTTCTGCTGTGCATGTATGTGAGCGGGAGAAAGCATGGTACATGCACCAGGACCTCTCCCCCCCCCACACACACACACAAGGACACAATCCCGGGATTCCCTGGAACGTGGGCTTCAGACCTCAGTGGTGAAAAAAACCCAAGAGGGATGCATGTGAGGAGGGTCGATGGGGTGTCTGTGGCCAGTGAGAGTACAGATGCCTTCTTCTTCTTTTACTCTTCTCTGTAGTTTCCAGGTTTTCTACACATTATTAATGGCCAGAGCAAAACCAATCAAGTGATGGCCTGATGACCACTGAGAGCATTGTATTTCAAGAGAGAATAATACATTTTAAAAATAAAAAAATAAATTTTAAAAAATAGGCTGGAAAAAAGTGAAAGTTGAAAAAAATTTTTTTCAGAACAAAACTTGAAACAGTTAAACTAAGTGCCAGTGAAAGAATCTGCTGCCTTGTGACACAAAAATATATGTACACACACACATCACACACCTATGTACATACACACACATATATAAACACACACACATATACACATATACAAATTATGTATGTATATATCCATATTATTGTATAAATACAACACATAAATATAAAAGATTATATAAATCAGTGCATACAAGTTTAACAGGGGATTATTTAGGAAAACTGGAGTGCTTCTGTTGGATTCTTATTTTTTAAAATTTCTTCCCACAACATCAATACTTTGAGGGGAAAAAAAAAGAAAAGAGAACAAAAACCCAGGCTACAGGAGGAAAGCAGGTATATACCACACTTAGGGAGCTGCAATGAGTGTGTACATAGAACTGAATATTTTACTTGATAGAGACGTTTTCATTTCATGACATCAGACATAACAGAATAAGGCAAATCTGAAAAATGAGTGGAATGATAGACTACATGAGGCTGAGCGAGAACCAGAGCAGAGATTCAAGGGGGTCATCACTGGAGGAAGACGGGAATGCGCGGGGGCCGCCAGGGAGGGGGCAGGGCCCTGGAATCTGCGTCTGCAGGGCTCTTGCTCTGTCCAGGGCCGGCCCTGCCCCTCAGACGCAGCCGCAGTGACCGTGTGCGCCTCCCTCAGGACTCACAAAGGCAAAGCTGAGTTACCGTCAGAGGCAGCAAAGCAGCCTGCACGCCACTGCGCTGACAGTTTAGAGAAAACACTTCATTCTTCCTAACAAAAACCTCTCACACTAGAATTCAGGGTTTTCCCTGTGCACCTGCCCAGTTGCCTGAAGTCACGGGTGGCTACTAGTACTGCTGCTTCCACCGGCTTGTATTTGTTTAGTGTTTTCAAAAATAAACACCCTGGGACTTCCCTGGTGGCGCAGGGGTTAAGAATCCGCCTGCCAATGCCAGGGACATGTATTCGATCCCTGGTCCGGGAAGATGCCACATGCCACGGAGCAACTAAGCCCGTGAGCCACAACTACTGAGGCTGCGCTCTAGAGCCCACGAGCCACAACTACTGAGCCTGCGTGCCACAACTACTGAAGCCTGCGTGCCTAGAGCCCGTGCTCCACAACAAGACCAGCCACCGCAATGAGAAGCCCGTGCACCGCAACGAAGAGCAGCCCCCGCTCGCCACCACTAGAGAAAGCCCGCGTGCAGCAACAAAGACCCAATGCAGACAAAAATAAATAAATAAATTTATAAAAATAAATTAATTAATTAAAAAAACACCCTTTTCACATTGTCTATATAAATGTATATATAATTTTACACTGAGTGACCCTCACAACAATACGGGGAGAGAGGGCATGGGCGGTCCTGTTACTTGTATTTCATGGAGCAGCCAGTAAGCTGGGCCCCCCCCACGGTTAGAACCCCGACCTGTGCATCTCTGAGGCTGCCATTTCCTCCACAGCTTGACAACCGCACTTATTCTGTACATGACTAAAACAACTGGCACCAATGAAATCAGTGAGAACTCTGGGCACACCAATATATAAGTAATGACAGTTTTTAAAGAACGTTTTAAAATACCGGTCCATTTGGAACATGTAGCAAAAGAAAGCGTTTTGCTTACATAAATGTTATAAACCAGTACTTGTGACAGTTGTAAGTGAATCTATCGCAGGGTCCGGTGTAGTGAAATTAAACGTTCTCCATAACAAGCAGGTTCAGCTGAGTCGACAGACTGCTCCGTCTGCCAGTTTACCTCATATTCCTAACTTTTTAAAACAGAAATATAGATTATCTTCTATCACCTTAAAAAAAACACAACAACTCTAATGGAATAATTTTCTTCTATTTCAAAAAATTCAAGAGAAGATGTGCGGATGACCATTCCCAAGTCGCATGGTTAACAGAACTAAGGGCTGACTCGGGTGACGACACAGTTTTGTATTAAAAATCCCTAAATACTCCTCCTCAGATCAGACTTACTGAAAGCACAGACAATAAAGTTTCTTTGCAGAAAGGATGCAGTTTCTCCATCTTGTGAATGTTTCACAGACAACACAAAATATTTCACATTTTACTTGAGAGAGGTTGGCTCTTCATTTTACCGTGAGCGATCCTGATTTATTAGTCATCCTGTCAGTAGCAAACCAGACAGGCTAACGGTTGTTTTGTATAAGATATTCAGACAATGACAGCATTGCCACCATAAATAAAGCCCTTTGGCCTCCCTCTCATAAATTACAGATACTGCTCATAAATCTCTGTGATATTCTAATCAGCCCCAAGATGCAGGGATGCAACTGTCTTTTCTTTGCAATGCAGCTATTCCCCCATCACACTCAATGTGGGTAAGTGCTTTTTATTACCGTTTAGTTCAAGCACATTTAATTAGATTGATAAAATTATGAGCCGACGCCATTGGAGTAAAATGATTCAGCCAGCCTCAGAGCTACTTGCATTCACAACCTAGCGCAGCTTTCAGTGTGCCATTAACGTCTGCATCACTGGCTGGGGAAGGGCACAGCTAGTCTTAGTTCTGGTGCATGGGAAGCGGAAGAACAAGCTGCTTTGGCTTCGGTAAATAAGGAGCATAAAGCGGGGAAACCCAGCGCACCGTGCTGACTTCAATGCATTCCATGCCGTCTAACTTCAACAAGCATTCCCTGTGAGGAAATGCTTCCACAAGGGCTGGGTTGAGATCCTGGAATTCTTAAAGGTAAACATTCTTTTTAAATGAATGTTTTTACCTCAGAGCTTAGCCAAATGATTAGCATAATTAGCTATGAGTTATTTAGAATAAGAGTAGGTAGACGGATAGAGTTTTGAAGTAAACTTCTAGGGTGTAACTTACAGGCTCACCTGAGAGACATCAGCATTTCAGAGGCACAGGCTTAAAAAGTCAGGAGACTTTAGAACTCCTGGTTCCTTCTCCTCCAAGACTCTTGACTGAACCTAGACTCTCATAACACTTATCTTCCCAGCATCCTGGGATTGCCAGACTCCTGCTTATTCTTGTGATGACTACCTTTTCCACTTGTGACGTTTCCAAGCCCTTATGAGATCGGACATATTTTTCTGCCCTGGGCTCCTTGTCATTTTGCTTCTGGGGTCAGACAATAAATATACACTATCAGAGTCGGATCACGGGACACTGAAATAGCGAACGAAGCCCAAACACCAGCCGTGAAACCTCATTTCAACAAGACCCACATTGAAGTAACCTCATCCACTCAGTGATACTAAGTGGCAAATACTGTTCAGAATTTTTTTGCAAATTCTATAATCTAGGTTCCATAAGAAATCTATTTCTAAAATTGCATAACATGGCTGATTTTATAATTACACAAAATGAGTCTAAACCAAGCCCTGGAAAGGATGAAAACAGTACTTCCAATCCGAGTGTCTGTGTGTCTGTAGAAAGAGAATGAGAGAGGGAATCCCACAGTGAGCTTGCCTTTCTGACTTGGGGGCGTTTTCGGAACTAACTTCACTGCAAGTAGCTTTAGTTCATTATGTCTTCGTTCAAACTAGTAATAAATGGTCTTCCAAGGGGCCTTAAAGAGGAGGGGCCTCCACGCAGCTCTTGTCCCCAGAGGCCATGGCCCTGCACTGAGCGGCTGTCAGGTGCTTGGCAGAAGAATAAACAAGGAAAAGAGGGAGAGAAAGTTAAATAACGTCAGACCGCGTCACAGAGAGTCTCACTCACTCATTCATCCTTTCAGTCACAAATCTTTATAAAGTTCCACCATGAACCAAAGTTACGCCCACCCTTGAGCAGCTTCTGTTCGTTAGAGATGAAACGTGGAGAGGGATAACTCATGCAGTCCTGTGCTTAGCGGCCACAGAGAACCTCAGTACCACAAACCCTGTATCTACCGTTCTTCAAGTGTTCTGTTCAAACTTTACTTTCTCATATTTATCGGGCAGCCAAGGGGAGCCCTCAGTTCACAATTCTAACTAAAATACAGAAAGCTGGATGAACTCGTGTTCAATCTTTGGAAGTGAAATAAAATAAAAGAGATGGGAAGATTATATAGTGGGCCCTGAAAATAATGAACCAAAAACACATCTGAAATGACAGACTCTGGGTCCTTTAAATAGCTTAACTCCCCCAAAGCACTACAATCCCCAAAGACGTCAAAAGTTTGCACAATTGTGATCTACAGCCTTAAAACACTTTGTCCCCACAGGACGTACGACAGTGAGGTTTGTCACCATCTGATGCTCCCAGAAAGCGGGAGCAGCACAAGCCCGCCCTGCAAAGTGATGCCTCGGACGGCCAGGAGGTGGACCCGGCCGGCGCTCACCAAGCCACTCACCGCTTCGTGGGGGTCGTGCGGCACCCGGAATCCATGAACACCTGACCCTGAGGTGCTCCGTTCCCCGGCACAGGGGCAGATCTCGGCAGGCTGCGGACAGGGTTGGATGGCGCGGAGGGGCACTTCCCCCTGGGTCACCCGCCCGTCTTGCCGGCTGAGGAATTAAACCACCCTTTGGTCTAGGCTGTATTTTCAGAGCTGATCGCAGCCTTGGAAGACAGAGGTAAGTGTCTCACATCTCACACTTATTTTTGAGCTTTACTATGTACCTTCAGAAATGCATTTGTAGTTTGCACGATGACTATGCATTTAGATCGGGGTGGCCTGGCCTTCCTTCATCAGCTTTGCTAACATCTTAACTGAAATCTCTTGTCAATGCACAGTATAGGCAAGAAGGACCCTTAACGGCAGCTGCACGTGCAGGACACAGTGGTCAAGCGCCACGGGGCCGGCGGCAGAGGGCCTGACTCTGCCATGGGCCTCCCTGCAGCCCTGGGTGGTCACTCACGCCTCTGGTCAGTAGCTCCTACCTACGGGATGGCAATAGTAACAGTGCTTCGAGTTTGTTACAGGGACTCAAAGATGGAACCCATGTGAAACGCTCTGCACAGTGCCTGGCACAGAGAGAAACTCAACAATGCTGGTGCATAATTGGTCTCATAACACTGTGGTTTAACAATATGATTTATGATTAAATGACTCTGGTCCGGGTGTTAAATGAAAAGAATAACCTGAACTATACCATGAAAATAGAAATAGTTAATAAAGAAACATAAGTACTGTAAGGCTATTTTTTGAGGGACTAAGGGGATAAATATATATCCCCAACATTTGTATAATATTATAATACAAACACACATATATGCAAGCACATATGAAAATATGTATGTGTATAATTTACTTATGTATGTATGCACATGTACATGTGTATTGTATATGATTATATCTATAAATATATTACATGTAGATGAGTACAGACATACATATGTGTAAATAGACAGATAATTTATGTGTAATCTCAGATGTTCTATGATTGGGCTATTTACAGGTTATATAAAGCTATTTCATATTATTTTAACTTGCTCCTTCTTTCCTGAAACGTATACACATTGCAGTTAATCACTTAAAAGTACTCATGGAGCGCAGGGCATAGTAGGTCCTTAATAAATTATTAACGACAAACTTGCTTCTCTAATAGCTTTAACTGCAAAAGAAAAAGGCCTCTACATATTGGGATTTCAATGTTGATTTTGTTTGTTGTTGGAAGGTAATCTTAATGGTTTTGTTTTCTCCTGAATGCAGAGGACGTGATACATATCTACTCATCATTTGTCCAACTAGTAGACATGGGACATTTGTACCAATAACTCTCCCTTGCTTTATTACGGCTCTATTATGGCTCATGTCTTCAATGATCCAAATCCAGTCTCAGTAAATAATTAAAATGAAAAGAAACGAGGCTCACACATCTGCCTTGGAGATTTGTACGACTGTGGACCGTATTCAAACGGAAACAGTTATTTATTACCACCTTCATTTTAGTAAACCCGAGGGTGAAATGAGCTAAGTTTATTTACCATTTCCATTTACTACTTATCAAAGCTGAAGTGTTTCTTATCTCTTGAGGTTCAGTGTACTGATCTACATATTATTCAGTTGGTAAAGAAACTTATGAAACTGTCATACCAACATAGGAATTGGCCTTTCGGAAATATACATCTCAGAAGTTAATAGTAACCAAATTTTTTGACTCAGAGGTAAAGTTTTATGCTTACTTGGCTCAATTTCTTTAATTTAAATTAAGTGAAAAAAACAACTCCCCCTCAAAAAATTAAATGGATTTTTCCAGCCTTTGAACACCAGGGAAGTTTAATGAACTGTCCATTTCTTCCTTTTATAAAGTCTAATAAACAATGGGGAAAATATTTGAAAGTTTGAGATGATACTCAGAAAATTTAAGGTCGATTTCTCATTTTATTATAAACGTTATATTTTCCTGTCCTACTGAACAGGTAGCAGTCAGTATCAAAAAAGGTTTTAAAATGCAAATTGATTTTTCCCATTTAACAATCATTTAACTGAACATACTATATATTTCTCAGCCTGGGAACCTCATTTGTATGTAAAAAGCAATTGTGTTATTTAATTTTTTTCACTATAACTTTAAAGCTGTTGTACATCTAGATGTGCATTTAAAACAGAAAAAAAATCAAATATATGTATAAATTAAGCCACCTTACGTGCTATAATATTATGCTTTATTTAAACATGAAGTAGTTCTCTTAATTGATGTAATATTTGCCTTTGAACTGCCAAAGGCCTCTCATTCCTGATTTTTCCAGAAAATTTTAGACATAAATATACGTTGTCTTTGAAATCATTTGGTTCTGCTACGATCCTCAAACAAAAGGCGACTCCCTCCCCGACCATCAGCTACTGAATACTTTTTGGAATGAATTACATGCTAGATTAAAGACGCACCTTTTTTTTCTGTCTCTGGTCTCGGTTTTATAATATATAAGACAAATCATGAGAGAAATCAATTCCAAGAGGCAGAACAGCACAGAGATCAGGAACAGGGCTCTCTGCTCGGGTTTCCTGGAACCAAATCCTGACTTGGCGACTCTGTCTGTGAGTCTGGCCACCTTAACCCATCTCCTCCTGGTTTGCATCTAAGTGATGTGTGATACCAAAACTGCATTCCTCATAAGGATTAAATGGGTTAATTTGTGTAAGGCTTTGGGAATCCAGCCTGGAAGATATAGGGGTCCAAGACTAGTCTTACATGAGCTACCAGCCACGTGGTGTGAGCACCTAAACGTCTAATAGTCATCAGACTCATCCACCAGCTGGGTCACGTTCCCAGGTTCTCCATAATATCTGCCTTTTGGAGAAGTGAGTTCAAAATAAAGAGTTTGCGAATTTTATCTTAATCACCATGAGAACTCTTGGGAGGATTTAGGCAGCGAAGTGTCATGTTGTGATTTTCATATGCTTAAAGAGGAGTCGGCTGCTGTGAGAGGAGATTGTGGGGGTCATTTCATGGGTGTGGGTGGAGGTGACTTGGCGTGCATGGAAGTGACCTGAGTGGGCAGATGTGCTTCCTGGGTGGAGGTGACGGGACTCGATGTAATAAATGTGGGACGGGAGGAGGAGAGACAGTGAGGAGGGGCTGAGGGAGTGTCCAGACTGCTGTCCTGAGCTCCATCCCCCCCTGCATGTGGGTAGCCCAGAGCATCCTCAGACGCACGGCCTGGCTTCTGCTCCTGTTCTCTCTTCTGTGTTCTCTTTTGCCGCAATCTCTGGGCGTCTCTCAGGACTGTGGGGACTCTCGTATATTCTCTCCTTACACTAACCCCACTTACCATGAGATCTATTTAATCCTGAAACTACCTCTTTGTGGCCAGTGGAATGCACAGCCTTGGCTCACCACAGCGCAGCGCATCCCTAGGCAGGTCCTGGCAACGTCACAACCACTGTGCTTTTGTGACGCCCAAAGCATCAGTACCGAGCCAAACGATCACCGCACAGCTTCACCGGTGGCAGCAGGGGACCTCCAACAGGGCCCTTCGACTATAACCAAACACTTCTCCAGACGCTTTTATGACATGACCAATCAAATGTATTTGGTTGCAAATTGTGAATTTTGTATATCTCAGTTACTTACTTTGTATTAAGTCAGTAAGATGAAGAAAACAATACCTTCTCCAGAGGACTACTGTTATCATTGAATGATGTAACACAGACAAATGTTTAGAGTTACCGTTCAGAAAGGTGGTTCTGATTATCGCTATCATCCCACCAGAACAAGCTCAGTCTCTGTGGCAGCGCCGTCTCCTCCATAAAGACTGACCCGGGGCTTCCCTGGTGGCGCAGTGGTTGAGAGTCCACCTGCCGATGCAGGGGACACGGGTTCATGCCCCGGTCTGGGAAGATCCCACATGCCGCGGAGCGGCTGGGCCCGTGAGCCATGGCCGCTGAGCCTGCGCGTCCGGAGCCTGTGCTCCGCAACAGGAGAGGCCACAACAGTGAGGGGCCCGCGTACCGCAAAAAAAAAAAAAAAAAACTGACCCCAGTCCAGGCACACTCGTTACTTCCTCTGTGTCTGTCACCTCTCCCCACAGTGTTTACATCAGGCCATCTGTCTAAGGCCCTGTGCAGATGAGCAGGCGGATGTCCTGGCAGAGCAGGGATGAGTTAGGGTGTGTGCAGGCCTCCCCCTAAGAGCAACTCCCTGGTTGCCCTGTGCCCAGAGGAGAGCCCTCACACACTTTACTGGTGGAATCCAAGACACGTTGTCTGCTTCCCTGTCTCTGAAACTCTGCTTCTCTCTTTCTCTACCCTCAAATCAGGACTTAAAAAGCTATGCTGTGCTTCTTTTTTCTCACAATTGTCATGTAGTTAACCCTTGTGTTGAATGTCTATGACGCCAATCCACTTATTGGCCGCTGTAAACCACCTGCTTTGGAATTCTGGAGACCAGCCTCCAGATGGCAAATAAGCATATGAAAAGATGCTCCACATCAAATGTCACTAGGGAAATGCAAACTAAAACAAGGAGATACCACTACACACCTATTAGAAGGGCCAAAACCCAGAGCACTGACAACAGCAAATGCTGGTGAGGGTGCGGAGCAACGGGAACGCTCATCACTGCTGGCGGGGATGCAGGATGGTGCAGCCACCTTGGAAGTCAGTTTGGCAGCTTCTCACAAAACTAAACATACTCTTATCATATAATCCAGCAACCATGCTCCTTGGTATTTACCCAAAGGATTTGAAAACTCATGTCCACAAAAACCTATACACGGATGTTTATAGCAGCTTTATTCATAATTGCCAAAACTTAGAAGCAACCAAGATGTCACTCAGCAAGTAAATGGATACAAACGGTGGTTCATCTGACAATGGAATATTATTCAGCTAAAAAGAAATGAGCTATCAGGCCATGAAAAGACATGACAAAACCTTAAATGCATATTACTAAGTGAAAGAAGCCAATCCGAAAAGGCTACTGTGTGATTCTAACTATATGACAGTCTGGAAAAGGCAAAACTATAGAGACAGTAAAAAGATTAGTGGTTGCCAGGAGTTGAGGGGTAGGGATTGTCTCAACAGTGCCTTACTGACTCTCAGGAATGCAATAATTATTTGCAAAAAAGAAAAAAACAGGTTAAAATGACGGCAAGGAAAATAAAACGTATGGAGGAAAGTCGATTAGTTTTTGTGAACATTTATATGTTCATACCTAAAATGTTCAAATAATTTTAACATGACCAAAACACTATACACAAAAACGTCAATATATTAATATTATAATAGAAGCCCATGAGATCTATTTTGCAAATATCTTAAGAGCAAAAATATTGTATATGTAAAAATACTATGTAGTTTTCAATGTTTAGAAACTAAGCAGTTAGATTATTTCCAATTTGAGGCAGTTTTGTAGAGCAGCAATGAGACTCTTGGTATAAATTGTGTGTGTGGGCATGTACACGTGTGCGTGTGCGTGTGTGTGTGTCAACTTTCGTTCTTTTTGGCTTTGTGTTATGGACTTATTATTTTTTAAGACGAGTCTGAGAATGAACCCAAACTTTTGACCCTTTTAAGAATATTATTACATACTGTAAATAGCATTCCAGAAAACCTACCCCACTTCACAAATCAGTGATATATTTATTGAGCATCAGTGTGTTATGCAGAACGGGTGATAAAAAAATAGACTGGGCGTTGCCTTGAACCTCACGGAACTTACAGTGAGATGGGAGATGCAGAGGAAGCTCGTGTTGAATTACGTCTTAATGTTTTGTGTAGAGTGCTTCATTTCTCAATATCCTCTTGACTGCATCCCTCCAAAGTGAAAATGGCAGCACAGTCAGGATTTGCTGTGTAAATTTCATGGTCTAGGTGCTGATGGAACCAACATGATTCCATATGACTCACCTTCAAGACTGCAGAGCTTATGGTAAATGGTCAGAGTGGCTGATATGGAATAAATTGGCGTTAACATGACCACACTGCCAGAGACGAGCCCTCACACACTGTGGGAGAGGACCTCGCACTTTGGAGCCTAGAGTTCTCACCAGCGCGTTCTGTTCCTCTTTAGATCTGCAAAGTCGGGCATGAGCGTTAGAACACTTACCTTTACACGTTGGGGGCTTCCCCCTGTTACTCCACAATCCATCTTCTTGACACACAGCTGTAGCCTGTTGACCGGCGTCCAGCTTAAAGCCCTCGTTACACTCATAGGTCACTTTACTATCCAACGTGAACTCATTCCCCGTGAATGAGCCGTTTCCTGGGGACTCCGGGATTCCACAGGACACAGCTGAAAAGAAATGAAGGAAGCACAGGGTTATTCTGACAGATTATGAAATTTTCCTCTTTTCTTTTTCTATTTTTCATCTCAAAGATGTATAAAAACTGTTAGATATTTGCATTTCTCACGTGTGTCATAAGTATGCACATTTCCAAAGTTGTAAGGGTCTTAAGAGTGAATGGGAAACAATGGAAAATGGGTCAAAATACAGTATCTTTAAATTTATTTTTCCAGAAGGTATGTCTGATAGCTCTCATGCAGTTTAATCACATGGACACGCCTTACTATATGGCCGTGGTCAAGAGAACAGTGTGATGAATGCTACTTTATTTAATCCTAGAAAGAAAGCATAGAATAATATCTCTACCATCACAAATGTATCACCATATTGATCCCTTGGTTTCGAGACTTCATAGGAATCAGAGCAAAGAACGGCCCACCTCAGGTCTCAAAAACCTCCCCCAGCTTAAGTCTTCCCGCCCACCAACTCGCCAAAGACTCATTTTCCTTAAAGCACCAGGAAATTCTGTTAAACAGCAAATATTACCTTAGCTAAGAGCATCAAAGCATCCATTGTCATAAAATGTATTAGTTATAAACTATCTGTCAGAAAACAGGTCTGCGGAACTAAGGAATTAAGGGGAGATCTTAGAACAGAAGGCTCAGTCCTACAGAGATACGCAGGCTAGCTTTTACATGAAAAGGTCAGGCAAGAAAGGGGTGTGAATGAAAAAGAAATTTTTAAAAACTAGTAAGATGGAGGGAGAGGTCAATATGAGCACTTCCTTCTTAAATTTGCTAGCTCTGATCCAGACTTATCTGCTACGAGATAAACAAACAAAAACAATTCTCAAGTTAAATAAGTTACAGTAAGGAACACAGAGTAATGCAAGGGGATAAGAAGGAATTCCCAACAACACACCCAATTCAGGCGCTCTTGTCAAAGGGAAGCTCTGCAATCACTAAATTAAGGATCTTCTTTTACTCAATCAAAACCTAAGATATTATGGATTTTAAGTCATCATGGGTTTTAAATTTAGATTATTTAAAGATTTTCCCACAGATTACAATGAGAATATACACACAGTATGATAAAGCTGGAAGGATTGGTTGAAAGAGTTTACATAAAAATACAATTTACAGGTAAGGAAGAGAAAGATAAAATGACTTGCCTGGGTTAGCACAGCTACCTTGTTTAAAACCTGGGGCCGGGGACTTCCCTGGTGGTGCAGTGGTTAAGAACCTGCCTGCCAATGCAGGGGAAATGGGTTTAAGCCCTAGTCCAGGAAGATCCCACATGCCGTGGAGCAACTAAGCCCGTGTTCCACAACTAATGGGCCTGCGCTCTAGAGCCCGTAAGCCACAACTACTGAGCCTATGCTCTAGAGCCCACGAGCCACAACTACTGAGCCCACACACCTAGAGCCCGTGCTCCGCCACAAGAGAAGCCACCATAATGAGAAGCCGGTGCACTGCAACGAAGAGTAGCCCCCGCTCGCCGCAACTAGAGAAAGCCCGAGTGCAGCAAAGAAGACCCAATGCAGCCCAAAATAGATAAGTAAATAAATTTATAAAAAACAACAACAACAAGAAAAAGTAACACCTAGGGCCGGAGAACGGACCTGATTCCCAAGTGAGACCACCTTCTGCTCTACAGGAGCCCAGGCCACCTGTGGTTCAGTGTCAGTTTTTTGGTTGTTGTCTTTGTTATTTTTTCTTTATCAAAATCTTCAATGAATGCAATGGGAAATTATCAGAGGAGTAAAAGAAAATGTAGTGCTGATAAAAATCAAACTTCTGGGAAAAGCCAAGCTCTAAAATTTCTCTTGTGCTTAAATTTATGATCAGCTATTTCAACCACCTGAAATATACATAGTGTGTGTGTGTGTGTGTGTGTGTGTGTGTGTGTGTGTGAGAGAGAGAGAGAGAGAGACAGAGAGAGAGAGAGAGAGAAGCATAATAAAAATTTGCAAATGGAAAACAAAATAACATAGACATATGGACATCATTTTGGACAAAGTATTGAAAATAATTGAATTATAACCTTTGGCTTTCCAAAGCCACTGCTTTGCCAAGGCAATGTATCAGTGTGAAGGCTGCTAAGTATTTTGCAAAATATTCAGCTCAAATTACTGAATGTAATAAATGTCCTTTACGATCAAGATCTCAGAGTATTGCCTGCCAATGTCTTGTCTCCTCACCATTTTCTCTGAGATTTCGCTCTAATAATCATTTGTTCATTCTTGCAAACCTTAATTTCTCTGCCACTCACTGAAGCGTGCCCAGCGTCCTGCTTCCTTACAATTCTCATCTGGAGAGAACACCGAATGAAATGACATTTCTCTGGCAGGTTAAATGGGAAAGATGACATCCATTCTACAAGCACACAGGAAACCCTACCTTGAAAGGATTCAGACCCAGGAGGCCAAAACAGAACAGCTTTATAACTACTTCTGTTAAATCTGGAAGCTTATTGCACAAGTGAACCCTGATTCCCAGGACTTAAGAAGGTCCCACTTCATGTTGTCTGATCAACAACTGGGAATCTTTTTTGGCCTCGAGCTGTAGGTTTTAGATCCTAGAGTGTCCTAACATCAGGCTATGTGGCACAGCTCAAAACAGAGGTTGGCACTCTATTAAAAATGGAATTCTTACACTTCTGATTCAATGAAGAATAGATGGAACAATTCTCATAGACTTATAAATTCAGGCTTATGGGATGAAGGCAGTTTTCTGCTAAAATCCAGTATTCATTCATCTATTCATTCATCCAGAAATTCCACATGATAACTATTACATGGCAGATATTCCTCAGATAATTTTTAAACGTCAGTTAGCTAAATGTATACAACTTTCAAGACCTGGAGAATTTTCTTACTTTTGGCATAGCTGAAGGGAGTAAAGTTTCTTGTGTTTTTGCTTGTTTTGTTTTTTATTGTACTAACATAGCTTTATATTGTCTGACAACCCAGACCAATGATCACATCCTCATATCATGAAATTTACCTTCTGTTTGAGAGCACAGGTTTTAAAGTCAGACATCTGACTCAGCTCTAGCCTCTGGCATTCGCCAGCTCCATGACCTGAGTTACTTAATGACTCGTTTCACTGCTCTCAGGCTAATAATACTCACCCCAAAGGTAACTGTGACGACTGCATGAAGTAATGTGTACAACACCATTAGCACTGTACTGACACCATGTAGGCACTCAGTAAACGACAGAATATTAACTTTATGTGCACGCATCTATACACACAATTTTTACTTATTTCTTTTGTAAATAAAGATATGAATTGCAAGGAACAACTCCTTTTAATACATTTGTTAAAAGAGAGCAAAATGTAAATCAGAAGGAAGCTGGTTTATTTCTATCACATATCTCATGAGAGAGTTGTCATTTTGGTTTCAAATAAATGGAAGAGACACTCCAATTTCCATTGTTGCAGCCTCCTTTAATAGTGCAAAATCCATGTGGGATTTTTTCTTTTCATATTTAAGGCCTTAAAAGGAGCAATTTTTCTTGTCTCTGCAAGTTTAAAACACTTCTCTTATTGTTTCCTACTTCTTTCAAATACTTGTTCTCCGAAACTTACAATGGCTCCTTCTTTCTGCTGCTCCTCAGAGGCTCCAACATCTCACCATTTGCTTTGCTTTTCTTTTTTCTTTTTTTTTTTTGTTTCCCCTTCAAAAAGCTCAGTGATTCCTGGGCTTGAACTATGGCCTTAGACTTGTGATTCTCATATCTTGACATCCACGTTATCACCAGCTGCCTACTGAATTTCCACTTGGGCTCTGCCCACGCCTCAAGCCAGATTTGTGCATATCCTAGGTTGGTAGCTGTCCCTCACACAGCTGTCCTGACAGACTGCCTCAGTAAACCGTTCTCCCAGTAATTCGGTAAGTCGAGCGAGGTCCTTTTTTTTTTTTTTTTTTTTTGTGGTACGCCGGCCTCTCACTGTTGTGGCCTCTCCCGCTGCGGAGCACAGGCGCCGGACGCGCAGGCTCAGCGGCCATGGTTCATGGGCCCAGCCGCTCCGCGGCATGTGGGATCTTCCCGGACTGGGGCACGAACCCGTGTCCCCTGCATCGGCAGGCGGACTCTCAACCACTGCGCCACCAGGGAACCCCGAGCGAGATCCTTTGATTCAGCAGGAAGTAGGAGGGTTCTTTCCTCCTACTGCTCTCATGTGGTTGACTGACAATCATTGTCTGAATATTTAAAAGTTTACTTCACACTCTCTTTTTTCTCATTTCCCATTACCAGTATCCTAGTTCGCATCCCCATTACCTCAAAATGGTCTATCTTTCTGTTATCTGGACCCCACTTGCAGGGCTAGGGCAAACCCAGAGGAAGGCCACCCATAACAGTATAAAACAGGGAAGAGAATGAGTGTCCTGAAGCAGGGTTTCCTGTGGTCTGGTTAAGGTAAGAGGCATGTTAGGTAATAAGGTCTGAAATGGGGCATCCAGGAGGTAATCCAATAGGTACCCAGATGGTAATCAAAAAGACAGAGCCGAACCTCAAATATGACAGGAGCATTGCCACGTGTGAAGGACCGCTGATCAGCTCTGGAGCTGGAGAGCGGAGGAAATGCACAGTAAAGAAGAGGATGTGGTGAGAGGTGCAGAAGGGGGTCTGAGCTGCAAGAAAAAACGGCAACCCTCTCTCACACTCTGCCTCAGGTGCACGGAAGGAAAAAGCCAGTTTCCCAAATGGTGACCTGTGAATTGCTGAGGGGTCTTAAGTATACACTGCAAGCATATGAGAGTTTCTGATTAAGACATATGTATATATGTGTGCCTTTATATATGTATATGCACATATAGTCAAAAATTACGAGAATATTCTAGATTGTCTAGATTACTATCTATAATTGGGTTCTACTATGTATCAGGGCTTGCATTTGCTCTTGTATTTATAATCATGTTGGAGCCAAGTAATTTGTTATAATCTAAGGAGAAAAATGCCAGAGGCAGACAATATAGAAATCATGGGCCTGCTTCTAGTGAAAGCCAAATGACTTTACAGCAGGTAATAAAAATATAAGCTATATAGTTGTTCATATGGTGAAAATGATAAAAAGGTTGATTCTTAATATTGTATGTATGTGTATATAACTGGCCAAGTCACACTTTTCTTAAGCATAAAAGAGATTCCATAAGAGATTAAACCTGAGGTGGCATCTGTGTTATAGTGAAAGGCTCCCTGCAGATGCAAACCTAGAGTCGTCCGTGTGAACACTGACACCAGTGGTTCTCGTGGCCACGAATTCCTGCTCTGAAGTCCATTAAATTCCGCAAATATTTTAACAGTTATCATCTTGGCTTAAGCATTTTCACGTGTAAGATGAAGAAGCTGAACTACGTCATCTCTACAGCCTTATCTCTAAATGTTCATGATTCTACCCAAAGTCTCCCTCAGCACACACAAGACAGACGTGTCTGTCCTATACTCCATTCCCTTCCCTCCACATTGCTGTACAGCGTGATTTCTAAACCATCACAAAATGAGTATGGCAAGTGAAAGTACACAGGAAGATCTAGCTCCCTCTCACAAGTTTTCTGAATTTGTGCGGTATTATCTAAGCGCGGTAGAGCAGCAAGCATGTTCTCTGACTCCCAGCAGGCCATTATTTTACTTTTGAAAGTCAACATAGAATTATTTTGTTTAACAAACATTTTAAAACATAGATAAATGTTTGCATGGCTGTTAATGGTGTCTAACCCTGTATTGGGGTCCAGTTCTGAACCATCTGAGATCCCACGAGTAAAACGGAGTTATTATTAGGGCGCCATCTTTAAACAGCAGACATTCCATTAATCACTCAAGCAGACCCAAGGTGACATTTTCATGATCGGCCTAAGGAGGACCTCGGTAAAAGTGGCATTTGCATATAATACGGCTCAAGAGTGTGTCTTGTAATAAGCACCTCCCAGGGGACAAAAGCCAGGAACACTGTTGGATTTAATCAATGAGCCTTGCATATCTTTGTTAATGGGTCAGAAGAGACCACGCCCTCAGCTAATGAGTTAGTTACACTTGCTTCAGGCACGAATAGTGCAAGATGGTTTACAAGCATTTTGAGTTTGATTAGCAAAGAGTTATCTAATCTCATCAACTTGTTCTGTAGAAACTACCAGTTTCTTTTTAGTAATAATATAGATGATATACAAAATGAATAAATAAGTTCACATTTAAAACAATATTTAATAGGGTATAAAATTAGGCTCAAAAATGTCTGCATCGCAAAGAACAAGTCATCTCCGCCACTGTCTTCTAAACAAAACTTCATCACCATTTTCAGCGCGTTGGAATCATGTAACATAACGTGATCATCCCAAGGAGAGCATGGAAGCCCCCATGAACGTTTATTTCAGGGAACAAGTCCAGGGAGACTTTCGAGGCCATGTTGAGCATTGTTAGGTTTCCAGGCATGTTTTCAGGACACAAAGCAAATCTAAACGTCCTGCGTAGCCTGGTCCACGTCTTTGCTTCATGCCCATCACCCAAAGGTGAGCACTGGTGTGGAAACATTACCACTGTGCACACGTGGATGTGGAATGAAAGCTTGTGCCATGATTTCAAATCAATCTCAACTTAAAACGCTATAGGAAACAAGGCTGAGAGTTGAAAGAACATGGATTCAGACCTAGGAGAGTCTGAGTTTGTTATTTGTCTGTTTACGACTTGGAAATTTACCTGACTTATCTGAGCTTTGATTCCTCACCTGTAAAAGGAGAAACATCAAAGTTCCTTACAGGCTAATGTGGCAGAATGTACAGTATAAGCCACACAGCAAAACATCAGGCATGTTATCAGGACTCGAGCTCTCTTTCACTATGAAAAAAAATAACTTTCCTTCAGATTTAATACAAAGGGAAGCATTCTTCAACTCTCTAGATTAGGGTCAACTAAAAACTAAACAGTATGAAGGAATGTTTTCCCTTCCATCACAAATACAGAGGAAACATTTGATAGTGAATCCCTCAGATCCCTCATGCCACCATCAAGAGAAATTAGGTGGTTCTGGGCCAAAAGTGGGGGGACCTGGAGGGCGATGCTGGCTGTGCCTGGTGCCCCAGTGCCTCCTCAAAGAGCCACACCAGGTTCCAGGCTCAGGAGAATCAGCACCGAGCACCGGAGTCAGAGAAGCATCCACACCAGGAGGAGGTGGACTCAGATGAAGTCACTGAGAAATCGCTCACCTGCAAACAACATTATCACCTTTATCAGTAGAACACCTAGCATTCCTTGGTCAACTACACAATTCCTCCCATTGTGACAAGTTCTTTTACTTGTATGACCTCATTTAATCTCAAAAATACCCCAATAAGTAAATTAAATTATTATTTTTTATTACTACTATGACGGTTAATATTACTTGTCAGCTTTACTGGGCTAAAGGGTGCCTAGGAGCTGGTCAAACATTATTCCTGGGGTGTGTCTGTGAGGATGTATGCAGACTAGATTAGCATTTGCTTCTCAGAGGAGTGAAGAGCACCCGCCCCCATTCGGGTGGGCGTCATCCAATCCTGAGGCCTCAGTACAACCAGAAGGCAGAGGAAGGCGGAATTCCCTCCCTCTGCTTGAGCTGGGACGCCCAGCTTGTCCCACTCTTACGTCGGGGCTCCCGGCACTTTCCCTGCTGCCCCTCCCACTGGATTCCCTGGTACTTGGACTGAATCACACCACTGGCTGCCTGGGCCTCCAGCCTGCAGACTGCAGGTCACTGGGCTTCTCTGCTCCATCAGCAGCAGTAGGGGACCTGGGCTTCTCTGCTCCGTCACCATGAGGACCAGCTCCTACAGTAAGCCGCCCCTTGTGCACATCTGCGCACACCCTACCGTTGCTGCTTCTCTAGAGAACCCTGACTGATATGACAACTAAGGAAAATGAGCATTAGGAATGTCCTGCAAATTGCCCCAATTCTTATAACTAGTAAACAGCTGTGTCGGAGGGCATCTCTCAGGGTATCTGATGCCAAAGCAGGTATCTCAGCTACTGTCCTGTACTGTCGCCAAGGTGCCATCTGCTCTATTTCAGTGTATTCATATCTTTTTTATTTTCAATGTCCAACCACCGGCAATAAATAAATAGATGGATAAATAAATAGGTCAGAATACATTTTCAAAGTGTAAATCTGAAAATATAAAGGCCACGTTGAATTTGAGAATTACTGATATTTCTGGACTCTTTTTTTTGTTTCTGTTTTATTTCCCTTGTCTTCTCTGATTTCCCAAACACTAAGCAACATCTCACGTGATGCTCAGCCAGCATCCAATACACCATTAATACTGGGCTGAAGGCTGAGTGAGAAAATCATAATAAGAGAGGTGGTAAAGGGCTGGAATCACCTCCAGGTCTGTGGGATTTAACAGGTCACACTGTTTTTATTTGTTTTATGGGGACAGGTGTGAAGTCAGACACTTTAGAAAGAGCATTTACTAGCATAAGAAATATCCACCCATTTGTCTTGAGGGATAAAGGTGAACACTTCTGAAAACGAGGGCAGACAGAGGGAAGTAATGGCTTGTATGTACAGACATTAACTCAAACAGATGGGCAACTTAAAAACACAGGCAGTTCTGAAATGGAAAATGAAGAAAAACAGGATTTGGTTGAGAAGCATCTTTAGCTGCTCTAAACCTCTTGAAAATATTTAGTACATCGTAGCCCAAGGAAGGAAAAAAACCCCAAAAACACTTAATCATTTGAAGCAAACAGAAGAGCTCTGGAAAGGAAGGGATGCAGTACGTGGGCAGACAAATGACTAAAGACAAAGAGAGGCTCTGACTTGGCAAATGCTGCCTCTTGGCCGTTTCCTTAGGGGCAAGTCCATTGCTTCCGCAAGGCTGTAGGAAGCAGCTGATGCCCACCCCTCTGCTTTGGAGAGTCACAGGAAGGCACAGGTGTGAACATTTAAAAAGAAAAGGGCCACTTCTTAGGAACAAAGAAATAAAACAAAGTTCCATTCAATAAAAAGCAAGACCCTGGGGACAGAAGCTGAAGGAAAGCAGTGACACTTCTGTGTGTTACATGCCAGCTCTGACCCAGTTACCTCTGGTCACTGCCCCACAGAGATCACCCTCCTGTGGGGATGGGACCCTAATGCACCTTCAGTCTGGTGTCATGAGAACTCGCCAGGGATCAGAACACTTTGTTTATGGCGGGTTTTCATGGGATCTGGAATCCTGGGGCATATTTCATCTAACTTGGTAGGTGGGATGACAGGACAGGAACCTGCTCTGGAACCTCATCAAATCATTGCACATGCTGCTCTGATCAGGGACAGCTCCCTTAACCTGTTTCAGCCTTAGCTTCGCCACCTGCAAAATAAGGACAATAAAGACCCTTGGAAACGGCTGCCAGTGCTCAGCTCAAGTTAGTGGGACAGTGCGCACAGCATCAATCCACTGTCCTCCGACTTTCATGAGTGAAACAGCGGAGCCGCAGAGGAGAGCAAGGTGCCTGGCAGAGTGTGGACCATTAAATATGTTTTTAACAAAATGAACTCTGTGGGTCTAATAAATTCTCAAAACTGCTGACCTGAAATTTTGGCTGCATTTTACTAAAAAAAAAAAAAATAAAGAACACAGAAAATAGACAAGCAATAAACATGTGATGCAACTATGAAAGGTTGTTAAGAAGGATGATGGAACTAAGGAAACTAGGCAATTTCACTGTAAAAAATAATGTAAATATTTTGTGACTTCCGTTTTCCCCTATATATGTCCAGAAAGAAAATCTCATGACCTTCTGTCACTAATTTCTCCAGTTTTTCACAATTTGCAAACTTTCTTGCCCCAAGATCCAAACACTGCTGCTGGAGTTGATTCAGTTCTTGCTGCTGAGGTGGAGAGGAGAGGGGTAGGGATTTCACGGGGCAGAGAGGGGATCACACGCGCTGGTCCATTTGGGCTGCCACAGCAGAGACCGCATACCTGGGGCTTGAACAACAGAAATGTGTGATCACACAGTTCTGGGGGCCAGCAGTTGGAGATCAAGGTGTCAGCAGGATTAGTTCCTTCTGAGGGGCTTGAGGAAGACTGCTCCTTCCTCCTTGGCGTGTAGACGGCTGTCTTCAACCTGTGCCTTCACAAGGTCGGCCCTCTGGGTCCCAATTTCCCTCTTATCATGACAGCAGTCATGTTGGAGTGGGGCCCACCCTAATGACCTCATTTTCACTTGGTCACCTCTGTAAAGACCCTTTATCCAAATACAGTCACATTTTGAGGTCCTGGGGATTAGGACGCCAACATATCTCTTTTGAGGGGGGCACAATTCAGCCCTGACACCTGTAGCAGTCAGACACGCCTGAGGTGCGCTCTGCCTGGTGTCACACACCTAACCACAGGGCTCTCCAGGCTGTATGCCTTGTGCACAGGGCTGTTCTTCTGGAGGCTATTCCTGTAGTGTGGTTATTACTGTATTTGAAAGTTGAAGATGACATCACCACTGGCCTAATTTCAAGCTGTGTTTCTTGCCGATAATACCATTTATGTTAGAAGCCTTACTGAGGAAAGCGATTGATGAGAGAGTGGAGCCATACGCACTCATTCGTAAGCTCACATCGATGCCAAGTATGGTCCAGGCACTGTGCAAAATGCTGGGATTCACATTTAGACAAAATCCCTCTCTTTAAGAATGGGGATTGTTAACACGTGTTCCTTAGACACCTGCGCCAAGTTTACCTGGGGTGCTTGTACGATTGCAGATTCCAGCTCCTGGGGACCCGCTGAGTCAGATTTGGGGGGCACTTGGAAGTTAGGGATCTATACGCCAGATGGTTCTTGTGAACTTTGAAGAACCACTGGTCCAGGAGAAGCAATCTACAGACACACAGGACAAAAGGCAGTGGCGAGGTCACAGCACGCACAAGAGGGTGCTCAGGACCTGGGGTAGGGGCACCTCAGTCCCCCAGAGACAGAGAAGCCTGGGGACTTGATGAGGAGCAATTAAAAGGCGATCGGCAATCCACATACAGACGAAGCGCTCCGATGTCTCATTTTGAGTATTGTGAGAAATCAGAGAAACCTATTCCCAGCTCAGTTACTTAAATATTATTGATGTTAACTAGACATTTGTAAAATCTCTGCTTGAAAGCACGTCAACAAGTACTTCCTGAAGACACTCACTGATGAAATTATGTTTCTATCCTGTAAGGTTCCTTTTTTAGGGGTACCTGTTAGTACCTGGCTCCAGCGTAAAGATTTCATGTCAACTGTTTCATTTAACCCTTCAAACATGCCAGGTGGGGGAGTATTCTTATCCCTGCTCACAGAAGAAGCTAAACCTCAGTGAATTGTGTTGCCTGTCCAGGGTCATGGCGCCAGTAACTACTGGGAATGGGAGGGATCCTTGCCTAAATTGGGAGATTCTGACTGTGAAATGCCCAAGATCTAATCACTCAACTCAAATCCCATAAGAAGATCATGAGCAAATGGAATAAACCTCAGTTTACAATATACTTAGTGGGATTTGGCAAATTTTTGGCTTTATGAACTATGTGGATTCATAACCTAATATATTAGAATATAGTTGACATAATGACTATAACTTGTATTCTCACACATACATATTTTCATATATATCATAACACGTGATTTGTTTTGCTTTTTTTTGCGATACGCAGGCCTCTCACATTGCGGAGCACAGGCTCTGGATGCGCAGGCTCAGTGGCCATGGCTCACGGGCCCAGCCGCTCCACGGCATGTGGGATCTTCCCGGACCGGGGCACGAACCCGTGTCCCCTGCATCGGCAAGCGGACTCTCAACCACTGTGCCACCAGGGAAGCCCCCTGTTTTGCTTTTAAAATGATTTTAAAAACATTATTTTTAAATTTCTAAAAACACTGCACTATTATCATGTCACATAGAAGCTTGAACATTTCATAGAAGCAAATAAATATGTATAAAAAAATCAAGACAAAAGTCATAACTTCTTATGCATTTTATGCCCATAGGTAAAAGTTTTTGAGATTTACAAAATAACTCAAGTTTTATACCAGAACACCAAACATATCCTCTGAACTTTTGATAATGTTGCTATTTTTTTAAGTTACAAAAAGGACAATTTTCTTCTGAAAGATGCCCTTTCAGTGGATAGAAATAATGTTCACAGAGGGAATAGTCATAGTATAGTAGAAATAATGTAGATTTTGGAATCTGAAGGACATGGGTTCAAATCCCACCCCTGGTGTTTAGTCCTGTGTTTCTTGAGTAACGTCGCCTCTGAGCACCAGTGTCCACAGGATTAAAGAGATAAGAGGACGCATCCCCAGCTCAGTCCCGGGCTCACGGCAGACCTACATGCACCTCCCCGCCCAGCCACCCATCTCCTGCCTTATCCATACCCTTTACACTAGCAAATATTAGCACATATCAGCAGAGTGCAGGCGTCTATATCTTTCCATCTTAAAGTTCAGACTTTACGAACAGAGGCTTAACCATGTCATTTGTGAGAATGATGGTTTTCCCTATGCTTCATTGCCTGCAAAACGTAAGCAAAGCATAAACAATACACAAGATCAAGTCCAAGCCAGAGCTCCGACTCACCAAGTGCTCTGAAAATCACGGCTCTGAGATAAAGAGCTACATGGGAACTGCTCTCTCTGTGACACAGGAAACTTGAAAGCCAAGCCCTGTAAGGTACCACTTTAACTGGATCTTTGAGATAATACAGAAAATTTCAATTCTAATTTTGGCTTCCCTCCAAGATGAATAAGATTAGTGTATTGATACGGGAAACAGCTGCTGGGCAGAGTTTCTTGGTTGAAGGCAGGAAATGAAGCCTGAAGGGCAAAAGATATGCCTGGTTTATCGAGGAGGATAAAAGCCAGTACAGGTTTTCTGAGAGAAGTCATTTCAAATGTCAAGGAAAGGGAGAAAAGCTGAAGTTCTCTGAAACGATGCAACACATCTGGCCTGCTGTGTGTTCTTCCTCACAGGTGATGGGCAGTGAAGGGTCCTGTTTGCTGCTGAGTCCTGCCCGGGACTGTCTGAGCGCTTGAACCCTCTCAACAATTCTCAGAGCTTGGCATCAAAGATCCTGTTTTACATGGCAGGAACCAGGTTTAGGGAGATTAGCACTCCCTGCCCATCACATGACTATTTTTCTCTCCAATTCTGTGCTTCTAAGATATCACCAGCAGAAAGTCAATGAAAATGAGAAAACAAAGCAGATTAGGGCACAAGATAAGTCATCTTCAATGGAAAAAACAAAAAAATCAGAGCTTCAATGGAAAAAAAAAATCAGAACTTCCCTGGTGGCGCAATGGTTAAGAGTCTGCCTGCCAATGCAGGGGACACAGGTTTGATCCCTGGTCCGGGGAGATCCCACATGCCGCGGAGCAACTAAGTCCTGCAGCACAACTACTGAGCCTGCACTCTAGAGCCCGCGAGCCACAACTACTGAAGCCCGCGCTCCTAGAGCCCATCCTCCGCAACAAAAGAAGCCACCACACACTGCAACGAAGACCCAGTGCAGCCAAAAATAAATAAATAAATAAATAAATAAGAAAAAGAAAAAAAGAATCATTCTCAAATACCTGTCATTAATTTACACTTCTTCTTTTTTCATTCAAACACTGCCCTGACACATGTTCTGCTGGGGCCTAGGGCAGCACATTCGTGGTCACATGACCAGCACTGGGGGCCCCAAAGGGCCTGACCCCACCCCTCAGCTTTACACCTCACTCATTTACTAAAAGGCAAGTGTTGCATTTTTAGTAAACATTTCAAAGTATTATTTTGCACAATTAAAAAAAAAATAAACTAACATCCTAGTGCAGTTAGAGAATGTGTAAGTTGTTTCTGTTCCTCTGTCAGCATAAAAGGAATGCTGTTCAAATCACTGAGAAATACTATACCCACTCCAGAAGGATAACTGAAATATTAAATAGTATATTGTAATATTAAATATATAAAATGTATAAATATATTAAATAAATATCAAATAGTAGGCTCCCAGTGCCACAAAGGGGTATTTGTCCATTTATTTATTTGTTTGTTTCCAGTTTTCAAGTCCCCTATCTTCAAATAAAATAATTAAAATAACTATAAGATCAAACCTTTGATTCTGATAAGAGTCTCAAACTATTGCACCATTACTCTTGCATCAGTAATTAGATGGGTTGCAGGCTTTATAGTTGCTGTTGACCCAATGTGATCTTCTCTCAAAGGGTGTCAGATACTACTTGTTTTCTGGTGGAGCTATTTAGTTTGAAATTTATTGCAGCAGATAATTTTTTAATTATATATTTTTTCATTTGATTTGCTCCTTATGGAACCTACAAAGTCAAACCTCCTCTCATGAAAAACAAATAAGGATGCACTCAGTATCCTGAACGAACTTAAACTACTGCCTCCTTACTGATACTTTTAGAAACTGTATCTTCTCTGAGCACAGGTAATGGAAGGCCGCACCTCAACACTGATTTCGTTAGCCTGCTTTTTCTCACTTGTCCTAATTTCACTGAGTGGTGCCTCAATATTCCCAGCAATCAAAACCAGAAAACTATTTGTCATTCCGTATTTTTCTCTCTTCCTGACCCTTTACATTCCATCACAAGGGCCTGCTGATTCTGTTTTCTAAATATTTTCAACACCTGTTTTCTTTCAAACCTATTTTCACTGTATTTATCAAGGTCTTCATCATGGCTCCAATGCGTATTTCTAAAATTTCTAAGCACCCCTGTAATTTAGACAGGATTCTGTCCAATCATCTACCACACTACTAAAAGATATTTCCAAAATGCAGATGTGACTGTGTCTTTTTTGCCCTTTAATAGACTGAAGTCAACCACAGGAGAAAGAGTAAAAGCTATGTAAACTCAGTTGAGGTCTCCCACAATGGCCCCTACTTGCTGCTCCAACCGCATTTCCATCGGTGCTACCCCTTCAAATCCTAACTCAGCTGTCCCATGACGGGAAAAACATCCTGAAAAAATACCTTCTGCTCCATCTCTATTCAGTGTATATCTTCTCTTGCTTAATGTCATACTGAATTGTAGTTACTGATTCATGAGTCCATCTCTCCTAACGGACCATCAGAACGTTAAGAGTTGGGAGTGTGTCTTGGTACCTGCAGTGCCTAATTCAGAGGTAAGTTTGAATTGAAATAAAAATCATGAAAACAGCTATATCATCTTTAATGCTTACATTAAGTTTTAAACCTACAATTGTACTCTACAAACACAGACATATGATTAATGTCCCTTTGCCTCTGTATGAACATGTATATATAAACAAAATGTCAAAAACTTGTACAGAGTATACCCTCTCTATAAACATGGACCCTACATCTACTTTAATTTTTGGAACAGTGTGCTTGAGGTCTATAGGTTTCAGAGGTAAAGCTTGTACCTTTATCCTTATAAATGTGCTACAGGGAAATCCTCATTTCCCAATTTTATATCTAATGTGAATATAGTATCTTGGGCAAGAAAATAAAAGAGTTTGAGCTGTCTTGAGAGGGAATAGTGTGATGGTATGCATTTAGGTGATGCTTTGGCAAAGTCTTTTTCCCTTATAGAATTCCAAGAATTTTAAAGAAAGAGTTCACCCACTCTTTAATTTCATACCCTACCATTGTGAACTGCCAGCAGTTCAGGACAACGTAGATGCTATCATCCATCTGTATCTATTAACTCTCTTTGGACCCAAAAACTACTTTGAAAAAATTATCTTCAATTATCTAAAAACTGAAAAAAAATTAATCTAAATACAATTTAGATGGTTGGTACAAGGAGGGAATTAAAAATCCACAAAGGCTCATTCTGACTATATTGAAGGAGGCCAATGTTTTTCTGTAAGTTAGATGAGTATTTACATTATGGAAAACTTCTGTGTTCTATAAGTAACAAAAGGAAAGCGAATGATTAATGCTAAACAAATCAAGTTTCCCATTATTAAATACCATAACAATTACACATTTATATTATGAACTGTATTAAATTCAGTTCAATCAGCTCTAAGGCTCTTCAATTGTAAGTAAAACACTGTTAAGGTATAAATTGCCAATATATATGTTATATAAGCCTATTCTGTTTAAAATTTTACGATGTTTTCTCAATGGCCTTCACCTATTGGAGTAAACATTTTTACTATTTATCTTAAAAGATTTATTTTTAAAATGATGAAAATGCTTGTGTAGCTGTACCAAATAATTTAAAGGGTTTAAAAAAGCCTATTTTTCACCATTTTTAAAATTTTTAAACATTACAGCCTCACATATGATGAAAATATTTTATACATTATTGTAATCAAAATGCTATTTTACACAAATTGGAAAGAACTAAGAGAAGACTAAAGAAACTGTTCCATAGTAAATGAATTTAAACACCTAAAATATAGATTACTTAGAACTGGTGTCTGCAAAATTTTGTTTTTAGTATAATTTCTTTTGGCCAGACACATTTTGATTCAAACGCTGAAGAGGCAGGCAGAAGATCTGGATTCTAGACCAACATTTTTATGATTATTAATAAATCACTTAACTTTTATGTGCCTCAGTTAAAAAAACATAAAAATAAGCAAATTAAACTAGATTATTTTTAAGGGCCCTCCAGGTTTTACAGGTCATAGTTTATGAAACAACAACAACAACAAAAAAACAAGATCATATTGACTCTCCAGTTATCAGAATGGTTAACAGAAAGTGCAGAAGACTGTGGATTTATAGTGGGAAGATGATGCTTCTGAAATATTTTATAATTTGAGAACACAATCACATCGGGCATTTATATTCCAATTTACCACCTAGAACATGGTGTGTGATTCTAACATTCCACGTCCCTGATGGCATTACTTTGGGGTTACATGCAACACAGAGAAGAGATACACTGACCACGTTCAATCAAATCCTTCAGCTGAAACTGCAAAGATTCCAGAAGGATCTGGTTTTCAGTGCTCTATTTCTATTTCTGAGTCATTTAATTCAGCATCAAATAGTTCTGCTGAGCCAGAAAATGGGGCAAGGAGAGGGAAGTGGAAACATATCAACAAGACACATCCCAGGCATTCTCTGGTTCCTTTTCAACCATGCAGCAGAAGAGCAAGCCATCCCTCCATCGAGTCAACAATGTTCAGAACTCCTCACGTGTCAGGGAGATAAACTAACGTCTGCCCGGACTGTCATTTCTCATGGGTCTGTCTTGTCACATGACAGTCTCTTTCCAGGATCTTCTTGGGCTTCTACCCTGAGAGCAGATTCCATTTAGGGCCCTGTCTAGGGACTCAACCTCTAGAGGCCAAGATTTGGGAACTCTTGCCAATCCTGGTCTCAGTCATTTTCCTTGTTCAGTCCACAATGCCAAGGACATGCAGCCCACAGGGCTGCTCTCTGAGCAATGGATTCTATGTCATAGGCAGAGAGTAACAGAGCATTTAAAGAAAATGAGAAGCATTTCTTCTTTTGAAAGAAAAAGTACTCTTCTTAAAAAAAAACATCAATCCTAACGAAACAAGCCTATTAGATCTTCATGTTTATCTTACATTAAAGAAGAAAATCTGGAGGTACAACATAAATGATGCAGGCTGGGTGTCTGATTAACTTCTTGCAGTTAAAGACACATACAATAATTGTGATAAATATCTATTATTGTCTCATAGAGCAATACCAGAAAATCTAATATTTAATGAAAAAAGAGAAACAAGGAAACCAATATGAGGTTTCATTCATAAATTACAATTAGCTTTCAAAGACCAATATATTTCATTATGCATATAAATCTCGATAAGAGAAAACTGAAAATTTCATGACTTCAAAGCCTTCAATTAAAATTAAAATGCCTTATTTGAAAATTTGATTTTTTATGCATATGAAAGATAAAATGAAAAAAAAAATCATGAAATATTGAAATCAACTTTAACAAGTCCTATATTTAAGTGACCTAATGAAAATGAAATATGCAGTGTGTGGCTCAAAGTATGAGTTTTTAATCTAAGAAAAGGGAAAATGAGCTTTAGTAATTGATTTTCTTCTAATTAATACAACTGTCAAGAAAAATTATTTTGAATCTGAGTTGGATAACACATTTTTAAGTTTCAAAATGAAATATAAGTATAAGAATAATTCTACCCAGCATCTGGTGAGTGTTCAACCATTCTACGAATTCAGGCTATAAAGCTAAATCAAGCTGAGTGCAAATGTCAGAAGTGTTTGCACAGTCAGCAGAAAGTTTAATTTGTACTTTTATGAACTCACATTCATTTTTTCCTTACCTTTTAACCATAATCACAGCTCTTGTACATTTCAGAGTGTGATTAAAATAAGAAAAATAAATTGAACTCAAGTTTGGGGATGAAAGCACACATTTCTTACCCTGGCAGAGTGGAGCGAGGGAATCCCACTGATACATGCCAACTGGATTTCGTCTACAGGTTGCGTTGCTATGGCCAATCATCCGATATCCAGGCTTGCAAAAATAATGCACTTTACTTCCAACTTCTCCTGTAGTCCTATTCAAAACACCACCATTCTTCAGGGTGTGGGTCAAGCTGCAGTAAGGTGCTATGGGCACACAAACACACATACACAAAACCAATAAATAAATGTTGTATTTCCCTTGATAAGAGATATAAGTGAAATATCTCTATTGTTAAAATAGTGGGAAATCAGCATCAACACGGAAACTTGTACTCAAAGCATCCTCAGACACAAAAGTGCTGGTGAGGGTGTGGGGCAACAGGAACGCTCATCATGGCGGGTGGGGATGCAGGATGGCGCAGCCACTTGGGAGGACAGTTTGGCAGCTTCTTGCAAAACTAAACACACTCTTATCATATGACCCAGCAATCACACTCCTTGGTGTTTACCCAAAGGAGTTGAAAGCTTATGTCCACAGAGACACTTGCACACAGCTGTTCATAGCAGCATTATTCAGAGTTGCCAAAACTCAGAAGCAACCAAGACGCCTGTCAGTAGGTGAATAAATAAACAAACTGTGGTCCATCCAATGTTTCTTTTTATTCAGCGCTAGAAAGAAATGATCTATCAACCCATGAAGAGACATGGAAGAACCTTCAATGTATGTGATTGAGTGAAAGAAGCCAACCTGAAAAGGCTACAGACTGTTGATTCCAATTTTACGACATTCTGGGAAAGGTGAAACTCTGGAGACAGTGAAAAGATCAGTGGTTTCCAGAGGCTGGTGGGGGAAGGACGGTAGAGCACAGAGGATTTTTCAGCAATGAAACTACTCTGCGTGAATCCATGATGGTGGATACACGTCATTTTACATTTGTCCAAACCCGCAGAACATCCAACATCAAGAGTGAATCCCAACGTGAACTACGGACTTTGGGTGATAACGATGTGTCAGTGTAGGTTCATTAACAAATGTGCCATCTGGTGAGGATGCTGAAAATGGAGACGGCTGTGCATGTGGGAAGCCAAGGAGTAAAGAGAAAATCTCTGTAACTTCCTCTCAATTTGACTGTGATCTGAAACTTCTAAAAAAAAAAGTCTAAAAAATAAATTAATGAAAAATCTAGAGCCAAAGGTCAAGTTTCTTAAGTTTGAAGTTTAGATTATCTGCGACTGTTAATCAACGTGATGATGGAATTCTAACTTTCTGACCAAAAAAAAAAAAAAGAAAAAAGTATCATTAAAATGGAGAAAATAGAAGAATATAACATTTTGCAATCAAGGCCATTAATTTTTTTCCTTGTTGTTGTTAAATGGTCTTGAGAATTCTTGAGAATTGTATGATGACGCGGACAGTTAAGCCTCTTTTTTTTTTTTTTTTTTTTGGTATGCGGGCCTCTCACTTTTGTGGCCTCTCCCGTTGCGGAGCACAGGCTCTGGACATGCAGGCTCAGCGGCCATGGCTCACAGGCCCAGCCGCTCCGTGGCATGTGGGATCTTCCCGGACCGGGGCACTAACCTGTGTCCCCTGCATCGGCCAGGGAAGCCCCAAGCCTCTTTTTAACATATGGGATTTGATTACAATCTTTGAAGAAAATGCACTACTTCAGGTCAATGAAAATCTTACAATAGCTTTAATCACCACATCTGTAGGGAGACTTTTTAAAATTAGAGACAGTCATTTGTGAAAATCACAGTCTTACCTACGCAGAACGTAACATTTCAATGGCTAAAAAGCTCTGCATCTTAATTTACACATTTAGAGAAAGAAACTCATTTTATTCTTACAAGACCAGTTTCACCGCAGCATAAAATCGTATGAACTCCCTTCAGATGAGTAAAACAATAAATTAAAGAAAGCTGTGAAGTCCTGGAGATCCAGGGCTCCTTTTGCAAGAAGAGGTTTTAAATGTACCACTTCCCTGTCGGTGTCCCAAATAGAAAGCACACACACAGGTCTGAATGCTTAATGTTGAACCTTCCCTTAGAAATAAGTTCAGCAGAAACCTTCTGAAGCCTTCACATCATTGCACTGCCCAGAAGCGATGTCTGTGTGTCTGGCCTCGGTTGTCAACCATGTTCCTGTGAGAAGCATCCTCAGAGAACAGTCTCAGCTGGATGAGGTACCATTTCATTTTTTTAATGGACTCATTTTTATTAAGTTAAACTCCACTAACTCTTATACGAAACTCTTGTCCCATTGGCATACCATTTTCCACGTTCAACTGTTGGAGATTAAATGTTGTAAGTTTTGAATGAACCAAAATATTTAGTTTAGGGAAGGTATGAGTATAATCAGGCACCCCAGCTACCAACTACCCAGAATTATTGTGCCAGTAAATTAAAATAATAATAATAATAATGATGATGAAAAGCAGGAAGGCCAAGCCGACTGTAGACCCTGCTCCAAGTTCAGAGATAAGATAAAGTCTGAAAGCTCCTGAAGGGGCAGTGGGACCACACGGTGCTTAGGGTGTCACCTGTGAGCTTTGTCACAGTTCAGTCTGTTAAGAGAGAGAATCTGCAGGATGACTGTCTAACTCTATGGGGTCCAATAATTATTTTCTTTCCTATTGACTGTGTTTCTTCTATCACCAGGCTGTCAGGATATCCCTTCCTTCCTAACTCATCGAGAACAAGATACAGAGGGGCCCAGAGCGGGGAGACACGGCACAGCAAAGCAAAGGGGAAGATTAGAACACGGGCTCCCACCTGTTCGACTCCTGGCTATGTTAAGAATTAAGAGGACCAGGGCCCAATCCTTACATTCTGCTCGTGGTGCGTTGGAAAGGCAGGTGAAGGAGGGAGACACTCGAGTAGGAATCATGATGGAAGACAGCGGGCAGAGTTGGCTATCCTGGGGTTTCTGGGTGGATGTCAGCCAGTCTGTAGTTCTGACTCTCCCATTACTGAAGCTTATTTCACTTACTCTCACTTATTTCATTTAAGGGCCATTTTTTGCTCAACACTCAGCAGTTTATTGAATTGACTTGAACCTCAATGGACAAGCACTTGCTTTTTGTTGTTGTTGTTTTGTTGGTTAATCATGTAGATCAATTATATTGCTCTTAAGCCTGACGACCAATGCTTCACACGTGTAAGGCAAACAAAGGCTTGTGATGCAACACATGCTTATATTATGGGCCGCAGCTCCCTTGCCCACAATATTACAGTTCAGGGATCTTCACTGAATCACTGCTCTGAAATTACTGGTGATGAACTGCTAGCAGAGGTCATTGACTCATCAAATTTTAAGTGAAAATCTGTTCAAAGATCTATCTGTATCTATATCTACAGAGAGATAAATAGATAGGTCCATTCACAGAACAACAGTTTAAAGCCTTCTCCAAAATTCTCCTTTCTCCTACTTTCCCAAAACTGTTTAACAAAGAGAATCTTCTTGTTCTATAAGGAATGAAAATATCCCTTGAAAGACAGAATTCAAGGTATAATCACATCGCCAGGCTACTAAGTAATTTGCCACAGATAAAACAAGATAAATTATGTTCACCATTATTTCCCCTGCACTGTCCATTTTTGCTCATTGGAAATAAATTCAAACAATTCTACAGGTCTGAGTATTTAGTTTTCAGAACAAGGAATTTGATGAACACAAATCCAATCACTGCCCTAATGCTCGCAATACCCATTCGAATGAAGCGATTTCAACTGTGAGCTCTTTGTTGATAAGCTTTTTGAATGGCTACTTTGAGCAAAGGCGGGAAAACAAAAGTCTGAGCATATTTTATTAAACATTATAGAGGAAGCACGAGTGAATTTCATGCCTCCTGTCCTTACATCAAGAGCTATTTCAAAACCCTGATGCTTTTTACCATTTCATGACGTCTACCAATCAGAGAGAGCTAAAATATTCTTAAAACTACTAAGACCTTTCGCTGTTCCTCCCTCAGGATGTTCCCATCACTGAGGATGTACTACAGACATTGGAATAAGCAACCTCTGGGAGGTACACTGGTCAATGAAATGCACAGAGTGGGCATCTCCCTTGGGAAATATATCTCAATTGTTAGCACGGATACTGTTGAGTGAGACACTGAGAAAAGGTGAGATATTTTTCTTAGTATTTAAAATATCTGAGGAATTTAAATTGTCTGTCTACTGCTTTTGTAGGGAAGTATAAACATTAGGTGTCGGGCTGGTCACATTGACATACCCAGGATCTAATCTCTAATAAATGTATTAACTGATTTAATTAATATAAAAAACTACTGACAGAAAGTGATTGAAATATATGGGGAAGGAACAAAATAATTTAAATGTTGACAAGGAAATATATACGTAAACATTTATTTTGTATATGTTTATATGTGTGTGTGTATATATCTATATATCATGTCTGCATAAAGATAAAGAGACATACGAATATATAACCAATAAAAAGACATACTGTTAATAGTAAGATGTTATTATTACTTATACAATTAAACGCAGGGACTTCCCTGGTGGTCCAATGGTTAAGAATTCACCTTCCAGTGCAGGAGACATGGGTTTGATCCCTGGTCGGGGAAGTAAGATCCAAGATCGCACATGCTGCGGGACAACTAAGCCCGTGTGCTGCAACTAGAGAAGCCCACGAGCCACAAGGAAGATCCCTGAGTGCCGCAACTAAGACCCAATGCAGCCAAATAAACAAATAAATAAATAAATTTAAATTTAAAAAAAATTAAATGTAATATGATTATCTCCTCCTGGTTGTCTCCTTAGCCTTTAAACATATTTTAAAACTAATTTATATTATATTACTTTACTTTGGGGGGAAATATCTTTGCTTTCTGTGGCATGCAATTCAATAGTTTATGATTTTAGCAACAAAACGTTTTAATAGTAATCAACAGATAGTTTCTTTTCCCTAATGTAGTTTAGAGATATCACTCAGAGTAATTTCCCATCATATTATTTCTATTGAAGTTAATTATTCATCTTCAGAAATTAGGTTTATACTATAAATCTTTATATATTGTGATTTTTTAATTTAATGCAGATCCTTTGTATTAAAAATACTTTTATATTAAATCTTAACCTCACTTACTAACCTGAATAACGAATCTTGAATCCTTTTTTACTGGTTGCGTGATCAGTGGACCAGCGGAGATATAACTGATTACTCTTGCTTGTAAAATTTGACTGTTCAGTATGGTTTCCACTCAAGACCACTAACAGAGGACTTTGACCAGAAGAGCCTAAATGAAACAGAAAAAACAAAGAAGTTATGATATGAATTAGCACCTACAAAATGCAGACTACCTTTAGCTTTTGATTAAATTGGAGTCTAGCTATACGATATAGAGCTATTTAGTTCCAAAGGAGACAAAGAATTCCAAATAAATAAAGCAGCAGATACATTCCCTGTTAAAAAATAATAATAAAAGAAACAATAGCCAACCAAAATAACTTCAGACATATATGCTACTAATACATAATACTTAAATCGAATAAGAAGTTACCTATAAAACAGCAGTAGTTTAAAAAATGAAAATAGTTTTTACTATTATTAGTATTTACAACATTGAATGGATGCAGGGAATGGAAATTTTCATGCAATACTAGTGAAAGTGTAAGTTAGTATAATCAATTTGGAGAGCAATTTGGTAATATCCAATACAACTGAAGGTTTTAATTATATTTTTTATAAACACCAACATATGTGTACAATGTTATGTATACAGCAAAACGTTTATTCCAGCATTTTTATGGCAAAATTTAGATCCTAAGTTGTGGTTTGGGGTTTTAAAAAGGTATTTAAAAATCTTTTCAAAGAAATTCTACATAGCATTTAAAATTAATGAACTAGATAAACATGTATCAGTGTAGGTAATGTTTAAAATAGCATATTGACAAGTGAAATCTGTTTGCAGATAAATATAATATGATAGCAATTGTGTAAACATTCAAAAGTGTGCAATATACAAATTGTATGTGAGTGTGTATGTGTGTGTGAGTGTGTATGTGCAGTCTCTGTTACCAAGATGGAAGCTAGCAAGTTCCTCACAAGTGAAGGCCACCATCTTTCTTCTGACACCTTTTTCTCAATTGAGTTCTCTAGTGATTAAAGTCCTATTTTGTTTTTAAATTGAGGAATAAGCACTACTGGAGCCATAGAGAGCAATAAACTCTTGGGTTATTAAAGCTTAAAATCAACATATTCAACTTTTTCCTTTTTTGGTCAACTCAAGAGCTATAAAAGAGCCACTGTCTTTCAAAAAAACAAAACAAAACAGATGCAATGAACATGACGTTTACTTCAACAAAAATGCCAATGCTTAAAAAATTATTCATATAAAATTCTGACCTTTCATTTTACAGAGAACTCTTTGACGGTGAAACACACCTAGTCACAGATCTCTGGTAATTCTGACAGCAACTGCTTTGATATTATCTCTATTATCTATTTTGCTTATGGTTTATAATGGGCTTGATCTGTCTATGTTTTGGGAAGATCACATTGTAAATGCTTCAGGCATAAATTATTGGTAATGATTTTGCTCCTGAAATAAGAAGACGCAGAAGCACTGCCTGCTAAATTTCAATTCAACCAAGGTGAAACAAAGGAACAGGCATACATTTAGAGTGATTATGTCAATACATATAACTATATACTGCATGTATAGGAATATGTAAGCATATACACACACACACACACACAGCCCCTGAGGTTAACTGCTTGTCTGTACTTTTTTATGACACCTAATTGGCCTTAAGATAGTTTCCCGGATTCCTCATTGACAAAAGAAGCCCATTTTTGTACGTGGCTAATGCGTTACTTCTTCCCACCCTAAAGACTAAGAGGAGAGTCTTCAGTAGCATGTGTCCGTTTTAACGCACCCTTAAAAACCCTCGGAAAATGAAAACATTACCCTTCAGTCCTCTGTTCCTATGTATATAAGTATGAGTTTAATTTCCAACTTAGCAGCTCATCTTTGGAAATACATAAATTGATTCATTGAGTGTCTATCCATAGAAGCAACTTGACTATTATGATTCATCAAGTCACTAAGAGGCATATAAACACACAGAGAATCAATTACAGTAATTTTTTTCACTGAATTGATTGTTATTTATCTGAACTCAATGACAAATCCATCAGAACATGTAAAAACCCTGTTATTATGTACAGCCGTAACTGTATCATGGTCTGATATCCTGGGCTATGATAATGCTTCTGTACAAAGAAAAATTATTAACATCAGTTCCATTTCAAATTGACAATTCAACCACATAGTATGTTTAAGCATAGCATTGTTATATTAAAAGTTCATTAGAATTGTACAAAAATGCATGACTCATGTTGAAAACAGTATTAGCATTTGTTCAGTAAACTATTTTACTAATCTAAAAAAACTGTACATTAAAGACTCCTATAGCATTTATCACCCAGAAATCTCTGTGAGCCATTACTTTTATATATTTCTAGTAAAATAATCATTTAGACTGATTAAAGTACTTTTAGCCCTCTTAAATTTCCTAAAATATCTTCTAAATCAATATAATCTTAGAAGAAGGGAAAGGAAGATCTTTTGAAATCATCTACTTCAAAGCCCCACATTAAAGAATTAAAGAATGATTGAAGTTAATTCAGTACATTTTCAGGGTGTGTCACCAGCATCCTAATGGTTTAAAAGTTGCAACATTAGGAACGGCATGGAAATGTTTTACCTACCGCTTGATCTCTGAGACCACACAAGCCCAAGAATAATTCATTTTCTGTTTGGGGGAGACGTAATATACTTCAAGAAAATATTCAAGTTCTTGCATTACAGAAACATTATAGTGGCATCCTTATTACATTATGCATAGGTCACTGGTATGTGAACAAAGTTTAAAGAGACTTACCATCAAATACTTCCAGTGCATCAAACTGCTTTTCACTTTGGAAAATGTCCACGAAGATGGTGATGTTGTAGTTTGGTTCCACTCTGATGCTCCACGAGCACGTCTGGGAGTTAAAATAGTTGCCTGGATACCCTGGACTAAGGATGACCCCAGAAGATTCTGTCCGGACTTCACTGGCTGGACATTGTGCTAAGGAACAACGCACCAGTAAAAGTTTTCCTTAACAAAATGAATCCAACTTCAATAGGGTAGTTTCTAACCCTGGATATACAAGCTCATGAAAGAAAACAACAACAACAACAAAGCAATCCTACTGAGATGTGACCAAATGTAATACAGGACACAAACAGAACAGGAAAGCAACATTTTAACATCACCCTATAATTTAAAACATTATTATGTATAATATATATATGTTGATATACAGATGAGATAGAAGAGATTGATAGATGATTGATAGATAGCCATAGATGGATAGATAAATCCTATTTAACTCTAAGGAGACCAAGAGTCAAAGAGATGAAGTCTGTCAACCTGATCCTAGGGCAGCCAAGCTGAGGTAGCTGCCAGCTTGAGAAGCACTGAACCTGGAAGTTTTCTTTACCTGGAGAAGGTGGAGAAGCCATGGTCTGGCTCCTGCTGACCTGCCCTTGGTGAGGGAAGGAGGGACCCCTGACATAGGGACAGTTCATACCATACGTGCCTTTCACTCCTCATCCAGAGTCCATAGACCATCCATTCAGGCTATGACTGAATTGCCCACACACCTCACTTAACTCAGGGCAGGTGCCTTGTGGACTCAACCGCAGGATCCCAAGTTTTCAACTAAAGTGTAAGACCTCACCTTTTCAATGTAATATTACAAAAACATTGTGAAATTATACACGATGATAATAAAATTATATTTATTTCTGCCTTTGATTATATTTTTAATTATATTTAGAACAGTAAATTTTAAACATTTGATGTGATTGCTTGGCACTGTGATAAGAGATGAGTCATATGGGACACCTGAGTTTCTACTGTGTAAAGTGGGAGTGATTTCTAATGGGTTAATTTATCGTGCATAAATCATTAAGATAATATGGACACCTTCACACAATTTTCCCTCTCACTTTTTTTCATTATTCAACTACTCCAAGTTAATCACAATAAAACTAATCTGTGTAGGTATGAGTGCAAAAGAAAATCACCAAAGTCTCTTAATCAGTCACTTCTCTCACTGGTAATTTAAGTATCCTACAGAAACAGTTTTTGAATAGATTAAGAGAAAATTATTTCTGTTATTGGTGATGGTTCAACAATAAACAAAGATGTACCAAAACTATTTACAAAATGTTTAAAAAGTTAAATGATCTGCTTTTCCTCAATCGAAAAGAACTTCTATCAATGGAAGTGTGTCTTATTTGTTGAGTTATCTCCTTTTAATTAATGAAATGTGTATTGTTTATGAATACATTTCAAAACCCAAACAGATGAGAAAGTTTATATGTTTTGATTCAAGTAATGGTTAAAAAGAGTATTTTCCCCCCTTTTTTTCATTTAACTTAGTATTCCAATTGAGACGTATCTTAAAATTTAGAAAATGTTTAGGGATAAAATCACCGAAGATGAAACCTTTCATAGAACCCTTTTAATAAATGTGTACTTTAGGTAGATTTTAAAGTATACTTACAGTGTTAATTAATAAAAAATAATTTAAACCAAAACACATAGACCAAACAACTTAGTTTAAAAAGTATCTTCTGTGTTGATGGTAAGATCACTCTGTAAAATATATTACGGCCTTTCAGAAATGAACGTGTTGATGTTAATAAAATAAAATAAGTTAGAGTTTTTTCTGTCTGCATGTGTGCAGGGCCTGGGGTTTTAGGATCTCCTGGGACTTGTTTTGAATTTACAATAAGAGCCAGAGGTTGGCTGTAACTAGACAGCAATAAAGCTCCTCCTCAGGGTTATAATCAGATCAAAAACATGCAAATGTTTTTCTTAAATCTAAAGCGCTATGTGCGCAGACAGTGTTACAACATCTGACCACATGCCTGCCTGTTCCTGACGTGAAGATGCTACAGGGCACATGTCATTGTGTGTTAATACATGGGAGAAGTAGTTAACCTGCATCTCTGTCCTGCGATTTCATCACCACAACCATAGCTATTAGACAACACTGGGACAGCAGACCACCTGGAAACAAGAAACCATCCACCTGCTGAAATGCACCTGGAGAGCTGAGAGCACAACCCAGGGTGTGATTAGAGCTCAGACGCAGATTCTTAAACACAGCTATTCTGATTCCCTGTTTCTGTTTTTTAGAGAAGATAAAATGAAAACATCAGTGAGATTATTTGCTTCATTTCTTTTTACGACCCTTCACAGTATTTCTTTCAGACATACATACTGTTTTGAAGAGGCACTGAGTCTGTCTCCAGGTGAGCGGAAGTGCCTCCACTCCTGTGTTTCTCACGCCCCCTCCCACGTGCCCATCCCCTTCCCTTCCTCTGGAAACTGTTGCTAGGAGCAACCCCCATTGACAGCGAGAAGGTTTCAGAGACCGCAGGCTCCCGTAAGCTGAGCCCTCTGTGCTAAAAACACCCTGTTTCCCACGGGGGCTATCGGAGACTTCCCACCCCCGGGAAGCATCTGCGTCAGGGTCCTGGCAAAGACACCTCTGAAGGAACGTGCTGCTGAGACAGCGGCTTGAGCTTTGCATCCCCTCCCTCTGCGCAGTTACTCCTTTAGCTTACTTTTGGAGAAAAATGCAGTGTGAGCCTTAAAACCCAAAGCACCTTGCGGAGCTTCAGCAAAAGTAATGGACTCAAACATTAGGATTTGTAAATAAGATTAACTCTTAAGAGCACGTCTACGTATGAAAGAATTGTGATACGGAGAACTCTGTCACCTGGAGATGTGTTACTGTCACACTTGTGCTTCCCGAGGAATGGCCACTCTTTGAAGGTCACTGATGGTCTTTAGTGTTCGTTGATAATGCATGTTTCCCATTTTTAAAACTAATAACCATTGATGGATTTCCATGGTTTATGGGATGAAGCCACCTGACACTGAAGACCTTTTACAATCTGGCGTCCTTTAGGTTTCCAGCCCACATAATGCCATTCCCTCAAACACACCCTAACAGCAAGCTGCTGGGGGCCACCCCCTCTTTCCTGGATGCCCTATGTCCTTTTACACTTCCAAACCTTTCTTACTGCTTCTCTTCACTTTTTGAAATGCTTCTCTCTTCTTTTTAACTTGAGAAGAGTCACTTTCGTGATAGCCTTCTATGCTAAAATATACTTGGCCTCTGTCCCAGGTTCTGGCACAGAGCTCCCCAAACCCTTGGAATTTCCTGAGGGTTGGGAGTGTCTTTGAATTGAGTTAAACTGTGGGGCACTCAGCTGGTGTCTAAAGAAAATGAGAGAATTGCTTGGTGGTGTTGAAAAACATTCCAGAGCCTCATTCATTTTTTTTTCTAAATGAAGGTAAGTATCCACAAGGTAATATTTATCTGTAAAAAGTGTGAACTTTCAGAACAATTTATTCCCATTGTTCCCAAGGAACAATCAACCACCCTAAAGTGGTGATAATTTTCAAAGCAGAACTTCTAAAAGTGTGGTTATGACATTTGAAGAAGTAGGACTCATAACTAGCACAATTTTTCATCAAGAATTTATTGGGGAATTGGCCCCCACTTGAGCCCAATCAAATAATAGAAAAGTACTGGAAGAAAAATGACAATTAAGTGCTTAAGTGTTTAAGTGTTTGATAGACGACATCCGAGTCCCTATTTCCTTTCTTAAATAATGAGGTGTTTAGGGAATGACAGCTAAGATAACTCAGTTCATTCTAAACAAATTTACTCCTGAACTGAAACAGAAGAGAACTAGGTCATCCTACGTAGTAATTCCTGTAAGTTCAGTAGGGCCTGGGGACCTCCGGGTTGAGTACAGGGAGCCTATCTTGTTAGCTGGACACTCTCTGCAAACGTGTGAGCGCGGAAGTAATTTAGAGAATGATGCCCCTGTTGTGTTGATCTACTCTGTTCCTGGATTGTCATGAATCAATTTCATTTAAGTGAAAACCAGGCTAATCTTGGGGAGAGACAAGAGAACGGAGGCATGTTCCCTATTTTTAAAGTAGCATATGTTAAATAAACATTTATACCTTTCTTCATTAATCAGCTAAGACCACCCTTGCTGAAAGTCACCTATTCTGAGAAATTTAAGGCTGTGTTTGGTGGAATTAAAATCTGCCTTCAACATGTGAAGATTTACCTCAGTTAATTTTTATATAAAATGGCAAAAGATGAAACTTTCATACCCACCCCCTCCACCACCTTGAGAAAAGAATCCTCTGGAGATCACCATCGCTGAGGTAACGTGGTCCTGACACACTGGTTTTCCCGGGAAAAAAATGACATCAGTGTCCTGACTTAGCGCCCCATGCGACCCCCTGCTTCTAACAGAGGCAGCTAGAGGCAGGGTTTCAGCGGCACCGCAACCACAAGGGTCCCGCAAGTGTTTAAAGCAAGAGGCAAAGGGTGGGGTGCCCCCTCCTGTGGAGTTTCCCACACCCACTGGCTCGCATGTGGGTGCAATTCCAAAGTACATTTTTCTCAGAAACAACCTAAGTCACTTTGGTTAATTAATAATAATTCATTCCAGATTCTCTTCAGGTGTTGAAAATCGTTTCCCTCTATAAGAGTGACTGAAATTCTGCCTCATTAGTAATGAAAATGCACAGTTACCAGATATTCTGGAAGAATCAATTCATGGGCCTGAGCATTTGCAAAATCAATACTATTGCAATGCAAAGAAAATTGCCTTTCATAGGGTGGATAATTAACATTATAAATCGCTTAGAATTAATTTAATATTCACTTCATCTTTACACCAATCCCATAAATGATGCAGATAAATGATCCTCATTACACATGATGCTCAGAAGATTAGTAACCAAGGTCACTTGATAATCAAATCTAGACTCTGGGTCTTCTCTTCCTAAGTGTTGGCCCTTTTAAATGTTTCACTATCCCTAATGAATGATAATATTCAAATTCCCTGAAAGGGGAGAGTTCCATTCTTTAAAGGAAATAAACGTGACTGTGATTTTGAAGTTACAAAATAAAACCTATCTTGGAAAGCTCTTTGACAGGCAACCAGTCATACTTCTGACTTATATTGAGACATTTTGGCTTGTTTACGTCTCTTCCAAATCTTTTTTTCTTCCAATAGTGCTTAAAAGTGGTGCCTTTAAGTAATGTATTTTAAATGATCTAATGATATTCAAATCAATTGAATCAATAGATTCAACCTCGTATTTTGTTCTGCTATTGTATATTATCTGTTATTGCATATGGTCTATACAATTTAAAGCTGTAAAAATATGAAATGTGTGCATTTATTGTATGCAACATATGTGCATTTCAATGTCTATACATTCTACAGAAAAAAAATAGTAAACACTAATTTTATGCATGCTAAAGAATTCAGAGGTAAGTGTAGTGATGCCTGCAATTTGCCTTGAATGTATCAAAAATATAGATAGATTAATGGATGGATAGACAGATAAGAGAAACGTGACAAAGGATATGTAGTAAACATTAATGGTGGAACATAGGCAATGGGTATTATTTTTAAATTATTTCAACTTTGCCATATGTATGAAAATTTTCCTGACAAACTGCTGGGAAACAGCAAGACTTCTTATTTGATGTAGGTTTGATTTATTTTGTGGAGCTACCTAAAAGCAAGGGTAAGATATTTCTGTTAGCCGGTGATTTTAATTGCAACGGAATCATAACACAGAGACAAAATCAGATGCATACAAAGAAATTCAGACACATGCAAGGAAGTCCAGACCAATACAAGTTACACCATGTTCCGTGTTGAACAAGCGTATTTGTAGTATAAACTTCATACCTTCACACGTCGGGAGAGAGCCTTCAAACTGCAGTTGCGAGCCGAGCATACAGGTCAGCGTGTCCGTCCCGGACAGCGTGTACCCAGGGTGGCACTGGTACTTCACGGAGTCTCCTGAAGGAGCCAGCACAGCATATACTTGAAGATTCTGTCTCCAGGACACACGGCGTGGGAATGTATTAAACACGCATGCGGCTTAAGTGAGTGCGCAAACTGTTTCTGAATCAAGATCGGTATTCATGTGTCGTCTGTTTAATGAAATGGTGCCATTTTCAGTTCTTAATTTATAAAAATGCCACCTTAAATGTAACCAGTATTTCTACAGAAATTATGTAGCAGATTTTCCTTCTTTGACTGATGTGTCTACGTTCATTTCCCTTTGCCCATGACTACTAAAAAAAGAAAAGGAAAGAAGGAAGGAAGGAAGGAAAGGAAGAAAGAAAGAAAGAGAGAGAGAGAGAGGGAGGGAGGGAGGGAGAGAGGGAGGGAGGGAGGAAGGAGGGAAGAAAGAGAGAAAGAAAAGAGAAATAGATGCTTGGGATTTAAGGTTGTACAACAGAATGGCTTTAATGCATCCAGAGAGGGCTATACAATGAACTTGGCCTAATTAGCACAATGTTCTCATTAACTAAGCCCTTAGGAGTAGAGCAGAAATTAGGTCACATGGTTTGACCACTGGTCTGAAACAGGGTGTGACAACAGGACAGAGTATTTGTAACTGAGACAGAGAAATCCTGCATCACAATAACTATACGGCAAACATACACCACGGCTGGTTTCCTAATGTGACCTGATGATTATTTAATGAAACAGATCATTAATATAAAATGAAAAAACAGAATCTCTAAATATTATCATTAAATGTATTCACCAATTGTATTCCAGTTTCAATGAAAGGTCAATGTTAGACTAATCATTATTTTAGCTACAAATGATTTTCTTCTTCTAGTTCATGAACATGGTTCCCTAACTAAACACCAACATCTGTTTAAGTCTGTCTCTGAAAACTGCTTTTCAGGAGAAAAATGCAAACTACTGAGTGAGGTAGGGGGAAAATGTGCTCAAAATGACAAAAGCAAAATTCAAACGGAAAAAAAACACTGAAAATCATGGAGATGAAGAAAGAAAAAGATATTTACTCAGTGCATGACCTCTGTGTATATCTCTCTAGCAAAGCTTGAGGAATATTTCTGACAAATACTCATTTACTTGACTGACTACTGCAGTTGGGTGGGTGTAAAAAAGGTGGGTTGAGCTAATGATGTTGTAATGAAGAAAACATTACCTATTTCAAAATCCTCATCCTCAGTAAGCATTTCTGCCTGTGGAACTGCTGGGGGAGGCTGACATTTCTTGAGCTGGAATGCTACATGGTTCATAAAAAACAATAAGAGCAATTACATTTGCTGAATAAACAGAAATCTTACAAAAAGCATTCCTCTTATGTTGTGTTGTTGTAATGCTTAGGTACAGGAACATGTCTGTATTTGTAAATCATAGTTTTACGAAAGTCTTGAGCTTCAAATGCTTACAGAATTACTTAATATCAAGGAATATCTAAAATTGAAAGGAAAAAGTATAAAATTTAAAATATTATAATGTTTAAAGAAAAACACTTTACATATATTTGGAATTCTGCAAGAGAAATGGTTCCACATCCATGTCTGGCTCTGACATGGTCCTCCTCTGTCTCTTGTCCTGAGGAAGTCCATGTGGCAGGCCTCATGAGAGATGAGGGACTGGTATCTTTTTCCCTAAATTATTTAGCATTCATTCTCAAAATCAGTAAAGACTGGCTTTGTTCCCTCTGCAATCACATGACATTTGCTCTCGAGGTTCATCTGAAGACAGAGATGAGGAAATCTATGAAAGTCGCTGAATGTATTTCAGTGGTCTCCATATCAGAGTTTCACATACAATACACTTATCTTGGAGTAAATCCAAGCTTACTACAAAAGAGATGGGAAATAATAAATACATCAGGAAGAAAAAAGGGTCATGGGAACCTCTGGCATGAAATGCGAGAAAATCCTATTGGTTCTCGGTTGGCAGAATCAAGGAACCTTAGATGGAAACAAGGTTTATGTCGACGCTATGAGAAAAATCAACTGGAATTCTTTGCCTTCATCAACAGAGCGAAAGTACACTGACCATGAAAATTGAGGACAAAGAAACCTCCATTTGAAAAGTCGCTGTGAAACTTCAGCAGGACTTGATTGGTGGAACTGTACGCTGTTTCCAGGGCTGTGTTTCCACTGAAAACTCCCAGCTGAGGCGAATTCTGATCGGGACCATCCCTAGGAAAGAGAAGGGGAGTCATCTGAGGAGAAAGTTCCTAGTTACAGCTTAGATTAACAACCAGTCGGGCTCCATCTCGGTGAAAGACGATGGTCTGACCCCAGGATCCATCTGAAAAGTCTGGTCTTCAAACCAGAAGCTCGGGCTCACTTGTTCCTTCCACAGCTGACCTTTTCTGAGGCATTTCTGAGACCAGGTCACGTTTATTCTAGTGACGGCAATGCCATTTATCAGCTTCTTCTCAAATGCTCACATTTTAAAGTCTAAATTCAGAGTGTCTCTTTAATCACAGGTGAGATTTATGGAGCTCTTGCTACTGAATTGAAATATTTTAAAAAACTGAATAAAATATTGCTGTCTTCTAGATACCGTGTTTAGAAATATCAAGATACTTAACATTCACAGTTGATGGGACTCCAGTCTCTCTGTCTCACGCACATTCGGACAACAGGGGCTCATTCCGCTGTTGTTCCCTGATGAAGATTTTCCAGCTACCTCCTAAATCTACCAGTTAATCCGAGCAGACCTGCTGATATTATTGTGTGGATCTTCATTTGGTGTTGTCTGTTTTGCTTTGCTTCTGAAATGGCAGCTTCATGTGGTCAGTTTAACCTTTCAAGTTGTCCATTCCCCCTCATTCCCATGACCGGGATGCCCCTCCCTGTTAGGCTTATTTCTACAGCCTCAAAGGCTTCTTGGACTCTTCTCCCTTCTCGGCCAGCTGACATGCTTCCCACACAATGAGACTGCGTACTCTGAAACCAGGATCTGGTCTTGTAATTCTCCTTCTTATAACCCTAAGGTGAATCCTTGTTGCTCTAGGATGAAGCCTGAAACCCTTAACATGATTTATGAGGTTCTGTATGGTCCACCCTGCTTACCTGGCCAGGTCACCTCTTCTCTCTGGGCTCTCAGGAGACTTCAGCCACTACATACCTGGTGTCTCCCAACGCCTGCAACTCTCCCTGTTCTCTTGCCTTACAGATTTTCCAATAAATTGAACAACCACTACATTTACAACAACTTTGCCAACATACACACACACACACCACACACACAACCTTGTTAAGTGTGATTACTCCTTGAGTTTTCAGGGCAGTTTCTTCCAAAAGCACATCCTGGCTCTTCAACTCTGGGTCATGCCCCGACAGTACGCTCTACTTTTTCTACCATGGTTTGACAGAGAAATTGTCATTCCCATTTCCTACATAAACTCTAACCTCCAAATGCAAAGGTAGGAATAGTCATTCCCATAGATAGGAACATTTAGTCAAGGAGAGTTTAAGTCACTTATCCAGACCACGTGGCTCATTCGACAGGGAGCCAGGGCTACATCCCCATTTAGTATCCCCTACACAGCACATGGGAGGGCGGTTCTGCAAGGTTTATAAAGCACGGAGAGAAAGCTGTGTGTAATCATTTCTGCAATCATTTCTAGAAGCATCAAATTCTTATAATGGCAAAGGATCCTATCAGCTTTTCTTTCAGGAAAAACAGCCATCACACTTAAAAATGAAAAATAAAACAGGGAATTCCCTGGTGGTTCAGTGGTTAGGACTCCGTGCTTTCACTGCTGAGGGTCCCGGGCTCAACCCCTGGTTGGGGAACTCAGATCCCACAAGCTGCGTGATGCAGTCAAAAAAATAAATAAATAAAAATTGAAACAGAAAACAAAAATGCAAAATAAAATAATCATGGGATAGTCTCCTATATCGAGAGTAATCCTGAATACATCTACCATGTAGTAAAACTCAAACACAGTACCTAAGGTTTCTTCTCTGTAACTCTAGATTTACTTGGTAACTTTCCTTTTTGATATTTACCTAACTACTCCATTTCTAAATAGATTTAAGTGACCCGTCAGTGGTTACAAGAATGGTTTATCACAACGACAGATGGTGTTTCAGGGAAGGTTCTCATACCAAACAGCGATGTAGTCGTTGACAGCTTCAGTCTGCAGCAAGGTGAAGTTGATGTAGACGCCATGACCGGGCGGCACCATGATGAGCCAGACACAGTCCTTCAGAATGGGGTACTCGTCCGGAAACCCAGGGGAATAGATGGTCCCGTTCTGAGATGTCACGTTATACCCGCAAGGAGCTGAGAAGGAAGTAAGAAAAATCAAGCCCACACAGTCCACTTACAAAGGATACAGTGCAATGTTTCTCAGTCTCTAAGGTCCCTCAGGCAAAATTTGCCTTCTAAGAAATAATTGTGAAATATCTCTCAGGAACTACTTTGTCAAAATAATCCCCCTAAAGTCTTAAAACCTTGGAAGAATTATACTTCTTAGCTACGTTATCTAGGTTTCATTTAATATATTCTCCAAACATTCAAAATACCCTTAGGATAAAGTCATTTCCACATAATTAAAAAGAAAGAAAAAACCCTTAGTCAGTTGTCTCCTGTGACTGAGATGATAATCCGTTGGACCATCTGATGCAAAACGGATGTTGAAATTATGCATAAATAATTAACTGAAAGACAATTTTTTTTTTTGTTTCAAGTGAGATTTCTAAAGCCTATTTAAACTGTCTAAAAGAGAAGCATCTAAGTCTATTTGCCTTGAAACAAAGACATAATCAATTCTCCTCAGATCTACACCTGGAGAAATGAGATAAAATTACGTAAGTGGTATTTTATAGAAGCACTCCCATATCTCACCAGCTATCAATGATGTGAAGAATCCCAATACTCAAAGAGTCCATTTTTATTTTACTTAATAAAGGGATCATCACTGTTGCCATGGAAATTATTTTATTTTATGGAAAAATGAAATGACCATACATGAGCAGAAAATCTGAGACGTATTCTTTAATTTAGATTGTAGAATAATACATCAAAGTCATAGACAAGTAAAACTAAAAGCCAATAGATGCTATAAGAGTGTCTGTTACTAACAGGAATCTTGTGAGGCTTTCAAATATTTGCCACAAAAGTCATAAAATTTAGGTGGAGTGAATAAGCTGAAATACATTTTTATTAAAAGTTCAAAAACAATTCAAAATGATGACTGATGAAATAACATGAAGCACTACATGACACATCAACTATACAGATGCACCCTGATTTCAAAGGGGTTAGAAAATGTACCAGTGTCAAGTAGATTGAATCAGCCCGAGTTTGGGGTAAATTCATTAGAAGGGGCTGTGGAGAACATTTTACAAGTTTTATAGCATAATTATAAGTGGGGTTTGGAGTCAGACAGACCTTGACGTGTAACCTAGCAAAACAAAGTATACAGATACTTATAATCTTTAAAATAGGGCCAGAAACCACGTTGCAGTCACAACAAGCTACGGTGTACCCTGAAGATGCCATACTTTTTCTCAGCTGCAAACGTCAGGCCCTTGTCCACCTGCACGAAAAGCCCACATGCTTTTCTCCTACTTTGCTGCCCAGTGAACTGGTATCTTCCTTCAAAACTCAAATGTCACCACCCCCTGAAAGTCTCTCCTGGTGGCTTGGGCTCCAAGTGGCCATGGTCTACAGTTCACGGCCAGCTGTTCTTCACCATTAGACTAATGTCAGCAGGTGGGAATCAGGGACTATGTCCCCACCCCCACCCAACCTCCTTGCATTAATCCTATTGCTGGGCTCGGATCTCAATAAACATGGACAACAAATAACTGAGAGACTGAAAATGAGTGAGACAATGAATAGAAAACACTTTAAAAATAAGTGTGTTGACAGCAACATCCTTTTTGACTCACCTCCTAGAGAAATGAAAATAAAAGCAAAAATAAACAAATGGGACCTAATGAAACTTAAAAGCTTTTGCACAGCAAAGGAAACCATAAACAAGACAAAAAGACAACCCTCAGAATGGGAGAAAATATTTGCAAACGAAGCAACTGACAAAGGATTAATCTCCAAAACGTACAAGCAGCTCATGCAGCTCAATATCAAAAAAACAAACAACCCAATCCAAAAATGGGCAGAAGACCTAGATAGACATTTCTCCAAAGAAGACATACAGATGGCCAACAAACACATGAAAGGATGCTCAATGTCACTAATCATTAGAGAAATGCAAATCAAAACTACAATGAGGTATCACCTCACACCAGTCAGAATGGCCATCATTTAAAAATCTACAAACAACAAATGCTGGAGAGGGTGTGAAGAAAAGGGAACCCTTTTGCACTGTTGGTGGGAATGTAAATTGATACAGCCACTGTGGAGAACAGTATGGGCGTTCCTCAAAAAACTAAAAATAGAACTACCATACGACCCAGCAATCTCACTACTGGGCATATACCCTGAGAAAATCATAATTCAAAAAGAGTCATATACCACAATGTTCATTGCAGCTCTATTTACAATAGGCAGTCATGGAAGCAACCTAAGTGTCCACCGACAGATGAATGGATAAAGGAGATGTGGCACATACATACAATGGAATATTACTCAGCCATAAAAAGAAATGAAATTGAGTTATTTGTAGTGAGGTGGATGGACCTAGAGTCTGTCATACAGAATGAAGTAAGTCAAAAAGAAAAAAACAAATACCATATGCTAACACGTATATATGGAATCTAAAAAAATAATGGCTCTGAAGAACCTAGGGGCAGGACAGGAATAAAGATGCAGACGTAGAGAATGGACTTGAGGACACAGGGAGGGGGAAGGTTAAGCTGGGACAAGTGAGAGAGTGGCATGGATATATATACACTACCAAATGTAAATTAGATAGCTAGTGGGAAGCAGCCACATAGCACGGGGAGATCAGCTCGGGTGCTTTGTGTCCACCTAAAGGGGTGGGATAGGAAGGGTGGGAGGGAGATGCATGAGGGTGGAGATATGGGGATATATGCACACGTATAGCTGATTCACTTTGTTATACAGCAGAAACTAACACACCATTGTAAAGCAATTATACTCCAATAAAGATGTTAAAAAAAAAATGTGTGTTGAAGCCATTGGGCTGACCTACCTGATGTGTGACTTGAGGTTAATCATTTGGTATTGATTTATAGCTCTAAGGTTTCCCTTTAGCATTCTGACTCTTTAATTTGCATCTAAAACCACATTATTTGGAGTAGTACTCTTCCCATTGGGGGGAAGAAAACAAAACAACAAACAAACAAAAAGCACGGTGCCCACCTCTTAAAGGTCAAAATAAATGATATGGTTATTTTCTTGGTAAAACACATTCTGACATTATGTCACTTAATATATTTGCCATGATTTACCTATGATATTCAAATAACAAATCCTTTCACTCATGTGTTCAATGAGTGTTTATTGAGAGTCTATTAGGTACCGGACAGTGGGGCTGGAGCTGGGGATACAGCAAAGACCCACAGACACCCCACCCCTGCCCTTGCAGACCTCACTGCACACTATGTAGTGATGAGGAAAGATGTTAAAAGCTAAAGAAGTGTAACATTCAACTTGGGTAATAATACTGTCAATGCACACATAACGTTTTCTCAAGGCAAAATCCTGCTGTGTGGCCTGTAGTGAGAAAACGTACGGCCCTACAACAGTGAGTCAAAGCTGCATCTCCATTTTCTCTGGCCTGTCCAGGATCTCTTCCCAGAGGCTTTCCCCTCACCTTAGTGGCACCAAAGGTGTATTTTGAGTTCCATGTGTGAGCAGCATCTCAGGTGAACTCTGAAGCAACAGTGAACCTGTGATCTAGCCCACATGAAATGCATCCACCCCCATGCTCTCCCTGACGGTGAGATTCAAAGAAGACCCTCCAGTGGAGATGAATCACAACCCCGGGGTAGAGCATCCAGTCACTGGAGGGGTCCCTGTACCACAGCCAACCACCTATCTGCCAAGCAGCCTGGTCCCAGCGGGAGGGGCAGGCAACCCACCAGCCAGGAGAGAGACCATCGGGGTATCGTGCACTGCACTTCGCAACTGGGAGTGATACAGATGCCGCACTCCCCTCCACCCCAGGGGCCAGAGTCAACACACACGTATCCGTCTATGTATCCATGAGCATACACTGAGGCAGCACAACTTATAAGAAGAAATACATGCAGTTCTGGCCTTCTTCCCTGTTCTTGGCACAGAACTCCTAAAACCCTCAGAATTTCCAAAGTGATGAAGATCAAACTGTATTTTATTATTCATAACAGGCCCCTTCCAGCCACACCTGAGTTTATGTTAATGCGGTGATTTGGAAAGCTCTGAAGCCTGGGGGCTGGTTGCCCGGGGAACCAACCTATGACTGGAGGTTCAGCCCCACCTCCACCTCTGGGAAGGAAAGAGGAAGGGTGGTCGACTTAATCTCCAACCTAAGGGCCCAGGATTTAATCAATCGTGCCTATGTGATGAATCCTCCTTTAGAGAAAAGAAAGGAGGGGTGGTCCAGAGAGGTTCCGGTTGGTGGAGGGTGGAGCTGTGGGAGGTGGGACGGAGCACCTGGACAGGGCTGCAGGCCCCTCATCTCTTCCACCTGGCTGTTCCCGGGCTATATCCTTGGTATTGATAATTAGTTACCTAGTAAGTAAAATGTTCAGTGGCTCCAGCCAATTAATCCAACAGGAGGAGGGAACTATGGGAATCTGCAGTCTATCAGAAGTACAGGTGACAACCTGGATTTGCATCTGAAGTTGGGGCAGGGAGGGGGGGCAGTCTTGTGGGACTGAGTCTGTAACCTGGGGATCTGAAGCCGTCACCAGGGAGACAGCATCAGAACTGAGTTCCCGTGTAGGACATCCATCTGGTGTCACAGAATTGCTTGCTTAGGAAGAGCTCACACACTGGTGGCCAGAAGTGTCAGAAGTGGGAGTACTGCATGTAACTCTTTACACATACATCTATGTTAAGAATAAAAAGCTTAGTTTGGGAGGAAGGATTGCTGTGAGAAGCATAGCCAATCAAAGTCCTCAAGTTATTTCTGTATGTATTTCTCCAGAGGAAAATAAGTACATACAAATGATTAAGCTGTCTATTTCCATCAAGTTCTAGAGACAGCTTAGATATACTGAATATGATGGAGGTGAGGCATCACCTGAATGTCTCAGCAGATGTGGATTATTACCACGATGTTAAAACTTTTTAAAAAGACCTTAGAAATATATCTACATAAATATTTCAGTGTTAAAGAATTAATTAGGTCAACAAAATACTTTAAATTTTGCACTATGTGTCTAAGTGTAGATGCATATTTAATTATGAAATTACATTTAGTAAATTAATAAGCCACAGCCTTCTTAACCATATTTTAACAAGTATAACCCATTTTTAAAAATTGAGACTTCTTAAGTTACGGTAAAAATAATGGCTTAAATTTCTCAGGTCACTTTCAGAGATATACTTTCATTTATTTATTATAATAAGATCACACTTGTAGTCCAGATTTTTTTCAGATAAATTCAGAATATACTAATTTTACATAACAGATTCTTATGCAAATTAGCAGCATATTCATACAAACCAATTTAATATACACTTGTGAAGCTTGATGGCTTAAGATTTAAAATTCTTGGATCTTAATTGTCTGAATTGCTCAGTTTTTAATAAAGATGCCCAGAACTTGTTCAAAGTATCTTTTTTTTTTTTTTTTCCTAAGATTCTTCTGAAGTGTACAGGGCTGGACCTTTGAAGAGTGTTTTTCAGTACACTTGCCCTGTATACCAAGCATAAATCTGAAATGATAAACCACTCTGTGTTAATAGGATACATTTTAGGTGAGGATATTGGATAATCAGAGCGTCTGCTGGTGTCCCGTGAGGGGCCTAACTGTAGTTTACTTGAATCCTGATAGGCATCTGAACAGCCCACCATTCTCAGGAAATAGGATACTTTTTTATTTAACTTTTTGGAAATGCAACCTTTTCTAGATAAAATAACTTTTGTTTTAAAATAACACCCCCCAGTTATTTTTTTAGAATTTAATCTAATATGGAAGACATTAAAAACATCTTGGAACACTTGCTTTACAATATAAGAATTTTACATGGATCTTATGTTTTGATTTTTTATTCTGTCTATGGCATTATAGGTATGAAGGGAGACATAATGGCAAAAGTATCTAGTAGTAAAGAATCTGACCTTACCTAAAGAAAGGTCTGGCATTTGCCCTGGATTCTGGGAGTTAATTTTTTGCCATACCTGATAGGAGTGTCTTTGTTTCTCCTGGGGGCCTGGCCACATCCCTTAGTCTTAGGATGGGGCTGGCCTGCCAGAAAGTCCAGCCCTGCGATTTAGGGCGGGGCCTTTGGGTCACAGGATATCAGCTGGTCTGGAAACTGATTATCAACCACTAGATAAGCAATCATCAGTGATGCCTACATGAAGGAGACCCAATAAAAACTCTGGGCACTAAGGTTCAGCTGAGCTGCCCAGGGCAGACGTTCTCCATGCATATTGTCACAAGTCATTTCTGAGGGTGAGGCACCCCCTACATTCCACCCTGTGCATCACTCTCTTGGATGATTTTAATGTCTTTTTCCTGTTATAAACGACAGTCTTGAGTATAATAGCTTATTGAGTTCTGTGAGTCCTACTAGTAAATTAGCCACGCTTCAGGGTGGCTTGGGGGCAGTCCTGGAACTTTCACAAGGTACCAGGAGTCTTGGGCTGTCTTGGATGTCTGGAGGATTTTAGCTTCATGGTTTGGCCAACTCTGGGTAGCATTATACATCATATATCATCCAAAAAGATGTATCTTATTATCTTCACACTGACAAAATAATTCTAAGCCAGCAATTATTTCCATGTTGGAAAGCTGGATTTGAAAAAGCAATGAAATCTAATTAAATACATAATTCTATTTTTTTATATCGAGCCAAGGAATCTCCTATTTACGTATGAATTCAAAGGATTCCGGCAAAAATTGCAAGTAAAAAGGGCTTTCAATCTTGACAATTCAAAGTAATTTATATATATAAATATATGAATTTTTAAATGGTGAGTAGTACAAAAAGTTTTTAAAGTGTGTTAATAAAAAATACCAGATATGCTACTGCTATTCTTAGTTTTAGAAAATAATTTAAAATGCTATTTTACGTTATTATATTTGTAGTCAACTAAAATAACTATTTTTTTTAAAAATACAGTGAATATTTTTCTTTTATAGCTGTTTATATAATGAAAAAGAATGGAAAAGTACAGGTGAAAAATGTGATTTAAAAAGTCTACCAATTTGCTTTTATTTTTTTACTTCTTCAGTAGAAATTCAAACACAGACAGATGCCTTCCCCTTTTTGCCCCTGGGATATAAGTATTTAGCATTTCAAAAGTCCACAGAGTTGGTAATTTCATTATTTTTTATTCAGAGGTACTGTATTTATAATGTTAGAACATTAGGTTTATGGTAACTTTTCTATTTCATATGCTTTCTTCATAAACAAAGTACTTGATCTATTTAACTTAATATTGTAAAAATTTCAGAGTCATCATAAAAATTAGACAGCCAAACAGAAGCTTTAAAGAAGTGATTTCTGCTCAGACTAGGGATATTCACTGAAACCAGATCTGACCTTCATGCACCAGTAAAGGACCCTACTTAAATTTTTTCCTAAGATTGCTCCTGCACTATGTCTTTGCTCACACTACTGCTTCTATCTGAGATGGTCTCTCCCTCTGAGTAGCAAAATAGTACGTGTCCTTCAAGGCCAACTACAAAAATAAAGTCAGTTTTCTGAAATACAAAATCAATATATGATCATTATAAAAGTTAAACAATAGAAAATATCTAGGGTGAAATAGAGTACTCTTTTCCCCTCTAATCCAGCAATTTGGTGGAACTACTGTAAAACTAAGCACTGCTCTAGTCATAAAGATTTCCCAAGCAAACACCATCTTCTGTATTTGTAACTCATCAAAATGCTCTTTGTGCCTGATTTTGCATAATAAATATTCATGTTTATTGTTCTGTTACCCTTGTAGTTTCCTTGAGGGCAAGACCTATTCTTTTTTTTTTTTACCTTACTGGCATATGATACATTCCTGAAATACTAAGTAGAATGAGTTTAACATAATAGATTCCCAATAAAAATTTGTTGAACAAATTAATGAATTCTCAAATACATTCACTTAATATTTCAGGCACAATTATACACATGAAAACTTAAATCGTTTCCAAGAAAAGTGATTAACCTACCATCACACCTTGGAAAAGGGTAGTTCCAGTTCCTGTTGATCCCATGCTGACAGGTGAGGACTCGGTGGCCGATTAAAATGTACCCAGGATAACACTCAAAAGATACCGACTGCCCCACACTGTAGTCCGAGTTGATCATATACCCATTCTGAAAAGGCGGCGGGTCTGGGCAGTTCTGTAATCCATAGGCTGGAACAGACAGACAGAGCCCAGCTCAGGAATAGCAAGTGCAATTTGTCTGGAATTAGAGGAGGGATATGATGGCGTGCAGCTTCTTAGAGTGAACTTTTTAGACATGAGTTTTAAACAAGGTCTTTACTAAGATGCCCATTACCATCCTAAGTTAAAACAGTAATTATTAGTAGTAGTAGAATTATAACAATTTGCATTTAATGAACACTTACTGTATGCTTTAGAAGTTACATAGCCCATATCAAAAATAAATTTGACAATGCTTACCTTGGAAAAAAAATGTATGTGGGGAATTTAATGAAAAAAAGAAATATAGATGATAATAAAAAATGCCTTTGTAAAGAACATCAGGTGAACATGGACCTAAACGGTTTTCTTCTAATTTAAAAGAAAACTATCCTAGCACTCCTTTCTAAGTGTTTCTAATTAGGAAACAGGTTGCTGTTTTGTTGAGTTCAGTTAATGTTCAGTGCAAATAAAATAAAGAAATCCATTTCGTTTTCTTAACTTTCTCCTTAAAAAGAAGTGTAGAATCATTACGCTAGCCATTACGATCTATCAGTACAATCTCTTTATAATACATTGTTTATTGTGGTTTATCACTATATCACTAAGTCTTTTGTGTTCCCTAAAATAAACTCTAGGTAGGTTGGTGGATAATAAATGTTTGCAGACTGTGTAATTCAGAAATGTACACATAAATCAGTGAGAGTTAACAAATGCATAATTAGGTGTAATCTCCTGATATTGAAAGCAGCTCTTCTGCCCCTTTCCTGTTTGCTCATTTCTGTTCCCCTCTAACCTGATTACAGGAATGAGATCACTAGGCAACTGAACATAACTCCTGACTTACGCTCTCATGCATGCACACCATGCCTTGCCTAACCTGTTGATTCTTTTCCTAGATTAAAACAGGTAAGAATGAGGAATTAAGCAGTTAAAGAATGACTAACTCTCCACCCCCCAAGAGCCCCCTTAGCAATCCTGCAGGCAGGTCATGCAGACGAGAAAACATCTGAAGAGAGAGTCAGCCGGTCTGCACGTAATGGACAGTGATGCAGAACCCAACCTCCTGCCTGATGACTCACTGAGATTCTCCCCCCGCCCTTTTCCCTTTAAAAACTGTTATGACGGAGTAGAATCTTGGGAGTTGGTCTTGGGACACGAGTCCACCTTCTCCCCAGATTGCCGGCTTCTCTGATTAAAGCACCTTTCCTTTCTACTGACACTTGCTTCTTGATTATTGGCCTTTGAGTGGCGAGCAGCCAAACCTGAGTTTGGTAACAATATCGAATCTTAAAGCTAAATCAGCCGCCTTGTCAACAGCTTCTTACCTGCTCTGGTAGGAGGGTCATGCATACTTCAGAGAAGTGGAATCTCACCAGGTCATCATCTAGTGTTTATTTATTTTATTTATTTATTTTTAATTTAATTTTTTTTTTTTATACAGCCGGTGCTCATTAGGCATCAATTTCATACACATCAGCGTATACATGTCAATCCCAATCGCCCAATTCATCACACCACCCCCACCCCCCCGCTTTCCCCCCTTGGTGTCCATACGTTTGTCCTCTACATCTGTGTCTCAATTTCTGCCCTGCAAACTGGTTCATCTGTACCAGTTCATCTGTACCATTTTTCTAGGTTCCATATATACGCGTTAATATAAGGTATTTGTTTTTCTCTTTCTGACTTACTTCACTCTGTATGACAGTCTCTAGATCCATCCACGTCTCAACAAATGACCCAATTTCATTCCTTTTTATGGCTGGGTAATATTCCATTGTATATACATACCACATCTTCTTTATCCATTCGTCTGTCGATGGGCATTTAGGTTGCTTCCATGACCTGGCTATCGTAAATAGTGCTGCAATGAACATTGGGGTGCATGTGTCTTTTTGAATTATGGTTTTCTCTGGATATATGCCCAGTAGTGGGATTGCTGGATCATATGGTAATTCTATTTTTAGTTTTTTAAGGATGATCTAGTGTTTAGACTCTGCTCTTATACATAAAGGGGCTGGGAGCTCACTACTGACACAGTAATAAAGCCACTCTATGAAGAACCAACACAGGAGGAACTGCAGTTCAGCTTCTCCCTGTGATGCATTCCTGCTGCAAACAGACCCGTGCACGATCCCAGCACCAGCACGATCCCAGCACCATTTTCAGTTGACTGTTCTCACAGTCAACTGAAAATGGAATAATAATGTAAAGGATGCAACTGACTGCCATGGAGGTCCTTCACGTGGCGAATAAAGTAAAATAAACATTTTCATTGTATATATAATTAGTTTAACCAGGTGATTACCATTGGTGATTTTAAATAAATCCTGAAAATTATATGGTCTATGATTTGTGCCAGACATTTCCCAGAGTTTTAGACTTAATGTTTCTGTACTTAGAACCTGGAATAAAGAGGGGGTGAAAGAGGATGCTGGTAATAAGATGAAAGGGACAACATCGTAGCCTGTGTGATAGCTGAGGGACATGTGAACGTGTGTGCAATGGAGCACTATTTAAGCAGATTGTTAAGACTGGAACACATGGAGTACGTGGCTTGGAAACTCTCAGGTTAGACTTCACGGGCAGGTAAGGGTTAGACTATGAACGGGCCTCTTTTCATGGTACAAGGATTGGATAGTTCCATAAAGATACTCCGGGGGCCACATGGAAAGATACCAACCAGGTCGTATTACAAGTGCACTTGCAATGTGAGAGATCAGCGTAGCTGCTGTTTGGCGTTTGGGGTTTCTCTTAATTAACATTTGCCAAATGTTAAACTTTGCTATAGAGGATTACTATTAATAGCTTTTTCTTAATGAATAAACTACTGAAATGGTATTTTTTCTTTAAAGTAACAATATGCAATGCCAATGTGTCAACTGGGTAAATCATTTATGGCAATGTGATTTGCCATAAAATTTTGGGAAAGCAATTTGAACAGAGCCATAAAGAATCAGTTTTTTAAACATTTAACCTAGTAATACCATTTACAGAAATCTCTACTATGAAAATAATTTCAAAGAAAAAGCCAAATCTTTAAATATGTTCATTGCATCATTACTTACACTATAGTAATCTAAATGTCTAAACAAATAAATTATGATATTTTGACTCATAAATACTGAAGAGGTAAGATGTTGTAATGTCATATCTTCCAATAGCCACAGAAATACACACATATACATATAGATATATGCAGTCGTATATGTATATATATATTTATTCATTTATATTTTCAATAAAGATACTGCACAGCTCACAGCAAGATACTACGGTTAAACCCTGACTATAGTTAGCAGGTTAAAAATTCCTTAATTTCAGTATCTTATATTTGCAATTGTATACGTCTCTGGACAAGAGTCAGATAAGCAGTTGAAGAGTGATTGGGAGCAAGAAAGCAGAAAGCAGAGGATGCAGCGGTGGCCAAGGTCTGGGAGCATCTTGACATAGTTCCTGGCACTGGCTCCTCCAGGGTCCAGAACCAAGTAGAACCTGGAGGTAGAAGAGCCCTCAGGGTGGGAGTGGGGAGCCTCTCTCTAAGGGAGGCCCTGGACCCTCCATACTAACTCATAGCCACACACGCATGCACACCCACGCACGCACACACGCACACGCACCCCCCCCACACACACACCTCTCTCCTCCTTCCCCATAATGTGCCTCTCTCCCTGGCCCACTTGGCAATCACACAGCAAGGCTGCCTGCCTCTCCCAAGGACCACCCACTCGGAAGGCCATGAAGCAGCCTTTTCCTGAAAGCCAGGCCTGGCAAATATCCACAGTGCATGGTTTCCCTCCTCGCAATATTGCTGTTTGAGTTAAAGTCACCTTATAGACCTGTGCTCAGAAAAAGAACAGAGACTCCCATGCTGCATTTCAACTATTAGCCAGTTTCCTCCTTTATTATACTCTTTTCAACTGAAATCAGCCACTTGTTCTCATTCTTGTTTTGCTTGAAATACAGTAAGTTCTGTTGGAGAAATGAGGCCTCTAATACATCAAACATAGCTGCTAATGATAAAACTTAAAAAGTAAATATCAAAAACGGATTGCCAGTTTCCATGGGACGAAAATCAAATTAAACCATGTTCAACATCACCCTGCCCTCCCTGAAAGATTCTGTTCATGCTCTAGCGGTGCCCTTAGGGTATCAATACAAGAACCAATTATCACAGTACATTATAAAGGAGGTAACGGTAACAGAGATTCCTGATGAACAGTCACGTGAAACAGCATTTAGGACAGACCCACACACACATGCTCCACACGTTCATCACACACACTAATAATATGTCACACAATGCATTTCCCTACATGTGTTATGTGGTTTGTGGCATAATTTAAGACCGGCATTCAAGGTCTCTTTAGGGATTTATAAAGCCAGCCTATTTCTACCCGTCATCTAAACTCTGTGAAAGGGACTGAGATAGAAATTTCAGGGTTGCCTTTCTAGGTCCAACAGCTCTATGTTACCCTTGATTAAAAGAAAAAATGTTTTTTCTTTCTTTTTTTAATGGCACTAATGCAGCTGTCCTGTATAGGAATTAAAGGGTAAAAGAGAGAGAGAGAATGCCAGCCCAGGTAGGCAGGACTATAGTTTTTATTACCTATTCATTTATTGAGTAAGATAAAAATCATGTATTGAGTGTCTACTAGGTTATAAATACTAGTTACAAATGGAAACTAGACAGAAATGGGTCCTGCTCTCATGAAACTTACATTCTATTTAGGGAAACAGACACAAATAAATCAATATGTTGGTAATTATGTAAAACAACTGTACAATTGTAAGTTGTGTAAACTATTATTAAAAAAATAAACAAGGACTAAAATAAAGGGGAAAAAAGCCCAGGATGAAAGTAAGTGAGGGTGATCAAAAACTGCTTCCTTGAACAATTAACGCTGAAATTGAGATCTGAGTGGGGAGAAGATGCAAGTCAGGCAATGCCCAAGAAAGGGAGACTCTTCAGCAGAGGGAACAGGAAGGGCCCAAGGACAGAAGGAAGTCAGTTCTCTGAGATAAGGTGGGGAGCTCCAGGAGAGGAGCTCCGGAGGCCGTCCTCCCAGAGCCCCTGCCCCTGTTCATGGTCTACAGCTTTTACAAGGGGAGAACCTAGCAGTGAAATGTGCCAAGCCACAGGAGAGGCATTAGGACATGTTTGCAAATGGACAGCGACATGTTTTTAAAAGCCAGGACCCATTCTTTATCACATAAATCATACCTGCCAGGCACAAGACATAATACAAAACCCACAGCTCATTTCAGAGTTTTCTTAAGAATTTACAATCCCAATTAAACTTGTTTTCAATTGTGAATTATATACTAAGTATAAATATCAGTGACACTATTTTTAGGTCTTTGTTCTAAATCTCTTATTTAATGGAGTCCTTCACTATTTAAATATCAATATCAATATTCCCAAATTTTCAACTAAGTCATAAGTCACATTCTCTTTTTATAAAAAATGTCTTCCCAAAGTTTGACTCATGGTCACTTACACAGTGATACATGCATTGATCTACAGGCCTATTAGGTGTCTGAATTAAAGTAACTAAAAAGAAGTAATAAAAATAATTCTTTAGTATGCAAAAAATAGATGAGTTTTGGAAGGATTCCCATTGTGTGCTGCTTAGCACAGGTGCAGTAGATTTTTTATTACCTGCATTGTCGATGTCCATGTACCTCTGAATATCTGTGATGTGTCCATATACCTGGTTTCAGAGGTGGGAGTTTAATTAATGTGACCTCTGGGCTTGAGAGTGAAGAATCGCTCAACCAAGTGTCAGACCCTCATCTAAGCACAGTTTTGTTGTTCTGTACTCATCACTCATGGTCATTAATTCCCATACACTTGCTTTAATAATATAACACATTTTAATTTGAGAAAAAAAAAACAACAACTAAGAGAGAAAAAGAAAAGACCACTTCACTGGAATTTGATAAGGAAGCCACTTCTAGCATAAAGAAGTAAAAATAATCATTTTCAAACAAATTCTGTTTCAACTGAAGGACATAGAGTCCTTCATATATTTCATATATTTTCATATATTTCCATGTTTGACAACTCCTAAAGACTTTTTGAGGTGTTATCCAGTTGTTCTACAAGATCTGTTGTCAGATCTATCACTGAAAAGTTGAATTAGAAAGAGAATCATCAACCAACAGAGAAATAGGTTTTGAAGCACGTACAAGAGCCTGGAGGTCGTTTTGTAAAATAGTAGAGGCCCTGGGATGTGCTGGAAGGGAGCCCAGGGACTTGAGCTGGACCTGGGTCTCTCATCTAATGGATCTGGGATGCTGACCAAACCACTTCCACTCCAGAGGCTCATTTCTTCATTTATGAAAGGAGAATGAAGATACCTATCTTATTCACAAGAATTAACAGAGATAATAAACGCAATGACGTGGTTTGTATATACCAGTTCAGCAAGGTTAAGTCTTGACTGTAAGAAATGTCTGGTTTCTATGATGAAATTCCCTCACTCCAGGCAGAGCTCTTGAGCCACTTATCAGATGGGGGCAGACCAGCGGGGAGAAACAACTTCTAATACGGGGATTGTGTGAAATACTTTAAGAAAACAGCCTCCTTACAGGGAGGAGAGACTGCAGTCTGCATCAACATCTACGCTGAATATGACCTCCAAGCCCTTTTCAAGTCCTTGGCTTCCTCTCAATGAAAAGATTAATCTGGTCATAGAAGTGGCTAAGGCTCGTATTGTAGTCAACGGAATTTCTCAAAGGCACACATACACAAGCTCACCAGTTTCCCAAAGTGGCTGTTATCATGGCTAGGATAACACATCACCTCCCTTTGTAACGACTGTCCACCTAAATGTTCTGTGTTCCTTATGTGAACACCTTGATCCCAGAACCTACTGATGACATCCACCTACATTAAGGCTGCAGCCAAACCCATGCCTTTCCCACTGCCCAAAGGCTCCCCTGCAGGACGGTTCACCAAATTGCTTGTTCACAGTTGCAACTACAATTGTGTCTTGTGCTTTGACCAACCAAGGATTAAGTGCCCAGGAATCCTTTTACATAATAGCCTTTACCTGGTGGAGAAACTTTTATTTCGACGCAAAGGAATTGTTGGACTCACTAAGACTACAGACTCACACATCAGACTCAGAATCCCTTCACTGCATCAGGAGCTTGGGGAGGACTGATGAAGAAGCACACGGCACATCTCAACTGGGATGTGGACACCTGAAGGCGCCGTCACCCAGGAGACACATCCACTGACATACCCGTCCAGGTGTGCCTTTGGTTCAGAGGAATAGCTCTCTTAAGGCAGAAAGTGGTTGAGATTGTTACTTTTACTTTCAGCAAACCCATAAAAGGAAAAGCAAATCCACGCGACCTGCAGGGAGGAAACTGGACAGCTTTTAAGATTTGGACCCTAGTCTCCAAGAGTCTAGTCCATGAACCACATTGTAGGCACTTTTCCATCCTGAAAAAGGACACCCTGGAGGGGATGAGAATTGATACAACTATGTATTACCCACTGTTTTAAGCATTTTTATGTGAAATAGGCTTCTTTATAAAGAGCCTCATGTTGAGCGCCTGATTCACTCATGCAGATGGTGGAAAAGGACAGAGGAAGCTCCCCGCCTTTATTCCTCAATGACTCAGAATATCACGTTAGAAGGAAAAAGAGCGACAGTCTTAGAGGCGTGTCAATTTCATGTATAAATTATGGTCGTATCTGTAAGGAACAGTGAGTGTGCTTACACATTCAGTTAGAATGAATTCTTCAGTTGCTCATTGCACATAAAGGCAGTTTAATTGCTTTTCCTCCTAAAGGGGAAAAAATTGGTATCCACAAACTATAGCCTATTTTCTCATAGATTCAATTCACTAAAAATGCAATGGTTTTGTGACTGTATGCATGAATAAGCAGCCTTAACATATCCTACTATGTTGGCTTTTTTTTTTTTAAGGTGCATAGCACATATAGCAAAAGGAAAAAGACGTTTTTACCACCTATGGTTGAAGCACTTAAAATTATCTTTACGTTTTTGGCATTCAACAATTACGCTTTATAGTGTAAGAAAGATAAAGAAAGTAAGAGAGAGAAAGAAAGATAAGGGAGGGAGGAGGAGAGGAGGAAGGAAGGAAAGAAGGAAGGAAGGAAGGAAGGAGGGAAGGAAGAGAGGAAATAGGGAAAGAGGGAAAGAAGGAAGATAAATATTCAGCTTCGCCAAATGTCAAGTCACAAAAAACAAAAGGAAAAGAAAATCACTAAAAATCTTAATATGGCAACATTTCACAAATATGAAAAAAAAATCTCAGTACCAGTTAGCCCATACCTTATACTACAAGAATAAGATAACACACAGAATTTTCTCTTTCTTAGGAGAATCCTTTGTTTGGATCTGGGAAAATAACGATTATTCACATATATCAATCTCAAACGATATTTGCATCAAGTGTTTAAATTATAGGTGCTTGATGTGACAGCCTATGGAATCACGTAGTCATCTTTCTGATATCTATTACATTTTCTGACTGATATCTAATTAGTTGATAAATATCTTCGTCCTATCTCCCATCTTCCAGTTTTTGACTTAGAATTAGGGTACACGAACTCAATTTAATTTCACACAGTTCACCTTTCATTTCTCAAGTTCCGTGTAAGTCATTTAACTTCAAGACAGCTACATCTACTAGTAGCATTTTTGACCTTTATACGGTCATAAATAAATGAGAAGGCTTAGGAATAAGGGGTACAACACAGACATCATTGAGAATGACAAGAACTATCTGCATGATTTATGCATCTTCTTATGTGTTATTAATCATAAACTTAACTTATAAATCTCAGGTGGAACCTAGGAATTTTGATGTGACACACACACATCAGAGTTGTGCCACTTTGCCAACTTATAAATTTTATAAAATGACAAACTATCTAATTAAGTTTCATCCCTGTCAGGTAAGATACTCTGCAAGAAATCAGAATGCCTCATATTCGTGTTCTCCTTCTTTTTTACTTAATTTATTTTTATATCTCTCAATTATAGCAAATTAACTGCCCACATAAAAATATATAGGGATTTTTCTTTTAAAAATGTGGATACTTAAATGTAGAGTCAGGTGTCAAGTAAATAAAACGTTTGCTCAACCAACCAGACGTCTGGCCTAGATGCGGACCCAACAAATTTGAATGCCCGCCGGCCAGGCAGACAGTGTGGGATCACAGCTTGCAGGCAATACAGGACATTTCTGAAGTCAGTGCCTCTACACCCTGGAAGGGCCATCACTCTGACATTTCAGGGGACGGCTCCCGCCTGTCAATGTGGCCAAAAGTCATCCCTGACATTGCAACAGGAAAAGGGAAAGTAGATCTATGGGTCTTTCACCAATTATGTGAAATCTAATTCTAAATATTGACAATTTTAAAAATATTAATATTTTGCTAACCAATCACAGCAGCTTTATGATCTCTAGTCTAAATGATTCCTACACAGACTTTCTGTGGTATTGTTGTGCCCTTCCTTCCTTCCTTTTTTTTTTTTAACATTCTTTTTGGAGTGAACTAATTGGTAGCTTTTGGAGCTATGTAGACATGGCCTTAGTAACCCTACCTGGAAAATATCGAGAAAGAAAACAAAAAACACTTTTTTGAACTGTGGCAGTTTAAAGCTACGTAAGATAAAATCTAGTTTCAAAACTACACGGCAAACAGTACTAGCATGGGAATCTGTATTTGACTTTTGCAATGTCAATAAAGAAAGAAAAGTTAAAATTTTCAATATATTATTAAGAATATTCAAATTGGGGGAGACTTCTCAAAAGTTCTTGGGGTCAACTGAGATATACCACTTAATTGGAAGCTTACTGTAGGAGAAATAATTATGCTATACTTTTCTTATTGACTCAAATAGTAAGGTCGTGTCAAACAGTGAAGACTACCATGTAATAACCAAGTTTAAAATGATGATCACGAATGAAATGCTCATATTTTAACAGAATACACTTCAATAGGAATAGGGAAGGGGGAGAGACCAGATGTACAGAAATATGAAAGAGCAGCATGGGGTTCACAATAATACCATTCAAATTCTGAGTTGATCTAAGAGCCAGATGAAGGTGACACAATGAAAGAAAGCTGTGTTGAAGCTGAGACCTGCATCTCTCCTGGACCCTTCTCGTTGGGTTTGTTGCTTTCTCTCCTCTCCTCCCTCCCCCTCCAACAATCCATTCTCTGCATTGCAGGGACTTATCTTTTGCTAACGTACTTCAATGACTGCACCTGGAAACAACTCTGAATGTGTTACCACCCAACTCCCAAACAGTCTCCATCCTGCAAACCTCTCAGACTCTGTTCCTCTCAGCACTCCAGCTCTGTCCTCTCTGTTCTTTGAACATGGGAGCTCCTCTCTCCACCCGGACACACGTCCCTGCTCTTTACAGCCCCCGGCTCCTTCCCGTTCTTGTTCTTCAAGTCTCAGCCTCAGGGAGAGGCTCCGCCACCCACCACATCACCCTCATTATTTCCTCTGCAGTAGGTACCAAGCACACTGCCTCAGCCTGGGCACGTGGTCCCCATCCATGCCTGAAACTTTAAAATTGTCTCTTAAACGTGTTTTTTTACCTCCAGTCTCCCTCTTTTTGCCAAACCCATTTCTTGCCTGCTTAACAGTCCACAATGTATGTGGAGACTAAACTTTTAAAAAATGAACATATGACTAATGCAATTTTCACTGCAATATACTGAGTGTTTGTGTCCCCAGATTTGTATGTTGAATCCTAGCTCCCAATGTGATGGTTTTGGAAGTGGCTCCTTTGGGAGGTGATAGGTCATGAGGGTGGAGCCCCATAAATGGGGTTAGTGCCCTTATAACGCAGGCCCCACAGAGCTCCCTCACCCTTTCTGCCAAGTGATGACAGAGTGAGAAGATGCTGTCTAGGAACCAGGAAGCATGTCTTTGCCAGCATCTTGATCTTGGATTCACAGCCTCCAGAACTGTGAGCAACACATATATGCTGTTTAAAAGCCACTCAGGCTATGGTATTCTGTTAAAGCAGCCTGAATGGACTAAGACAGCCATTTTTAAACCTTCAACAGTTTATTACCCACCAGCTTTCCTAAGAGTTTTAATATGAACTCCTTTAGCATTCTGGTGAAGTCCACTAACCTCAAACTAATATTTTAAATGCATAAACAAATACATCAGATTACAAAGGAAAAATTTACTCATGAAAGTGTGATGAAAGCCAGACTTGTGGTATAACTAGATGTACTGTTATTTCACTAAATGGCAGGTGGCAAGTCTAATAACTAAAGTCACTTCACAATATTGTATAGTAATATTTTGAGATATCTGCAATGATTGTAATAAAACATGGAATTATCTGTGATTTGGTGACAAAGCACAGGTTATGCTAATACTACATTCGCATCATTAGAGGTTAAGAGGAAAATATTAAAACTGTATTTTTACATTTATATAGAGATATTATGTATATTAATATTATATATAAATTATAATATCTATATCTCATGGGGTAGATATTTACCATTCAAGTCATGGATTCCTTGAATTCTAGAACCATGGGCCTAGAGAATAAAATTCAACTTCTCAACGTGGGATGCAAATTATTTCACAATTGAATGTCCTCACCACATGGGCTCATTTACAAACTCGTCCTTCGCCTCTGACCTGGCCAGGTTTCATCCAGACTCTGCTGCTGATCTCCCTTTTCTTAGAGTGTTTATTTTAGAAAACTTGTCACTGTATATTTTCCCTCTGTCCCTTGGAGATGTATGTTAATCTTCGTAAAAGCCTCTTGTCAGTTTTACAGCCCAGGTGTGTTTTTCTCAAGGACCTGGGGACCGTCCCTCTGAAATGTGACATCAGGGGTGATAAGTGCCCCCACTCTGCAGTTGCCCTGGAGGACAGGAGCTGAGCTTCAGTGGCTCCAAGCCCTGTAACTACATCTTGCCTGGGAGCTGACTGAAGGGTTATGGGATTCAGGCAAACCAAGAGGGCCAAGGCCCCACACCCCAGCTCTTAAAAAGTCTCCAGCCCTTAGCCTGTATTCATTTTAAAACCTACATTTGGAATAAACACCTTAAGGAACATTTATATATATAAACAACACCCTTCGGAAGGACAGACCGTAACCCTGCATAAAGTCAGACTCAGGTGCAAAGAAATCCAGTCTTCAATCTCACCATCTCTGCAAACTCCTTGTGCCTCTTCTCAGGAATTCAGGCCCAAACTACCTTTTCCCCTTAAGGTTCTGATGGTGCAGCCGTGTGCCAGGATCTACTCTGGCCAGGCCTGAGTGGTCAAGAGACAGGCACTACAAATTGGTGATATTTGTGATTTCAGACATATGACAGGGACAGTAGAATAATTTAATTTGAGATTTGAGTGTTGTTTCTTATTTTATTTCTTTTGATGGTCACCTAATCATGTGGCAGGTGAATCTGTAAACTTACAAATTGGATTTTAAATCACCACTGGCAACTCTGATGGATGGAAACCAAGAGGGAGAAGCCCAGAGAAGAACACTGCTATGATCCTCACAAAAGCTTCTTTTTTAATTTTAAGAGAGATGAATCTATATCTAGACAGATGAAGGGGAGCAGAATTTGCCACCCCAAAATATGTCTTTGGCAAGAGGATTATCTCGAGCTGGTTATTATTATTTTTTTAAGTTATTTTTTGGCTGCGTTGGGTCTTGGTTGCTGCACGGGCCTTCTCTAGCTGCATTGAGCGGAGGCTACTCTTCGTTGCGGTGCACGTGCTTCTCATTGTGGTGGCTTCTCTTGTTGCGGGGCACGGGCTCTAGGCGCACGGGCTTCAGTAGCTGTGGCATGCGGGCTCAGTAGTTGTGGCTCGCAGGCTCTAGAGTGCAGAGTCAGTAGTTGTGGCACACGGGCTTAGTTGCTCCACGGCATGTGGGATCTTCCCGAACCAGGGATGGAACCCGTGTCCCTGCATTGGCAGGCAGATTCTTAACCACTGTGCCACCAGGGAAGTCTCTGGTTATTTTTAAGAAACTGCAGAAATGGGGGAATCTCTGAAAACAGAGTAGAGGTAACCTGTTTATAAGAGATATTTATGAATACATTTATGAGGGAACACTCCCTTTGTAAGGGTGTCCTTTCTCTGTTCCAGGAAGAGAAAGATGGCTAAACCTCTAGCAACTTATCAATGGAGAAGAAAAAAGGCCTCAGTCTGCACAGCAACTGTAAGCCTGTCTCCTTTGCTTTGCTGCTCACCTCCCCTGACTGCCCCCAGCTTCTGGCTCTTCAGCTGGGGTGGTGTTTAAGGTGGTGGCTTCGGCCATGCTGGGGAGTTAATCAGGTTCCCTGGGAATCTCCCCTGTATGCAGCAGGCATACATGTTATTAACTTCTGATTTTCCACTGTTAATCTGCCTTTTTTTACAGGGGGTCTCAGCCAAGAACCTAGAAAAGCAGGGTCCCCTACACAAACATTTGTAGGAGAGGTAAAAATCTCAGTTCAGCATATGAATTTTCCTCAGTCCTTAAGAAGGCATGACTTTGCATCTTCTCTGCCACCACCAGTCGGAGTGCACTTTTCGTTCTTTGCTCTCAGTGTTCTCTTTGGGTTCTTTCGCATATGAATTTTCCCCAGTCCTTAAGAAGGCACGACTTTGCATCTTCTCTGCCACCACCAGTCGGAGTGCACTTTTCGTTCTGGGCTCCCAGTGTTCTCTTTGGGTTCTTTCGCATATGAATTTTCCCCAGTCCTTAAGAAGGCACGACTTTGCATCTTCTCTGCCACCACCAGTCGGAGTGCACTTTTCGTTCTGGGCTCCCAGTGTTCTCTTTGGGTTCTTTCGCATATGAATTTTCCCCAGTCCTTAAGAAGGCACGACTTTGCATCTTCTCTGCCACCACCAGTCGGAGCTCACTTTTCGCTCTGGGCTCCCAGTGTTCTCTTTGGGTTCTTTCGCAGATTTCATATGTTCCTTTCTGACTCTGGATAGAGAGTCAAGTGGAGTCACGTGCACAGGAGCAGTTTAGTTATCAGTAAACCTGTGTTAGCGTCAAGGCCCGGGTCGGAGCTCATGGATGGGATTCCTTTAACTAGTAAGGCTTCAGAATCCGAGCCCTCAGATGCTGCTCGGTTCTCTTCCCAATGACAATGTGAAAGTTCACCTGAGCTCAGGAATGCTAGAGAAAAGTTGAGGTGAGGAAACCCACCCCCTTCCCTAAGTCCTCTGTGTTTCAGGAAATGACTTAGTGCAAAGGACCACCTCCCCCCGGACTGAGACAAGAGTCAAGGTGCCCTTTGGTTACCTGTGACCGGACCTGACAAAATCCTCCAAATTCCCATGCTTTCCCTTTCAAAGGTTAGCTGAACTGTTTGGTCCTCAGCAGTCAACTGGAACAAAACTCTTATAAACCAAACTTCAGTAACGCGTTTCTTCCCCCTAAACGTTGGCCCACCCTCAGGCTGGGCCACAGACAGGTTGGCCTCAGGGAAAGACCTGCTTTCACCCACATCCCCTCATGGCCCTCCTGGTCACCGCAGACCCTACCCCCAGCTTCTTCTAGCTTTGTTTACTGCTCTCCATGAAGGAAAAGCCTTTTCCTAACCCTCGAGATGCTTGCTGATCTTATGGCTGTAGCCTTGTTTTCTCTACGGCAATAGACCTCTTCCCCTCTTGCAATAAATAATCTTCCCCAATAAAAGTCTCTTCTTACTAAATCTGAATTTGTTTTGCATTTGACACCAGTTATAGGAGCCTTTGGTGCTTCAGCCTCAGGTGGGAGAGAAGCCTCTCTGAGCAGCAGTGGAGAATCAGTCGTTTTAAGTTGGGACAGGGAGGGGAGGGCGGGCGGGAGGGGGCAGTTCACACACAGAGGTACCAGGAAGGACCGGATCCCAGAGGAGAATGCACCCACCGGCTGGGGCTTTCTGGCTGAAATGGGGTGGGGCTGGAGGCTGGAGGAGGGATGCAGTGGGAGCACAGGCAGAAGGAAGGGTCCGTGAGGGTCTGCAGAATGAGAGGCAATGGCAGCTGCCACAGGCTCAGTGCCCAGATGCTGAGACAGAGACCGATGGATGGACCCGTGGTCCCTCACTTGTGGGGGAGACGAGACGGCTGTTGACTCCATCAGGCCTGCTGAGTCCTTGTGTAGGTACTAGAAAGAGCTACATCCGTGTTTGCTCAATAAACCTTGGGGTATTTTGAGAACAAGCAGATGCAGGGGAAAACTCTGAAAACAGGGCACAGGGTCCCCTTTTGTAGAGGAAATTTACCTTTACGAAGAAAATGTACATTTGCAGGGCTTTCTCTCCTCTTTAAATCAGCACAACAAGCCTGACTCAGCAACCCTGGTGAACCACACATTTCCTGCTTTTCTCCCCATTGCCACCTCCCCTTCCTAGAAGCCCTGAACGCTTCTCCTTTGTTTTAGCCTCAGATGGTACCTAAACCCGAGTCCTAACCACTCCTTTGAGTGACTCACGTCTGGGTTCTCCCAGGTGTCTGTGTGTCCGAGTGACGGGCATGTTAATGAACTTGCGCTTGTTCTCCTCTTGCTAGTCTGTCTCTGGCCGGTCCCATCACCCCCACTGGAGAATCTCAGACGACACAAAGAACTGCCGACTCGGCCGATCGTGTCACTAGGAGGGTGTTATAGGCAGATGCCTGCGGGTGGGCAGGAGAAGCGAGGAAGAGGGGGAGACGCTGGAAGAGCTGGGGTAGACCCTTCCTCCCAGAGGTTTCTTACAAAGTGGGAGCTGAAGGAAGATGCAGGTCATTAAAATTAAATATAAACAGGGGTGTGTGTGAGGGAGCGAGGAATTTGAGTATATTTGAAACACTAATGAGAAAGATCTGGTAGAGAAGTAGCAGCTGCAAATGCAATAAAGGGAAGAAGATTCCTGTCTTGACAGCCCTGACAGCGTAGAAAGAAACATTCTAGAGCCTAGAGCCCGGGAGGGGCTGCCTGGAAGCAGGGGGAGCATTCTCTTGTCTCCAAAAGGAGGACGAGCAGGGTTGCAGGCAGACCTCCGCGCTGGCCTGGGGGAAGCTGTCTCCCTTCCGCTGTTCTCTGTGTGTGTGAGCCTTTCCAGGAGGAAGTGATACCCTTGGCTGAGATGAAGGGGGATCGAGGTGAGACAGAATGAAAGACACAGACGGACCTAGAGAAATCCTGGCAAGGTCTCCTGCTGCATTCCTCAACCTCTACCACCCTCTCTTTTCTCTCCTACCTGGATTCCTATTTTAAGAGACCCAAATTCTGGAAACGTAAATTTATATTTTAAGTAACAACTGAAGTAACAAGGTCTAAGAGTTCAACACAAAATGCCATCCTCTTTCAGTAATAAAATATTAAATCTCTATTTTTCCAGGGTAGCCTATGAAATTAAAGAAATCAAGTGATTTTGCTGTGTTAAAAAAAGACTCCACTTTTGACATTTTCAACTTCATTTGAATTAACAACATTCAAGAAAAGGCCAGCTAAATTACTGTGTTGGAAATGAAAATTTTGAACTTTTTCACATGTCAAAAGTGCTTTGGTAATGGTAGGTTCAAACTTTTGTTAGAGACCCCTATTTTGATGGTTTAAAAACACGTAAGGTTCATTCTCATTTTTTTTTCTGGCATAATTTAAACATGACTTGAATAGTACATAGAACCATTACTTTGAGCTGAGACAAGGCTTAAGGGCACGAGAGACACGGTCAGACCCACTTCCACTGTGAACGGACTCCCTGCACCATAGTCCTGATGGGAAATACCGACACGTGGCCAAGAGGACATGGTGACAGGTGAGAAGGCTACCTGGTGATGGGGCCAAGGGGCTTGAAGGTGGTGATGGTGGCTGTTGCGGGTAGAGACAAGGGACTTCAGGTGAAGCAGTTGACAGTGCATGGCTGACCCTGCTCCTTGTGTCTGCGTCCTGACTTGTGTGTACAACAGCCAAGACTCCACTCCACTCCCAGTCAGAAAACTGTGCCCAACTAGAAAGGACTCCAGCCGTACAAGCCTTTAACCGGCTAGGGAGGTTTACCCTTACAATTTACCTGTAAGAAGCATCCCTAGATGTGTTTTGACTCCTTACCTTGGTAAGTGAGTTTAAATCCCTGCCGGTTCTGCGAGTGGTCGCTGTAAAAGTGGATGAGCGTTTCATGAGTTGTGCTCAGCAAGGGCGCAGGCAGGTCGGGGCCACTGAACTGCCCCATCATCGGGCTGGTGTGGAAAGGTCCGTTTTGAATTTCAAGGTAGTCATGATTAGCTTCGGTAGAAAAATTCAGAAATTGAATATGTGCACCTATGAAAAAATATGCAAAATCGGTGGAAGTTAATATCAAATTTTATGATAATGTTTACCAATAGGGATTAAAATTGTATCAGTTTCCCCAAACAGCATCTCTCCAGGAGGCTGAGTGGAGCACACACTTTGTGAATTACAATGATCCTTGGTTCAGTTTCACCTCAGCAACCTACTAGCTGTGTGACCTTTGTCCATGTAGTAAATACCCCAAGTCAACTTATTTGTGAAATACGGGTGTTACCAGCATTGCATCACAGAGACAAGCAGGTATAATTCTTAGAATGGTGACTTACATCCATACATATGGCAGTGATTTTGTCCAGCTGCTATTATAATCATTACAACCAGAAACACAAGGTTGTAATCGTACGTCAAATCATCCTTAATTTGTGGCTTTATCAAGGAAGAAGCCAATACAGATCTAACAAAATCCAACAATCTTTAAAGTGGCTTTTAAATGGAAGGGCATACCACTGCACAAGAAACTTCTTAGTTTGGTAAGCGATTGTTTCAATTGTGTAGTGCCTGCAAAACAAATTACTGGTGTTTGCAAGAAACCCACTCAGATCAACCCCACTCTAGCTCTCACAATTCAATCTAACAGCCTGGCACAGGGCAAGATACCAAGATGGTCTGAAGGACCCATACTGCTAGCATCATACTCATCTGTGTCTCAGACAAACTGCAGTGATAACTTAGAAGAAAATCAAAATCAAAATAATTTAGAGTTATTTGCATTGTGGTATTGTTGAAAATTTAATTGACTACTGTGTCTGAAATATTTTAATTCACTTTCAAGTTTATTTAGAACGCCAAAGACATTAGCTTTTGCACAAATCCAGGCAATTAAGTTAGATTTGTAAAACCTAAACTGAGAATACCAGCAGCTATTGTAGATCATTCTCTCAACATATGAGGAAAGCTTTACTTTGTGTTATTCTTCTCCTGTTCTTGAGAGATAAAAAGAGCTTTATTTTTTTCTTTTTCATCTAATATATTTGACGTTTCCTAGGTTTTAGGAAATTAAATATATTAAAATTATCATATTGAAGATCATGTTAACATGGGTTACCTTACTTAAGTGTAAATACCTAGAGAATTTAAAGTAACATATCTACTTAGTATTGATGGAAAACGCAGGTATCAAAAGCCTGAATTCAGTAAAAAAAAAAAAAAAGAAGAAGAAAAGCTCATGCGAAGAGTAATAGGGAAGAACAACCTAAAGGTACTCAATAAAGTTTAAAATCATCCAAGAAACACAATTTTATCAATTATGAAGAAAACCTTGTGAGGAGGAACAAAAGAGTAAATAATGGCCTTTCTGGCTGGGCAGAGTGTAAGGCCACCTATCACTCTTGGGGTTCAGTTTATCAGGTAATCACTGTTATGACCATCATTTCACAGGTGAGCAAACTAAGGCTCAGAAAGGCTGGGTGTTATGTCCCATGCACCACAGGGAGAGGCAGAGTTGGATGGACACCAACTCCAATTGACAGAGCCCTCATGTTCTCTGGTTTAGCATGAAAATGTGCTAGTCAAAAGCTAATGATATCACCATGTTAAAAATATTACAATTTTTTTGGAGAAAATAATTTTGTATTAAAATTGTTCAACCTAGTTTGATAGAGAAGATTGGAAGAAGTAGAATGTGGAATACTTCACGAAGAGACCGAGAGAGTGAAAAGCAGAAGAAAGACTTACAATGAAACATCTTTAACAAGGCAACCAAACTTTGGAATCCTTTTTGGAAGGAGTAATTCAATTTGTAACATATGGTCCAAACATACGTACTGGCGACACATGAGCAGCCAGAAAAGGAACAGCCCAGCCTGTGGCTGTCCTGCCCATTCTAATACTAGGCACAACAGACGACCAACATGGAACAAACCTATAAATTTAAAACATTTCTGCAAATATTAAAAAGTGTTGAAGAGACATCAGTGAGCTAATTCATTTTCTCCTAAATCCCAGTAAATACGTTTGGTCAAAAGAAATTTGGAAGCAAGAAAAGAAGAAAGAGAGAGAGAAGGATTGATAGAGATAAAGATAGAGAAAAAGAAAGAGAGAGAGAGACAGGGAGAAAGCAAAGAAGGAAGGAAAGCAGGCAGGGCTAGTGGTCCCCAGCCCTTCAATTCTGACCTGTCTCCTGTGACAGTTGAACCACTTCCTGAGTCACGCAACAGTATCTGATCTATTCCCTCACCCACTGCTGAATTAAATACAGTTCTCTTTTGTGGCCTGGTCCACAAGTCTGATAAGAAAAAGAGGGTTTTTTAGCTAATTAATAAACTATACTAATGGATTTCTTTTTTTTTGGTGGCTACATCAAGGCCACAGAACCCCTGTGGTCTACAGAGTTTCATAAACACCCGTCACATTCTTCACCAGGAGGGAGAACACAGAAGCTGACACAATAATAATCAAAAACGAATGTTGAATTACTAACATTTCTATTTACGTCCTAAAAGTACCAGATAGGATGTGAAACTAGGGCAAGATTAGAACACTTAAAAAACGTATCCTGTTTTTAGGTATAAAATCAAATAGCAGGGAAATGGCTTAAAATAGGCTCATTTCAGATAAGCATATGCAGACGTCAGATGTATTCATCCAGAGACTCATTTTGAAATTCACAGAATGACCCAGTCAAGAAAGAAATGAGAGACAGCAAGCAGATCAAGGGGCAAAAAAAAGGAAGGCTGGCCAATATCTCTAAAGCAAAGGAAATGGTGACCGTGGCCTTTTACTGATTCGGAATTAAACTTGAAATGGAATTATGACAATTATAATTTTAGGAAAAAAATTAGCATATTAAGCAGGATAAAGTATCCAGCCACATATCAAACTACCTAATACATATCAGGAAATAGAACCAAGCCCAGCTCTAATCTGGTTTAGAATGGAATTTTTAGCTATCTAATTTTCAGCAAATTGTGTCCAGTTTGACATCATGAAGCCAAAATGAAGGGATTAAAGTAAGCGTTAACTTATTCTTTTCTTATCTCACAGAATACCAAAAATGTGTCATTGCAACAAGAAAACCAGTGTGAATGCCCATCTTGGGTGGAATTTACACCGACTGTCATTACACACTGAAAATTACGTGTCAGTAAAAGGCACCTGAAGAAAAAATTTTGACTTTGGATTTTGACAAAACTTTGAATAGTAACCTGACCATGGCTTCAGAGTTAAACTCTCGTCTCTTAGTTGATAGAACCTGTGAATAGTAAAGTGCTCTATTTTATATCTTCTGTGCATAATAAACATAGAGCAAAGGAGTTAATACTTTTAGAATTCAGTGGATAGTCTAAAGAGTCTTTTACATCCTCCTTAGACTTCTAGATGGTTTAAAGGCATGGCCAATTTGGACCTCATGGTGTGCGGTATAAGTGCAGTGGGTTTTAAATATAAAAGCAGTTATACTCCAATAAAGATGTTAAAAAAAAAGTAATGGTAAAGTAGAAAAACTTGATTTCATTTCTGTTAACTATGCCTTTAGAAATTTTCAAGAAAATAGAGACAGAAGTTCTGTGGTGATTGAGCTCATGCCAAAGCCACACAAAACAGCAACCCAAATTTGTGGAAAGGAAGGAAAACAACATAGAAATCATTGGAGCATTTGGCTTAGAAACTAAAAGCAGTTAACAGTTAGGCAATGCCTTCTCCATACCAGGCGCTTGCATTACCTCCGAACGGCTGTCGGAGAATGATATTTTATTGTATTCGTTTTAAAGATAAGGGACAAAGGTTCAAAAACATGTTGATAACTTGGGCAAATTCATACCATCAGTCACTGACAGAACTAGGATTCCTACTCAGCTAACCTCAGAGCTCAAAGACATGAGGAGCCACCATGTACACTGCCCACGCCTTAGACAAAGTCCCTTGACTGCAGGCCCTCACAGAGGCTGGATGCAGGAAATAGCTGCTGCGGGGGATGAGTAATTAGCAAGGGGAGACCAAGGTGGCTTTCACATGATGCCAGAGCAACCAATCATTCTGTCTATTTAATTAAGCTATTGACTGGTCCATGCATGTGGGACGGAAGAAGGATTAATCAGAAGAATTATTTGACGGCGCTGGTAGCTGCTTAACGAATGGGTCGGATATCTATGAGGTGGTCCCACGCATATTCAGTTGTATGGAAAGATCCAAACACAGCAATAAAATCCTCCACGAGTGAAAGGCATCTAACCTATTTTTTTTCAAGAAAAGGCACTGATGTCTCATATTCTGGATAGGTGTGTTTTTCAGGGTGGCTGGGGGAATTACAGTCACCGGTACAGTAATTACTAGTACAATAATCCTTAACACCCTGAGCAACCCAAACCAAACTGACAATCCAGAAAACGGGAATGTACATGCCTCTTCCCTAAATTTAAATGTATAATTTCATGTTTAGAAGTATATTTATAGATTATAAAATTTATCACAGACAAACCTGGTGTGGTACTTAAATTTAATCTGTAGCAAGTTATTCCGAAGCATAACTACATCTATTCTAAAACGCTAGGGACAGTCATACTATTTTGCATGTAGTTAGGATTTAAGACATAAGGTTTCTTTTTGCTTATTCTTCAAGATGCTTTTTAAAGTCCAATACTACGCAATATCACAGATTTTAAAGACAAATAATTTTAATTGTAATATTTCATAAATATTTAAAAAATTTTGACCTTTCTTCAAATAAATTTTTTTTAGGTTCATAGATCATGATCATGAGGTCAGACAATCTAACTGTTCTTTTTTTTTTTCCTGAGTTACTGTCTTGCATATTGGTTTATCAGTGAGTGAGCAACATACGGAAACATGCCAAACAATAGCCGCCTCAAATCTCAGAAAAGTTGGGAAAATAAATTAATAAAATGTGTATATCCATTCATGAGTAAAATGCTTCTGATGAGGTTTGAAAGAAAAGTGGGAACTATTCGCAGCAACAATTTAAAGACCAGCTAGCTTTTTGCTGCTGTTGTTTACGACATGCCAAGCCCCGTACTAAATTTCTCGCCCGAGTTGTTTTGGTGAATCCTCATGTAACCCTGTGTGGTTATTTCCTTTTTAGAGGTGAGGAAGACGAGGTCCCTGGAGGTTCACTCAGTGCAGTAGCCTGAGTGAACTATCGTTACTCGTCTTATGTGCTTGTGACCCTCAAGATGCTCAGACCCTGTTGGAACCTCCTGGGTCACCTACAACTCCGATCCTGACACCTGACTCCAAACACTGAACCAACCATGTCCAGATCTTCAGATCCCCAGGGTGAGAAAACAGACCAGCCTTTGAGGATAGCTGAGCCAATGTTGGTTAAAGGCAAAGGCTTCTGTTCCGTCTACCACAGAGCACAATTACGGCCTCTATGTTCAGAGAGTTCAGGATTTAAAAAACAAAACTAAAAAACCTGGAAGAAATAGAGCGCCTCTGTGATCCTTCTGTGAACTGTCTCCCCCTTTTTATCCCCACACTTTGGTGGCCCCTTCAGGAACTCAGTGGACATGAACCTCACATGTGTTCTCCACGGGGGGGGGGGGGTGTCCCTTCCATGCTCCCCCTTGCCTTGGTGGTCTCACGCCCGCCGCCCTCTTGGCGGCTCTCAGCTGAGCAGGTGGACCCTCCCTTTCCTGCTGCCCTCCCGGCACAGATTCTCAAGGCAAGAGCTTTGAAAACTTAAAAAATATAATCCTCTTCTAGGGCAACGATTTCCACTTATGCTTATGTTCATTCATCACTCAACTAACATTCATAAGTACTCAATTACTCTGAGACATTCTGGGACATTCTGTGAATATCTAATTTGGCACCCCTATCATACTGTGTACTTTTGAGAAAAATCACAGGTGGGGAAAACCCAAATTAATGAACTAAAATATAAGGACACCATGAGGCAGACAAAGAAAGGCATGATAGGGAATCAAAATTTCACACAGACTGTGAATTTCTGAAGCAGGCCAGAATGGGATTTTAGTGTACATAACAATTAAAATTAGGAACTATTTAAGGTAGGTAACCTGAAAGTTCATAACTAAATATGATAAAAAGCCATTTTCATAAACCTAAATCAATGCAAGTTATAACAACAAAAGTTTATAGAACAAAAAATACTAGAATGAGTTATAACCTGAGAAAAACCTTAAAAATTGTTCAAAAGAAACTACCACCATTACTGAATTCCAGTGATACATTATAAAAGACAGTGTTATAAAGAGATTGATAATTGAATTAGGGACGCTACATTCTGCACGTCATGTGCCTCTACTGTTCATCATTCAACTAATTTAATTTGCCTTGAAAAGTCTTGCACGGCTGAACTGATTTTTCAAGTAACTTTCTGTTCTCAAAGTTATTCTGCCAAAGATTTATTTAAATCTGTAAGCCACTTCCAATTAAAGACACACTTAGGTCAACAGAATAGGCCCATTTTTCACTCAGCCTAATTCTTTCCAAGATAAAAATTAAAAAGTTGAATTTTGAGGAATGAAAAAGTGTCTCACTCACCGTAGCCAGTGGGCAAGGCGATCTTCCAGGTGCAGTCCAGGTTGCTGGGGTAGGTGCCCGGGAACCCCGGGCTCAGGATCACGCCCCCCATGCTGCTCAAGGTCCCCCCGCAGGTCGCTGTTGGCCGGACAAGGGGAGTTAGTGCTGTGTGTCCTCGTTTTCCAGCAAGGACAATTCCCTCCCCCCACTCTATGGGACCACGCTACCTAGAAGCAAGTCTTCAGAAACGAATTTGCACCTCATTTCAGCACATACATAATGCAATGCCCTTTAGTTATTTATGGGTCTAGTTCTCCCTCCTGAGTTTCCACTGCTTAAGGACAAAGACAGGTCTTCAGTTTATCTGCTTCTGGTCCACAGAAGCTCCCAGTAAAGCTTGGTCAATTTAACGCATTTTGGTCAGGCATCCGATTGACTTTCAGGTTCTGAGCTGTCATCAATACTCACACCTTTAAGTCAGGACAACTATCATTGTCCTGGGAGAGAGAGAAGGGGGTCTCGATGTTGGGTGCACCTCCTGTCAAACAAGGATGATAACCTAATTCCTTGAGTACTTAGTTATCACTGTATGTGATCGCATTCTTTTGTTCATCTCAAAAGACAAGAACCATTGGATGGGCGTACAAACAGAGCCCCCAAAAGCTGTGTATCAATCTTTTTTCCTTTGCGATATTTAAAAACCTCCATCAATGGGCTTCTCTTATTTTACATCTGTCCAATGACCCCAGCAAGATTTTCAGTATAACCCTCAAGTCTCAGCCTTCTTCCAGGGGCTCATCTGTCCACCATCATTTGGTAGCCTGACTCCTGCCTCCTGCTGGGGAAACCCCTCCATGCCAGGCCTTTTCTTATGGTTAAACAGCATATTCAAAGCATTTTTGGTACAATGGTATGGCTAAAGAACAAGGTGCTTATTTTTATAAAAGAGCCAGGTATCTTGGGGTTTTAACTGGGTTTATATATCTTATTTTATACAGATTCCTGATATTTTGGTAAGAATATATGGGATTTTTACTCCAGGGCACAGGCCATGTCCCGCTGGAGGGATCACATGATGCAGGGAATGCCAGCTTGGTGCAGGGCCCTGGCAAACGGCTTGGCCACCCTGAGGCATGTCATGAAGTTCAATTTAGTTAATACTGGTTAAGCCCTGGGAACGATGCTTGACACTCAGTAACTTGTAGAGAAGTGTTTTGCTGTAAACTGTCTTCCTTAGTACTATTATTAAAAAAAATCAGGACTTGAGGTTTCCAAGAACTTATTAGTAAAATACTATCTCTTCATGGATTTCTAGTCCTAAAATCCCCCAGCTTGGATTAATCTAAAGCTAACAGCTAAGAAAACTTTCAATCTCTCAAGTAAGTCTTTGAAATTTATTGTGGGATGTTTGTGAGTTTTCCAGTGAAAAAACTTCCTCTGTACCTTGTAAGGAATTAGGAGCAAGCAAGTGTTATGGAAGTTGATGCATCTTTGACATCTGCTAATATACGAAACATGTAAAATAAAAGATACAATTAATTATATTTGGCTAATATAAGTAAACTATTCAAATAAAACATTTCCTCACATAATACAGAGTGTCAGCAATGACATATCATTTGATTGAATACCCACTGTGAGTTGATTTTATTTCAAAGCTTAAAATATTTAAATTCCCACGTTTAAGGGAAAGCTCTTCATTTAAAAATAAATAGGGAGACGGATGTTCTATGCCTGAATCCCAGTCCCAGTGAGTCCCTCCACAGGGCGGCTGCCTTGACATCAAATACTTTTTGATATAAAATACTGTCCCTCCAACTTCACATCACTTATCGGTTCTTCTCAATTTTGTTTCTGGAGATGTGATTTTCCTGAGGCTAAAGGTGTACACAGAACCCTTCTCAGACTCTCAGACCAGCTACGTTCGTTCTTGCCATGAATGAATCCACTGGCTTCTGATACGCATGTGCTGTGCCTTTAGTGCCTCGAGCTAGCAGTCTTGCATCTAATCCCTGTTGGTTGGTTCAGAGATGCTGGAAAAGCTGAGGAACCACATCCAGGGGGAGAAGATGCTTGTCCAATCCAATAACAGCATTATTATGTTATCATCATGTAACAAATGTTTGAAAGGAATTTAAAAGTGCATCTTTGAAGCTCAAAAGTGGCTCAAGGAGATCACCATGACGTTACTGATAATCTGTACAGAGACCCAGTGACGGAAGGCATGTCCATACCAATGCAAAGGGGAGACGGGTAGTTCCAACGCCGAACAGTCCCTGGCATGCAGGAGATGTGGGAACGGCCCTGTTCAAGAGAAAATGAAATAAAACTCACATAACTGAACATAGAGTATTTAAGGCTTAAATGTTTGTGAGAACATCTGTACTTTCTTTGGTTTTCCCTTTTTGATTTAATTACAAATGCAAAAAAATCAGAACTCATGAAATCTACTAATGTGTGTTAATGAATCTCATATTTGGAATTAAAATAGAAAAAAAATCCATAATCATTGTGTTTCTTGTCACTGAAATCAAAATCTTGTGATGTCCCCTTCAACGGTCTTTATTTCTGCCAGGATGCTTCCCTAATGCTTACAATGTTGAACTGAACTGGTCAAAGTAAGTCTTTTTTTTAATCATCAAAAGTTACAGCTTTTGGTCTAAGAGGCTGAAAATGATTAGGAAATACTAGGTATAGATCTGAAGGGTGACATGTCAAAGGTAAGTAATCTGCTCATACAAAGGTTAACTTTCACAGTTGCCTACGGTTCAAGTGCAACTCACATGACCTTTACGGTTCAGCAAAGAACTGGGTCAGTTCTTCCTTTATTGGAGAAAAAGGGAGACTTAATATTCATTTTATTATCAGACAGCCTCACAGTTGTCAAATTAACATGTCTGCGATGAAATTAATCCTCATCATTCAAGGTCTCTTTATCCTCTAAATACATAAAGTTTTCAACTTTCAACCTTCAAAAAATCTGTCCTATTATTACTCTTTTAAAAATTAAACAGCAGCAGGTTAAATTCTCAGTGTTTCGTGCTAAAATCTCTTTTAAGATGAAAGAGAAGGTAGTGAACGGGCACCTCTGTGTGCAGACTATTCAATTTTACTTTTTTCCTTATTGTGACTTGGTGGTTTTATGTGCCATGAATACTTATCTTGTGAATTTCCATTTGCCAAACAAAATTGGCATAGAGGCAGCTGAAAAACAAATCTTTAATTCATGTTAAATAATCCCAGCCATATTGGGAACGCATCAAACAAGAATTTGCCCTAAGGCAGTTATCAATGACAAACCGATTCCCCAAGCTTAGGAAGGTTTCATACTCAATTCATGTGCCACAAAACTCATTTTCTCCTACTACCTAATATTCTTAAAAGTTGTTACAGTAAAGGAAGACTACACTTATTCTTAAAGAAGACATGCAGGATAATGCTTTTCCTGCCAAATTTCACGCTCTGTATCTCCTCATTCTCTGACCTATTACGTTATCTTTAATAAATTTCTTTCTGAATTTTGGACAAAGTACAAAAGCCTTTAAAGGTATTTATGGAAGACTACCAATAAAATGGTCATTTATTACCAATCTAGGTCACATCCTGCTATTGATTTCAGCAAAGACATTTCATATTAGTGATGCCAGCTGAAATTTTTATAATGGATCCAAAACAACACAGGAATCTGTGTATTTATTTACTAGCTTCAAATGGGAATTTTCGTTTTTCATCTTTGAAAAGAAAAGTAAAACAAATCTAGAGAGAAGGAAATCATTAATCATTCAGATATCTGGGACTGACATTTGATGTGTCCTGTCTCTGCCACTTTATGCCTGAATCTCACTAGGCAGATGCACTTATAGACATTTGTACGTAAACCATAAAAGGAACAATTCTTTTCATGAATAATATGTAATTTATGCATGCTGTCATTCCAAATATACTAATGCGTTACCAAAATTCCCAGTTGTTAGCAACTTTTTAAAAAGTCCAGAATCCTTTTTAACTCATGTGAATGAGAGACAGTCACAGCTTGTAAATTCAATGCTTGAAACTGTTATAAAGAAAAAAAAAAGCTTAGTTTGCATTTGAAAACAAGAGCTAAGTGGCCTGACTGGACTCTACAGATGTGTGTCTGCAGGCTTTTATCTCTAAGCAGCATATTAAACAAGTCATTGTAAGAAATGTCTTTACTAAATAACCCTTTCTAGTTTCTTCTCTGAGGGCTATAGAAGTCTTCCTTATAAAAGGGTGCTGACAGTAAATGCAAAGTGCTGTCATAAACGTGTAGAAAGACGAACACACGTGAGTGAGAGAAAGTGTTAACGTGTGGGGATCTGGGAGAGGAGAGAGACAACATGATATTTACGTGGTTTAAGTCAATTTATAAAGAAGTAAAAAAAAACCAAAAAGCATAAAAATGGCTTGTCAGTATAGAGTCAGGTATTCCTCTAAATGAAACCCCTGGGATGTGACTTATAATTCTTTCTGCTGTAACACGTGAAACAGGAAGTTTCTGTTCTTAAAGAATCAGTTAAAACGGCCTTGACGTGCTTGGTTAAAAGCTTGTTTCCATGGATGAAGGTTTGGCAAAGCTTTTTCAGTAACTCCTGTTCTACTTTCCAAGTCTCTGCCCATGTTTTTGCAGAGTCAAAGCAATTACCGTGATACCCACCAAGATCTATGAACGCAGGTTGTAGGTTGTTTTGATGAAGGTGGCTTTATATGCCGATGTTTGTTTATAATAATAGCTATACTGGCTTTCGTTTGCTGAAGTGTGTTAGGTGTTTTACTGATATTTTCTCAAACTTAAGGCCCAGGCTGATTTCTGCAGGTGGTCCCTCCAGATGTGCCAGCTTTTGCCCACCCCCTCCTATCAGGCACTGGCTCACTCCCCTTCCCCATTAGGGAAAGATGTGCCCCCAGTGCCACACCATGAGGTTGACTGAGAGTAACACAGGCTCTGCACGTGAAGCACCAGGCGGGCAGGCCATCAGCTTCCAGCGTTTGCTGCTGCTGCTCTAACTGGTTTCAGTTCTGCAAGATATTTACCCCAGCGCCCAGAAATGGGACTATACGCAATGCTGTCACTTCACTGCTGTATCTGCGGAACTTCTTTCTGATGAGTACTCCAGGTTTTATTTAAGTCACTTACAGAATACAACTAATGTTCTTGAAACACCTTCAGCTTCAGTGTTGTAACAAACATACAGCAAAAAGTACTCTATTACCTGAATTAACTGAAGTGTAGAAACCTAAGTAGGCTTAAATATGTCTGTTGGACTTTGGAATACACATGTTTAGATTTCAGTATTCATTGTTGGTAGGGAGAATTATATGTGGATTATGCTAGAGGACACAGATAAACTGTTCTGGGAGTATGCTTATTTGTGGCTAACCCAGAAAACAAATAACAGAAACATGACTCATGTTGCTATACATTGGTTTGTAAAATATTTATTTAAACTTTACATAAACAAATTTAATAAAAAAAATAAGACTATAAAAACTTCTGCTTAACATTTCTTGAAAAGCATTTAACCCTATTATTTGAGCACCATATTTACCTGGCACACAAGTAGGCACTTGAAGATTTACTGAACTAAATCATAAGAACAGTCTGCAATGCAGGACAAGCATGGGACTCAGAGCCAACCCAATAATCGGGTTGCCAGGAGAGGACTGTTGAGGAGACTGTGTCAATGCTTTGTCCCTTAGAATTTTATCTAGTTATTGGGAGAGTATACATTTTGAAATAAAAGTATTATGAAAATAATATGCTCAACCTTAAAAGGATGTTTTATCATTTAGAAGCTATTTCTGCATCATCATTAAATTTACCTGTATGCATGGTTTAATATGACTACTTTGATTCACAAACTGAATGAGAGAAACTAGATTAGGTCTCTGGGTGCAAATCTAGGGCGTTGTCTTAAGTGAGCTGGCTGAGGATTACCATGCTGAGCCCCTCTACTACCAAAAGCTCAAATAAAAAAATAAAATACCTGCAGCGTGTATCCAGGCTCGCACTGAAAGGACAGCACATCGTTCACCATGTAGCGGTCTCCTGTTTTGATGCTGTTGCTGGGAAGGGCTGGCTCTTGGCAAGCAGCAAGACCTACGGCTAGGGAAACGTAAAGAAAAACACTTACAAGCTATGTAAAATGAACAATATTCTTATCATTTGAATAGCGAAATAGCGTTTTCCTATTGCTCTCCTCCTATAGAAATGAACAAAAACTCTCTCTCTTGTTTGTCTACCAAGAAGACATTAACTTTCAATCAGTTTGAGCTAAATCTTAAATATTAATTAATTTCATTTCCACTGTGTAATGAAATTTCTTTAAAGAATAAAATTTGTTACTTCCACATTTAGTGTAAAACACTCCAATTCCAATGCATACACATTTTAAAAGGTCTTTAAGGAAACTGTTTCCTATTATATGCAAATCCCCATGATATGGCTCTCTTGCTTTTTGTTTTTCTAGCATACTTAGCAGTCTTTTTGAAAAATTTTAAGTGTGAATCTGGGAATTCTATCCTTCTGGAAAAACATAATATGAGAACAAATATTTTATATTCAATCTCTCTCTCTCTCTCTTTCTCATTTAAAGACAACAACAAAAAAATTCTCATGAACAGTTTGTTCTTTAGGTAAAAAGGACCAATATTTACAGACCCTAAAGCTGTAATCAGGCACTTTCCTAGATGGAATTGCCTTTAGTTAAGACACTAACAAAATTTTTAAAAATGCATCATATAATATTGGAATTCAGCTTAGAATATCAGATGAATGAATGCCAAGGACCATTTAACATTGATACTTATTTGTATAAACCCTTATCATATGAATAATCAAAATATGTAGCTGTGGTATTTTATAGAATCAAAAATGTATTTGAAATTTTGCTAAAGATTTGGTGATTGCTAATAATCTTCCATGATTCTAGTACATCTTTTTCTCACATCCCAAGTTACTAAGCACTAATAAGTTATCCAGGGTGAGAAATGGGAGAGAAGGACTTCTTCAGAGCAGACCAGCTTAAAATCCTTCACATGCTCTTGGACTGAGACTTTGGTTCTTGTTCTTTTCATTAACATGAAGGAACTAATCAGATTAACTAACTGACTGGGACTCTGAGTAATGGGGCGGGGCTGGGGGAGGGGAAGATTGTTCTTCCAGGACATGAAGGCTGGTCTATGCAGCCACACAATTGTGGGTCCCAGTGCACAATGAGGACGCATGCTGCCTGCCCTGCCCTCAGGACTGGGTCCACACCTGTGGGCACCCACTGCAGCTGGCACATCTCCTCTGCTCGTGTGCATGCTTCACTGTCCCCATCAGATTTCGAGGTCAGAGATGAAATTATTAAGAATTTCCAGATGGGCAAAAGCATGCATGGGATGCCTCTGAGAGCAGGAGCTGGTGTCACTCCACATGGTGCCAACTCACGAGGCAGCCTTGGGGTCTCGACAGGCAGCGCTTGGAGAAATCAAGGGACAGGCAGTCCCTTGGAGCAAGGGACGAAGACAGTACTGTTTGCCAGTCGCTCTCCTGGCTGCATCACGTTGCTCTAATCCTCACAAGAACCTTAATGTAGACTCCGGTGTCTGACATTAAGGTCAAGGCAGAGCAAAGTGAGATGGGCAGGCCAAGGTTCCCAGGTGCAGGTGTGCAGACCCACCTGCCCACCTGGGTGAGGTAACAGTCAGTTTCCTCCACTGCCCTGCTTTTCAAAGTATGGTAAGTGTGGGAGCCTGTAAGAGATGCACACTTTGGGTATCTCAGAACTATTGGACCAGAATCTGCCTGTTAACACCATCCCTGGTGATTCTTATGCATTAAAGTTTGAGAATCACCAGTTTGCCTCACTTTACCCTGGAACCTGAGAAGATGAAACAGAGAGAAGAGTCTTTATTTCTCATCATCAGTGAGATTGTTCATTTGAGAACATGATGCTATAGAAATTACACTGGATGGGCACCACTGTATATAAACAGGATAATTTCAAGCATGAAACACATGGATTCTGTCTGGGATGAGCAGGTGTGAGGTGTAGCATAATGTTTTTATAAGCTGAAATTGATTTTCCTTAAATGTCTATACACTAAAAACTATAAAACACCATATGCATTAAGTGACGATATTTTTTATTCCTAGTACAGAATTTTAAGCCATTTGGGGTTTTTCATCGATGATAAAATTGCTAAATATGGACAAATACCATCACTTACACCTTTAACTTTTTTTATTGATATAAATCTAATTTATCTCCCTCTCCTTTATAACTTTAGAAAATAAACTGCAACTATATTTCAATTTCACCTTTTTTTCCCATCACAGATTGGCATGAACTCCTACTGTATATCATTTATTTTTTATTTGACCCTAAAAAAATACATTTAAAATACTTGTGCCATAAAATTTCAAACTACAATTTAGAATTCTAAAAAGATAAAGATACTTTATGATTTTGAAACACATGATAAACATGCATTTTTTTGTCCAATATTTAGAGCAGGATAAGCAGGACCTTTGTAAATATAGTTAAAATAAGTTCGAACATTTTGTTTTTCAACTTATCACTGTCCTCATTTCAACTGGCATTGTGTATGGTTTTCAAACTTCAGAATTCAAAACAAATATGTTGTTATAGCTGGACAGCTTAAAACAATAATGAATATAATAATCAAAGAAAGAGGAAAGCAGACCAAATGGAGAGATCAATAGAGTTGGATTATTTGGCAGCTGCAAAGAGGTCGAAGGACAGATATGTAGAAACATGAGCATTAGGTACATGACAGGTCATCGTAAACACTATAGGGAATATATCGGCTACTCCTTCATTTTGAAACGAAAAAATTTGTCGAGTATATTGTTCATTGTAACCAATTAAAGAACCAGTCCTTTGCATAAGCACACCCTAAGACAGAAGTGTTGTTCACAATCTCTGTAAACCCATAATCCAAAAATTGTATTAAAGGTCAGACAATGTGCTGGAAAACAGGTGAAGAAAGAAATCACAACTTCACATAGGGAGACCTGATGGGAGGATGACAATAGATGAAGTAAATGTCAAATGTCATCATCACATAGATCTAAACCTACACGTGTCATCCTGTACACTCAGACTTCTATACAACATTGTTCAATGTCCATACATCTTCCTGACATCAAAGAGTAGCTGTAAAGAAAGCCCCTTTAATTAAGAAAAAGTATCCAAAGAAAAGAAACTACTTCTTTATTCATTGTCTAAGAAGTTTAGTGTATATGGAGCTAAAAATATTTTCTCTTACCTGTCAACTGTTGGCTGATTCAGTCCACATAAAAAATGCTATTCTATTCCTTCGATTTAATAGATCATAAGGTCTCATTAAAGCATAGGGATTGTGTGTCCAGTGTCAAGAGAAGCAATCTCATGAATTTGGGGGGCAGTAGAATTTTTAAATGTGATTGAAGTTATTGTTAGTTTAAAACAGATTGTTATAACTTTAAGATGTTTTATGTAATTGCAGTTGTAACCACAATGAAAACATTTATTTAATACAAAGAGAAGTTATGTCACTACAAAAAAATCAATGAGACAAAAAAAAAATGGAGTAAGAGGAAAATAGAGACAAAAATGCTAAAAGACATACAGAAAACAAAGACACAGATTGGCAGAATGGATTTAAAAAAAGTTCCAGGCATTTGCTATCTACCATTTACTCATTTTAGATCTAAGTACACACATAGTCTAAAAGTGAAAGGATTGAAAAAGATATTTCATGCAAAAAGGAACCTAAAGACATCAGGGATGGCCATACTTAGAATAGATGTTAAAACAAAAATTGTCACAAGAGACAAAGAAGGACATTATATATATAATAATAAAAGGGTCAATTCACCAAGGAGATATAACAATAATAAATATATATGCACCTGACACTGGAACTGCCAAATAAGTGAAGCAAACACTGACAGACCTGAAGGGAGAAATAGACACAAACACAAGAACAGTATGAACCTTCAATATTCCACTTTCAGTTATGGATAGAACAGCCAGATAGAAGATAAGGGACAGAAGACTTGAACAACACTAAAGCCCATTTAGACCTAAGAGATATATACAGAATACTCCACCCAAAAAAGCAGAACACATATTCTTCTCTGGTGTACATGGAACATTCTCCAAGATAGGCCACATGTTAGGCCACAAAACACGTCTAAACAAATTTTAAAAAACTGAAATCACACAGAGTATTTTCATCAATCACTTTAAAATGAAACAAGAAATCAATAGCAGAGGGAAAAAAGGAAAATCCACAAGTAGATGGAAATTAAAGAACTCAATCTTAAACTCAACCAACAGGTCAAGGAACAAATCACAAGAGAATTTAGCAAATATCTGGAGACATGAAAACAAAAACGCAACATATAAAAACTTACAGGATGCAGTAAAAGCAGTACTAAAAGGGAAGTTTATAGCTGTTAATGCTTACATTATAGAAGAAAAATGATCTCAAATAAACAACCTAACTTTATACCTCAAGGAACTAGAAAAAGAACAAACTAAACCAAAAGTTAGCATAAGGAAGAAAATAATAAAGATTAGAGGAGAAGTCAATAAAATAGAGACTATGAAACAATGGAAAACATCAACAAGACCACAACTATTTTTTTTAAATATCAACAAAATCAACAAACCCTTAGATAGACTGAGAAAATAGTTTTAAAAGATTCAAATAATTAAATTTAGAAATTAAAGGCATTTTAAAAAACTATGAACACTTATACACCAATGAAATGGATAACCTAGAAGAAACAGATAAATCCCAAGAAATATACAACCTACCAAGTATCATGAAGAAATAACAATTCTGAACAGACCTATCATTAGTAAGGATGCCCAAACCCATTGGCCTTCTTACTTCGTCCTTGTCCACACTCTGCATCCATCAGCAGACCTGTCAGTTCTACCTACCATGTGCATCTCACATCCTCGTTTCTCCTGCATTCCACCTCCTCTAAGCCACAGAACTGAGCTTCCTCTGAGCCTGTTGACAACTGCAACATCTGTTTATCTGATGAGGATACCCCTTCTCTTGTCACTGTCCAAGTGGGTCTCTACTCAACAACCTAATTGATCTGGTTGAAGGACAAATCAGATGACGTTACTTCCCTGATGGAAACTGTTCAATGTCTTCCAACTGTTCTCAGGATAAAATCCTGGGCTACAAGGTGGGGAACATTCTCTCTCTGGCTCACTCTTTCAATTTTGCTTCCTGCCTCTCTTCTGACTGTCCACAAGGTTCCCTCTAGTCTAGACATTTTTTTTTTTGGCTTCATGAGTACAATAGGTGCCTTTCTACCTGGGGTACCCCTTGATAGTTTCCTTTGACTACAATGCATTTCCCTTAAGTCTTTTTGTGGTTGAATAATGTCCATTGTTTCATCCTTCCTTCAATAAATATTGTCAATGAAAAACAGAGCTCCACAGTTACTTTGCACCTCAGAATACTGCTTATTTGCTTCAAGGTGCTTAAAACAATCTATAACCATCATGGTGTTTCCTTATATATTATGTCCCCACCACTAGAATATAAATTCTGCATAAGCAGAGACCATGTATGGTTGTCTTATCATGATTCTGTCTATGGAGGCTAGAGGCTAGAGTAGGCATATAACAGATGCTCCAATAAATGGGGATGAATGCAGCGACATCCACAATTTAGTTTCGGGGGACAGGGATGAGGGGGCAATCATCACCAAGAGGAGATGAGTCTCAAATGAGTTACAAGGGTGGATGCACCAGGTGACAACTGATAATTTGAAACCAAACTCCTTTTCATGTGGGCAACTCTCTGAGTAATGGGCAGAGTGAGTAGCAGCAGAATTTCTTTAATGATTGACGATCCTCTCAAGCAGCAACCAGAGACTAGCTGATAAATACAGAGTTAATGTTGGGACCCACCTCTTAAATCAGTGGCAGGGACAGTAGGTGATGGTCCGAAGAGTTTAGGATTAAGTGTCAGTTCTGTACACTCCACCCTTCCCAGTCCCAAATCCATTAATGCCTGAAATTCCAAAGACTATCAAAGGACAACAGGAAAACTGTACTCCAATCCCTTTATTTTAGAAGACAGTCAGCTAAAGAACCCAGGGATTAAGTAGTTTATATTGCACCTTTCACTTAAATTTAATACTTGTTAAAATGCCAAAACATCACTGTTAGGAGAAAAGTTTTAATCAGTTACCAGTTTTTTGTGTGTATTACATTCAACCCCAAATAAATCTGGGGTTCTCTTGTTACCCACCAAACAAAGTTCTGTTACTACTGAATGCCCAGAACAGTCTTGTAAGACAGACTTCACATTACTAGAAGGGTCTCTGGAACATTCTGTGATGTTAGGTAGAAGTCAAGATATACAAGACTTTAAACTCTTCCATGGTCCTTGGTGCAATCAGAACTTGGTATGAAATGAGGAAGACATGAATTACCAATTGATGTTAATGAAAGCAATTTTAATAGGAGGTAGGAGTTGAAAGGGTCTCGGGAGATTCTTTGAAATAAAAGCACTTAGATAAATTTTACGGATCAACAAATGATTGATAATAGAGTTAAATACATGAAGATAACTTTATTACACCCCTGAATGGACACGGTTTACAGGATGCCCACTCTGGTGGAGGTACAGCGCTGTCTTCCGTGGATGCACAAGGTAAAATCTCCATAAATGCACCCAGGGGTATATGAGGTGTTATCTTATCCAACCTTTCACTTCCTGTGAGTTTTACTCATGCCCGCCATTCAAGTTGAGAAACCTTATTAGTATTATTAATATAGTATTAAAGTGTCATTAAAACATGCATTAATAATTTGCATGCATTTATAAGGATTACTGTAATTGTAGAAGGCTATTTCGAGCTGTCAGTATTCAACTATGATAACATCTCACTAAAAATGTGTAGTACTTTTCATTTCAAAAACTTAAGGCATTTTCCAGAATTTTAATCCTCATTACGTACTTCCTTCTGAGTGCCTGTTTTGAAATGAGTCCACAAAGGAAATGAAATGTAGTACTTATTTGATCACTGAAAACAAACAGAATGCAAGTATTTTAAAAGCACATCCATAATAAACATAGCTTTATAGTGATAATATTCTGTTGACCATCAGCTCAGACCCCTGCAGGAATTAATGCAGTTCACTATACTATGTTCTCACCATTATATCAAAAACTGACACGATTGTCATATAAGGTTCACTTCTGAATTTTCTAGAAAACCTTTTTTGAATACAACTTCAATTTTAAATTGTAAGTACTTTTTAGAATACAGACAAGCAAGGAACTTATCTCTTTTAATTCCTGCATTTTCTTTTTTCTAAAGATAATTAAATAAATTCTATTTCCTTTTTTCGCTTTTATTGCCAGAAATTTAAAGCTAAATTTACTGCTTAACAATACCAATTATTTTAATATAGGGGGCTAGGATATTTATATCTTTCTCTTTAGTTGCCTTTTAAATTTTTCTTTATTTTAATAATTTCTTTGTTGTATACTTATTTTTAAGTTGCACCAAATACTTGAAGAACGGACAGGTTATCTTTTTTCCTAATCTATTTCTTATTCACCTGAGTATTTATCATTTGAGTGAGATCTTATAAAATTCATGCTATATAATGCTATATAATATTATTTTTCATTATATACATAACTACAAATTAAATACATATGAGAAGGACTTAATCATGTATAATAAGTTTTGTACTTGAAATACTACTACTATATTACAGTCAGCTCTAGGTCAAATAATATTTGAGAAAAAATTTAAGTCTGATAATAGTAGAATACTTTATATTTATTTTATAATAATCATTTTAACTAACGACAATTAATACACCGAACTTGCAAGCATGCTAAAATGTGAAAAAAATCTCCATTTGACCCTACCTTGTAAAGGATAAGCATTCATTTCAAACAATGAAAGAGTTACTATATTTACTTTTCTCTGAAATTTTTGTTTTTTCATAATAACTACAAATCACTAATTCAAACTCCTCTTTTTCAGAATAAATATATTGTAAATGTGTTACTGCAATATTATTGTCTTTTTATAAAAAAAAAAATTATTGTCTCTTTCTCTCTCTTACATGAGGCTGTCATGGCCATAGCTTACATGTTCCAGGCTCTGACCCATCTGTATAATGTTCTGTACCAAAGGGCCAGAGTATTAGACATGGGAGAATGGCTTCCACATCAGACCATGTCCTCTGCTGAGCTACTGTTTAGAGTAGAAAGCTAACTTTCTGCTTTGTAGGACATCTAAAATTCACACTGCACAGTAGCTTCTCTATTTCACTTGCCTTCCAGGGGTCAAATGTCATATCTCATAGACTCGAGAAATATTTTGTTAACTCCAATGGGTTTCCCAGTGGTGAGTGTGAGAGGAAAAAGGTCTCGAAAAAGACAGTGAAATAAAAAAAACTTTCATATATAGAATTATGTTGGTGCTGTTTGGACTCAGTGCCATATATCAGCATTAAATAGGCTTGAATAATTGCAGAAGCCTTTCACTTGAGGTCAAACACACTCATTGGGTTTATGACATTAATCTGGCATAGATGCCATTCGATTAGGTCTTACATGGTTCCCTGCAGACCCAGAAATTAAGTATCTTCCAACACAGCAAGACAGAACTATGTGTAAGCTCAGGCACAGTACCAGTCTAATTTAATAAAGAAGGTTTTAGTCATGTAAAGTGTGACTATTAAACAAGCACTGCTGTGTGTAAAAATCGAGATAAGTAGTTTCTATTTCAAGCAACCTCTAAAGGAAGATTGTCTCAACTAGATGGGTTTATTCTGCTAATAATGTATTTGTAATGTAAATATATATTACATTTAATTCTATATAATTTATCTGTAAATATCTCTGAATTTGTTCACAGTTATGAAGAAACCTATGTCACTACTTTAAAGTTACGTGTACTAGATAGATAGATACTAGCTATAGATAGTTGGATAGATAATTTTGTTTAAAAACTGGACATTCAAGAAAAGTTTCTCTATGGTTAATCTAAATAAATAATTTTAGTATTCATCTAGCCTTGAACTAGAGCAATTTTAAAACCCATATAGGACTTCCACTTCTACTTGGGATATAGAAATCTGTAAAATACCACCTCACTCCCACTTTAACAATGAGAAAAATCTGAACTATAAAATCATAACCTTTCTTGAACTCATCAGGGAGCTGAGGTTTCAGGTACCCAGGTGACATCAGTTCCAAAGGATTAGTGCCTTCAAGGAGAGGGAGGACACACAAACTGTCACTGTGACAGATCACAGGAGAGAAAGGACCAACTCACACATAGGCAATGACACATCAGCTAATGTTTTAGCAAGTGGCCAGTACCTGAGCATGGGTCTCCAGTAGCTCAGGGCCCCAGACAGAAGGGAGTCTGTCCTTCCTTCCACATGCCTCCATTGACTAATTAAGAGAGATACTGGGGACATGGTAGGAGCCTGGAGTGAGCCTCTTCCTAACCACCACCAAATATCAATGTTTCTGTGGAGAGGGGCATGACACCCGACGCACTTCCCGAACCCTTTCACTTTTAGGAAACTAAAGTGTTAAGCCACTGGGAGAGGAGCAGCAAAACCTGTTCCCTCCAGGGCACAGGGAAAGGGGCACTGCAGCTTGGAGAAAGGTGTACGGAAAAAGAAAGTCTACATGTGGGGTGTGGCAGGAAAGCCAGTATGAGCTTAAGATGCTACATCAGCACCAAGACCATGGTCTTCTAGCCCTAGGGGACACTCAGCAAACGCTCCTCAAAGGCCAACCACAGGTAGACCCTGACGACCTTGGGAGGGGGTCAAGAATGCTGAGAACACCCCACCCCACTCTGTGCAGACTCTCAAGGTTTGACTTAGGCTGGAAGAGAATCACAGAGCAACTCTGACTCCAGTGTAAGCTTAACACCAAGCGACAAGCAACAGCGTCTACTACTGGGGGAGATGCCACCTCTTTTGAAAAGGTGTTTAGGGAGGACTGACAGCTCAGAGTGGAGTAACGATGCTGAGAAAAAGCCCCCAATTAGGCACTTGGCAGTGCCAGCTCACCACTGAGGAATTTGATGCTCTGAAAGTAACCATAGCGACAACAGAACTCAAATCCAGTGTAACTCCTGACTCAACAGGCTAACAAAAGTGGTGCCCATTCCCAGGCACAAATATTAACCACAATCTCTATGGTTCTACTCGTGGTGTCCACCTTTAATAAAATATTCAAGAAATAACAACCCTTTGCCTAGAGATGACGTAAGTAACCAGACTCTGCATACTCATATAGTGGAAATATAAGACAGGGATATTAAATATAAAAAATATGTTAAAAGATCTAGTGGAAAAGATAGCATGCATGAAGAGATGGAGTAATTATTGATGAGAGACAATAATTATAAGAAAGAAGTGGAGGGCTTCTCTGGTGGTGCAGTGGTTGAGAGTCCGCCTGCCGATGCAGGGGACACGGGTTTGTGCCCCGGTCCGGGAGGATCCCCCATGCCGCGGAGCGGCTGGGCCCGTGAGCCATGGCTGCTAAGCCTGCACGTCCGGAGCCTGTGCTCCGCAACGGGAGAGGCCACAACAGTGAGAGGCCCGCATACCGCAAAAAGAAAACAAAAACAGAAAGAAAGAAGTGGAAATTCAAGGGGCAAAACACAATATCAGAGATGAAGAATTATTTCAATAGACTCATTAGCAGACTTAACACAGCTGAGGACAGATTCAGAGAATCAAAGGTTAACAGCAACTACATAAACTGGAACACAAAGAGAAAGTGTGAACAAAACAGAACTGAGGAACAAGAACTGTGATACAATATCAACAGGCCTAACACACATGTAATTAGAGTTCCAAAAGAAACAGGAAAAGAGAATTGGGGAAAAGAAATATTTGTAATGATAATGGTCAACAATTTTTCATAAATAATAAAAGACATCAAACCTTAGATCCAAGAATATAAGTTTACCCTGAACAGGATGAATATCAAGCGCGCGCGCGCGCGCACACACACACACACACACACACAAATCCATCTAGACATACTATAGTCTACCTGATGAAAATAAAGAAAAATTCTTAAAGGAAGCCAGAGAACAGGGACAAATGCATAGCCATTAAGAAATACAGCTTACTTTTCATCACAAACTATGAAATAAGAAGACAATGAAGTGGCATTTTTAACATACTGAAAAGAACTTTCAACCCAGATTTCTACACCCAGCCGAAATATCTTTCAAAAATGACGGTAAAATGATGACTTTCAGAAAAACAAAATCTGGGAGAATTCTTTGTCTGCAGACCTGCACTAGAAGAAGAGTCAAAAGGAGTTCTTCAGACAGAAAAATTTTAGACAGAAACTTGGATTCACCCAAAGAAATAAAGAGCTCCAAAGATGCTAAAAACAGGTAAATATAAAATATTTAGTTTTCTTATTTTTATCCACTCTGAAAGATCAATATCTAAAGCAAAAACAGTAAAAATGTTTTGTGGGCTTTATAACATGTAAAAATAATATGTAAGACAATATTAACATAAAGGATGGAAAGAGGAAATTAGAAGTATATGCTTGTAAGTTTCAGTACCTATTAAGTGACATAATATTATTTGCAGGTAAGCTGTGTTATATTAAAGATGCATATTTTAAACTTGTCTAGGGAGACCATTAACATTTTTAAGAGTTTATCTAATAAGTCCATAGTGGAGATAAATTGGAGCAATAAAAAGACTCAGTTAAACCAAAAGCTGTCAGGAAAAGAGGGAAAAAATCAACAAGATACAAATAGGATCAGTACAAACACTCCAACAGGGCTCATGTGTTTACTCTTATTTGTCCTCCTCCCACCAAATTCCACTGAAATAAACTTGTTTATAAATATTTACATATACAATTGGCCTCTGTAACCATGGGTTCTGAATCTGTTGATTCAACCAACCATGGTTCAAAAATTTTTGAAAAAACACATTCCAGAAAGTTCCAAAAAGCAAAACTTGAATTTGACACAGGTTGGCAACAATTTACATAGTATTTCCTTTCTATTTACAATTATTTATGTAGCATTTTCATCATATTAGTTATTATAAGTAATCCAGAGATGATTTAAAGTATATGAGAGAATGTGCATAGGTTAGGTGTAAATGCGACAGCATTTCATTTAAGGGACCAGAGAACCTGTGGATTCTGGTATCCATGAGGGAGATGGTGGCGGGGGGGGGGGGGCTCCTGGAGCCAATGCCCCACGGATACTGAGGCAAGACTGTATATATTGCTTCATGTTGAATCCAAGAACAGTTACTGCCATATTGTTCCCCAGGAGCAGGTTCCATGCTATACACCTCAAGGTCAGATTTTGTATTTTCCAATATAAACCAACATCATCATTGTTCCCATATCTATAATTTAAAGTTCCCAGAAATTTAAAGTTTTCGTTTGGTTCTTTTTCTTCAGCTCGGAGCTCAGAGCAAGCGTGAAGCTTGTATCCTTCTGCTGCCTAACTCAAATTTCCAGTCAAGTCAAATAATACAAAAGCTGGCTAGATGGCTACAGGCTTGTATGAAGCATTCAAAGATGCTGGTCTTTTGACCTTTTAGCTGGATCGTATAAGATCACAGAGAATTTAGATCACACATACCACACCGGACCTCCTGGGAATCACTTTCGCTATCATTAATATTTTACAACTCATCCCTTCAGATAAAGTGTTTGTTTTTTGTTTGAGAAGTTCCTATCAGTGCTCGTTTGGAATTATGGACCGTTACAATTAACAGGGCCTAGCCTTCACCTCCATATGCGAAAACTCAGACTCCTCAGATGGAAGGAGGCGTGGACTTGCCATACAGCGCAGGTTTTAGGGCCAGAGCTGGATCTAGAACTGGATCTCCAAGACTGACTCCCAAGCTTCTTTATTTTCCACATGCCATTCAGCTACTAGTGACAGGTGGTGTCACCACCTGTAAAGAAGGGCAGTCTGTGTGCTCTTTCTGATTGGACAGTTGGGATATTTGGACAGGTGCTCAGTAAACTGCATTTGTGATGAAACACATCTATGTCTACCTGTGTTCATCCTGTAAGTCGTCAGCAGTCTGACTCTGACCTGGGCAGGCTGAACACATGCTAGGTTCTGTTCCTTCTCCTTTAAAAACTGAGCATACCTCAAAAATGGTGTTTTTTTGAGGACAAATGAGTAAGCACCCATAACACATTTAGGGCAGGACCAGGCATAAACATGTGCTTGTTGTTGTTTTTACTATTATTACCTGGATATATATTGTAGCAAAAAGTCTGAATTTAGAGACATGTGGACTGGCAATACACATTTTAAGCTTGATGCAAAAATATGTTAACAGATTAAGAATATTAGATAATCTTTTGAAAACTTACTTCAACAGTCCTCCTGCTGTTCAGTGTTCACCTTAATAAGATTAATTCTACCAACATTTTTTATAGTCCAAATTTTAAACGGACACAAAGAATTAGAACAGAGAAATGACTGCCTCTAAGTACATGGAAGGTAATGCCATGACCCTCAGAATGCTGTCAGCGTCCGAAAACAACCACTCAGAAAAGAAAATCACGAATGAAAACGTAGCATTCCGTGTGGCCAAGTAAAAAATAAATACATTAAGTAATGAAACAAGGCCTTAAGATTCTTGAACAAGATTAATTTCAGTAAGAAATATGTTCGTCTCTCTTTTAATGAATTTTATCAGCTGAGAATAAAGTGAAATGTAGGTAATTACTATATTGTTGGAGCTGAAGTCTGTGTGAGTACACAGATAATTGTACACAGTAATTGTAGACTAATTATTTTACTAGCACCTCTTTCTATAAGGAGTGAGTGAAGAGCCAGAAGCCACAAGATAACTTTGAGAGGAAGAAATAAGCACATTCATCAATGCTAACACTGCTAAAAATATTAGTGAATTTATTAACATGATCATAAATAAGGTTTATAGTTTCGTATCTACAGATGTTCACAAAATGTATCAAAGTAGCAGATTTTTCCAGACATATCCTACATAAATAGCATCCATAGTATCATTTTATGCTGTCACTAAAGTAGTCCTATTCAAATAAATTGGAATAAACTTGCATACAAATGCCTGTAATAAGTAGGGAAATTTAACTGGAATGCGAAACAGCCCTGTGGTTTGTGTCTGGTTCAGAATATTTATCATCAGCTGGAAACCTGGCCTTTCCAAAACATGCATGCATTTACATCCCAGCAAACTGTTTATTTCATTTCAAAGGATCACTTATTAAAGCTTATCCATGTATTTGCTTATTTGCAACTGCTTATTAAAGGAGATGAATATCAACATTAAGCATTTTTAGTGCTTGAAAACATGTCCTAAAATAAACTTTACTCTCATTGGAAATTCTTATTTCACTTTTACAAGGTTTACCTGCATAATCAAACGCCAAAGAAGATTTGTGAATTTGACCTTTGTCATCCCATTTATCAGACTATTAACTCAGTCTCACATCCATTTTTAAAAGGTTAGCATCTACTTTGCATTACCTTCTTCCAATTAAAATGAATAATACACCAAGGCAGGCACTAAAGTGGCAGCTCTTTGCTAGTCTGATTCTACCAGCCTCTAAGACTAGAAATAGAAAGGGCTTATGACCATAATCTATTTGGAAATTATGACTTTCTACATTTTTGGAAACTTACATGAATATTTGCTATCACTCACAAGAAAACTAGTAATATTACAAATGGTTATTTTGTACTTTTTTTTAACACAACCAACCTGAAAGCATAGTCGATGTTTTATCTAATTATTCCAGATGCTAAATTCTTCATTTCCCTATTGTCTTTCATAATATAATTATAATATATAATATAATAAAAATATAGTTCAATATAAGAATATATTATAATTATATATATTATATTATAAATATATTATATATTATAAATTATAATATAAATTATATTATAAATTTCTATATTATAAATATTATAATTGTCACAAAATTATATAACATAATAATAACATAGTTCATAGAGATCGGTTTTGTAACACCCAAGTTCGTGGAACTTCCAAACATAGCTTTAGAATAAAATTTCACTGTGTAATAAGGGCAGGGATCTATTTTCCCTTTAAGAAAATTACTCAATATCCCAGTGAAAGCCAGATGCAGAAACAGGTGACCTTACTTTTGTATTCCAGGTGGAAGCCAGCAGCTGCCACGCTGATATCCGACTGGAAATGCAGGTAGAGCTGATTGGATGTGCTGTTGAGCAGTGCTGGCACGGTGGTACCTGTGAGAAGTGATGCAGGTTGAGCTTTAACATCAGTGATGTGTTCACTCTTCGCATTATAAAATCAGTAAGAATATCATACTAAGTGATATATGTTAAAGAAAGACAAATGTTATAGGATATCACTTATATGTGAAATCTAAAATATAATACAAATGAATCTATTTACAAAACAGAAATAGACTCACAGGCATAGAAAACAAACTCATGGTTACCTAAGGGGAGAGGGAGGGAGGGAGGGAGGGAGGGATAAATTAAGAGTTTGGGATTAGTAGATGCACACCGCTGTATATAAAATAGATAAACACAAGGATTTACTGTAGAGCACAGGGAGTATATTCATTAACTTGTAATAACTTATAATTTTCAGATTATAATGAAAAATCATCTGAAAATATATACATATTTAACAGAATCACTTTGCTGCACACCTGAAACTAACACAATGTTGTAAGTCAACTATACTTCAAAAAAAGTCACTGAGGATATTTGTTTAGGTTTACAGATCCCTTTAACTTGTCTGATCGCCACATATTTAACCCAAGTATTGGCTTTGATGGTTATACTTTTAGCCACTCTCTTCTTCCAGGTCAAGTAAGAAATTCCACATTTTCTCTGCCCTCCTCAGGCAGATGTGACATCTCTTTATCGTATCAGTGAAAACACACAAATTTTTATGCTTCACCATTCACTTGACTCTTCACATTGTTTTCTTTTATCAACATAACCATTTGCTTTTTTTTTTTTTACTTGTCACGAACAAAGAGGGGACAAAGTCTCAACACGCAAGTCATATGGAGGTTGGGGAAGCAGTTAGACTGTAGATCTGATGCAATATATTATCCAGAAGAGGTTGCTTTTGACTATATATTCTCTTCTCTATCCCTGTGTAACTCGTACTGAATAATCTTCTTTCTGAGATCTGCAAATGATTTCAATGAAACACACATGGAAAGGAAAATACAGGTTTATTTTACATAATGCCTCGTTTAATTAAAATGTTCTAACCTACCTGATAGCAGCTGACAAATCAGGAGATTTAGTGATGCTGAGGACCAGGGTGACAAAAAAGCCAGGGTACCCAAGGTGCCGAGGAAAAGCATGTGTTCATCAGCCAGAAGTGTAAAACATGTGGGCGGAATGTATTGTAATATGGGAAAACAATAGCTAGCTTAAATCCCTTTTTACCAAAAGGGTACATGCTTGATATTCTACTGTATTCAAATCATTCTCTGAATAAGTACACACTTCCTATATGTGAAGGAAATACCCATCACGTAAAACTCATCATGGTGCAGGCAAATTACTAGATGAAGATGATGCTAATGTATAAAGAAAGAAATAAAACTTTAAATAACAAAACAAGGAAATAAACTGATAATTATCCAAGACAGATGAAGAATGTTGCAAGGTTAATATCCTTTGTCACCCTTCACTCTCTGCTTAAATGATTCTAAGATCCTCCGACAGCTGTAATTAAACCAATGACTCCAGGTAAGGACTCCAGCCATCCGTCCCATCACTTGGCTGTCAAAGGCTCTTGGAAGATGATGTGAACACAACTCAACTCATAATCATCCCTGCAGAGCCTGGGTGACCTCCTGTGTCCCCACGTCCATCCACACTGTTAACACCTGCTGAAGTCCTCCCATCAGAGGCCCCCTCCCTCTCCGTGACCTGTGCTGCCCTACAGGCAGCTGTCAGACCCTAACGTGCCAGACTTCTCCATCCTTCTTGGTTTCACTCACTCCATCCCTCCATCTTGACCACCATCATCCCAGCACAAGCCACCAGTGCTATTAACCAGGATGAGGGGATAGTACCACAGTCCTAACTTGTTTCCTGAATCTACTGTTGTCTCAATCCAATTCATTCTCCACTCAGGAGTCAGAAAGCTCTTTTTAAGATGGACACATGATTATGTCATGTTACAGTTCTCCTAGATTCCTGGTCATCTTAGGATAAAATTTCAGCCTCCGTGATTTGACCTAAAGACCCTGCCTGATCTAACTACTACCTGCATTTCTAGCTGCTTCTCACTACTCTATTTCACAACTCATTTTCCTGTTCAAGGTGTTCCCATAATCGTAGTCTGGGATGCTCTTTCCCTCTCCTCTAACCATTTTGCCTTTCTTATTCCTACTCATTCAAAAATCTCCACTCTTCTCAAACTAAGTGTTTGCTGAATGATAAACATTTAGAAAATGTCTTCAGGGCTTCCCTGGTGGCGCAGTGGTTGAGAGTCCGCCTGCCGATGCAGCGGACACGGGTTCGTGCCCCGATCCGGGAAGATCCCACATGCCGCGGAGCAGTGAGAGGCCCGCTTACCGCAAAAAAAAAAAAAAAAAGAAAATGTCTTCAGATTTAACCCCTTTGTTATCTGACCTTGGTTTGATGCATGAAGATAGATACATACATACATACATAGACTTTTTTAATTGCACAGTCATGGAGGGGGAAACATAAGCCTATTCCTGCAGGTCAGCAGACACATATAAAGAGAGATTATTCCTTGAAACTAATTAATAGCTAATGGAGTGCAGATAGGGAAATGTTGCAAAGTGGGGTGACCTCAAGACAAGAAGGAGACATCCACCCAAAATTCCAGTTTTAACCCATTTTTTTTCAAATTGTATGACATTTGCTGTCCTCTCACTCATGTATTATTTCTGTATATTTGGATAATGTCTGCAGAAAGAACAATGTTATCTAACCAGGTAAGTTTTAATTATAGCACCTGTACTACTTTCTGCCTGGTTTTACCTGTAACTTCAGATAATCAGTGTATTTAATAGCCTTCAGCCCCCAGTCAAGTCATTTCCACACACAGGTACTCAACACACACTTTTGACTTTTTGTTTATCTTCCCTAACTGTGTTACAGTGGAATCAGAAAAACTGCTTCCACTCCTGACTCTGACACAACTCAGTTCTGTCACTGAAAGCATTTGAATATGTTCTAATTCTGTAAAATAAAGATAACAGTACATCCCTTATATGTGAGTCATACATGTGCTGTGTGTGTGAAAGTGCTTTGTGGATTATCACGTCCCCTCTAAATGTTCTTGTTAATTGCAGCAAGTAAATTCATGAACAACAGTCCTGTTTGTACTCCTGTGATGATATATAGTCATTTGTTTTCCTACAAAAGATGCTGGATCTCAATGCCCCAGGTGGCATATGAGGCGTGCTGGGGGTGCTGGGAGGATGCTAGGCGGCCGGCACCTGCTGCAGCCACAGAGAGTCCTGCCCTGCGCGCCCCTGCAGGGGGCTCCCGCTTAGGGCTCTGCTCAGAAGGGACTCTCAGAAGAAGCTTATTCCCACTGTTCAAAATGCAACTGAGAGATTTTTTTGTGTGTGTGGTATGCGGGCCTCTCACTGTTGTGGCCTCTCCCGTTGTGGAGCACAGGCTCTGGACGCGCACGCTCAGCGGCCATGGCTCACGGGCCCAGCTGCTCCGCGGCACGTGGCATCTTCCCGCACAGGGGCACGAACCTGTGTCCCCTGCATCGGCAGGCGGACTCTCAACCACTGTGCCACCAGGGAAGCCCAGCAACTGAGAGATTTTTTAAAAACTATTGCCACAAGCAGAATACTTTTGATCGCATTGTCTCACTGTGACCTAGACAGAACCGCACACACAGAAAGCTGAGAAATCGCATTACAGCTCTGCAGACTCCACTCTCAGCACATGGATATTTACTTTCCCTCAATCCCAACTGTCAGCTACAAATTGGTTTGAATTTTGCTCTGTCTTATCCACTTAAAATTTATAAGCTGTCTACTTCCCAAAATGATTTTAAATGGCTTACAATGTGAGTCTTACATACACATGGCTATCCAGACAGAAAAGGAAAATTAAAAAATTGAATTTATTCAAGAAGTTAGTCAATCATTTTTCCGGAAATAAGTACCTCTAACAACTACCCATTCTTGTTTGCTTTCAGTCAACAACTAACTTTTAAAATGGGTTCAGATTCTCCTTTGTAAATATTTTGAAAGTATCATAGGAACAAAAAAGTGTAAAACATATTTTAAACATTTTAAAACATATTCAGATTTCATGGCTGATGTGTCATTTCTTCCATATAAAGTTAAAAAAAGACTCCTTTTAAAATATTTTAAATAATTTTTAGCTTAAGTTGCAAATATAGTACAGAAAACTCCCATATACCCACTATCTGGCCATATATTACATAATAATGATATCTATGTCTATGTTTCCACAATATATATGTGTGTAAAATTATTTTATTCTAAACCCTCTGTGAGCAAATTGTAGACATGATGACTCACTTCTTGTAAAAACTCATTGTGCATTTCCTCAAACAGACCAGTTCTAAAAAAAACCCAAAAACAAAAACAAAAAAAACTAACACAGATGCAACAGTACCATGTATTCTACAGAAATCACTGGAATTTCGACAATCTGCCAATAATGGGTTTTCCAGCAAAAGTACTCCATCCATGATTACTTCCCTTCAGTTTTTTTTTTTTTTGTCTGGAATAGTTTCTTAGTCTTTCTTTCCCTTTCATGAACTTGATACTTTTGAAAGACACAAGCCACTTTTTGTGTGTAAAATATTTTTCAAAATCAATTTTTATTTTAGAAAATTATAATTCAAAAAAATTATTTTTACAAATTATACCATGATAAAACTTAATAAAAACTACTCATGTGAAATATTTTTCTTTAACATTTTATAAGTTAATCAAATGCATGCCTGAAAGGATTTGTTGTTGTTTACACAGGGGGTTCTCACAATTTTAGTATTATATCAATATTCATTTAAGCTGAGACTACACTCGAACATAAGTTTAGAAAATGGCGTTACAAAAGATTGGGAGTGAGTAGTTTAAAAAGAAAAAACAAAACATGCAGGGCTGCTGTGCAGTAATAAATCAGATGTTTTCACTGCCGTAAGTCTCAGTGCAGCCAAACTTCAAAACCAGTCCTCCAAAAAAGGTGAAGGCATTTAATAAAATGATTTTTCTTTAGCAACATAACCTCCAAAGAGAATGTCTGACGTTCTCTGACTAGATTCAGATGGTGATGCATTTTTGGAAAGAATATCAAAATGTGATGCTGTATTCTTCAGAGGTCACCATATTTGCCGGCTCTCAGGGGTGTGAGGTGCCTTGGGACGCTTCCAGAGGCTAATTCAGGGCACTTCCTCTCAAACTCAGCTTTTAGTGACATCATGCTGGTTGTTTGAAATCAGCCCTGGTGGGGGTATTTACGCACTACAGCAACTGCAATTCTAAGCCAAATCAAACTTTTTTGTTCATATGTTTGTTTGTTTTGAGAGCAGGTTTACCAGTTCACCAATGCGCAGGTGTCCTGATACTGGAGATCTTAACATGACTGCCTGAGGAAGGTGGTGTCTGCCAGGCTTCTCGACTCTTGAGTTACTTCTTTCGTCCTTTGCAGTGAATGAGGGCTAGGTGGGGAGATGCACTGAGACTGTGGCTCTCTGTTCCTCACCAGAATCTCACACGCTAGTTTCAGCATTCACTGATGTTCCAATGTGAATCATTTGCTGTCCTAATGGCTGCCAAATGGTGATTCTCTAAATCCATCTCCTTCTAGATTAGTCTGGATTCTGCAAGGGAAGGCTTTCTCTTTCACTCATTCCGTTCACGCATGTATCTATTTACATCAGTATGGATCCATACATTTCTATTTTATACGAAATGGTTCATCATGTGTGCTTTTCCCATCAGAACCTTGGAGTCAGCAACTCCCCAAGAAGCACTAGTTCCTTTAAGGGAGAATGGTATGGAAAGTGACATCTAGAAACCTAGAATTGGGTATGAGGTGGGTTCATGGCTACTGGGGTAATTGTTTTACACCTCTCAAAAGACAGAGGTAGGAAATACGTACACACACACACACATCTGCATCCACACTTACATTTTCATTTTCCTCTGTGTCTACAGCTACACATATGAAGACCATGAGTTCACACCAATGTCTCAAATTCAAATCCGTCACAACCAGCTCTATGCCAGCCTTCCTCATTTCCATTTTCCCACTCCCTTCTCAGTCACCGAGAAAGCCAGTTCACAACATCCTCCATATGTTTACTCATGTTCTCAGTTCTCACGTGCGTCCCCAACCTTCCAACTGTGCCCCTACCCCCTTGCTCCACCACCTCCTTACGTGGTCCCCAACTGTGCCAAACACGTCCAACAAGCATATGAGAAAAGGAAAATCAGCCAATCTAAAGTTCATTCCCCCCACCCCCCTCACCCAATTAACTTCAGTGAGACACCCTGTTGGGCCCACAGGGTAATAACCCACTCTTTCTTCCCAGCTCGGGGGTCCGACAAAAGTGACCCGCTGCCTTCACATCAGCCCTCCTGCTCGTGGACGACAAAGCTTTCTCCTTCACACCTGCGTTCCGGTGCTCTTGTTCTAAGACTCCCAACACTAGAGAAAGTGTTATGTATGTAGAAGAGCCTCCTGGAGAAACGTCAGCATTGAGTGTTCTCTTGCAGTTTGTCAGTGTTTGACGATTCGGATTCACGGAGACAAGGGGATGGGCGCCATCTTACCTGAAAAACTTCCCAGTCTCGGTGCAGCCACGTCGCCGCCATCGTAAATCTCAAGAGAGTCCCAGTTCTGCTCTGTGGCAAAACTGATGACTTGAATCTACCAAACAATAATAGTAACTTAATATTTATTTTTTGCTTAATAAAATTAGACTAGTCCAATAGGGTTTTCATGAAATTAAAACTATACATGTAAGAGAAAAGCGAAACCAAAGAAAAGAGATCATGGAAGTGACACCCAAAAAACTTCTACAAATAGCACTTCTGATAGATTTTATTCTAAAAGTCTATCATTTTTATTTCAAATGTAGAAATATGATTACAAACACTTTGTAGAAATGGTAAGAAAAGAGAAACAGGTTATGGTTTATGTATTGAGAATAACCAATACAAAAAGGGGGAAAAAAAAAGAAAGGAAAAACCCGTGGACAAAAGCTTTGTTTATTAGGAGACTCTGGGCTTTGAGAACTTACCTGAATTCCTGATCCCTCTGTAACTATGATCTTCCATATACAGTTTAAGTTGTTACCATATGGTTCAGGGTAGCCGGGGGATAAAATTGTACCTCTCCGCTGAGTGAAATTGCCACTGCAGGGGACTAAAAGACAAACCCATATTTAGTAAAAATAAAGTACAGTGAAGAACAACGTTAATGTTGTACTTAGTGTTCTTTCACTGTGTGATCAGCTATTAAGAGATATTTTACATGGACTATGGTACTTTAAATGGCATTTTTAGCCAAGGTCAAATTTAGTCTGTTCTCTCTCTTTTTTTTTTTTAACATCTTTACTGGAGTATAATTGCTTTACAATGGTGTGTTAGTTTCTGTTTTATAACAAAGTGCATCAGCTATACATATACATATATCCCCATATCTCCTCCCTCTTGTGTCTCCCTCCCATCTAGTGTGTTCTCTTTTAAATGATCAATACCATAGATTAGTATCCGCTATGCTGCTAAGTCTCAGGCACTGTCTAACGATGTCATCTCTGAAGTGAATTCTGTTTAGAGTAACTGATCTACTACAATTTAAGAAGCTCTGCAGAGTTTTCTATATGCAGACACGCAACTCAAAATGATATTAATGGGATTTATGAGCAAATCCAGAGAGGAGAAGAGACGCTTAAAATGCACAGATGAATTCAAGTGCTAAATCATGATTGCACTGGAGGTTCTTACACAAAATGAAGCAAATAAACTATAACCAACAATGGCATTGTTATTCAGGCTGCGTTAACCTATTACTTTTCAGACTTTCATCAGCACCAATTTATTAAAAGAGCATTACACAAGTAATATAACAAATCAACACTGTAGTGATTTTTCCCCCAAATGAAATTATGTTGTATACCCATGGCTTGAGATGACATACTTAATAAGTATCGAGAAGGAAAACATGTTTCATGCTTGTTAATCTGATGAGTTGTTCCATGAAACAATAATTTTTAGGGTTTGGCTGCTACTCAATTATTTCTGATAAATTGCCCTTTAAATAGGTCTGGAGCATGGATCAGTTCATGTGGACTGAAGAGCAGCTCTTCAGTGCTGCTGTGACCCCGAGATGGAGGACCACGTGCAAGTTATCCCACCTTAGGGACACACGCTTACCTACGCAGCTTGGGATTGTGTCATTCCACTGAGCGAGAGCGTTGGGCACGGACTGACAGCGGATGGCCATGGAGCCCTGGAGTAGGTATCCTGGGTTACACTCAAAGCGAACGATGGAGCCTGCTGAAAACTCCAAACCAATTCTCCTCCCATATCTGGGCTCGGGAACAGAGCTGCACTGGGTGTCACTGGTCCGAGGAACAGCTAGAGGCAAGACACACAACACAACCATCTGCATGTGCATCGTGAAGCCATGATATTTCCTTGAAAATAGAATTTAAGATAAGTCTAGAAAGAATTTATGTTAATGTGGAAATTAATAATGCCTTTCACAGTCTCTGTAGGGGACGATTTAGGGAGCACTTCCACATCTACACGCATCTTCATGTCAACCCTGAGGACCACCTCGTATTCCCATTTCTGACGAGGAAAACATGGCATATGGAGAATTAGTGCTTTATGAGGACTGAGCGATATTCATGCATTTACAATTAATTAAGCACCCAGATCACTGCGCCAGGGATAATGAGATGACTAAGAACTTGTACTTATCCTCGAGGACCTCAGACTCTAGTACGAAAAGCTGTTACATAAAGGATTATTTATAAATGGCCATGGTGATTTAATAGCAAAATTAAAAATAGAACTACCATATGATCCAGCAATCCCACTTCTCAGCATTTATCGGAAGGAAATGAAATCACTATCCTGGAGAGATATCTGCACCACCATGTACATAACAGCATTACTTGCAATAGCCTAGCTATGGAAACAACCTCCATGTCCACCAATGGATAAATAATATAGTACATACCTACAATGGAATATTATTCGGCCATTTAGAAAGGAAGGAAATCCTACCATTTGCAACAACATGGATGGACCCGTATTCCACACGCTAAGTGGAATAAGCCTGTCACAGAAGAACAAATGCCGCATGGTCTCATGCATAGGAAGCAATTAAGAGAAACAAACTTATAGAAGCAGAGAGCAGCCGGTGGCTGCCAGGAGCTAGGGGAGCGGCAAGTGCGGAGCTGCTGTTAAACAGGTATAAAGTGTGTCATGTAAGACGCCCAAGTCCTAAAGATCTCCCATACAAAGCTGTGCCTATAGTTAATGGTGCTGGATTGCGCACTGCTAATTTTAAACAATGTAATCCGTTCATTTTAAACAATGATTTAAAGGACTTAACCTGAGAGGGTAAATCTCATGTTACCATGATAAAAACAAACCCCACATACCATAAGAAAACATACAGTTAAACAATTCATTCTGTACAGAAAGACTTGGGAGGGAACAGAGGGGAATGGGAGTTTGCGCCACGGTCTGAGAGCAGAGCTGGTAATAAGACCCAGCCGATGGCCTCATTCCCAGGGGTCTTCCCATTGGACCAGCGATTCTCCGAGGTGGGAGGTGGGGATGGGAGAGCAGTTTGGGGCTGGAGGGAGTGCTGACACTTCCCCAACGTATCTAATATTATAACTGTCCGTTTGGAAATGAAAGAAAGAGACTATACAGCAAAGAACAAAGTTTAATAATACATTCCAGCTGGTGGGGACATCATTTGGCCTGAAGGCTGGGAGAAAGACAACGAGCAGCTCTGACACCGACACCTGGTTGCTGCCCGGCCTGAGAGCTGGCTGTCCTCCTGTTGACCACACACAGTCTCCGAGGTCACTGCCTGTTCGTGATCACAAGCAATATTGGGAACACTATGCAGGCCACAGAAAAGAACAGAAATTCCCCTCTCCAGACTAACATGAATCATGACCTCTACTAATCACAGTTGCAGCCCTGCTCTGTTCCTTCTACACCCGACGTAAAAACAAAGATGCCCACCGTCACATCGAACCCCTGACAGCGGTGAATCCCAAGCAAAATCATGCTGCCTGCGGTCCCGCCCCGGGTCCCCCAGCACAAGCCTGCATCCTGTAACTATCCCCCACCCCGTACTTTCTTCTTGTCCCCAGGTTCTCCACGGAGTGTGGATCTTATGGTCTTTGATGCTGGGCCTGGCGGCTGAGCCTCATTCCGGTGAGATGTGTACTCAGGTTGCAGATCAGAATTCACTGATAGGCAGCGAATTATCGCTATGAGATTTTTCTATTTATAAAAAGAGGCACGAGATAAAGTTTGAAAAATACTTCAGCGGCAACGGGGTCTGCCACCCCAAACAGACTCTTTGAGAAACAGAGCCACAAGGTACGCACTTGGGAGTCTGCATTTTTGGCTTCTGTCCCTGAGTTAAAAGTCAGTTTGTGTTTATTGTCTCCAAGACCCCGTTCCTCTCCATCCTCGTGTGCCTTCATTCGAAAGGGGCCATTTTATTTAAAAAGAATCCTTCTGTCTTTAAGATCCTTTCCCCAATACACTGGCATCTTGTTTTGAATTGAACCTGAACAATAACAGACACCATTTGGGTAAATTGCTGGTCAGGAAGCAATTCTATGAGAATGGAAGTCAGAAGACTGTTTTGATGAAACTACGTTTCAATTCAGTGTTAAAATATTTTTGATCAGAAGGCAAAAGTTAATAAAATTGTGTATACTGTCTAATAGCTATAGTCAATAAAATTAATGATACTACAGAATGTTCTTTTCTATAACTGAAAACAATGCAGAATATAAAATATTCTATTGTAATAAAATATGGCTTAAAACTTATATTTGCCATATTTTTATGTCTGGGTTTTTTGTTACAGTTGAACAGTAGCATGAGAGTGATAAATAAATAAATAAACAAAAACATAAAATGATATTCCACAATCAATTCTTGAGAATTTTTTACAAATATAGAGAAATATCTCCAATCTTAGCTGTTCAATTTGTCCTGGACTACTTGGGAAGCACCCTGTATTCACGGCCAAGTTTCCACACTTGTCTAAGTGGCCTCAAACATAGCATTTTTCCAGGGTATCACAAATGAGGAGAAACACACCACCGAGGGTCATCTGTACACATGTCACTATTAAACCTTTCTTCATGAACTTCAGAGTTGTCTATTTTCAAGGAAAATAACAATAAATACCTGCATTTGAATGAAATGATGGAGGACAATTTTTAGAGGAAGAAGTTTGCAAAGCTAAGAAACCAATTTTAAGTATCTGAGAAAGTGAGACAGAGGAAACCTAGGAAATAGAGGCATCAAAACTGCATGTAATATCTGGGGGAAAATTCCAGCAGTTAATCCATGCTGATGAACTTGTCCCTTTCAGCCCATCCTCTGGGGCTTGCCCTCACCTGGAGGTTTCGGGCCACATCAGAGAGAAATTCTATTCCGGTAGCCATTATTCTCCATCTTTCAGTAAATGCTTTGCACTACTGTGAAGCAAAACTGAAATCAGCCCAGTGCCAAGTGGACAGGGAATGGGGTCAGGCTGGAACAGAGGGTGATGAACACAGTGATTGGCTTCTCAGGCCGAGGACTGTGTTGGTTCCGAGACTGGGTGGTATTCTCTGGGACTTTCATGACACTGAAAACGGGCGACATTGTGAATATGGGGAAAAGGGGAACATAATGTGATGGAACCTTACATCACCACAAATGCTCTAGGCTACAGATGTGTGCATGCAGTTCGTTCACTGCACCTCTTTTAGAGTAGGTGGAGTGAAAGAGAACAACAACGATAATAAAATAAACCTGAATGCAGACAAGAGCAACCTGTCCAAGTGAAGCAGTCTTCCCTATTTCATTTAGTGACACAGGGACATATTCTATTTCTGAAAATCACTCTGTCCTCGTAGTTTAAAAATCTGATTTGACAAGTCATTACTAGTCGGTGAATTCAAGCATACATCACTGAATTATGCACAAAACTTTATGCTCAATCTCCTTTGTAAAAAGTATGCATTTTATAAGCTCTTGAAACAAAATGTGAGTTTCTTAGAAGTGGAAAACCAACTAAGCTGTATAATTTACGCCATCTGAGGAAACATTAGGCCTGGGGGAAAATCAACGAAAACGTGTATTTGCATGCCTAGGAAGGACCTCACGCAAAGAAAACCTTACTGTAAATTCCTCCTACCCAAACTTAGAAAAAGCATTTCCATCTCTCTAGCTCTGTTTCTGGTATCTGTTTATTTTAGGAAAACCCTGGCAGAGGACAGTCCTGAGAGCTGCTGAGTCTGGGAGACTGGCAGCTGGAAGGCTAAAGGCAGGTTGCTGTGTGGTGAGGCTGGGAGATGAGAAATGTGACCCGGAAAGACAAAGACGTGGCCAACTGGCATTTGTAAGTTGTGCACAGTGGGGAGGTTTGATATAAAAGCACAGCTCCATTTTCCCCTTGAAATATTCAGTAAGTCCTGCATGGCTTACTAATTTTGGTGTGAGTGAGTTATTATTATTTTTTTTTTTTTGCGGTACGCGGGCCTCTCACCGCTGCGGCCTCTCCCGTCGCGGAGCACAGGCGCCGGACGCGCAGGCTCAGCGGCCATGGCCCACGGGCCCAGCCGCTCCGCGGCACGCGGGATCCTCCCCGACCGGGGCACGAACCCGTGTCCCATGCATCGGCAGGCGGACTCTCAACCACTGCGCCACCAGGGAAGCCCGAGTGAGTTATTTTGAGGGAACTAAAAGGCAGGTTGAATTCTACACTGAAACACACAAGAAAAATAGACTATCTGTGGAAATAGCAGGCATAAATGTAAGACAATTACAAATAGTAGTATATTGATGAGACATTGTCAACCACCAAGTTTAACACAGACACATTCAGTCGTGTGCACAGAGCAGAGAGGCAGAGGGTAGTGTAGACAGTTTTCATAAATGAGGATGTGCCTCAGAGTAAGCAGGAAAGGAGAAAAGAGTACTTGCTCTGCCTTTGTTGGTCTCTGTGGCCACATAGCTTGCTTCTTGTGTCGATTCCAGTGTTAACAAGGTTGATTCTAGTATTAAAAGGTGTGTATTTTGGGCCAGAAAAAGTTGCTAAGTGGAACATAACTACTTCACAGAATAGAATCAAAGGGACTTTAATGAGAGTGGGTTTCGTGTACCAAAAGGATGCTGGGCTTTTCTCCAGCCCTGGCAAGGTGTCACGGCGGTGGTCCTTGACGGCCACTAGTTGGTAGGCCAGACTGCAATGACCACAATAGCCATGAGCAGCAGTAAAATCACCGTTATCATCCCACTGAGAACCCAAACTCACACTCTCGACTTTATTCACCATCCTAGAGACAGCTCATCTGGACAGTGTTGGAAAGGGGACCCCCACCGGGGGTGTGGAGAGACGGTGCTGAACTTGTTAAGAAATAGTAGGTGAGTCTCCAACACGGCGGGTTTCTGAGGACTATTTGATTTTTATGTTTGCATTGACCTAGAAGACCTTGACATTAGGGGTAGTATATTTTCTATGGAGTGACAAAGAGCATTAAAACCTGTAGAACCACATTTACTGATGGCAGGTTCTGCCAGTCTCTTGGTCCCAGAGCTTAGGAAGAGGAGGGGCAGCTATGGGAATCCCCACCATGGACATTCAGGGAGTTCCAGGGTGCTAGCGAGTGGGGATGGACGGGGGGTTTCTCCTGGATGCGTAAAAGGAAATCTAAAACATTCTGAACACGTTCATGTTTAAAGGCAAGCACTGTACTCCTCTTAAGTATTCAAGGGAGATGTTACAGTGTCCAGAAGTGACTGTTAGAATGATTACAGGGACTCTCGCTCCAGGAGGACGCACTGTGGTGTGAAGGGTCACCCCATTAGCCTTCTTGGGTGCCCATGTATCCTCATGCACCCTCTTACCTCCCTCACTTTTCAATGTACCCTTCTACTCCAAAGCAGCATGGAAAGCAAACAAGCAAATACAACCCAGCAGAGACATAAAAGTTACAATACTTGGTAAAAAAAAGCCTCTATACTTCCACTTCTTCACCAGATCAGAGGGGCAGCAACATCCTCACCACCACCTTCTCCGTGTTGTTCACCAGGGCGACACGGAGGGTCAGGAGCTGCCTGGGTCACGTACTACGGCTTTTTGTACCTGACACCTGCACTCATTCTCCACCGAAGTCTGAACAGCTCTTTACAACAGAACTGTCTGTGAACAAGGGTTACACAGCCCATAGCCATGCAAGTCAGAAAGTCCCTGCGCAATTTTAAGCTTTAATAACTTATGGAGGAATGGAGTCGTACGTGGTATGTGAAAGCACTATTCAGAACGTTTTTACACAATAGAGTTCAAATAATTTCTAGGCTTCCACTAAACTACTATCTTTCAGAAGGCCATGTTCAATTTAACTTCTGAGATGTTCTGAAAACTTTCCCAGGTGCTCCTGAGTGATTTATAAATTGCATTCATGATTCTAGTTCTTTAGATCTGAAGGATTTGGCTTTGATAAAAAGACATCCATTTTTGCATAAACTCACTGTAGGAACAAAGCAAGATAAGGAGATATATTGGAACTTTAGAAGAAATATTGAGTATGTTAGAGACATATTCTTAAGTGCAAGGAAAATACATTCCTTCTATAAATGATTTCCTCTTTTCACTTTTATGTATGTTATACATTTTAATGATAATATGTTGCTTTAAAACAAGAAATATAATTTTAAAAACCATGACTTCTGAAGATAACATGTGCAAATAGGACAGACATAGGGTCATGTGCTTCAGATATTTTATTTGATAATCTGATCAATTTTCTAATCTTCATCAAAAATTAAAGGAAGTTCCTGTTTGAGGCAGACAATGCCAGGAACTTGAATTTTTCCAGGACAAAAAATGTACTTAAACCAATCGGTCCAGTTTCCTTAGAGGTCACGCCAACTTACTTTGGTTTGTGAATCTGCTTCTGCAAAGTAACACAGAATTTATTTAAAGAAAATTAGAAGTGGGTGGGCGGTGAGTCACCTAAACTGGACCTTCTCCTATAAAGTTCATTTTCAAAAATACTGGTTTAATTATTTATATTTTAACAAAGGTTTAATTAGCACAATGTAACCCATTTTAATGTAATAGCATCATCACCCAAGCAATAGCTCCTTAAACTAGATTAGAGATATTTTCCCCCTACCTGCCCATCAAACATCATTCTCACTCTTTCCGTAACTTTTAAATCATCTTATTGCCGAACACCGAAGGGTTTTTATCGTGAAATATTTTGAGGCCACACATTTCACAGTGTGCGATTATCAAAAATCATTTATGAATGATATGACAGATTGTTACTCTCTATTATTTTATGAAAAACATGATGCTGTCAAGCATGTTTTCTGGAGGAGTCTTTATTAAAGGAAAGAAGTCATTGCCAGGAAGTGATTCTCCTCCACTTCTGAAGAAAATGTTCAAGAGCGGCCTGTAATCTATCCAGCCTCCAGCAAAACTGAGACCTAGAAAAGCTAAGTATTCTTAGTTTATCGCTGAAGATGACAACCTCTTTCCCATCTCAGCTGTACAGTCATCGCAGGTCAGATCCAGAGTCAGGCTCTGTGCCTCTGAAAGTGGACGGACAGTCCATAGGGTGTATTTTCAAATTCATGTAATGGATATGCAAACTGAAGGTGAACTAGAAACAGGAAAAAAAACTGCATTGTTCAGAAACTTTGTGCAATCCCAAGCATTTTGAATAAGCTCCAAATTCAAAAATAATTATAAAGGGGTGAAAGTGCCTAAAGTTAATAGAATACAAGCAAAATAAAATAGGTATTTCAAGGGATAGAAACATGGATGGTATTCTGGGTTTAGTTTGGTTTTGTTACCTTTCCTTGACAATTAGTTCTTACAGTAAGATTTGAAATTGTACAATGTGTTTTAAATGTATTTCATTAAGACAGTTACTAAAATCTATTATGAAATATTTTACTTCATTTTAACTAGGTTAGGTGAAATATTATAACACATTTGAAATCATTTTGCAAATTGTGTTGCACTATACTAAGGTAATCTAATCAATATTTGTTTCGTCATCATGCCAGATAATCGAAGCGTTACTGCATCTTTGTCTTAGAAGTATCACATTTAACTGTCAAAAGAAAAAACTTTAATATTTTTATTAAATAATTTCATTCTAAATACACGGATACCCTCAAATTCTTAAATATTAAGAAAAAGTGCAACTCAGATGTTTTGGTGCTGAAAGCAGTGGTACAAGCAGTGTGTGGAGCCGGGCGGAGGTGGCAGAGACTCACCTTGATAGACGAAGTGAAAACCCCGTGCAGGCGCCCCACTCTTCGCGCTGAATCGGAGCAGAATCTGATTGGATGTGGCCAAAGGCAACGTTTCACCTGGAGGGAAAAACAGACAGAGATAACACGCAGGATCCATTCAGTGCACGGCCTGTGGTGGACAATGTTTGGGAGAGTAATCATTAACTTGGAATTGCACTTTTACTTTTTGAACTTTCATAAAACTTTGCTTTGGCGTGTAGAACCCAAACACATTGTTTCTACAAAGATTTAAAAACTCTGTTCTTGTCTTGACATTCCATTAAAATGTTGTTTTCATCGTGATCTCCTTTATGCTTCTTTTGAAGAAAGCACTGATATAGGCCAATTAGCTGATAATGTGGGAAATAGAAGCAGGTGAATCATTGACTCAGAATCAACTTTGACAGTTGCTAGGATTTTACTCAGAATTAAGAAAATGTCTCAGAATCCAAAGCTGATTTTTAAAAAAATAAAGAACTCAGAAAAAAAAAAAAAAAACACAAACCTGTGAAATGTATTTTTCAGCTCTTAATGTGCAGGAATGGTCTCAAGTACTCTGAGCGGCGTGTGAATCGCCTAAGCTTTTCAGAGGTGAATTTGTCAGGATGTGTCAGTATTTTAAATGTGTGTCTTCTGATGCATTTCTGGACATTACATCATTGGACATTGGTCTTAACAGGACATACGTCTTAAGACCTGTGGTTACTAATACTGAGAAACTGGAAATAACCGAATCTTAGCCTTGGTTGATCACAGGCTGTGACGCAGGAGTATGGCTTGATGTTGTGTTGGTAAATGATGACAATGTAGCAGTGGTACGAACGAGGGCCATGACATCCATGAGGGGTTGGGGTAAATAAACTCCTTCATTAACCCATCTGAATACTATTCAGCAAATGGTGTTTGGTGTATATTCATATTTGTTGATAGGAAAGACCTCTACATGTGATTTTAAATGAATGTATGGGATAAAAATTAAATTGTGAAAAATATCCCATGTTTTATGAAGTTCCACGTATGTTTACATGCATATATAGGGGCACACGTGAATGCATGTATGTGTATACACATCTGCACCTTTATAGACATGTGACTGTGGTGCATCTCCACATGTATGCATTTAAAAGTTTGGAATGAGTCAGACCAAAATGTCAATAGTGTTTCTCTTCAGGAAGATTACGACACTTAGAATAGAAAGCAAAGTAACAAGATATTTTATTACCCCTTTTTTCTGATATTTTTATTTTTCACTGAGATGGATATTATATTTTCCACAATCTTAGTAAGCAAAATGATAAAGACAGGTGATTTTATATGTGGGATAAAAATACATTTGAAATTTTACATTGAAAATTAGATTTTACTGAACAAGCAAGCAAGTTCAAAGATGATTAAATTTCTCCTTCACAAATGAAAATAAAAATAGACGAGTTTAAAATTAATTACCCTGGCTGTGTAACTAGAATTAAAGACAAAATTCATTGAAAGTTTACCTGAATGAGACCCAGAGAGTGAACTGAGAAGTCTGGCCTGAGGGTGCGTTCCATCAAACAGTTCTGTCAAGTCATTCAGTGCTGTCTGGAAATAGGCAAACTGCCCAAATACCACTGAAAACAGAGGGGGTGGGTCGGCACAAAATGCTTTCTTAAAATGAAAGAAATGAAAATGGTGATCATACTGTTTATTGATACCTCCCAAATATCATGATCCTAAGAATCCTGTAAAAAAAATTAGCTTATTTTCTCTGCTTTCTAAAAGTTTTCTGTTGCTTAAACAATTTTATTTTGCTTCTTGATCTTTTGGTACTTAATAAAAGGAATAAAATTACTGTTCCATGTGCAGTTTGAACATTAAAAGAAGACTGTTTTTCTTATAATACTATGTTAGGATAGCAGAAGAATAACCATAAGGTGGTCCTATTTCTTTAAGAGTAATTAATGACATTTTATTCAGTGAACAGTAGGTATGGAATCAAGATACCCGTTGGTTTTTAAAGCATGCAATTAGTTGGGGAATGTAAAATTCTTCACCTATGATTATGACAGTGCCAAATTCATATGAACTCACTACAATTTATACACGATTCAGCAACATATTATAGCAATTTCTGACTTGTTTTACTCTACAGTTTATATATCTTACAGGTTATGTAAATTTCAAGAACACACTTCCTCCAAGTAAAACATTGCAAGTATTTTACTACTTCAAATTTAATCATTTTTATATTCAAATGGATAACATACAGGGCCTTTACAGTATTTAGAAGAACTTGTGATTTAGTCTCCATTTACAAGCAACAATCAACAATTATCTATGTGAAAGGTTTAAACTCAAATCATTCTAAATCATTCTGAACAAGAAATGGAGGTGTGTGTATCAGTTATACATGAAAGAATTAATCTATGTGTTAGCAAAATGGAGGAAAATCTAACTATAGCAGCTGGTGTGTATTTATATTATATTTTATTACATTATATCATATCATATATTATATGTGGCATATATTCTATTACATATATGTATTACATACAGTGCACATATACATGCATGTATAATATATTACACATATATGTAAGAGAATATATGCATATATATATATATATATATAGTACTTTAAGATTTTATAATCTCCTAGAGAAGCACAGTTAAAGGAAGCATGTGAGCAAGGTGAATTTCCCAGTGGCTGAAGTGCTCTGAACACAGGCGCTAGAAAGAGGGACAGAACTTTCTTCTGGATCCCATGAGGGAGGCTCCTGCGTGCACAGCCCTCCCTTCACTGTCCCCCCACCTCAACATTCAGTCTTCATCTTGCTTGAGTCTCGTTTGTAGGAGAAAAGTGAATCTCACACACGTAATTCCTACCTTCTTTTCAAGAAATGCTTAGAAAGCATAAGCTTTATAGTGGACACTAAGAATGAAGGGCCGATCAAGATAGAAACTTTGTCCCAGGAACATCACGTGCTAAGGTCTGCGGTAGTTGCCACAACAAATACAGAGGCAGAGTGTGGGTGTCGGGAAGGAAGAAGGGCCTGAACAGCAGACGGCTGCCAAGGGCCACAGCTGGTCAAGGAAGGCTGTTCCTGCAGCTGGAAGACAGGGGATGAGAAAGTGCAGGCGAAGGGCGTGGGCGGTGTAGGGAGGGAGGGGTGGTTTCCAGCTGTGGAGACAATGGTGTTTCCTGGGGGAGAGAGCATTCCAGCTTCAGCCTTAACGAATGTGAAAGGAAACCCTTTTTGTGTAAGAATGGGACACAAGGGGTTACTTCAGCAAGCGAACAAAAGGAGCAGTATTTGGCAGGCGAACGTCTGCTTTGCTAACACTCAGTGGATAAAGGGGGCGGGGGAGGGACGGGGGGGGGGGGGCGGGGGGCGGGGGAGCAAGGCCACACAGCCTGAGACTTCAGAGCCCCGAAGGCCAGGAAACGCGTGGATTTTGCTCTGGGGGCAAGAGGAGTGAGTGAAAACGTTTATCAAGGTGTTTTCATGATCAGATTTTTGTTTTAGAAAGGATACTCTGGTGACGCTTTTGGATGAAAATAGGGAGGAAATTAGGATAACTGATGACCTGTCTTCCATGACACTTCCAACTTGTGTAAGAAGCCCCTTCCCACAATAGGGACAGTCACCCCATCCCATAATATTTGCTGGGCATCTCAGGTACCCAAACAGTATTTTACTCATCTTAGCACTTATCACAATCATTGAATTAATTGTTAACTGGTCGATTCACTTCTAAGAGTAAGGAAGAGGGGAAAAAAATAATAGATAAGGTAGTATAGGTTTTTACTAAGGATCCTTTATAACTATTTTATTCCAGACTAAAGTTTTCTGCCCAGATAGAATATGATAAATTTATGCCATTAAACCTTTCATATTGGGAAATTATTATCAATATTTAGGAGTATAACTTTTTTCTGCTGAAAAGTCATAATTGTGTTGTGACAACTCAATAAAATTTTATAATGAACTAAAATCATAAACTCTGGCTGCTACATTCTATTGTGATAATTATATTTTGTCAAGTATCCATGAATAAATATAAAAGGAATATTCATGGGAAAGTAACTGGAGGAATGTTGTTGGGAATTTAGGCGAAAAAATGTATTAACTGAGGCTAAATAAGGGACTTTAGAGGCATTGGTCCAGCATAAAGAGTGAAAGTCTAGGACTTATTCTAAGTTTTACTGTCCATTTTTTTATAACAAAATAAATATTTTGAAGCTCAGTCTTTCAGTTTTTAAATGAGATTGATATTTTCCATTTGCTCATAAGGTGGACCCACTCTCTGCCTTTTGGGAAGCTGGTCCTTCTGCCTCTGCCTTGGTTTCCGTGTTCACATCCATCACTCTCCAAGTCCCAGGCACATGCTCTTCTTATCATGGCAGGATGATACAAGGAAAGCCTTGCCTGAAAACTCAACCATCCTTGAGAACTGGCGGAAAGCAGAAGCTAAACGATTTGGCTTAAGAGACTAAGCAAGTTGCGTCGCACAGTTCACGAAGAGCCCGTGATCTAAAATACCAAATGCTGAAATAAGTGCTTGGGGGGAGCTTTTCATTTGATTTTAAGAAGCCTGTGATTAATATAAGTTCGTAGAAATCATTTGTCTCCCATATGCAAGTTTCTTAAGCAGAAATTAACTTTCTTGTCATATAATTGTATTTTTAAAATGTTTTCCCTCAAACAGAATCTAACCTTAGAATTTTTATCTGTTTTACTTCTTTGAGTGGATGGCTGCTATTTTGAGTATATAGAAGAAAACCTTGACTATGTTGGGTTCTAAATTCTACTGTTGGGAAAAAGGAACTATTCCATAAAATTATAAAAGCTACTATCTGGTTGACTCCAGGAAAGAATCTAACACAAAAATATTTTCCTGGTCAAGAGTGAGAGGGAAGAATTGGGGATCCGGTGTTGAGTAAACCACCAGGAAACCACCAGAGAAGGATCTTCTAGAAATGAAGCCATCCCAGAAAACTGGCTCAGGTTGGAAGCAAAGTTTAGGAGGGAAACCAGGATGCCAAGTTTGGAGGGGTCAGATAGGACTCTGCCTGCTTTTACATCTCCTGTCACTCAAAGGTGTGTTCACTGATCCAGTGATTTCCAGCATAATCAATAACCAAATATATGTGCCAATACCCCACAGGCTGATCAGTGTTCCCCTGGCTCACATGTGAGGCTGCAATCCTCCTCTACACACTAAACAACCAAAGGAGAAATGTTTTCTAACAAAAATAAGAACAAAGGCACATTTATTCTCTCTGATTATTCTGGATCAGAATCCGAGAAGGAAATTGAAGAATTTTATATCACACTGATAAAAGAATTGTAGTGGATCTTGTATAAGACATGTTTGGAAAACCTGTTACTTTAAGTCATCTTCTTTTATATTATTTTATTATACCAAGAGCTGGGATATTTGTTTATAAAATTATGGAAATATTAACACCGAAAGAGATATGACGGTGAATTAAAAATAAGAAGAAAATCTTACCAAATTCCTTTGGTACCGTTATGGAATAGAGGCAGATCTGACCAGCTGTATAATTGTGAGGGTAGTTGGGTGACAAGACCACCCCTTCTGATCCAGTGTACTGGCCTCCACAGGGGGCTGAAACAGACCAACGGAGAATTACTGCTATGCGTAACCACATGGCAAGTGACAAGTGACAAGTGACCTAAAAATGAAAGCACTGAACAAATGAGCATGATTATTCAAAAACTTAACAAAATATCACAGTTAAAATCTGATCTTACATTGCTATCAAAAGTAAAATAAAAAGAAAAACAAAGACTGACCAGGTGAGAATAAAAGTAATTCAACTTAAGAGGAAGACCTAATATTATTTTTAAGGACGTTCTCAGACATGCTAAAACAATAATGAAAACAGTTGTCATGATAATAAAAACAGGTCCGATAAAGAAAAATTCTTAAGTTATCAATACGTCAAAAGCCTACCAGAACTTTCTGGTTGATATCAACCATCATATTAACTTAAGAGATACAAAGATTATTTCAGTTTTCTATTGTCTTTATATTACTGTGGGACTAAAAAAAAGTAATGTTTACTTTTAGTTCTTTTTGTGTTTTCATCGTAGATTCAGCTCAAGAGTGACATGTATAGTTACTAGTGGGTGTGGGGTCTCTTCCTATAAGTTCCACTGAAAGCTGAAGGAACCCAAAACTACAAACTCAGGGCAGGTACATTGATGAGGTGTTATATGAACAGTTCAGAGAGAGAGGGAGTGTGTGTGTGTGTGTTTATCTTCCCTCTGATCATCTTGTTACTCTCAGCATTGCTCTTGCTGAGAAAATAGAAAAATACTGTAGCTTGGCTATTCAAAATACTATTGTTAAACATCTTAAAATAGACTTTCAACTAAATCCCAGTTTCGGGATTAAATTGCGAATACTTCAATTCCTCATATTTTTACTTAAAAAGAGGTCCACGTCTGCTCATCTGCTTAGGACACTATTTATCCACTGAAGTGACGCCAACTGCCCCTCAGCTGTGCCCTTTGTGGCCTGACTGCATGCCTTCTTATCCTAGATACATCTTCTCTGATCTGAATTCAGAATTATTTTTCAGTATTTCAGAAAGTTCATATTTCTATAGCTTACTTCTTCTTAATGTGACAGTTTTCAAGCATTAAAAAGGATAGAAATCGGGGATAACGTGTCAAATCTTCTGAATGTTAAGTAGCACATTGTTAAGTCCTAACTGATGGATGGGATTTTCTCCAGGATTAACGAAGCTGTGCAGAATGCTGATGCTAGTGTCAAAGCACCTCAATGATGACTTGGCAGGAGACTTCCCAGGTCCAGCTTTATGCAGCTGGAAAACTGAAGTCATACTCTAAAAGTCAAAGGAAGACCGCTTAAATACCTGACAGTTATAATCTATTTATGATCAACTAGTAGAGATTTCCCTTAACTAAGCTAAGAGCAGCCTTCATGCTGATGTCTTAACTCATAATAATTTTATCACCCTAAAACACTTACCATGGCTTTTTTAAAAATCTTAAATAGAAAAAAAATTTTTTCACTTTTAGATAGAGGAAATTTCTGTAAGTTAAATTTCAAAGCTCAAGGTTTTCAGTGAAATGCTGGGAGCCTCATTCCACCAGTTTAGATATATCACTTAATTTTAAGAAAATTAGCCATATAAATTCAACCAGGTTATTTCAGAACTATAATTTTTCTTAAACACTCAAAAGTTCAAATTTTTAAAAATAAGTACAAATGAAGAATGGAAATCTATCTTCTTTTAGACATATAAAATTTAAGCATATCTATTAAAAAGTTTATCTATTTCAAAGTTTAAATAACAAGCATAAATGAAAAGTGGAAATAAATCTTCACTGAGCTAATATTTTGATGCCCAAATGATCAAACAGAAATCTTATCAAACAGAAATCTTATATCTACTGATATATTTGTTCAAGTATAACTACAAAAATTTATTTTGTTAATGGGTAGGATGAAAGATCATTACTTTATGATAATAGAAAACACTAAAAAATAAAAAGGATAAAATGAAAGAAAACAAACATGGCATTTTAGGTCCTCTGCTACCTTGATAAACCGTGCTATGCTTATACATTTTTCCCCAGATTTAAAGATAAGCACGCAAACTGCATAACATACTACAAACACAACCAAACATTTGTGAAATTGAGAAAAATATGTAGAGAATTTTCATTTAATTCTTAACAATTACTCTGTCCATGTTACTGTGTTAACCTGAGAAACAGGCATGGTCTTTCTCATGTTAGAAATTCTTTTATATTAATGTGATAAGAGAAAGAAAACAAACATGCTGTTACTCTTTGGTAATTAATGTATTAAACAGATCATTTCCTAAATGAAAAAAGATTTGCAACAGTATTCATTGCAGATGGTAACAAGAAACTGACTCATCCATTTGGTTAATTGGAGTATATGTCTCATATATAAAGGGAACAAAATACAATCAAATTTGAATGTAAACCAAAAACAACATAAGTAAATAAAAGCCATTCTGACCCATGAAAGAGACTCCAGACTGTTTCCATTTCTGTTCTAATTCAACAGGAAACCTCAATGAACAAAAAAATGTAGGCAATAGAAAGAAAAATTATATCATGAATTTAAAACAAACTAGCCCAAAATACATCCCTTAATATATGAACTATCAAAATGTTTAATATATAACAACATTCGCTTAGTTTAACTGGTGATCTGAGTGACCCACAGGCATTAATTCAGCACAAAAGGTGCTGTTCTCCTTGAGATATCCAAAATAAACTACGGGAGAGGACATTTCTGTTTAATGATTGGGAATTTTTAGTTTTATTTAAATTGAAATAAATAACTTAAGGAAAAACCAGTGTTGTATGTTTTATGCACATAAATGTGATGACTGGTTAACAGAAACTATGCTTGAGTTCGTGGGTCTTCAGATACGGAAAAAAAATCTCTAATTTAAAATTAGATTATTTATCTGTTGCCTAAATGTGACCTCATTTTTCTCGTTTAGCCTATGGCTAAAGAATTTATCATCATCCCCCATAAGTTCAAAGTATGTTTGAATTTAATACAGTGTGCACTTTTAAGGATGGCATTTTGAGGTGACTCTAGTGAACTACGAGGACACTCTTCTAATCCCTAGAGAGGAGCGCTGTGATGCCGCTGACTCAAAGCTTACTGTAACGTTTACACAGACGTTAAAGTCATCATCTGGACGCCCCACACAGCCACGTGGGCCCTTCACCATTCTCCCCTCACATGAACCTCCTGGAATCCGAGAAGCAGCAATAATTATTTCTCTGAGTTTATTGTTAGAGGATAAAATATGGAAGACTAGGAAGACTTCAATTTTCACTGGAAATTGTTTTGGCTATTCCCTGATTTATTCATTTCCTCTGAAAACGTGTGTGAAGTTCCCTGTCTGTGCCAACCTTGAGTACTGCAGGGCTGGAGGACTGGGTTCCTGAACAGAAAAGCTCTCAGGGTCATAAGACAAACCCAGAAACACAGACATGCCAGAGCAACCCAGGGCATCAGGTCTGCTCGCCTGTGTTGTTTGCTCGGATTTTTCACGTACTAATTTTCTGAAACACCACTTTGGTCGGAAGTTACAAGCATCAGAGCCATCCTAAGGAAAAGATCTTTATTTCATCAGTTCAGTGTATCTAACTAAACCGGTCCTTGAGTTCATCCTAAAGTAAACTTGGAATCAATTTTTCTGTCACAAAACACAGGATTTTACTGTCTCCTTTTTAAGGTGTATCACAGAGTCTGGAGTTTTGTCTGTGGAGGGTCCCACGAAGCTACCCACCAGACACAGAACCTGGAGGACAGCCCAGAAGTCTGTGTTCAGACCCCTCCTCTCAGCACCCCCCCAAGGGCAACTGCAACCTGACTTCTGTCACTGTACGATGGCACTGCCTGTTCCTGAAGGTTGACCTTACCCTCTAATAGGTGCTTTTATTAATTTAATGTACATGAGGAATTACAAACTGTTGGTATTTGTGGGGAAATGACACATCCTTATATATGTAATATATGTATATGTATGTGTATATATGTACAGAGAGAGAGGCAGAGACAGAGAGACAGACAGAGACACAGACAGAGGGAGATACACACACACACACACAGAAAGGCAGAGAAATAGAGAAAGACAGAGAGCAAGAGGGAGACAGACAGAGACAGAGACAGAAGCAGAGAGTCAGAGGCCACCTAGAGACTGGTAATTCGCATCTCTCATACACAAAAACAGCAATTAGAAATGCCAAACGATCTAAGTGAGAGAAAAATATCTCCCCTTCCAGAAAGCTGTGAGAATGGCTAATCCACTGGGTAAATTAAACGACCAAGGAAGGTCAAGTTCTTATCCCACGTTGCTCTGCGGGGTTTCCCCACCAGTGAGGAGGGGATACAGGACTGAAATGCAAACTGTCTCCAAAATGAGAGTGCAAATTCCAGAGGGAAGTTATCTCCGAAGGAAACACCGGTTCCATACGTACCATTGCAGGAGGGCAAGACCCGGTTCCAGGCGGGTTTTCCATCCGCTCCGATAACACACGTGATGGAAGACGGGTCAGCGATCTTGTAGCCAGAGTCACACTGGTACGTGACAGTTGAGCCAAGTTTGAAGTCCGTCCCAATCCTTGTCCCATTCATTATGTTTCCAGGGTCAAAACAGGCTTCCCGTGGTTTCTCTGGGGAAGATATGAATGTAAACTCCATGATGGCAGGAATTTTATTTTATTTTTTTGTTGTCGGTTATTTATATTTTTAGTACCTAGAACAGTGTCCAGCATATAAAATATGCTCCAAAAAATTGATTGACTAATTGACCAAGTTGTCAATTAATGTTCAAGTTAATAATTATCATAGAAAAATAGAAAAAACTCCTCTCAATAAAATTATTTCTTATTTTTCAAATGACAATTCACTACAGAATTGCTGTTGAGGTTGACTTCCTGACTTTTGTACTTAACTCATGAAATCACAGCACATTTTAGGAAGAGATGGGAGAACTGGGCTTCTCAAAAGGAAATTGATTTAATTCATGTAAATTAAGAGTGATTTCTCATGCTGGTGAGATAATCGTGGAAAGAAGTTCTGATCTTTTACCACTCTCACTAAGTCAATGAAGCCACACGTAGCTGGAAAGCACATTTCCTGATCCATAAGGGTCAAGCCCTGTGTCTGGGATGTAATAGTTGCTCAACACAGTTCTATTCTAATTCTAATAACTGCTCAAAGGAATTGAGGGCATGTTATGTATCGGGCGCTGAGCTGGGTACACTGCATGTTTTTCATTCAAATCTTCACTCCACCTCTGCAATGTGAGGAGGATTTGTGGCCCCATTCTACATTTTGAGAATCTGAAGCTCAAGAGCGGTTAAATAACTTTCACAGAAACACACTGCAAAGATCTGTCCAGCTGTGGGGGCCACTAAAGGAGGCATTTGCTAAAAGCCTCTTTTTTCCCAGATATAAATACAAAGCTCTCTTCTTTCTTTCTCACAGTCCTGTAGCTGTGTGGGTAGTGCCACTTATGTCCTGGTAGCGTTAACACTAAATGTCATATTTCAGCAGACCTTCCAAATGTCTCTAAATCACGTATCTACATCTCCTTCTGCTGTGTGCAATTCCATCATCTGAATTGCTTTCTGTTTGTGCTTGTCAACATCCTTCCCTCCATCAGCAAAGCCCCTTGTAACGTCAGAAGGCTCTGAATTGAATTTTACAGATCTTCAAGGGATCAATATAGATGTTATACTGAAATGTTTTTCTTCATGTTTTTGGCCTAAAGTTAAGAAAATGCTATTTGTCATGAATGTGCTATTCATGAATGGGGTTATTAATATCAATATAGGCTCAAGGATAACTTGAATGGATAAAATAAATATGTTTCAGTTCTTTCTATTTGGGTTGACAATCTTTGCCCCAGGGTTAAGCAAACACATAAAAAATCTCTGGAAAGTATAAATGGAAGCCTGCATTTTACCTTTTTGGGGGTTGTGATCAATGTGGATTATGTTCCTTTTTAAGCATTTTCCCTTCCTGAGTGTCTACTTATGGCCAATGAGTAAATCCACACAGTAGTGTTAGGAAGAAGATGCTCCTGGGAGATTGTGGCAGGTGAGCCAGTAAAGAGTAAAAATGCAATGAGCTCTGAAAACTACATCCTACATCCTCTCAGGAATGGATAACAAACAGCGGAAGAGGGAAAAGCACAAACTTTGTGACGTCCTGCAGGACGGAGAAGAGGCCTGTTTAACTGTATTTATTCAATATCTCTCATTATATTTTTAATGACCTATGTGTCAACATCAGCCAAGCAGAGATCTCTCTGGCAACTGTTGGCCTAATTATTATAACCAGCTATTAGAATATTTTATTTACATACTTTGGTTAAAGTGCAACATAAATATATAAACATTACACTATCACGTGTATCGGACATGCTATATTACCATATATATCGTATATCATCCATCATATATTATCATATGTATCATATACCATCTGTAATATATATTATCATACATCATATGTATCATATGCCATGTATAATATATTAGTTATCATATATATCATGAATATATTATATCATATATATCAATTGTGGAAACCCCTCCAGGTCCTCTATTTTTGCTCTGGTTAGAGACTCACAGCAATAGTTGTGTACTGTGCTGGGACCAACACTCTCTAAACACTTTACTGAAAACCAATTTGGATATTTCAAGGAGTAGGGGACATTCTGATAATTCTTTAACGCTGCCTTAGATCGTTTATTTTAAGCAAATAAGGGACGAATAAATAAAACTGTGGGCATGAGAACAGTCCTTCCATCGGATGTCGTTTACTCTGTCATCCAACAGAATGTATCGCGTGTCTAATAAATACAAGCACTGGTCTAGGGCATATATTTTTCTCCTATAAAATGATGGAGAAAGGGCTTCCTTGGTGGCACAGAGGTTAAGAATCCGCCTGCCAATGCAGGGAACATGGGTTCGAGCCCTCGTCCGGGAAGATCCCACATGCTGCAGAGCAACTAAGCCCATGTGCCACAACTACTGAGCCTGTGCTCTAGAGCTCACGAACCACAACTACAGAAGCCCGTGCGCCACAACTACTGAGCCTGTGCTCTAGAGCCTGCAAGCCACAAATACTGAGCCCACGAGCCAGAACTATTGAAGCCCGTGCGCCTAGAACCCATGCTCTGCAACGAGAAGCCACCGCAGTGAGAAGCCTATGTACTGCAATGAAGAGTAGCCCCTGCTCGCCACAACTAGAGAAAGCCTGCGCACAGCAACAAAGACCCAACACAGCCAAAAATAAAAAATAAAATAACTAAAATTATATTTAAAAAAATGATAGAGAAAAAAATACATGCCTGTTGCCTGGTCAGCCTTTTTAATTACTTTTTGTTATAAGTGTCTGTTGGTTTAGTGTACTGTTTGGTTAAATACCACTCCCACGATTTTCTGCTCTGTGTTGCAAATTGAGACCTCTGATGGCCAGTTTTTCTTCATTTCTCCAAATGCACTGCATCGAAGCTTTTACTTGCATTTACTCAGTTGTCAGTTCAGGATGTTTGGTGATAACTCATGGCACACTTTTTGCTTACACGTTGTCACATTTCCCAATGAGATGACTTCATTACATGGTGTGCTCTGCCCTGGTTCCTGTTGGTTCCGCTTATGGACGCCTCCCAGAACGCCTGTGCCAAAGCTGCCGGGCCCCTGGGGTCACTCGGCAGGACTGCCCCGTGGCTCCTTCTGGTCAAGCCCAAGAGCCAGGTCCACTCCCTGCTTCCCTCACCATATGGGGCCTTGTACTTGCTGGATGCTGTTTCATTGCTGTGTCCTTCCTTGTTTTCTGATGATTTTTTTTTCCCACAGGCTCCACTGGAGAACTTTTAAAGCGTGAGAGCTCTAGCACCCATTTAGAAGGCTCTGCTGGTCCCCGAAGAACCAGACCAAAGAGGCAGCCCTGTCCCCCTATCATGAGGGACACAAGTTCTACTGCATTTACTCACTCATCCGCAGATTCTCTTACCCTAGGATGCCCTGGGGAATACAAGGTGATGACAGGTGTACAGTCTTTTTTTTTTCATTGAAGTATAATTGATTTACAATATTATATTAGTCACAGTTGTACAGCATAGTGATTTAGTATTTTTAAAGATTATACTCCATTATAAGTTATTACAAGATAATGGCTGTAATTTCCTGTGCTGTAGAAAATATCCTTGTTGTTATCTATTTTATACATAGTAGTTTGTATCTGTTAATCCCATACCCCTAATTTGTCCCTCTCCCCCTTCCTTCTCCCCTTTGGTAACTATAAGTTTGTTTTCTATAAGTTTGTCTGTGAGTCTGTTTTTGTTTTGCATATACATTCACTTGCATTATTTTTAGATTCCACATACAAGTGATATTATACAATATCTGTCTTTCACTGTCTGACTTATTTCACTAAGCATAATTTTTCTAGGTCCGTTCATGTTTCTGCAAATGGCAGAATTTAATTCTTTTTTATGGTTGAGTAGTAGTCCATTGCTGGCTCATATGGCAACTCTAGTTTTAGTTTTTTGAGGACCCTCCATACTGTTCTCCATAGTGGCTGCACCAATTTACATTCCCACCAACAGTGTAGGAGGGTTCCCTTTTCTCTACATCCTCGCCAACATTTGTTATTTGTAGACTTTTTCATGATGGCCATTCTGACCAGAGTGACATTATACCTCATTGTTGTTTGGATTTGCATTTCTCTAACAATTAACAGTGCTGAAAATCTTCTCATGTGCCTGTTAGACATCTGTATGTCTTTCTTTTTGGAAAAATGTCTCTTCAGGTCTTCTGTCCATTTTTTATTGCATTGTTTGCTTTCTTGGTATTGAGTTGTATGAGCTGTTTATATATTTTAGATATTAACCCCATGTTGGTCTCATCATTTGCAAATATTCTCTCCCATTCCTTACAGTTTTATATTTAGATGAAACGTGTGATTTTTTACTCATTACAGAATGGGCGTTGTCATGGTGACATGCACTTCAATGAGTTCTTATTAATACAGAAACTGTCTAATGATATGGCAAATGCTTAAAAGTACTGCTGTTAATTATTCGTGAACATTAATGGATGCCATCCAAAAAGCACAGCAACTCCTTCAATTGCTGAATTGTTTAAATTTTTTTAAATTGTATATTGTACTAAAGATCAGTAAATTTTTAGATTTCGGTGTTTTTGAGGAAGTAGGTTAATTTCCTACTTAAAAACAATATCAAGAAATACAAGTCCATTAAAGGGTTAACATAGATGAAACATACCCTATATTTTATTTTATAATTCTAGTAACTAATAACTAACTCAAAAGTTTAAATAAATGTATTTTCATTTTTTTATAAAGCACTCACTACTGTCAATTAATATTTTGATAAATCCTTTTCTCTGATTCTTTGTAATATACCCCGTGTTTTCCTTGTTCACATGAGAAACAGATTTGAAAAAAAAATATATATATATATATATATTTTTTTTTTTTTTGCGGTATGTGGGCCTCTCACTGTTGTGGCCTCTCCCGTTGCCGAGCACAGGCTCCGGACGTGCAGGCTCAGCGGCCATGGCTCACGGGCCCAGCCGCTCCACAGCATGTGGGATCTTCCCGGACTGGGGCACGAACCCGTGTCCCCTGCATTGGCAGGTGGACTCTCAACCACTGCACCACCAGGGAAGCCCTGAAAAAAATATATATTTATTTTCATGAACCCAACAGCAAAATGCTTAGGTTGGGGTGATCTTTGTGACTCTGTTTGTTTTCTCTGGATGCTAGTGACAGGGGGTGGTGGATCCCAAAGAAGTGGGAGTCACTCATGAGGTGACCAAAGAAGAAAGTGCTGATCAGGATCAGTGCTTGCTCCCCATCAAACCAACCACCATGGGTGGTCAGGACAGGGAATGGCAATCGATATTTTACATCTTGAAAAATATTGAGATAAAACTAAGCTATTTATCAGGAATTCCTTGGCAGTCCAGTGGTTAGGACTCCATGCTTTCACTGTTGAGGGCTCGGATTCATTCCTTGGTTGGGGACCTAAGATCCTGCAAGCCAGAAAAACCCCAAAAAACAAAAACCAAACTAAGCTATTTATGTACTTAAATTGAGTCATCCTGAAGAAACAAATTAAGATAGTAAAACACATATTAAAATAATTCTTAAATACTCAAATTATTTATTGCACAAATTATAATTTATCTTTAAATGGCTATGAATTTGGAAAAAGAAATCTCCCTCCCCCCTTTTCTTTTCTTTCAGCTAAGGTAGAAATGCGTGTTGGAAATTTCTCTCCCACTGGCGAGATCGACCCTGTTCCCCAGATGATTGAGAGAGATGTCAGAATTTTATGCATTGAACAGATAGGCAAGACTTTATAAATAAATGCTTATGATTAAAGAAATCTCAATACAAGTCACTTTCCTCACAAGTTAAGCTGGTCACAGTACCTTTAAATTCAATGGCGAACCCGGACAAGCCCACAGAAGCATCACTTCGAAATGCCAGAAAGAGACTATTTCCACTACTCTCAATTCTTTCTGGGGCTTGAGAGCCCTGGAAACTTCCAATGAGAGGGCTGTTGGAATCCTCTCCTTCATAGATATGTAGGAAATCATAGCTGGGCTCCATGTTGAAACTAAAAGGAAAGAATATTAATTAGATTATGCACCTAATATATGTGTCTCTTATCTTCCAGACTATAAAGTCTCTGAGAGCACACAGTGATTTTATTTGCCTTTGTAAAATAATTTTTAAAAATTAGGACAATCCAGAAGTTAAATATAATAATAATCAAAATGGCAATAAATAACAATTATAACAAATACTATTAGTATTTTATACAATCACCAACATCTTCAATACAGTATGATTTTGAAGATAATCTGAAAGAAAATGAACCCTTATAATATAGATATGGTATGTCTTCCCTATAACCATGATATTTCTAATGAAATGCAGTTTGAAAGAATAGGGTTCAGAAGGGATGCATTCCCACTGGTATTTGATTTTTAGGTGAATATTTTTAGTTTTAATAACATATATCCTTGATGTTACTGACAATTCTTAAAGTTAAAAAATACTTTTGTTTGAGTTTACTTTTAAAATTGTAATTGCTTCTATTTGCTTAGATAATCTGGCCAATAATAGCAGTCCCTACAGTGGTACAAAGTATGGAAGTCAACTGTTTCACATCATTTCACCTTGACTGGATATTCCAATTTTCTCTTCCCCTCTCCCTCCTGCTCCTTCCCATTCTCTCTACTTCTCTCTCTGTCTCTGTCTCTCCTTATGTAAATACCCTAATAATTTCCAAAGTCTAACAATTAACACCCAAAGCTCTCAAGTGGGATGCAGCTTTAAATGTCTCTGCCATTTATGATGAGAAGGATGATGATAGTCTGGGAACTTTAAAAATATACCTCCTCTCAAGTGACAGACTGAACTTCGTTTACATGTCCAAGATCTCAGTGGGATCAGAATAAACAAACACACTAGACAGAGGTATTGACGTAATCCATTCTGACTTGCCCTCCTATGTCCCTTCATCTCTAAATCAGGGCCTTTGGGGTCTTTAACGTGGACCGACCCACGCAGATTCCACTCCCTTTCCCTTGACAGCATATTTGTATACAGGGATGGAGAGAGTCAGGAGGTTTTATAATCACGAACATGTGCTGTTGTTTAAGTGACTTTAGTTTATCTGGATATTCAAGGGATAAAACGTGAACCCAAGGTCTTTCCAGAAGCTGCCCACTGCATTCTGAAGGATGTAGCACGGGGGACCACCAAGGACCCGACGTTAGTATAACATCTGGACCTGCATCGCGCCATCCCATTTCCTGTCAAGGTGCCCTCGCTCCCATGTGAGGTCCTGAACACATTTTATTCAAGGAATTTGTCAGAGGTTTCAGAGTCTGTTTATCTGACAAGTTCCCTGAAGTTGGAAATGAAGAAAAAGTAAAAGACTTGAGTGGCTAAAGAGTGAGAAAAGAGGCCAAGAGGAACTGCATCAACCAAACAGAATTTGGTTGGAATAACAATTTTTTTGAAATAGTTTGCAAGGATGTTATTAGACTCTGGTCATGCTGTACCCCTGATAATTGGCATAACTAATTATTACGATAGATTATTTTTGAACATGGAAGTACGGTCAGGCACAAACATATTCTAACTACCCTCTCCTTTTGGATGTGCTGTCACACACACATAGAAGTCTGAAGTGATATTTACAATTAATAACAGTCCCTTTGGTTAAACCCTGTCTTATTTCTACCTATACCAGATGCACAGATCTACAAGCCCCAATAATAGGCCAAAGTCTGGCCATGCTTTTAAACCAAATTTAATTTGAGTTCCAATGTGTTAGTCGCATCAGCCCCACAGTCTATAGAAGCCTGTGATAAAACACTCCTCCCTGAAGATCCCTCAAGTACCAGGGTGAGCCTTGAAGCTCATATGTGCTCCAGGTCATGTCATTCTTTGCCTTCCTTGTTAGTAATGCCGGGCTCCCCTTCCCTCTCCACACCTGACTGCAGTCACACTCTTTAAACAGTGCATCCTGGGAAGGCTGTATCAACACCAGCTTCTTTGACTGGGTCCTTGAGCATCCTTGTTCCCATCTGGTACTTCTGGCTTCCTCCTTCTTTCTACTAAGTAGATCTAGGAGCTGAGGTCCCAGGAAAACTCCCACCTGAGCACACACAAGTTGTCCATTCCTTAGAACATGTCACAGGTATGTGATTTTCTGTGACACCGGGTCAGCTAATGATTCCAAACTCTTAGAGTCGGAAGAAAACTTTAAGATTTTCTAGGTCAACCTTCTTCCAGGGAAGTGCACAAAATTAACTGAGAAAACTTCTTGTGTAAAACTGCCTTATATATTATATACTACTATGAATTGCCCTTTGGGAACCTTGATAATGAGTCACCATGACCCAAGGGAAGGTAGGAAACTCCTACAAAAAGGCTCTGTGTTCTCTAAAAGGCTTTAATTGTTAACTTACTTTTAATCTCCTGGTAGCAGAGGTGTCTCCTGGTTTTAAGGAAGGCGCTACTAGAATTTAGCATTAACAAAACCCATAAAGATATTCAAAAATATAACCAGCAAATGTTCACAGCTTTTGTATAATAGCTGAGTGGCATAATAAGGTATTCATCATTTGGTAAATTTATAGCAGCTTGAGTAAATTCAGGAAATGATGGCTTATTAAACTACTTAAAATTCAGAATCACAGAGGTTTAAAATTATACTGACTCATATCTCATCAGGAGGAGAAAGTGAAGGAAGATAAGCAAAACCAGGCCTGAAATATTGATGCAAACATCTCAAGAAAAGAAACTTGTTCAATTGACAGATAAATAAATCTAATCAGACCACTTTGCCTTGGGGAGCTAAGAGACCAATAGGACAGTATATAGAACTACTTCTCTTTTAAAATACCACTTCATTTAGTTCAAAAATCAAAATGTGAATTTGGAAAAGATCATGGGATTTAGAAAAATTCAATTATTTATACCATATATTTATAATGTGAGAGCTCTATGGAATTTATATTTATAATATAATCATATTATATTATGATTTGAACTTTTACCATTTAGTGTAGCAGAAAGAAGTTAGCATTTTTTTTTAAAGAACTAATGTTTATTAAATCAGACTTTACAGTAATAAAATTTGGGGAACTTTTGTTTTCAGAGTTCTACCAAGTCTTGACTATCTTAATGATAATAACAATACTACCTTTGGGAATGGCAGACAGGATGTACTATGGAAATGAATTAGCACTCACGCATTAAGAGAAATATAATACATCAATGAGAAATTATACTAAGTATATCTATATCACTTTATTATCGCTTTTCTTTGAAAATTCTGCAAATTAAGCCCTCTCATGTGGAACACACTGTGTGCAAGATAGTATTTAAAAGCAATTCTTGCCACATCATGTGTATTCTAATGCAAGTAGAATGCTGAAAAGCAAAATAATCTATTTCCATTTTTGTCATGCAGCTTGATGTAGTACCTGTTAGACACAAGACCTCAGGCTTTGCTAGATGTAAAACTGAAGACCCCTGAAGGGATAAATGAAGTAATCTTTAGGTATGACATTTAAAGTCTCATTAGGGACTTCCCTGGTGGTGCAGTGGTAAAGAATCTGCCTGCCAGTGCAGGGGACACAGGTTCGGGCCCTGGTCCGGGAAGATCCCACATGTCACGGAACAACTAAGCCCATGCACCACAACTACTGAGCCCATGTACCTAGAGCACATGAGCCACAACTACTGAGCCCGCATGCCTAGAGCCTGTGCTCTGCAACAAGAGAAGCCACCGCAATGAGAAGCCCGTGCACCGCAACGAAGAGTAGCCCCCGCTCGCCACAACTAGAGAAAGCCCACATGCAGCAACAAAGACCCAACACAGCCAAAAATAAATAAATAAGTCCAGAGGAGCTTCACAGGTGAATTCTATCAAACAGTTAGAGAAGAGCTAACACCTATCCTTCTCAAACTCTTCCTCATTCTACGAGGCCACCATCTCCCTGATACCAAAACCAGACAAAGATGTCACAAAGAAAGAAAACTACAGGCCAATATCACTGATAAACATAGATGCAAAAATCCTCAACAAAATACTAGCAAACAGAATCCAACAGCACATTAAAAGGATCATACACCATGATCAAGTCGGGTTTATCCCAGGAATGCAAGGATTCTTCAATATATGCAAATCAATCAATGTGATAAACCATATTAACAAATTGAAGAAAAACCATATGATCATCTCAACAGATGCAAAGAAAGCTTTCGACAAAATTCAACACCCATTTATGATAAAAACCCTCCAGAAAGTAGGCATAGAAGGAACTCATCTCAACATAATAAAGGCCATATATGACAAACCCACAGCCAACATCGTCCTCAATGGTGAAAAACTGAAACCATTTCCACTAAGATCAGGAACAAGACAAGGTTGCCCACTCTCACCACTATTATTTAACATAGTTTTGGAAGTTATAGCCACAGCAATCAGAGAAGAAAAAGAAATAAAAGGAATCCAAATTGGAAAAGAAGAAGTAAAGCTGCCACTGTTTGCAGATGACATGATCCTATACATAGAGAATCCTAAAGATGCTACCAGAAAACTACTAGAGCTAATCAATGAATTTGGTAAAGTTTCAGGAAACAAAATTAAAGCACAGAAATCTCTTGCACTCTTATACACTAATGACGAAAAATCTGAAAGTGAAATTAAGAAAACACTCCCATTTACCATTGCAACAAAAAGAATAAAATACTTAGGAATAAACCTACCTAAGGAGACAAAAGACCTGTATGCAGAAAATTATGACACTGATGAAAGAAATTAAAGATGATACAAATAGATGGAGAGATATACCATGTTCTTGGATTGGAAGAATCAACACTGTGAAAATGACTACACTACCCAAAGCAATCTACAGATTCAATGTAATCCCTATCAAAGTACCACTGGCATTTTTCACAGAACTAGAACAAAAACTTTCACAATCTGTATGGAAACACAAAAGACCCCGAATAGCCAAAGCAATCTTGAGAAAGAAAAACAGAGCTGGAGGAATCAGGCTCCCTGACTTCAGACTATACTACAAAGCTACAGTAATCAAGACAGTATGGTACTGGCACAAAAACAGAAATATAGATCAGTGGAACAGGAGAGAAAGCCCAAAGATAAACCCACGCACATATGGTCACCTTATCTTTGATAAAGGAGGCAAGAATATACAGTGGAGAAAAGACAGCCTGTTCAATAAGTGGTGCTGGGAAAACTGGACAGCTACAGGTAAAAGAATGAAATTAGAACACTCCCTAACACCATACACAAAAATAAACTCAAAATGGATTAAAGACCTAAATGTAAGGCCAGACACTACCAAACTCTTAGAGGAAAACATAGGCAGAACCCTCTATGACATAAATCACAGCAAGATCCTTTTAAAAACAAAAATAAACAAATGGGACGTAATGAAACTTAAAGCTTTTGCACAGCAAAGGAAAACATATGACAAAAAGACAACCCTCAGAATGGGAGAAAATATTTGCAAATGAAGCAACTGACAAAGGATTAATCTCCAAAATTTACAAGCAGCTCATGCAGCTCAATATCAAAGAAACAAACAACCCAATCCAAAAATGGGCAGAAGACCTAAATAGACATTTCTCCAAAGAAGATATACAGATTGCCAACAAACACATGAAAGAATGCTCAATATCATTAATCATTAGAGAAATGCAAATCGAAACTACAGTGAGATATCATCTCACACCAGTCAGAATGGCCATCATCAAAAATCTACAAACAATAAATGCTGGAGAGGGTGTGGAGAAAATGGAACCCTCTTGCACTGTTGGTGGGAATGTAAATTGATACTGCCACTATGGAGAACAGTATGGAGATTCCTTAAAAAATTAAAAATAGGGCTTCCTTGGTGGCGCAGTGGTTGAGAGTCTGCCTGCCGAGGCAAGGGACACGGGTTCGTGTCCTGGTCCGGGAAGATACCACATGCTGCGGAGCGGCTGGGCCCATGAGTCATGGCCACTGAGCTTGCGCGTCTGGAGCCTATTCTCCGCAATGGGAGAGGCCACAACAGTGAGAGGCCTACATACCCCAAAATAAAAAAAAATTAAAAATAGAACTACCATACGACTCAGCAATCCCACTACTGGGCATATACCCTGAGAAAATCATAATTCAAAGAGTCATGTACCAAAATGTTCACTGCAGCTCTATTTACAATAGCCAGGACATGGAAGCAACCTAAGTGTCCATCAATAGATGAATGGATAAAGAAGACATGGCACATATATACAATGGAATATTACTCAGCCATATAAAGAAAGGAAATTGAGTTATCTGTAGTGAGATGGATGGACATAGAGTCTGTCATATAGAGTGAAGTAAGTTAGAAAGAGAAAAGCAAATACCATATGTTAACAAATATATATGGTATCTAAAAAAAAAAAAAGGTCATGAAGAACCTAGGGGCAAGATGGGAATAAAGACACAGACCTACTAGAGAACGGACTTGAGGATATGGGGAGGGGGAAGGGTAAGCTGGGACAAAGTGAGAGAGTGGCATGGACATATATACACTACCAAATGTAAAATAGATAGCTAGTGGGAAGCAGCCGTGTAGCACAGGGAGATCAGCTCAGGGCTTTGTGACCACCTAGAGGGGTGGGATAGGGAGGGTGGGAGGGAGGGAGACGCAAGAGGGAAGACATATGAGGACATATGTATATGTATAATGGATTCACTCTGTTATAAAGCAGAAACTAACACACCATTGTAAAGTAATTATACTCCAATAAAGATGTAAAAAAAAAATATGTAAGTCCTACTTAAAAGAGGTATTCCATAAGAGACGGTACCTTTTGAATATCAAGGCAATGACGAAGTCTGGGTTCACCTTTATTCTCCAGTCACACTCTTTCCCGGGAGGATAGGGCTGCGGGTAGTTGGGGGACAGGATGACACCGGCCGGGCCAGTCAGATTCCCACCACAGGCCGCTGTCACAGGAGAGGAAGGTTCAGGGGAGAGAAGGGTGCTGGTCAGTGTGAAAGGAGACTGCACAGGGTTCATCGAAGACACTGCGTACTGGCTTATTAAACAACTACCCAGAGGAAATTTAAGACCCAGAAGGTCTGTACATGTTTTTATGTGATTGTTACCAAATTTTATATAATATTCCACTCCATTTTTAAGGAGGATTTTCAATGCTGACAAATGAAATTTACTTCCTTTAATTTTAAACTTTACCCAGTTAAACTGAACAGATTACCTGAATCCTCCACACTATAAATATATGAAAACAAACTGCACAGGAAAAAAAAAATCCCCATGAATATCATTTTACGGTTATGTCAATTCTTTGGTCATTTCTTATGGTTTACAAAGTCATTGCTTACTTATTCTAAAAAGTTTGCTTCCAGTGGCATAATGATCATCCGTCTTCTGTTCACTCTTGTAACTCTAAGCCTAGCACAGTTTTTGATCATAATAAGTATGCAGGAAAGATTTGTTGAATAAATGAATACGTGTTATTTCGTATATTTCTCACACTCCTCTGCTATACGTAGGCCTCGGATATCTTCCCCACATTTCAAAATAACAAAACTAACAGGTAAAGTTTCGGTGATATCTGCGGATAGATGACCAAGAGGAGGCTGAGCAGGAACTTAAACCCCTAAAAATATTATTTCATCACACTATTTAGAAGGTTACTATCAGGAAGAAGCACTTCAGATGACAGTAATAAATTTAGTTTGTTTCTGCAGTCATTAATTTTTAATTACATGTGTTTACATTTGTATTAGTTAAGGCAACGATTATATAGTTTATTGTTGTTAACAGGCAAGACAGTCTTCGTTCTTGAACCTGAAAATGTTTAGGACTGCTTTATTTAGTAGATAATGTTCCTGTTAGAGCTTCCATGCTGTGGAAGGTACTAAAACAATGCAAAATTCACATTAATATGCTAGGTTTAAGGTTCTTCATAGCAAATATTGTGAATTGGTTCCAAGCCGTTCTTAAAAAATCACCCTGATTAAATTATACTGTTCCCTCTAAACTGCATACCTTATTTCACTTCATTGATCATGTATATATTCAGGGAAAAAAATAAGTAGAGAAGGAAATATGCTAATGGCTGATATTTTCCACATACATACACAAGGACTTTTTTGAAAATAAGATGAAGATTACACACTTTATAATTTTCTGATATGGATGTGTCTTTAAATACTCACTTAACATTCCTGAAAACTTAACTTTCCATAAGAAAAAATATAAAAAATCCCAAGACTCTTTGTTATAACTTCCGTCTCATCTAAGGCAAACTCTGAGTAATATCACAGGAAATATTTATAATAAATTCTTACAGATATACTCTCAAGAGCAATACGATATAACTTTCTTCAAAATGATTAAAACCACATTTTCCATAGTATGCAGTTTTATTTTAATAAACGATGTGGAGACAATCGGCTAAGTGGCTCTCACAGGACGTGGCCTCCCCCGGAACCGCGTAGGTGCTGACAGCCTGGAGTGTGAGAAGCCTGGACAAGCAGCAGAGGCGGCGCTGAGGTGGGGACAGAGGTACCTGAGGGCCGCAGGTTATGCTACTCCGCTCAGGTTTTAAAAGAAGAAACATGACAGATTCAGGACACCGGGTACAAGGGTACCACCAGCAGGAAGAGTTCAGGGATGAGACTCAAATATTAATTGAAAAGAAACAAAGGGCAGATCCTGTCTTATTCATAATGGTCCCAGGTGGCATTTTCAAATGAGGTTATTTAAAGGCTTAAAGTGGAATTAAGGAGGACCGTCTTGCTGGGTTTGTTCTCTCTTTGGTGGGGAATTCTTCATTTTAGCTTCATCAGGTTTTCATTAGAAAGCTTGCAAACTGTTTTGGATAGGATTACATTTAGTACAAAACGCAATTCAGACACTCTAGAAATTCTCCAGAGGGAATGGACATAGAGACAAAATCCACAAATTCACATCAATCCACAGTTCCTTATTCGAAACCCTTAGGGTGGACCTTCCTGACATACACGGTAGCACGTTCATCCACTAAGGTTTGCAGCGATGCTGTTTAACTAGACACATTACTATTTCCACACCAGAACATTTCAATGTTCACACCATTAAGTGGGGTAAATAGCCACAAAACAGTTACCCTGTAGATCAGGGCAGGATGGTGCCGCCAAATAAGTTTTTGCAAACTCGGAATGCATTTTTGCTTTGCAGAGCTCTTTAGAATTTGAACTTGGACAAAAGGTATTGTGGGCTATATGAGAAAACTGAAACTGTGGAGATGTTCAAGGGACACTTTACTCAGAATCAGAAAGTACTGAGTGTCTTCTGGTCCAGAGAATCGGTCTTTTAAGACTCAGTTCCAGAAAGAGGTGCCTCCATCGCTGGAGTCCTTTGTGAAGTGAAAGAAGTGAGGCATCCAAGCAAACCACAGGGCAGATTAGCAGCGAATCACAGGGCAGATTAGCAGCGAATCACAGGGCAGATTAGCAGCAAACCACAGGGCAGATTAGCAGCGAATCACAGGGCAGATTAGCAGCGAATCACAGGGCAGATTAGCAGCAAACCACAGGGCAGATTAGCAGCGAATCACAGGGCAGATTAGCAGCGAATCACAGGGCAGATTAGCAGCGAATCACAGGGCAGATTAGCAGCAAATCACAGGGCAGATTAGCAGCAAATGACAAGCTGGTGAGAATATGAGTAACATATTAACAGGTGAGTGGTTAAGAGATTTTATAAAAGGGAGAGAATGGGAAAGAACAGCAAATAGGAGGAAAAAATACACTAAGAATAAAACGGAAAAAAGAAATTAGCCAGTCAACAGGAAAGAGCAAATTCAAGTGGTCGATAAGAATATATGAAATTAAAAGCAGTTCATCCTCATTTTTAATATAAAATGCCAATCAAAACGCCAAGGAATCTTCACTTCCTGCCCATAGTATAAGATTAAGAAATATCAAATAAAGTGCCTTTTCTGAGTCGGGGAAAATAAACAATCATGCTGACGGTGACGTAAATTGGTGCAACCTTTCTGAAAAAGTTTTGAAAACTCTAGAAATACCTAAGTTTGTAGAAATATGTCATTCATAAACAATCATGGATGTGTTTTGCAACAAGTGTTCATATCAGCAATTTTCGTGAAAGGGAAAAGGCTGAAACACCTAACCGTACATTGAGGAGGGATTAGTGGAATCAATATTGGTCAATACTCATCCAAACAGAGAAAGACTGTGCAGGCATAAAACTTAATTAGTAAAAAATACATAATAACACAAAAGATACTCATCGTGTACCAGTAAGTAAAAGTGTAATTTACAAAATAATCATTCAGGGTGTTTTCATTTAAAAACATTTAAAAAATAGATTATATACACATAAAATAATTATGAAGCTTACTTATGCATGTTTATGCTAATAGTAGTTGCCTTCAGGTAAAAAGGTGACAGTGTTTTTTTCCTCTTTTTTCTTAACTGTAGCTTATAAAACTTCTGCAAAACCACATTATGTTTAATAAGAAAAAAGCAAAAAAATAAAAAATGTCCGTATCAGCAGAACAGAATGTAGATGAGTGCTAATACCTGACCATGCTCTAAGGGATGAGTATCGTACAGAGGCATAATCCCATTGCTGGGGCAAAATATGTTTACAATATGATAAAAAGATATTGTTCACTTATTCCCAAATACGTATTTTCCACGTTTGTGTTACGTGATACCTGTATGTGGGTGGTTCTGTTGCCCACAGAACTGATATTCAATGGCCTGGGAGTGATCTTGGCTTATTTTTGGAGCTGATATTCAAGACAGATAAAGTGTTACCTATTTTCATTGCTGAGAACTGGTTTATCTAGTCGCTGATTAAAATTAGGTAACTAAGAGATGACCCAAAAAAACTATAGATTATTTGGAAAGGTGGTCAAATTTTACAATGAATGGTTTACATGAATGTCAACCAAGAAATTACCTTCAAGAGACTGACTGGTAGTTGTATTGCTTTTTAATGTACTCCTCCATAAGCTTAAATTCATGTAAACTGGAAAAAAAAATGTGCTTCTCCTGATTTAAAAATAGAAGAATGGTTTAAAATGATGGTTGCATTTATAGGTAATTACTCCACTTTAAAAAAGGAACACGTAGAAATCTGACACATCTCCTGATGATTCAGCTTGAGGTAAAATGCGACTGTGCTCACGAAAGTCACGAAATGTACGTGCAGCACAGAACATTGCATAAACAGGGTAGCTCTCTGACAGGGCTGAGCATGCTAATAAGAAGAGCTATCAATTCTCATCTGTCTTCAGAATCCTGCAAACACTCTGTAATAAGTTAAGAGTTGCATATTATAGCTCCACAGAACCACTGAGAATCCCTTATGACAATAAAAATCATTTTAAGTCACAAAATTCCCTCAAGGTCACCTGATGCAAAATGGCCCATTAACTATGTGCATATCACTTCATTATCACTTCCTGTCTTTGCAGATTAATTTTATATTTTTCAAACAGATTATAAGGAAGTACAAACTATACTGTGACAGTTCATTAAAATTAAGTTTCCTTTAAAAATTAAGATGGGATACCATACAGAGGTATTTATGGTAAAATATTTAATTGACTGAAGGGACAATCTACATGTAATTACTATTTTATATATAAATATGTCTTGCCCTAAAACCATATTTGTGATAGACTATCTTGGATATTGGTTATTCAAACTAAAGTCTGCACGCGAATTGTTTTCTCTTTAACAAGGTCAAATTATAAAATTCTAGTAAATTTTAGAAAGAAGTCTCTCCTTTTATCTTTATATTGACATAAACAGTGTAATTTCTAGTTTTTAGGATTCTATTAAAAATGTACTGCTATTACAGAAAAATCTTCTAAAAAAGAGAACACACCTTTTTATTGAGTAGGTTTTGCTTAAGGGCACGTTTCTATATTAAAAATAAGAACGACAATGGTAGAGTTATGAATTTTCAGCCACACAGAATTTTAAATTACAGTAATTTGATTGATCCATATTTTTATGAGATTTCTTAAGGATAGGAAATGTTAGATAAATGTCAATTACCATACATTAAGTAAACTACTTCCTTTACCTCACTTAATAAAATAAAGTTTAAAGGTTTGTAATAAAATTTCAATATAATCTCAGGGAACCAGAGGGCATGTAAGAAACTCTTGAGAAATACTCCTGAAGAATAATACATACACAGAGCAACTTTAATGATAACATGCATTCCTTCCGAAATATAAAATTTCTATTTTCTGTTGCACAATACCTATGCATGTAGGAGGGTCTGGTTGCCAAAAGAATCGGTTATTCAGCTGCACACAAGTGATTTTAGCTTGTCCTTGGAGCTGGTACCCAGGGTCACACTGGAAAGTGATGGTATCTCCTGGCTCTCTGCTGTCCCCATAGCGGGTGCCATTTTGAGGTATACCTGGGTCGTTGCAGGTGGACGCGATGGATGCTAGAAAGAAGGGACAACATCACATCAATGACTGGAAACACGATCCCAGCACTCTTATAGACGTAGAGCCCTTGTGGGCTGAAGCGCTCTTGATCCGGGTTAATGAATCACTTGTCCACATATGAATGTAAGAAAAGAAGCTTTTTTTTCCCTCAAGAATACATTCAATAGCATGCATCTTGATTATGCTTCCTTTGAACAGATTCTAGCAAAATCTTCATGAAAATTCAACCAATTATGTAATATATTAAGGATTTCTGTATCATACTATGCACACACACACACACATTCCCCTTTGATCGTCTCATTGACAATATTTTAATGAAAATACATGCCACAATTTAAATAATTTAAGAATACCAATCTCAAGGAACCTTGAGGAAAACAAAATAGGATAAATTCCCTTTGGTCAGTGCCTTCCCACTGCACAACCAGCTAAGATGAACTAAACTCTCTTAAACTGTTTTGTCCAAAACCACCTTTAGTTCTTTAAAGATATTTTTAATTCTCCTTTAATCCTAAAGAATATTTTTACCGAGTTTATAGTTTAGGATAGCTGTTGTTGTCCTTATTTTCCCCTAAATACTGTTAAGAAATTATCCCACTTCTTCTGCCTTCCAGTTTTCCTACTTAATCTCACAGTCTGAAACGACTCTAAGATCATCTTTTTGTCTTTGATGTCCTAACATTTCACAATATGATGTCTGTGTACAAATCTTCTTTATTTCTAAGGAAATAAAAGTTTTACAATATTATGTCTATGTATGAACCTCCTTTTATTAACCCTACTTGGAATCATCTGAAGTTTTGAATCTGAGGATTAAGCCACTATCTTGTCAAATATCAGTTCTCTCCTATTATCTCTGTTCCTCTCTTATGAATTAAAATTTGACAAATGTCTCTATCTTCTGTGTCTCAACTTTTCATTTTTAAATCATTTTTTTATCTTTGTTCCATCTTCTGGGGTAATTTTTTAGACTATCTTCCTATCACAATCTTCTCTCCATCTGCATCAAATTTATTATTTTATCATGTTGAGTTTTCAACTTTCTTTCACTGTGCTTTTCTGTTAGTTAGCATTTTGTTCAAATATCTTTGGCCATTTATACAGCATATTGTTCCCTACTCATATTTTTATTCTCTTTTATTTTTTAAACTCTTACAGTCTGATCTGATAATAATTCCAATATCTCATGTAATCTAAAGTGCCTCTGAGTTTTGAATTTGCATTTCTGTTTTTGGAACTTCACTTGCAATAATTGTTTTGAAGGTGTGTTTATCCAGAGGGGATTCTCATTTGACTTTACCATGTGCCTGGAACATGAGAAGCCTTCTACCTCTTTAAAAAAAAAATCTCTGTTGAGGCATTTTGGGCCACAGAAATGGCATGAATTTATCTATAAGCTAGTTTGAAACCTGCTTGTGGTTATGAGTTGTCTATATCTGTGTCTGTTTCTATACCTATATCTATATCCATATTTGTCTCTCTCCTATCTATTATCTATCTATTATCTATCATCTATCATGTATCTATCATCTATTATCTATCATCTATTATCTATCATCTATTATCTATCACCTATCTATTATCTATCTATATCTATCTATTATCTATCTCTACCATCTATCTATTCTCCCTTATAGTGAGAGTAGGACATCCTCCCTTTGGAGTTCTAGCAGTATATGAGGGTCTCCAATTACATTTCCAATATTGGAAAGATCTTAGACCTTGTTTCCTATTCTTTCAGCCCACAGACTCTCAAAATGGAAGCTCAGTGTCACCAGGGACCAACTGACAGATGCTCCCAGGGCAAAGCCAACTTCTGAACTTCATGACCTTTCTGCATTTCACATTATTTTGGTGACTCTCAGGATTCCTCATGTTCTTGCAGTTTCAGTGATACATTTTAAAAGGCTAAAAATAATTGTATCCAACACCTTTGACATATTTTCAGTGGATGTGTTTTCAGATAACATACTTTACTGTAATACTGGACACTGCAGACACTTCAGTTCTGTCTTAATCCCACAGCATGATGGCTGGCTTATCATACCTGTCATCCTTGTTATTATTATTATTAGTGTTCTGAGTAGGGGAATTTTACTTGGAAGCAGAATTCTCAGTAGATACCAAAAAGAAAGGAAGAATTTGGGCTTCCATGTAGTTTTTTCAATGGGAAGGGAGCAGGAAATGCCATATCAGAGTCATTGAGGAAGATTCTTTTAGTTTCCACTCTCCTCCCATCAGAGGCAAAGATTAGAATGCAGGGTGGAAAGCAAGCACATCTTCCCAAAAGAAGACCAGGACAGCAGTAGAATGCAGAATGGACCCAAGGACACAAAGCTTCTAGTTAGAAACTCATAAGTGTCACACCCATAAGCCACAAATCTTTATAATATAGAACAGCAATTATAGTATTCAATCACCAGAATCATAGCCCATCATGGCCATCACCTATGCAACAAAATGCTGCTTCCACTGAACTAGTATTTTACAAACGATCTTGAGTTTACTATTTGAGTAATTAAAGAATCTAAGCTCTACCTGTGCTCTACCTTTGCTGAGATTTCTCTAGACTCCAGAAAAAAACAGAAGTAAATCCTATTGCACATTTAAAATCTTGGCCATTGGACTGAATTTCACATCCCCCAAATAAACTTAATTCTTTCCTCAAGCAAGTGGGCACATGGATGATTACATATTCATTTCCAAGTGAGAATTAATTTAATGTAGCATTAAAATAATGAAAAAATAAATATATAGTATTAAAACAGTTAATTGTCTATTATTAAACAGTGGTATTCTTAGTAAACACCCATAGAAATATTTATATGATAAATATGTAAGTAAGAATGTAGTATTAAAATAATTTAAAAATAAACCTTTAGACGAAAAGCCAAGGAGATCATAGATAAGTCTCATTGTAATTTTTAAAACAAAGATGTTTTATTACTTCTCTTTCCGACTTTTTATTCAGTATTCATTAAAAGCAAACACACACATTACTCAATAAAAAAGCTTTACACAAAGATGCACAGATTTTGTACATGAATAAGAATTTCAACAGACATATGAGCCTTGCAAAAACAAGTGTTCGGTAGAACACTTTTCTATAGGTTATTAAAGGTGTTTGGTCAAACAAGATGGGCAAATACTGTATACTCTAGCTCCCTCTTGTAGATCCCCGCTGTACATCAGGGATTAAAGGCTCAGAGAAGCCCTACAGTAAAGAAACTAAAAAAAAAAAAAAAAGTTTAATCCAGTGTATTCTAAATGTCTGTTATCATAGAGCATGTTTTTCTCAACAAATTTCTTCAAACCCTTCCAAATAAAGATCCACAGAATATCAGTATATAAAACACAGGCTTGTACTAAGGGTTATATGTCCTTTAATGGTATGAGGTTTAATTCAGTTTTGAAAGAAGTTTCTACTTCTAAAGCAAATTTCCATTTGGCATATCTGTAATAATAATAATAGAGCATGCCATTAAAAAGTTATAAAATAAAAATAAAAAGTTCTTAGGGTAATCTAGATTGGATTAAAAATACAAAATCAATAAGACGACTTTAGGGAAGACAAAACCATTTTAAACAATGCAGTGGGAAATACATTGGTTGGGTCCTTGAAATAAATGCCATTTTATTTTCCCCTAGTTACAAATTGTGTAAAGATGTTTTCTGATAAAGGCAATAAAGCTTATTTGGAGACTAATATGAAAGTCCCCAACCAAAGACATTTCTTTGGGGTCAGAAATTGCTTTTTCACCTTCAGGGTCATACAAAGTTATGGATGAGGCATACACTCATTTCCTTTTTATGATTGTTTTCTTTTATATGCCACATGTTTCTTGCACTCAATTTTCTCTTAAACGTTTTTTTCTTCAAATGGGATTTTGGTGACTGAATCATTCCAGTTTATTGCCATAAAAAGGAAAACAATATTTTTACTTGCATCAGTCTTATCCCTCTATCACCTTAGAAAAAGAAGATACTGTTCCTGAGGTGATGGGTATTGTATTTTTCAATTTCCCCAGGGGTTCCCTGGACTATTTCAAGTCATAAAGAAACTTCCACAGGCCCAGTGGCATCTAAGGGACATCGCTACTCTTTGTCTCTGAATCCAGAGCGATGGACTTGAGCGATCTGAACCTGTGCTCCACTTAGCGTGAGAGCCACGGACCTGATGTTTTTGTTTGCAAGAGGCAGCAATGGTGGTGGAGAACCATTGTGTCATAAGAATTGCAATGTACACAAATTTATTTCCAATGGGATAAAGTCATTTTTGACACTGGAGACTTTATGGAATATATACATATTAAAGTAATATGCAGAGTTGTGTTCTTTTTCTATTCTAAAAAATTGTGCATTTGGGACATGTCCTATTAAATGTGTCAAGTCCTCCTTGCATGTTTTTTATTTTTATTTTTTAAAATAAATTTATTTATTTGTTTATTTTCGGCTGTGTTGGGTCTTTGTTGCGGTGCGTGGGAGTCTCACTGCTGTGGCTTCTCTTGTTGCGGAGCATGGGCTCTAGGCATGGGGGCTTCAGGAGTTGTGGCACACAGGTTTAGTTGCTCCGCAGCATGTGGGATCTTCCCGGACCAGGGCTTGAATCCGTGTCCCCTGAATTGGCAGGTGGATTCTTAACTACTGCGTCACCAGGGAAGCCCTGCATGTTTTGTTTTGTTTTTTGTTTTGTTTTTTGTTTTTTGCGGTACGCTGGCCTCTCACTGTTGTGGCCTCTCCCGTTGCGGAGCACAGGCTCCGGATGCGCAGGCTCAGCAGCCATGGCGCACGGGCCCAGCTGCTCTGCGGCATGTGGGATCTTCCCGGACCGGGGCACGAACCCGCGTCCCCTGCATCAGCAGGCGGACACTCAACCACTGCGCCACCAGGGAAGCCCCCCTGCATGTTTTTAAACATCATCTAAAAGTATATTTATCGAGAGCCGGATGTTGAGCAGCCGGACAGCAACTCAGCAGTATTCAAGCCCTGGAAGGGAGATGGATACCACATTGCCTTTTATGGATGAGTTGTGGAGTGGACAATACATTTCAGGGTCAAAGTGAGTAAAGATAAAGAAGTGTGCATTTATGTGGTAAGTCCCTTTTTTTTAAAAAAAAAAAAGTATACTTATCAACTGCGTTATTCGTTCATAGAAGTAAAGTTTGCTTAGTGTACATTTATTATCTTAAAACACCCTTTCATAACATAACCTCCACAGAGAGAATGCTTACCACGTATATGGAAAAACATATAAAGCGACACCAATCCGCTCCATATCAGAAGCAGAGATATCTAACAGTCAGATCTTACCCTGCATATTAAGTTCTCATGTTCTTGAGTTAAGAAAATTGAATTAACTCTTTATGCACGTGGTCAGGTTAACACTTTCTCTGAAAAGTTGCTCTTTTGGGTTCGATCATAGCACTGAATAGGGAAATCTCCTTCTGGAGGGTCACTGACTGTATCTGACAGGATAGACCTGAACTGGCCATCAGAACTCTGTCACATGTGCATCAGTGCTTTGGTGGCTGGAAAAGGTTTAGGAAACACACAGAAAAGAGGAACCTCAAGTCATCCAATGGGTGCTTCCACTCAATCCCAGACTCCAAATTAAAGAAAGTAGGTATGAATTCTACCAAGTTCCGCTTAATTCAGTCAACATTCCTCCTCTCCTTTCTGACAATGACAAAGTGCTTCAGGAAATGGAGACACGGAGTTTTCTGAGACCTTCCGAGATCAAGAGCAGAGCTGCTGGCTGCTCAAATGCACGTTGCACAAATCCCTCTCCTGGGCTTCAAAAGTAACACACAGTGCTGGGGAAAGAGCCTTGACACAAGTCTCATATCTTACACAAAAGTTCTTTCACAGTTGATCACATTTAAATACAAAAGGTAAAACTATAAAACTTTTAGAAAAACTTTTAGGAGAAAATCTTTGGGATTTAAGGCTAGGCAAGGACATGACAACATGAGCATGTTCTATAAAAAGCAAAAATTAATAAACTTCATCAAAATTAAAAAAATTTTCTCCAAGAAAGACTTTGTTAATAGGATGAATAGACAAGCTAAAGACCAAGAGAAAAAGTTTAAAAGCCCCATATCTGACAAAGGACTAGTATCTAAAATATATTGAGAATGCTGAAGATGCAAAAAAATAAAATAAAATAAAAACATGAGAATACCCAACCAGAAAACAGGCAAAAGGCATGAAAAAGCATGTCACTGAAGAGAATGTACAGATGGCAAATAAGTACGTGAAAAGATGTTCAAAATCATTAGCCATTAGGGAAATGCAAAGAGATATCACTACATACCTATTAGTGCAGCTAATAACATCACATATATAGACAACATCAAATGATGGTGAGGATGCAGAGAAAAGGAGTCACTTAGGCATTGTTGGTGTTAATGTAAGATGGTACGGCCACTCTGGAAAATTATTTGGCCATTAAAATCTAAACATTCAATTGCCATTCAACCCAGAAATTATACTTCTGGGCATTTATCCCAAATAAATGAAAACTTATGTTCACACAAAAACTTGTACATGAATGTTTATGGCAGCTTTATTCATAATGGTCCCAAACTAGAAATAACCTAGATGTCCTTCAGTGGGTGAATGACTAAACAAGCTGGTATATCCGGTCTATGGAATACTGCTCCGCAACACAAAGGAATAAACTGAGGGCACACACAACAGCCCCAGTGAATCTCCACAGAACTACTCTGAGTGAAAAAAGGGAGACTACACCTTACAGGATTCCTCTCATATAACATTGTTGGAATGGCAAAGTCATGTAAATAGAGAACAGATTAGAGGTTGCCAGGGTTAAGGATGGGGTGGCGGCAGGAGGGAAGTGGGTGTGGCTATAAAAGGACAACCTGAGGGACCCTTCTGGTGATGGATGTTCTGCATATTGACTGATCATTGTCGATATTCTGGCTGTGATTTGTGCTCTAGTTTTGCAAGATGTTACCCCTGGGGAGGACTTCCTAAGGGTTCACAGGATCTCTCTGTTTTATTTCTCACAAGGGCATGTGAATTTACAAGTACTTCTAAAGAAAAAGTTTAATTATAAAGGTTTATATATATATGCACAAATATATGTCTGAGTTGCAGTATTCACTTGAATTGCATACAATGAATACAAATCATTTTAGATTGAAAATTATTTTTATTATATGAATGTATGTGTATAGACGTGTTTAATTTCAAAATTCAAAGGAATGAAACAATATCAGGATTCAACACAGGAATCGTGTTATTTCTGCATGTTCCTTCATGACAGAAAGTAACATGGGCTTCAGGATTGTGAAATTATGGATATATACTGGCAAATCTGAAGATGCACACTTGTATTGTCACTCATTCCTGGGGAAAATGACTCTTTCTTTTGGAATAAAAAAATACTAAATCAAACAAGAAGTCCTTTCTCATGAACACAATTAACTACCAAGAGGCTTCATTAATGCTCTTACTGCGGGCCAGAGGGAACAAATTAGAGGCCAAGGTTCCTCAGACAGGAACGCTGAAGCCTCGGAAGGCGTGAAAGATTTTAGTTTGTCAGCGGGACCACAGGCATTAAAACACTTGTGCAGACAGAGAGAGTGATGTTAGTATACGAAAATATTAAATACCCTTTATGATCTGTTACTCAAGCATCCTCTGTAACAATGTTTCAAAAGTGGAATATTTGCTTTCATGGTCTTTGTACTGAATAAACACTTAATAGCTATGAAAATATGTCATTACAGTAGACTATCAAACGTAAGTGTAAATTGAGTTCTACAATTTAAAAAGAACTTCAATATGCAACAGAAATAAATCAATCACTTTGATTCTGCACAATAGGGAATGTGAATTCCATTAAAGCAAAACAAGTTGAGTCCCATATTTCATGCTAATTAAATCAAAATATAATAATTCAAGAGCTATTTATATTGCAGCTATTAAACTAGACAATAAATCCCCTCATCCTACACATTGTCATTTTCAAATTCAGGAGTCACTTATTTTTTTGTAATAATCGTCCTTATACTTTTTCTGCTGCTTATAGTAAGATCTGAGTCCTCTATCTGTATAACATTGGAGTTTTTAAATTAACTTGTTTAAATTGTTTTAAATTAACTTTTTAAATGATTTCAAAGATCCTCATAATCAATTACTGGAAAGAGAACATTAGTGGTATATAATACATGTCCAATTTAGGCAATTTCTGTAAGTCAAATAATTTTTCTATTTCTTGTAAATAAATGTTCTAATATTTGTTTGCTAGTTATAAAACTATATTTTTGATATCTGCATACCACATAGTTGTAAAAATTAGACCATGTAAGAGAATGCACTTGGAAAATTTTAAAAGACATAAAAATATAACATTACTAGTGTTCACAACAGTACTCTAGTCACTTGTGTCAGTTAAGTTCCAAAGACTGCACTGGGAACTAAGCTAACTGCCTCCTTTATAAAGGAATTGCTACTCAGAGAAAAAATACTAATTAGCACTTCTATTTTCATCATGCCAAACACAGAATCTATGGGAAACTAAGTATGTCTGAAGATCTAAAAATACTTTAGACTTATTTTAAAAACACTTTTTATCTACTTAGTAACACAGATATTTACACTTTGAATGCATCATAAAATCCTATGTTTTGCATCCTCATAACAGTGAAGAATCCTTCATTCAGTTATTCAAAGAGATTTTAGTTTCTTTATATCTAAAGTCATAATCAAAGGAAAACCTCACCCTCCATAGATCCTGTTCTAAACATCTATCACATTAGTCATCACTGTTAAATTGATTCTCAGCTTTTAATAAGTACGAAAGATAAAAATCTGTGTACTGACACAAGACAGACTTGAGGGGAGAAAAAGATGACTATCACATTTTTCACTGAACATTCTGCAAATCCACCTATTCTTTACTGATAGTAAGTGCACGATTAACAATTTCAACATGTTACAGAAACCTCAGGTGGTTGCAGCCATGCAAGTATCTGGTATCATAACGTTAGTGTGGTCAAGTGATAGTTAACCTGTTTACTATCTTTTCCTGCCTCTAAATCAAAGCTGCACTATCTGCACACCTTCCTGCCAAGCAAGTGTCAGGAGAATCTTACTTTTGTCAGTTTGAATTGAGTAGTGTGAAACAGGAGGCCAAAGAGTTGGGGAAATCTAATTTGAGAGCTGCAGACTGTGTCATTTATCACATAATACTTCCCTGGGGTCAATATATCTCTAGAACTGAGAATAAATAATAGCAGTCCCTTATATTGGGGAAAATTGATAAATCAAAGTGCTTTTGTGTTCCTTACTTTTGAGAGCAGTCCTCATCAAAACTGTGGGTGGCAAAAAGAGTATGGTGCCCTAATTTAACCGAAGTCCATGAAAATTGTGCACATGCCTGTTTACAGAGCTGTTAAGATGGGGCTTAGCCCCAAGCCATGTTCTCTTTCATGGGTAGAAAGACAGTGCCTCTGTGATGCCTGTTCTAAAAATTATATAATATTACATGTGTGTGCATATGTGCGTATACTTTTGAGAGTTTTCTGTTATAGGATTATGCAGTTTACTATAGTTTAAGTGAGTCTTATAATGCTTAAAATTATATACATAAAAATATAATATATATTTATATATAATACAATATATAATATATATTATATACATATGTTGTATATTATATATATAATATTATATATTATATATATGTATTTTTTCCACTTCCACTCTGATAGGATTGCTAAATCTGGACAGTTTATATTCTCTTTAATACTGCTAAATGCTTCCAAGCATATTACTCAAATATGCACCTCAAATTTCTTTTTTAATCACCTTAATGAGAACGTGAGTTATCTGGGGAGGACAAGTTCTTTTTTTAAAATTTATTTATTTATTTTTGGTTGTGTTGGGTCCTCGTTGCTGCACTCAGGGTTTCTCTAGTTAAGGCAAGCGAGGGCTACTCTTCGTTGTGGTGCGTGGGCTTCTCATTGCGGCAGCTTCTCTTGTTGTGGAGCATGGACTCTAGGCACACGGGCTTCAGTAGTTGTGGTGTGCGGGCTCAGTAGCTGTGGCTCGCCGGCTCTAGAGCACAGGCTCAGTAGTTGTGGAGTTTTTTTTTTTTTTTTTTTTTGGCGGTATGCGGGCCTCTCACTGCAGTGGCCTCTCCCGTTGCGGAGCACAGGCTCCGGACGCGCAGGCTCAGCTGCCATGGTTCACGGGCCCAGCTGCTCCGCGGCATGTGGGATCTTCCCGGACCAGGGCTCAAACCCGTGTCCCCTGCATTGGCACGTGGATTCTTAACCACTGCGCCACCAGGGAAGTCCAAAGACAAGTTTTAAGTCACTTTTAAAATTCAATTCAACACACATCTACTGGGTGGTTGCTCTTGTAATTGGAACCATCCTAAAGACTGAATATTAGAGCAGAAATATTAAAAAAATCAATAATTTAGGAAATTCAGTCTCACTAGAACCAATAACCAAAAAAAAAGAAATAAGCAGAAAATATAGACACATACACAAGAAACAAGAAAACAAAAGACAAAATACTTTTAAGTGTCAAAAGTGAGGCAGAGATAAATGCAGTAACTAGTGTAAAATACCTGACTTCTGAATACCAGGATATTCAGTAACAGCCAAAAAGTTATAAAAATAACTAGTGGTGAACATTATACAGGGGGAAGTGTAAAAATGATATAAAATGGGTTCTTATTTATTCTTTGGGATCAGAGAATCCTCCTACAAGGAGTGGTGTTTAACTGCCACTCGGGAAATGGACAGGAATAGCAGGCAGTGAACAGGGGGACAGAGTCCTGGACAGAAGGCACTTTGCAAGTCAAGGTCTGAAAACAGGAGAAAAGAATCCTTAGAAGCCAGGTGGAAGGAGTGGGTGAGGATGGGCAGATACACGGGAGCCCCACGTCAATCAGTCGGGGTCATGTAACAGGATTTTATTCTCCAGTCAGACACTGGAGAAGGACTTTTTAAGTGGGGGGCTTAGCTTGATTAGATTTGCTCTTGGCCAACATGGCTTTTCTCAAACACAGGTTCAATACAATCGCCCTCCTCGGAGCAGCCCTTTAGACAGAGTCTTGTGTGGGTGAGACCCAGCAGATGTGGGCTTGTGTGATGAAGGGGAAATGAAAGATAAGAACAGCCACACGAGGTCTTGTTGGAGGCTGGGCCTGGATTGGATCGGATGTGGTGACGGGATAGACCCGGACATGCCAATTTTGACATGTCTGCAAGATGTCCAAACGAATTTATGTATTTGGCCCCTTAGAGCTTCACAAGACAGGTGTGAGCTCCGAATAGAGAGTTTTGAAGTGATGACCTTCTGGATCTTTGTCCACACCCAGGGAAGAAAGAACATTGCTCAGAGAGACAGTGAATAGAGAGATCAGATGACTTAAGACCAGGTCCCAAGGAAACCAGGAAGAGGAAGGTGAGACTGCAGGAGACAACAGAGGGACTGGCAAGGCAGGAAGGATTGGAGGGACAGTTGTGAAAATCCAGGGAAAATAATATTTCAACAAGGTGGAAAGTGTCAGATGCACTGAACTTCTGCAGGAGGCCACTGACCAGAACCACGAAAAGGTGTGTGTTGAGACTCATGGCTTATTTTTGACCGTGACAAGAGCAGTGAAACCGAGGTGATGGGGGCAGAAACAAACCAGGGGGCTGCAGGATGATTTGGAGGTGAGGAAACGCACACAGCAAGCCCAAAACATGTTCTAGATGAAGGAGAAAAACAGGATGCTCAAAAGTGGCAAAAGGTTGTTGTATGTATTTATCTTAAATTGTGATTTGAGCGTCTGTGTACAAGGAGTGAGGAGTCAGAGGAAAGGATGAAAATGAAAGAAGACGAGGACACACCGGGCAAGGTCCCAGCAGCTGGGGGCATATCCATGATATGACCAGCCTTGCTTGGGAGAAGGCGTGACTATCCCAAGTTAACAGGAGTGAAGAAACAGAATGATGTCTCCTGGAGGAAGTGGAAGGAAATCCTTCTGACAGGTTTATCTTTGTGAATGAAGACTCCAGATCATCCACTGCCCCGAAGAGGAGACGAGCAAAGGGGTGAAGGTTTGAAAATGAGGTGAATGGGACCCAGAGTTCCCTGGCAAAATAACTGCCTGTAGCTCAGCCACGTGAGGGTGGGGGTCCCACAGTCACTGGGAAGAAGCTCTTGGTTTACGCGTCTCCTCACCAGAGGATGCTGGGCAGACGCGATGCAGGAAGCACATGGGTCAGGGAGCTTAGCACGTGGTAAGAGACTTGATTTTAAGGATAAAATGGCTGAAGACAGAAAAGAAGTATCGGGAATTTAGGAGGAACCAATAGAAGGGAGAACAGCGACAGCCTAGACGCCCCAGTAAAGCACTAAGAACCGACACAGGCGGGGAAGTGGAGATGGAAAGATCAGCTGTGGGAACGGAGCAGCACGTTCCAGTTCAGCTTTGCCGACTGAAGGTGAAGCAGGATGCAGTGCACCCTCCCAAGAGTGGCTGGTGGAGTGGAGTGGAGACTGCGGGGCATCAAGCAGGAGATGAAGACCTCAGAGGTGGGCGTCACCCCAGGGAAGGTGGAGGACACATCCCGCAGCTGCAGGGAAGCAGACCAGGGTCCTCACCAGGTGGGCCGTCCAGAGGAGGCGGACAGAGACAAGGAGATTCTAGGTGAATGGCATATGTTTCCCCATAACTTTTATGAAGACCGGGCAACGTCTGCCTCATTAGCACTGGATCCCCAACGCCAGCACTGATCAGGAGCACAGCGGGAAGGGGTTCAATATTGGTTGGTGAATAAATAAAGTAATACACGAATGAATGAATGAGTGGTTAGTTCATTAATTCCTCATTATTACACCAATGTGTTCACACAAATTATGAGGACAAGGGTGACCTGGGCAGGGTGTGGTCAGATGCTTATCTCAATATTTGTCACAGTGATTCAAATTTTCTATGTTCTCCTCACTGACTCAACTTATTTCTGAATGACATGCTTTTAAAGACATTATGATAATTCAGTCTGTAAAATTTAGGAGCATCCCCTTCTCATTCAAGCGAGGTAGCATAACTCTGCCTACTGCACTGTGCTGATTGACAGTTACATCCGCGGTCCTGGGGGCGGGGGGCCGTGCTGGGACTCCCCACAGAAATCACTGCTGCCTGAGGAATGATTTATGAGCTTTCAGTAGGAGTAAGATTTAGATTAGCAGAAAGGTAGATACAGATGATACTCCCACTAGTAGTTTTATAGAAAAGGGTTGAGATCTCTTTCACAGTAAGTATTAGATACATCCTCAAGGAAAGGGAACCCTTTGTGCACTGTTCGCAGGAATGCTAATTGGTGTAGCCACTGTGGAACACAGTGGGGAGGTTCCTCAAAAAATTAAAAATAGAGCTACCATATGATCCAGCAATCCCACTTCTGCACATAAGATCAAAGGGAATGAAAACAGGATCTCAAAGAGATACCCGCACCCCCATGTCCACTGCAGCACTATTCACAATAGCCAAGATATGGAAACAACTTAAGTGTCTATCTACAGATGAATGGATAAAGAAGATGCAGTATATGTACACACACACACACACACACACACACACACACACACACACACACACAGGACTGTTATTCACCCATGAAAAAGAAGGAAATCCTGCCATTTGCTACAACATGGATGGACCTCAAGGGCATTATGCTATGTGGGATGTCAGGAAGAGAAAGACAAATACTGTATGATAGCACATATGTGGAATCTGCAAAAGCTGAATTCATAGAATCAGTGAGTAGAATGGTGGTTATCAGGGGCTGGGGGGTGGGGGTGAATGGGAAGATGTTGGTCAAAGGGCACAAACCTCCAGTAACAAGATAAATAAGTCACGCACAGCATGGTGACTACAGTTAAGAACACTGCATTATATACCTGAAAGTTGCTAAGACAGTAGCTCTTCAGTGTTCTCACCACCAAAAAGCAGTGGTAATTATGTGATGTGATGTGGTATGAACTACAGTGGTGATCACTTTTTAGTCTCTAAATGTATCAAATCAACATGCTGTACACCTTAAACTTACACATTTCTATGTATCAATTATTTTATTATTTTTTAAAATTGAGGTATAGTTAATTTACAGTATTACTGAATATGTTAGTTTCAGGTGTACAACACAGTGATTCAATATTTTTAAAGATTATACTCCATTTAACGTTGTTACAAAACAATGGCTTTATTTCCCTGTGTTGTACATATCTTTGTGGCTTATCTATGTTATATATAATTGTTTGTACCTCTTAACCCCCTACCCTATCTTGCCCTTCCCCATTTCCCTCTCCCCACTGGTAACCACTAGTTTGTTCTCTCTACTGGTGAGTCTGTTCCTGTTTCTTTTTTTTATATTCACTAGTTTGCTTTGTTTCTTAGATTCCACATATGCAATAAGTCAGTTATATTTCAATAAAACTGGAGGGGAAAAAAGATACATCCCCAAGAATAGGGAAGATGCCATTATGTGTCCTGTTTTTCTCTGTTCCTCTTGTTATCAATCTTGTTAGTATTAGACAAAGCCAACCACAGCTAAAACCCCAACACTCTGTGGAATCCAGGATTTAGAATTTAAACTAAATTCTAAATAAGCTAGCATCTTAGTCTCAATAATTCAACACACACCAGTTCTACCCCTGTTATGAGCTGGGTGCGAGTAATCAAAGGTGGATAAAACTCTGGCCTCTCTGGGTGTGAGTGGCCAATGATAAGAACATACGATCAGTTTTCCACCAGCCCCACAAGGGGAGTCCCAAGAGAGCGGGGGGTGAGCAGTCTAGCTGCACCTGCTGTGTCCTGTCTCTGCGCAGAAACTTGGTACAGGCGCCTGGTCTCTATGGCCGGTTCTCTCCTATAAACAATCCCACTCTGCTCAGCAACTGGCAGCCCCAAGGGTCTCTCTTGTTTTGAACAACAAATGATTTTTTTTAATGAAAATGTACCTATTAAATTATCCTTCAATAAAGTAAATTAGGAAGGGATGTTATGTAGCCGCTAAGTTAGGACCATTATTTACAGGGAAGTCCATCTCATGGAATCTGAGGGTGCAAGATCACCCTGGAGCCGTTCTCCCTAGAGTGGGAGAGCTGAGAGTTCGGACCACTAGAGGCTCAGCTGAAGTTTATTTAACCCCTAGAGTAAAGGTCAGTTTTGTGAGCCGAACTCCATTTTCTTACATTTTATGCATGATTAAATAGTAATTAAACTTTAATGAAAAGTGTTAGGCTGATTACAATTAACATAATTGCACTAGTCAGTTCTTATTCTCATGTTTTACATGCTGTGTGCAGCTGGCAGGACAATGGACCTTGAATGGGGTGTGAATATCCTGTGAGCACCAACAGTTCATTTTTCTAGTGGAGAAAATGTCTTACAGCAAAGGGAAGGTAAACACACACATAAGGAAGGGTGTGGTGTGCAGCTGCTCCCTCAGTGGCCATTAAGCCTGCACACAGGCACATAGCACAGGCTAAGAATCAATATCCCCACACCCCAGTAAGCAGTTGTTCTTCTCCCAAGATTATTATAAAGCAGGGAAAAAAATGATCTTTTTTTAATAAGATAAGGAAATTTATCAAATGATAGATTAAACTATGTTCATTTAAATTAAAACATGGGTATTAATCTTTATAAAATGAAAATAGTCTGCCTTGTTTCCAACTGGTATCAAAACATTAAGGAAGGATAAATAAATGTATAAAGAATTATAAAACTTAAAAGGTCAACAAAGATGCATACATGTTATTAAATCTGTCTAATGCGTTTTTTTTACCAGTGAAAACACAGTCTTTACTGTCCACTACTTCTGATAATAAATGTCATATAAAGACCATTAACACTGGACAGAAATTAACTCAGAACTGAAAGAATCTTTATTATTAAAGCCTTTTCTATTAACATTTTTGAATGAAGCTGAAATCAGTAATGAAACATCCTTTTTGGTGCATGACATAGTGTTTGTCACACAATCAAAATCATCCTAATATTTTCAAGATTCGCATCGTTGGAAAGTTTTCAAGCATATTTGATTAGAAAACAATTTTTAGCCACTGACTGTATGTCATGTTCTAGATATTCTGCCCTCCAGGAACTTAGTCCCGTAGACTGCAAGTAGGATGCTCACACATGATGGGATAAACACTGTCTCAGAAATATGAGCACTGAATTTGGGCACTGTAAGTGACAATGTCATTAATTCTGCTAAAGGGGTCTTAAAAGATGGTGTGTCCACATGTGGATTCATTAAGCAAGCAAAGAGGAAAAAGCCAAGAGCAGTGTGTAAATGAACATATACCAAATACGTGCATACAAATACATACACGCCTCTTGCTGGTGTGTATGTTACAGGGTGGTTGACAGAGTGGAGGGCAGTAATTAAGGATGAAAACTGAAAATGCAGAGTTTTGCATAAGTTTGCATACAGGCTTTTATAGCCTTTATTTTGGCAATGGGGAGAATCAGAACTCTCTCTGGCTGAGATGGGAAGCCAGTGGAGAGTTCTGACCAGAGCAAGGTGCCTCATTAAGACCCATCCTGGTTCCTCTGGTCAGGTAAGATCGTAAATGGACAAGAGCGGGGAGACGAAGCCAGTCTGTAAGCCAAGGAAGCTCAGTCCAGTGTGGAAGGACCCAGATCAAGGTGGTAGGGGTACAGGTGGAGAGATGTGGGATTTTGAATATGGACCCTACTGAATCTGATGCTTGATTATATGTGGGGTGGAAGATAAAGGGGCGACTCAGAATGCAGCTGACATTCACCGAGATGGGAAAGCTTGAAGGAAACCAGGTTTGAGAAAGGAGAGGATTGGAAATGTGGTCACGTTTCACATGGTATGTCCTCTGCTTTCTATCCCCACATCAAGTTGGAGGGAGACCTCGGGTACTCAGGGGAGAGGTCTTGGGAGGCTGACCGATGGAACCTGAGGAGTCAGTACTGATGGAGAGAAAGAGACATGAGGACGAGCCCTAGTGAAATCCAACCTTTACAGCTTGGGGAAGGAAAGATGAGAACCAGAAAAAAGACTATAACGGAGTGGCCACTGGAAGAAGGAGGACCAAGAGGGGATGGGGAGATGGAAGGCAGTTAAAGAAGGTGTTCTAATAATAGAGAAATTGTCAAAATTAAAAAGCCACAACCAGGTATGGATTATGTGACTGAGAGGGAGGGTGACATTGATGTTAAATCCTTACACTTTAACTTTATTGAGAAAAGTCTGATCATTCAAGTGTCTCTAAGAAAACGAATGTTCAAATAAGGGCTTTTCCTGCAATAACTAAGTTACACCTACAATGCGAAGTTCACGTAGTATTGGCATACTATCAAGTTAAAATGGTTTACCAAGAAAACTAATTTAATACTATTGAATACATGTCATTTTTGCTTTGCAACAAAGGTCATACTCAAAGTATCAATTATTTGAGGAACATACTGAAGTTTCATTATCTTTTATTTTTAAATCATAGATAAGTGCTAATACTTCAAATTCTAACATTAGCTTGTCTTAGGAATGGCAGCGCAATCTAACTTACACATAAAGTACCTCTTTTTTTTAAGTCCCAGGATCATAAAGACAAATAAATGGGCTTTTCCTGCCTTCCACCTACAGAAGAGCAGCAAGGCTTCTTGAGCTGGAGGGATAGGCTCTTTTGCATGTTTCAAGGAGATTCAAGCCTTTGGTTTAGAAAGACTCTAGCCTGATCTAGTTTCATGGCTGGATTCACCAGTGGTGAAAGGATGGCTCAGAATTGCAGGAGTGGAGAGTGGCACATTGGTCATGGGTATAGGGAGGTTGACCAGATATCCCAGCTTGCCATTGCTGAAGGGGGTTCCTGGGACATAGGAATGTCAGTTTCACGGGCTTGACGATGTTCCTTTGGGAACTGTATCATTTAGGATCCAACACAAAACATATGACACACTTCCCATAGATCATTTGAGAGGGTTTCTTTACAAATGTTGGGTTTGGAGAAGCCCAGGTAGAAGTGTGGTCACTGGGAGTTGGTTACAGAAACCTGGAAAGGGACATGTATGGATACGGCTTCTTGAGAAAAATAGTGAGCTTTGGTTGAGGGAATCTGATAGGGAGGTATCACACTCCGACACCGCTCTCCTCTCTGCACTTCTCATCTCCTGCCCGAGCCCCCCACTGGAGGAACCCAGGCAGAGGGCACAGAACATAGTCCACACATGTCCACCACTAGGATCAGAGTAGATTGAGAAATGGTGGAGAGTAGATCTAAAAGGCAAAGGGAAAATACATGATGCAAGTGGAAAGGTGCTTAGAATTTGGTGCAATATCTTCAATTCACAAATAAAGCAATAAAGAAAGAGATAGGTCAGTTTCAAATCTCTGGAGATCAAGATAGAAACCCAAATTTTCAGCATCACAATTCAGGCCAAGTTTTTCTAAATTATGCAAGCAAAGTTTTTATATCTTGTTTTTTCCTTCCCATAGAGTTTTAAAGACCATGCAGAAACCCATTCATACAAAAGCCTCAGAGTCAACATTTTATTTTCAAATGGTATTTCCCAAAGTGCATACTAAATGCTATGTTAAACCATATGAAAATGCTAACATTCAACCATTTTTTATCTGCAAAAATGACAATTCTGTATGGTTCAAACTAGAACACTTGGAAAACCAAGTTAAAAAAATTAAGCAAGTTTCATTTCTGTAGGAACTTTAATGGACGTGTTCATGTTTATCACCTCCTAAGCATCAATATGTCAGTTAAGTATATTATTTGTATAATTATAAATATAGAACATAAATGTCTATGCTCTCAAATAACTATAATAAAGGATTCTCCTTTATCTTTAACCCAAACTAGGAAGATGTCTTTTCAAAGAGAAAATCATGAGAAATATAGAAAAATAAGTGGTTTCTTGGTTCCACATGAATTTTTAAAAAGGGAAGATTTTAAAAGGCCAGGAACAAAACAACATACTCTTACCATATAATATAACAATCACACTCTTTGGTATTTACGCAAAGAAATTAAAAACTTATGTCCACACAAAAACCTACATGCAAATGTTTATAGCAGCTTTATTCATAATTGCCAAAAGTTGGAAGCAACCAAGATGTCCTTCAGTAGGTGATGGATAAATAAACAGTGATACATCCAGACAACAGAATACTACTCAGCACTAAAAAGAAATGAGCTACCAAGCTGTGAAAAGACATGGAGGAACCTTAAATGCATGTGATTTGCTGTGAATCTAAAACTGCTCTAAAGAATAAATTCTATTTAAAAAAAAGAAAAAGAAAAAGAAACCAAGGCCAGGAGAGTATAGAATGGGTAGGAAAGGAAAACAAACATAACCTCAAAATGGTACCAACTTTTTCATTTTGCTAAACAAGGACATTACATCACACATCTTTCACCTACTCTTACCACAATTTCTAAAGATGGAGGCCATATTTATCTCACAAAAAAGAGCAAAAATGATATAACCTTGGAATAAAAAACATTTTTTCCCAAGGCAGGATAGCAGAAGCAAACTTACCTTGATATTTTTGCCATAAACCAGTGAAAATTTTACCACGTAGAGATTCTATTCCATGAACACATATTCACAAACTACTGCCTCAAAGCACAGCGAACCAGAGGTAAGAAACTGTGCAGACTTTAACCTTAATTTTATTACCAACCTTTTAAAGCATCAAACTGACCTAAGTCCATTTACTCATGTAAATCCTAAATATGGCTCACCAGTGACCTGCCCAGAGATAAACTGAGCCAGAATATGTTTATGTGCAAATTCCGCTAGTTTTACGATGACGGCTGACCCTGGGTGCTACCACATTATATGACACCTCTACACGGTGCAATTTGAAGGGTTCGCAAAGACGGAACTGCCACAAAATATCTCCACCCCTTCCTTCTCAGGAAACTGTTCCTTAAAAATGGGCTAGACAGTGAAGGTGGGAACCATCGTCAAGAGGTAACAGCTTCAAAGTGCAAACGTGGTGCCCACTAAATCCTGCAGAGATTACTATCCTACATAAGCTATTTGAAACATCAGCCCTAAGGAGGGAAAAAATGCAGGGCCCTTCTATTCAGGGAAGTTGAAAGCAGAAAACTGAAGCAGCCTGGAGACATCAAGACTTCCTGGCACCAACCAGAGAGTGAGGGAGCCTGGCGCTGGTGCTGGGTGTGGCGGGGGGCACCAAAGATAAACTTGACCTCCCGGTAGAGACCCACATCTGTCCGGGGCCCAAGTTTAAATATTTACTGATTAACTCAAACCTTTAAAGTAAGTTGTTTTTCCCCCATAGCTAAGGAGAGCCACTGTCTATCCCCATCTGAGAATGAACAGAATTTCCCAAGACAAACCGTTCTCTTGATAGGTGTTTTAAAAATTGTGTATTTTGCTCAACAAAAGGTACACCCTTGTCCGGGGAACCGTAAGACACAGATGCGGATCTGTCTCCCAGTGTCCAGATCACGAAGAAGGGGGCCGTGCACCTACTTGAGAACTGGATGGAGAAGCCGGACTTGCTGATGAAGAAGTCGCTGTCGAACTGCAGAGTGAGCGAATTGAAGGTGCTGTGAATGTCCTCGGGCAGTGCTGAGCCGCTCCACTCCTTCAGCAGGATGGCGCTGTCCACCGGCCCGTCCCACACCTTCAGGATGTCATGGGCCAGCTCCGTGTCAAACACGATGAAGTGGAGGCTGCAAGGAGAGCACAGCTGGTACGGTGACTGAAAGGCCCCTCCCGCCCAGTGAGGACACCCCAGCACAAAACTCGGGTACACACCAGCCCGTTTCACCCACACCAAACCCCACCCCAATGTGCCTTTCCTTGTCTGACAGTTATGGATGAGCCTGGAGCCTCACAGAAGTGGATTCACTCGTGCACATCAGAAAACAGAAGCACCTACTTCTGTCTGTGATGGATACAGGGAGACCACAGAGCTCTATGCTGAGCTGTGTGTTTAAGGATGAAACCAGGCCTTTTGAGACTGTCAGCTCTTTTTACAATTCAAAGCTTTCTCGGGCACACAAATCAAAGACGGGTCTGATACAGCTTTGTTTTAAGCTAACAGACGTCGGATTTTAATGCGTGTGGTATCAGTGTTGTTCCTGAAATGCCCCACTAGGTGGTAGCATCCATGCCAGGACAGAAACGCTGGCAGAGATGATGTTTACAGCAGGAGGATATTGTGTACCTGTATCCGAATGATCTCAGCTTATGTTGTGTTTGTTTCTGTACATTTTATTTTCGGAAAAAATACATTATTTGAAATACCAACACAAAGGCAGAGATGTGTAGTATAAACTCCTTTCTTCATAACACTTTAACATGCTTCTATCACGTTTACAGATACCAAAGCAACTTAAAACCTCCGTGTCAGAGGAAGCTCTTTCAGTGACGGCAGCAGACCTGTAATTCTATTTATGGCAATTCAGACAGATAAAACAGTTTAATATCAACAAAAATCATCTGTATTTGCCGAATGCTTTCATTCATTGTTTTTCCACTCACAAAATTGTAAGAGAGAAAAATCATAATAAATGACGTACGAAAAACGGTACACAAATCCCAATTATTTACTTTGTGCATATTATAAATTCAAAGAAAATATCTATCTCACCCTGCATAAATATAAAATGTAGTATATTTTTAAATGTTTGATTTAAAATATTTTTAATATAGAGGGAAGTACAGAATATAGCAGACACTTAGATACCTACCACCACCAATGTTAACATTTTGCCTTATTTGCTTCAGATCTTTTTTAAAAATAAAATTTTATAGACACAGTCCTACTCCCCTGCCTCTCCACTTATGCATTTGTTTTTCCTCTCACCCCACATTCTGAAATCGTGATGGTCTCTTCTCATTTATATTTTTATAATTTTCATATGCTCATGTAGTATACCTATCTCCAAACAACATACAGTACTATTTTGTGCGTTTAACAGTAATTACATGCTAGATGTCATTTTGGCATGTATGTGCTTGTATCATTTTCAAGTTGCTTTTTATATTCAGCATAAGGTGAAATTCCTCTAAACTGAAAGATGTAGATTTTGCTAACTTGCTTTAGAAGCATGAGGAAACGCTTCATTTGTCTGGTCCTCTAACAAAAGATAGTTTCTGCATTTCATTATGACAGATGGTGCTCAGCCTAGGGTCCCTCTAGGCTCAAGAAGAGAAATGGCCAAGTTGTTCTAGCATGTGACTGTAACTTCTTACAGTCTCACAATAAAGTACAAATGGCTCTGTGTTGTCACATCTTCACCAATACCTGATAACATCAGACTTAAATAGTTGTAAAAAGAGAAAATTTGATGGTTGTGGAACGGTATCATGTTTAAGTTACATCTCCCTGAATATTCATGAGGTTGAACATCCTTTTGTGAGTCTAAGGCAACCCGCTTTCAATATAGTTCAGCCATCCAACAAACACTTATTGAGCACCGACTATGTACCAGGCACTCTTCTAGGAATTTTGGATACATCAGTGAACTAAATGAAGAACCCTGCCTTCATGGAGGTTACATGGTTGGTAATGGGGGAGATGAGCGAAAAACAGCAACCACAAAAAATAAGTAAAGAAGACTGCATTTTAGTAAGTGGTAAATGCCATTGAGGAAAGAAAAAAGCAGAGCAGAATAAGCAGCACTGGTCATGCCAGGACCAGAGGATGGGGGGAGATTTAGGTATTATATGGGGTTGTTGGTTAACCCATGTTGGTGAGCAGAGGTTTGAGCAGACTTGAAGGAGATGGAGGGGTTGTTATACTTGGTGTGAGGGGAGAGTGAAGCCCAGCAAAAGCCCGACACAGAGGGCATGGTTTCAGCATTTGAGACCATCCAGGCACCAATTTAACCAGAGCAGAGAGAGGGCCTGATAAGGAAACTGAGGCCAGAGAAATAACGGGTGTAGTGGATGGGGAGGGGGAAGCAGGGGGCTGGTGGGCAACACACAGGGTTTTGTAGATTGTTCTGAAGATTCTGGCTTTCACCCTGAGTGACAGACCAATGTGGTGTTTTTGGTAAAGAAGTTATCCCACCTGTGATTTAAAAATAATTGCTCTGCACTTGTGTTGGCAACAGGCTATACAGGGCAAGGCAGAATCAAGAATCAGATGGCTGTTACTCAGAGGAGCTGGACAGGGGAGGTATTGAGAGGTTGTCAGATTCTGGGCACGGTTTGAAGGTGGGGAAAACAGGACTGGGTGAGCCATGTATGATTAAGAGAGGATGCAAGGTCACTCGAAGGTTTTTGCCTGAGAAATGAGAAAGGTGGAGAGGTCACGGGCTGAGGTGAGAAAGGGTGCAGGTGGAAAGGTTTGTGGGGTGGGAAGACCAGGATTATGCTTTGGGCCTGTAAATTCAAGATGCCTACCGGACACTGAGTAGAGACTTGAGCAGACAGCTGTTCATGCGAACCTGGAGCTTCAGAGAGAACTCTGAAAGGAAATAATAAACCTGTGTCTTCGGAAATAAATGGTCTTAAGTCATGGGACTACATGAGATCATCAAAGGTCTTAGGTGGAGAATAGGACCATGGACTCTGAATTATCTGATCACATATGATTGCCCACTTCTGTAATGCATTCTTCATCTCTTTTATTACTGTTTATATATTATATTATATTCTTGTGGATGGATTTTGTTACATTCCCTTTATCGTTTTAAGAAAAAACCCCTGCTACTTACTACGCTAGGAAGGTTTTCGTTTTATCTCTTTATGTTGTTGATCATGAACATGTATTCAATTCTATTAAACTACTTTTTCTATACCTATTTAGATGATCATACAGGTCATTTTTCTTAATATATAAAATGGGAGTAATTACAGAGTTCAGCTCTTAATTTTTATTTCCTGTTCTTTACTTGTTCTTGTGATATGAAGGTTATTTTAGCCTCATTAAATGAATCAGACCATTTCCATTTTTTTCTTTTGGATGGAAGGTTTTTCCTATATATTGGTATAATATAATCTATTATTTTCTTAAATTTTCTAAAAGTAATCCTTATTGTAGGGGTATATTTCAATTCCATTTCTAATGTCAATTATTTGGGCCTCCTGTATTCTATCATAATATGTCAGTTATTTTTCTACCAATGATACCTTTTCAAGAATCAGTTTGTGGGTTTGGTAATTCTCTATATTATTTCTTCCATTAATTTCTTTTACTATATTTGTTGTTTTTCAACTATACTTCTTTGAATTTACTCTGATAGCATTTTTCAAATTCCATTAGCTGGAGCTTAACTTGATTTTCAAGCGATCTTCTTTTTCCAATATGTGCATTTAAGGCTATAAATTTCACAGTAAGCTGTTAATCATGTGTCTTTTCTTTTCAAAATTGAGCATGTGTTTTCCTTCTTGCTACAGATTTCTATTTCTATTCCATTTTGGTCTTGGTGTGGAGTATAAAAGTGATTCTCTGCTTTATTGTTTTCACTGATTAGTTTGTTCCTGGTTTGTGATCATGTTTGCACATGTTCCATATTTACTTGAACAGAATGTGCACTTTCTAGTTGAAGGCTGTATGTCTTTTTAAAATAAGCTTAGTAATTGCATGGTTCAAATCCTCTGTAAACTTACTAATTTGTTACCTGTTTGATTTATGAGTTATAAAGAGTTAAAGGAGGCATGCTGTGCAATTTCCAATGTCTCCATATAATTTATTTATTTTGTTTGTATTAAGCTATATTCTTAGCTGGATAAAAGTTCCTCTTAACTATCACATATGTCTGGTGAATATATATCCCTAAACCAATAGTAGTATTTTGTGTGTTAACAGTAATTGCATAATAGGAACACTTACAAGGGAATGACAGGTTGTTTGAATATAGATTCCAGGTTGACAGTTATTTTCCTTTAGTACTTCAAATACCTCTTTCTTTTGGTCTGTATTGTTAAGAAGTCTTCTATCAGGCTAGCTAATATATATCTTCCTTTTTTTAGCTGTTTCTCGGATCTTTTCTCCACCTTTGGTGTCCTTGGGCTTACTAGAATGTGTCTAGGCATGCACTGACCTTTACTAATGCTACTCGAGACACATTAGGCTTTTATTAAATGCAAAATTCACATCATCCAGCAATTCTACTAGAGATTTAGGGGATGTAGAGAACTACTGCTTTCTGTAACCATCACTGCAGAATTATTTTACTTTTATACTGTGTGTATGGAGTAGTTGATAAAAATATAAACTAGTGAAGAAAGAAAGAAAAAAGGAAATGAATCTAAGCGATAACTATGCATATAAATCTATGGCAATATATTTTAAACTATGCATAAAATGGTTTTCTAGAAAATAGAAATTACTAAAATTGACCCAAGGAAACCAATATAGACAAACATACAGAAATATACATCTTATATTTATCAAAATATTTTGAAATTGGTGATAAACTGAAAACAGGACAAATGTCCAACAACAAAAGAATTAAAAGTTCAGTAAATACTGATATGTAAAAAGTCCATAAAAGTACTGCTAAGTGAAAAAAATGTAGAAAACACTATGTTTTTTACTTGTCTTACATAAATAATTTCATTTATTAATTCCAATAATTTCCTATAGTTGTTTTTGAATTTTATATCTTTAGGTGGTAGAATTTAATATTTTTTCCATTATGGAGTTTTTAAAATATAATTCACATATATTTATTGAAATAAATAAATAATTGAAAGTTTAGTCTCTGAGATTGGGACCAGGACAATGAGATTCATTTCGAATCATTATTCTGGTGACTGTAGCCAGTGCAACAAGGCAAGACAAAGCCAAAAGATTTGACAAAAAAGGAAACCAATCTTTTATTAATGTAGATAACATGATTGTTCACAAAGAAAAAAATTTTAAACCTAAGAACTCAGAATTAATACGTGAATTTATTTATACAAGATAAATATAAAAATATAATTTATTTTCACAAGACAGTCACAACTAGAAAGTGAAATAAAAATACTATTTACATTATCATCAAAAAGTGTGCTATAGCTAGGGATAATTCTAGCAAAAGATGTACAAGAGCTCCTCACAGAAAACTATCATTATTGAGGCAAATTATATAAGATCTACATAAATGAGACAATATACTATATCAGAGATCAGAAAATTCAGAATTGGAAATGATGTCAGGTTTCCCTAAGCTGATCTACTGATATAATGTGATTCCAGCTAAAACCCTAGCAACTTCCTTGTAGAAAGTAACAAGTGTTTCTAAAACTCATATGGAAATGCAAAGGGTCAAGAATAGCCATGGCAATCTACATGAAAAAGAACAAAGCTGGAGGAATACAGTACCAGATATCAGTACTTATTAAGTAATTCAGTGATTAAGGTAGAAAGGTATTGCACTAGATGGACAAATAGATCAATGTAATGAAGTTCAGAAACAGGCCTATAATTATATAATCATAATTATAATTATCTGGTTTATAACAAAGGCTGCACTTCAGTTAATGGAGAAAGACTGACTTTCCAACAAATGGTCAATTGAACTGCACTATGGACAAAAGATTCCTTGCATCGTCCTAATACCTTACACAAAAGTTAATTCCAGATGAAATGAAAACATAAATGTGGAAGATAAAATAGATCTCCTATAAAAAAAACTTAAGATAATATTTTTTATAACTTTGGAGGGCAGGATTTCTTAAACTGGACACAAAAACACTAAAAAACCCCCCCACAAAATATTTGATACAACTTAATAAGAAATATACTAACCATAAAAGAAAAATGAGCCAAAATGAATTTGACTCACTGAAACTGAAAACCTGTCTTTACCAAAAGACATCATTATGAAACCAAAAGACCACTGAGTATAAGAATATAGCTGGTGAATATATAATCAACAAAAGATTGCATTCAGATGTATAAAAACTATATACTAATCAAAAGGAAAAGATAGGCATTCCAGTGCAAAAAGAAATGAGCAAAAATCTTCAACTGACATTTATAAAAGAGGATAGTCAAGAGACCAATAAACATATAAAAAAGTGATGGCCTTGATCAGTCACCAAGGAAAAGCAAATTAAAACAACTACACACTAGAATGGCTAAAAGGAAAGACAGTCAATGCTTAGTGCAGGGGAAGGTGAGGTACCTGGGAATGACCTACACTGTGATGGGAGTGGTGTTGGTTTAACCACTTCGGGAAATCATTTGACAGTATCTACCATAGCTGAGTACAGGTGTACACCTGAGAGAAAAACATGCACACATCCACCAAATAATACATGAAAGCATATCCAACAGGACGTCATTTGCAATAACCTTAAACTGTGTAAAAACAATTCACACGTCCATCAACACTCGGAATAAATAAGTAAATCATTGTGTATTCATGCAATGGAATAATTTACCTGTATCAGTGGCAGTGAAGGTTGAGGAAATCAAGACACAAAACTAATCACACTGTATAATTCGATTTTTATAAAGTTCAAATTAGGATAGCGATTATCTATCTGAAGTTAGGATAGTGATTATCCTTAAGAATGGATCGTTTAAATGGAGCTCAAAGGGCACAATGTGGGTCTTGATCTGGTTGCTGGTAACAAGGGGTATTTTTATAAACAAGCTGTATACTTATCATTTGGATAGTCTTATGTGCCTATGTTATATGTTAATGAGAAGCTTACACAGACAAAAAAAGATTCACCCTGATGCTGTAAGTTTTGCCATTTGGGAAATACCTTGTAAATTCAATAACAACAAAAATGATATAACAAAATTTAAACAGATAAAGAAATGGCCATTTTTCATTCTAAAAAAAATAATTAAAGTCAATATGCAGACACCATACCACTAGGTAGGGAAAGTTTAAAAATTGATTTTAAAAAGTATCATCCTGAAGGAACTGTTAGTCATTTCAGACACAGTCATGAAAGAAAAAAAAAACAAAAACATACACTTTGCAATGCACAGTGTCACAAGCTTTAAGAGATGTGAACAAAGCATCAGGTGTGTTTAATTCTGCCTCAAGGTGTCTGGGAAGGGCTTTGTCAGGCAGAGAGAAATAGGAAGGATAATTCAATAAAGAGGATGAGACAAAAAGCGACTGAACAAATACATTCATTAATATGCTAAAAATGTAAAGATACAAAAGTTACAAATGTAACAAAAAATGATGCAAAGATTTTTTTCCTACCAGATTGGCAAAGATTATAAACACTTTATCCAGTTTCAGTGACATTGTGGAGACCCTACCTTTTCATATGCTGTTGAAGCCATATCTACTCTTCATAAAAGCAATTTGGTAATAACTATACAAATTTAAATGTGCATACACAGCAAGTCCAGCTTTAGAAATTCATTGTAGAAAGTACCCTCGAGGTGATATATTGGGAGGATGGTAGCATGGCTGATAATAGTGAAAAACTGAAAACAACGCAAATATCCCAATAGGGTATAGTTTAAATAAATTATGGTGCATTCAGGCAATAGAATCTTCTTCCATGACTAAACAGAATGAGGTGGAATTACAAGTAAGGATATAAAACTTTGACCATGTTTACTGACTGAAGGAAATCTTCAGAATAATATTAAGGCATGATACTATTTTTCAAAAATAATTAAACAAGTAGATAAACAGATAAATCAAGCTGTATATATATGTATGTATATTATATATATATATGGGGGTGTGTGTGTGTGTTTGCATAAGAAATTATAAAAATATATACCAAATTTTAAACTGTAGTTATATTTTGTGTCTAGGATTATAGCAAACTACTTTTCAGGCTTTTTATCTTTCTGCAACACTTTTCTAGTATTTCAAAAAATTGGGAAAATAAATAACTTTGAACGTCATGACAATGAACTTGAATTGATTCTGCACATAATGAGCAGACGAAATATGTACTTTTTTTAAAGGGGGTAAGTGATATGATCAGCTTTATTTGATAGAAATATTTGTATCAAGACACACAAAAATGTCTCAACCATTTGACCCAGAAAGAATTTTCCTGGGAATTTATTCTAAGGTATTAATTATAAAAAGAGGCAAAGCTTTACTTGCAATACTATTTGCCATATTATTATGTATAATATTGAAAATTAGAAATAATGTGAATAACCAAGAGAGACAATAATTAATTATAGACACCCACACTGTAGAGTATGCAAAGGTCCATGTAAGACATATGTGAACATGGCAACAATGATGTCTAGTATGGGGATAATGCATGCCTTTCTTTTTTATACTTTTGAAGATGTCTAGATATACATTTATTTTCCAGCCATATAAAATTAATATTTTAATTGAAAAAAAATAAAACATGCTCCTTAGAGTGGGAGCAGTGGTTGAGAGGCAGCCCTGGCAGGATGGTCAGAGAAGAGGCCCAGTGAGTCATGCTGGTCTGGACTAGGGAAGTAGCAGCAGTACTGGTGGGAGAGCAGACCTGGGGCTCCACATAGAATTACTGAGATGTGTGATCACAGGAGTGTGGGAAGGAGGGAGGAGCTCGTGACACTAAGAGGCTTGCCTGGATGTCTTGCTATGTAGTGATGACCCTACTTCAGAAGGAAGGAACTGCAGGGCAAACACTGAGTCCAGAGAAGAACACAGATTATTTTCAGGTGAGATAACAAGAATGAAATTCCTGTTGAGGGGTTGACCTTTTAACTGGGCCCCCAAAGATGGGAAGAATCTGGAGGTGAGGCAACAAGGAGAAACTGGGGGGAGCACAGGTCGAGAGAGCTGTGATGACAAGGTTGGGATGGGAGACTCATACATGCTTCATCTGTGCTGAAATGTAACGTGCATATGAGCCGTCGCAGGTAAACCTGTAGGGGACCAGACGCCAAGTCGAGAGGGTGTTACAGTTCTGGTTAAGGAGCTTATGTTCGCTGATTGGCAAAGGGGTGGCTCAGAGATGGAGAGGGTGGAGGACGGATTTGGAAGGCTCACTGGGAGAAGATTACAGTAAGAGCCTGGGAAGTAGGAACTGGGAATCACAGATAAGAAGAAAGACAAACAAGGGTAGAGCTGACAAGGGTTTGGCTTGCATGCAACTAATTTTTTCACAGAGCTTATTATGAAGAAATTTAATGTAGTTCACTAAAAGAATGCTGTGAGACATATATTAATACCTGTTTGTTTGTTTTGTTCAGTTGGGAAAATATTGGAGACTGGTGAGGGAGAAACAAGGAAGAGCAGAAGATAATACTGAAAATTAAAACCTCCAGCCATTCTGAGGAAGACAGGCATTGACAGAAATAGGGAATAAAGAAGTAGAAAGAGGCCCAGGGGGGATGACAATAATCCTGAAATTGGCGTGCCTGCCTTGTGCCTGTGAGGCATTCATCCCTGGAACAGCAGCCATACCAACGTCCCCACCATCAACTGCTTCTCCTAAGCTCCATTTATGTGTGATTGGAATTTCACTTCCAGTGTTACCACTTTTCAATTCTTTCTACACTTTCATCTTCAATGGTCAGTTCCCTTTTTGATTATCCGTGTTTGTAAAACGCCAAGTGGGTTTATCACTGGGAGACAAGGAAGCAACACGAGGACACACTCTGCTGTCTGTGGCTGAGTTGAGCGCAGCAATCCCCCTCGGGAAGGCGCGTGACGCGATCAGGAACTGGCTGTGACGTGCCTCTGTTGTTTATGCAGAGATCTGGGAGCTGAAGGGCTAAAAGAGAAGTCTGTCCTTCATGCAATTCTTCACAGTAAGTCTGCAACTGAAATCTGAATCCTGTTTTGGGGCACTGGCGTTGTTTAGCTGAAGCGGGGTAACTGAAATTGCCTGCATGAGGATCTTGCGCCGTGGCGGGCGCCTGCAGGGTTCTCCCTCTCTCTCACTCTGCAGGCAGCTGGTCGGGTTCCCTAAACCCAGCAGCTGCTCCCACAGCCCCAGCTAAGGAGGGCCAGAGCCCAGCCTCAGATACTGGGCAGACTTTGAAGAGCTGCTGCTCTCTTTTCTTTGGATGGCTGGAATTTTCTTGACCGGTTATTTCCTCACCCTACCCACAAAGATAGATGGGATACCCCGCTGTGGCCCTGACAGGAAAGGGGCGTTTGAGGTGCTTGGGTTCCGGGCCCCACGCCTGTCTGTCTTGCCAGCAAAAGACTCCCGACTCATGTTCCCAGCACATTTACTACATGCCGACCTCATGTTTGGAGACAAATGTCCAGTGAAGTGGAATCATTTGCCCGTCCTTCTCCTGCTTAGTCTGTGTCTCACAGAGATCTTGAAGGTTGGTCAAAAATAAATTAAAACATTCCTGGATCTCCAAACCACATCTCCCCCGATCTTTCTACAGCCCATCCGGCCATATGCGGTGAGATCAGGATCACATCCCACATTTCACTTTCTTTAAAAGTCTGCACGTGGACAGTTTTGACAATCTTGATACACTTTTGATAGGCCTCTAATGTTTTCAATACTGCATGAGCTTTTCTAATAAAATCCCCCTCAACTACACCTCCAAATGCAATTTCCTGGGAACAATTAGGAACAGAAATACTTTCAAAGTGAGTTTTCCAGACAATTACACTTGCAGAAAAGCAATGAAAGCCAGGGAACAACATACACATACGATTATGAAAAACACTGCCTTGATGCTGCTTGCTGAAGATGTTTGTAATGCTGTTCCCTTTATTGTATAAATTACAGCTGTGCTCAGCAGTGAAACGCACTGGGTCTCTCAGACACACACTTACATATAACTCTTAATGTGGCTAAATTTACTGCAGTGTCTTGTGATTAGACTTTTAATTAAATTTAATTCTGGTAACTGCTTTATAGTATGCGTGTTAAAATTACAAACCTCTTCCAGACCCAAGTGCCCTATAACAAAAACTATTTTGGGGTCTTCTATTACCTCGAACAAAAAGTTACAGCAATATGCAATCAGAAATTGCTTTGGACCTCCAAGAAAGCAAAATAGGCCCAGTAATAACTGGCCTGAAGTGTTGAAACCAGACCTTTTATAATTTCTGAGATCTTGTTCCTTATTTATTCTTTGACAGTGAAAAACACTGACATTTAAAGAAATCATAATAGAATGTATAGTAATGAATTCCATTTATATTAAGAATTTTTAATACTTAAATTAAACCCTGGGCTCATGTTTATATGATTGATGTATTCCTCATTTTCAAGCAAACGATGTAGATAAAATACTGGCTATGATACCAATGAAATAATTCAGTAAACTAAGCTAAAGAATATCCAAACTAAGACCAAGCCCTATTTTTCTTAGCATCAGTACCACTTTAAGCCTAAAATTGTATATTATGTACTTTTAAGTATGTTATTTTCCAAATTGCCATACTAAAAATAGTACATATTTTCTTAATGAAGAGAAATCACCAGAAACATTTTGGGATGAGGTTGAATACCGATGGAGTAAATTAATTACAAGTACTGATGTTTGCTTCTTAACTTCCTTATTATGAAGGGCTTTATGCCTTAAATGAAAAAGATCTGTTTACAAATTGAGTAACTTGAAAGATACCTACAAGAAGAAAAAAATTCCCCAAACAATAAAGTGGTATAGGCAATGTCTTTTTTTTTTCTAGAACATTAACGGTTAAATGACAAAGTCAGTTCCTGATGCAAAAGCTGTACATTTTTTATTACTTCAACTCATTCTTTATTAATTTCTTTTCTCTGTTCTTACTAAAATGTTAATGAAGTATTACATTCACCTGCAAAGAGTGAATTCATCACTTGGTTTGCATTAGGGGAACAAGTGCTCTTTCCAATTCTTGGGAAACAAATCACAAGGAGATGTGTCAGAAACAGAAACTTTTGAAATCAGCCTAAAAGGAAATATATCCTGTTTATGTAAAGTCATTTTATGAATCACAGATGATTCCTAGAATTTTTCACAATCAAATTCAGTGTAATGGCTTTTGGATTATTCAGATCAAGTGTTCAGGAATTCAAAGTTAAGAAGTAGTATTTAATTCTATTTAGTTCACTGGATAAGTGACTATGTTGATTTTTATGAAGAATACAGACTCTTAAATTCTGTTCCTCAAATATGCCTTATTTGTGTCCCAGTGGATCCATAACTACCTAATTAATCATTTTTCTTAACGACACAAGTTAATTTTTAAATGAGTTATTATAAAATAATGTTTTTTGCAATATTTACATGCTTTAAATTCCTTCCCTTGCTCCTTGTACATAGTAAGACTATTTCTTTTGGAGGGTTTGAAAGTGGTAATAGTTTGTGCCATGTCAGTTTAACTCACTCCCAAGATGTAAATGTGATCAAACTTCAAGAAAGTCTGGTGAATTTCAGGGAGGATGGAAGTCACCTGATGAGAAACAGCAACACTGAATGGAATCAGCAGGTCGCCTCACTCCTCCTTGTCCCGTTTCACTTTTTTACTAAGTTATAAAGTTGCAGTATGATAAATTTACTAAGTTTGCTGGGCAAACCTTTTGTGAATAAGGACAAAACCCACTAGTTCATAAATGTTTTCATGTATCCACCTGAGCACATAAATCACTAGTTCATAAATGTTTTCATGTATCCACTTGCCCCAGAAAGAGGTTTCTGCTTTGCACTTGTCTCTTTCAGCTTCTTCACATATTTCAGAGTTGAGTTGCCTGGATTCTTTTAGTCTTTGGTCAGTGCAATAACACAGGGAAGAGGAAAAGGAACAGAGGCACGTGGATTAAGGCTGTTGGGAGGTGGGGTACAGAGTTTTTTAAAAATTAACTTTCCGGGGAGATTTCAAAAGAATACAATGAAAGAGGAGAGTTAATGGGAGGAGAAAGGGGATTTTATGAGGCGTGACTAAAGAATGTACATTCTCTCCTTGTTCATCAAGATCTATAATTAAAGAACAGCTTATTTTGAAATTACTTTTTGCTTTACCGTACTGTGGTTTTGACACAGCCTTTTGACTGGCACATGGAGAATTTTACTTTTTGTTGGTTTACTTGTTAATTAAAAAAATTACCATCATTTAGGACTATTGACTGAAATAGAGTAATACTTTCTGTTGAAGTGTTTGCACAATTATCTGAGATTTTTCATGATTTTCTGTTATACGTGTAACTTTAGATTGGAATACTTTCTTGGTCTCCTTCAAACTTACTTTGGAATATCATAAAATAATCACACACCTCTTCCACCTCTATATGCAGAACCTTTTCAATATAACTGATTCTCTTCCCATTAAGGGGTGGATTATATTTCTTCAAACTTTATCTTGCCCCTGAGACCTGCTTTGGCAGATGGCACATCAGCAAATGTGATGCAAGCAAAAGTTTGCAAAGTCTCCATCTCTTGCTTCTAGGAACTTTATACCATCATTAGTTTCCTGAAGGAACAGAACCTGGAGTGGAGAGACCCCAGCCTTTAACCATCCAGCTGAGCCCCCCAAACCTGCATGAGGCCCTCCTAGACCACCCACCCCAACCAACCAGAACTGCCTGGGCAACCCACAAAGACATGAGCACATAAATCATCGTTTGCAGCAACTAAGTTTCGGGGCCCACTTGTTACGCAGCCAAAGCTAACTGAGGTACTTACTTTTTTTATCTTTACTATGGATGGCTTAACACAAATTTTCAAAGGAATACCAAAGTGAGCATGCAAACCAACAAAAACCTTGGCCATGTGTTTACATTTTCTTCTTTAACTCAGAAACTTAAATCTAATAGTGGGTAATAATGGATGTACCACTATCTCCACCACAAGAATAGGAGCCATGCTTCTATTCTCAAATCACTGAAACCCAATAAAACAAGTACCTGATGGTCTTTCCCGGGTCCGCCTCTACAACCCAGGTGCAGTGGAGGTTGTTGTCGTATGGAGTGGGGTAGCCAGGAGACAAGATGCGTCCTGAAGTGGCAGCGTGGATCTGACCGCCACATTCCGCTGAAAGGGATACAGAAACACAGGGAAGTTTACTCCAGGCATTAGAGGCTTCCTGTAACTACCTTTAAAAGCCCAAACCATCACGTCTGTGTTGTACACACAGGAAAACAATCACAGCCATCTGTTTGTCCCTGTCATTGCTTTCCTTTACTTGTTCCCTAGCATTATCTTGATGGAAAGGCAGTATCCTCTGTGCAAAGTCAAGAGAATAAAACAGTGAAACACTGTGTTATATTTCTAATAATAATTCTGTGCAGATAGCCTCAATAAAATAGTACTAGGAGATCTGTCTTTCCTACCTAAAAAAAGAAAAAAAACAAACACACACACTCACACAAATATTAGGAATACATAAAAACCCATACTGGAGAGAGAGCAGTGGAAATCCTTCCCCCTTCCTCTGTAAGAACTAAGTCAGAGCATATGCGTGGGCCTCCAGCTCTCATTGTGCACTTGTAAGTAACTCACCTACACAGGAGGGCAGTGGTCTGTCCCACACTCTCCGGTCACCACTCAGACAGGTCAGAGTGTTGCCGCCGTGCATGGCGTAGCCTGGGTTACAGCTGTACAGAACCACCGTGTCCGTGAAGTGGCCTTCATCCCGGATCCTGTAGCCATAGTTAGGGATCCCCGGATCCTCACATTTCACTAGGTCAAAACCTATGAGAAAAGAAGGAAGGAATTAGTAGAAAAATGTAACAGTGGCGTCTATATTGGCGTTAAAATATCGATGAAATAGACCAGGTTGTCAAATGTCCCTTGAAGTGTAGAAAGAAAAAGAAGACTCTGAATTTAAAAATGGGGAAATACATGTGAGTCTTGATTGGGTTTATCTGTTAACCATTGGTTGTTTCTTGGGGTTCGATCACTTTATTTGTTCCTATCTATTGATATACTTACAAGTGAAACTGAGCAGGACCATGGCCTCCACCTGCCTTTTGTCTGTAGAAAACTTTAGCCAAAGAAAAAGTTTAATCGGAGAAGTGAGAAAATGCAGAAAGAAAGGAAAGCATTCAAACAGGACAAAATAATAACAGTTTAGTCATTAAGCAAAGTCAAGGACCTTTAGTTCCTCCTCAAGGGCTATAGATAATATTCAGTCATATCCTTTGAGCTGTTATGTAGATACTGAAACCCCTACCAGGTGGAAGAAGTTAACTACATCATGACCAGACTGCAGCCATGACACAAGCCGCCACAATTCTGAGAACTGGCCTCAAAGAAATGTTAACAAACTGACCCTGGAACTGAAGACTAACTACTTAAAACATTCAAGATGACGCTGATCATGACCAATTTCAAGATGGCAGTCGGAGCTGACTGTGCTGTTTCTGCACATAGCTCCCTCCCTCCACCTATAAAAGCTCTTGCCCGCTGGTTGTCACGGGGCAGTCAGCCTTTGGATACAAGTCCACCTTCTCCCCCAGTTACCAGCCTCTGGAATAAAGCAAACTTTCCTTTCCACCAATCTTGCCTTTCGAGGATTAGCCTTCAAGTGGCGAGCAGCTAGACCCCACTTTGAGTAACACAAGGAGATTCTAAAGAGTTCCAAACTGTCATCAGGTAATCCATATGTCCAGCCAGCCTTCTGGATTCTCCAGTGAGCTTCACGTATGCCTTTCCTGTGTCCACATCCCCTCTTTGTCACACCTGGGACCTTCCAGCAGGGCCACCCCTCGCTGCCACCTGGTGCTTATCAGGGTCTTTACTGCCTGTGCTCACTCGAGCCCCCGCCCCCAGGCCCACTTCCTCTAAAACTCCCAGATCTCAAGCTTCTCGGGAAGTTAACAAGTCCTTTCTGCTCATGGGAGCCGGGCTCTCTGTCCCACCTGCTGTGGTCCCAAGGGCCAGGGTGAGAGACTCCTAAGTCCCTCTGTGTACAACAGAAACCCCAGAATGAGTCATGGTAATGACTTCATCAAGCTAAGCTCTGAGACTCAAAGAAACAGATGATAGAAATGAAGATTTAGCCTCTGCGTTACTGAGAACCGTACATTGCTTTTGCATGAGGCAATAATTTAAGGCCATCTGTGAAGACAGCTCTACACTAACAAATCTCTCTCCTCATATCATGATGCAAATTTTGACCATTTAAAAAAGTAGAGCTGGAAACTTGAGGGACCACATGGGATCACATCTATTTCCACCTAACTTTGACATTTTCCTTTTCACAAAAATAAATAAATAAAATTTTAAAAAGTGAACGTGTGATTTTGCTAAGTCTGCCGGTCAAATTTGCATTCTGAGTGCTTTCCATTGAGGAAGATATACCTTTAAATTCACACTATCATCTACCCTCATAATATCTACATAATCAAGATTGAGTTCTTCAGGTTTGTATATGGGAGGGAAATGAGTACACATTTGGTAATTTACATACAATTGCCAAGAAAAGTTTCCCTCTTTACAGTTTCCTTCTATAGAATGTCAGTCTTTATCTACTGTGCCTTTACAAGAACTCTCTGTTTATCTATTTAAGAAATGCAAATAGTTGTAATTCAAGATGCCCAGAAGGAGGGATTTCCCTGGTGGCGCAGTGGTTAAGAATCTGCCTGCCAATGCAGCGGACACGGGTTCAATCTCTGGTCTGGGAAGATCCCACATGCCGCAGACCAGCTAAGCCCGTGAGCCACAACTACTGAGCCTGCACTCTAGAGCCTGCGAGCCACAATTACTGAGCCCATATGCCACAACTACTGAAGCCCATATGCCTAGAGCACGTGCTCCACAACAAGAGATGCCACCACAATGAGAAGCCCTCACACCGCTATGAAGAGCAGGCCCTGCTCACCGCAACTAGAGAAAGCCAGCGCACAGCAATGAAGACCCAGTGCAGCCTAAAATAAATAAAATTAATTTTAAAATAATTTTTAAATATATTTTTTAAAAAAAGATGCCCAGAAGGAAAGTGCGTAACAGTATGTCAATTTCAGCACGAAACAAGGATATTTTAAATTACCACGAAGGGGATCGAAATTAAGGGGAAGGGCCCCAGTCACATAGGGTTTCAGGGCTCATGCAAATATCTGACAAGGCTAGTCTGACGCATAGTCCCAGCACCACCGGGAAAGGAAGCGAGCTTCTGAACTCGCTTAGGACAAACAACCACCCTTGCTCACGTGCTGCAGACTGCAGGTTATTTAGCCCTAGCTTTTCTTTGTACAGAACGGAAAGAGGAAGCAAGTCTTTGTTGTTACTGCTTTACTTGGTTTGGGGCTTGGAAGAGACAGCATCAGAGCAGTGCTTTTGAAAGCACCACTGCCCGTGGTGACAAGGACCGGAAGCCACTGCTGGCTGGAGCAGAGTGACAAGCTGGAGTGATGGCTGGAGTAGGGCTCCACTAACAATGGTAATAATAACCAATGTTTCAAACTGTTTCACCATTTGGAAGTCAAATTAGGTATCTGAGTATCAAGTGTCAGTGGTGCATAAAATTGGACATATGCAGGAGACAAAATCCATGTCTCAAAATTATGAACAGAAAGAGTCAAACATCTATCCCTTTTGTTTGTACCCCTGTGACAGAAACCTGGGTGAAGTAAAACCTACATGAGAGGTGCCAAGCTCAAGTGCTAATGGGGCCATGCAGGTCTTACCAACGCAGAGCGAGGCCGTGCAGGACAGCAGCCCAGGAGACAGTGACGACCTGCTGTCCTGCTGAAATTCACACTCCCTCTGACCCAAGCTTCTGATTTTTCTAGGAGCACCTGAAACCTGGATTTTTTAAGTTTATAAAATGCTTGTTGAATAAATACCTATTTTGGAAATGGAGATGTTTAAAATCCAGGATTAGATTGTGAAAGCTAGACGTAAATAACTTTAAAAGATATTGATAATTTCTCAGTTTTTGGTGAAGGCTGAGACTCACTTCTGAAGAGTCGGCAATATTCCATCTAATTTTTTAAGACTAAACTTTGAAACACACAGAACTTCTGAGGATGATTAAGGGGTGGACAAAGAAATGGTCCAGCTGACTTGCCAGAGACCTTTTATTCTGACAGTGAATTATTTCCTGGTTACACAGAAGAGTTTGTTATGAAAGACTGTCCTCCCTGGAGATTGATGCCTATAAAAGATAAAGTAATGACATTGACTTTCCTGGCGATTTACGTGCTGTCTCATTAGCCATCCACTTCACAGATAAACACTCATGCTTAAAGGTTATCCAGACTTTCCCTCTAAGTTCAGAGAGCATGGCTTTTAAAGTTTTCCATCAAACAAGTTATCAAAGTTCTAAAACTCCCAAATCTTATATTAAAATTAGCTTGAAGAAACGTTTTCCTCTGCCCCAAAGCCTGCATTAAAACCTTTTTGGAGGAAGGAAGGAAGAAACATTGAAAAACGAACAAGTAAACACAGATGTACCAATAAAAATGACTGCTAAACTTTGTGTTGAATTATTATAAAAATGTCTGTTTTATTGCTTTTTCTATCACTCAGTCTTGAAAGATTTTGTTTTCTAAACCACACCTCATCATGCAGAGTTGAGCCAAGCTATTTTTTTTTTAACATCTTTACTGGAGTATAATTGCTTTACAATGGTGTGTTAGTTTCTGCTTTACAGTAAAATGAATCAGCTATACATATACATATATCCCCCCATATCTCCTCCTTCTTGCATCTCCCTCCCACCCTCCCTAACCCACCCCTCTAGGTGGTCATAAAGCACTGAGCTGATCTCCCTGAGCTATGAGCCAAGCTATTTTTGAAAGGGCAGTTACTCTTCCCACTACCAGCTGTCCTGTTTTTCTTATGATTCCATTTATTGTTTTTTCAAAAGATCAGTTAAGTCCTTGACAATATCATGAAATATGTTATTTTGTAAAAAGTCCTACACTTGATTCCTAAGTGCCTGAAGCTTCTAGACCTACCTAAAGTCATTATATGCAATATATTCCTGTTCTTTTTTTTTTTTTTTTTTTTTTTTGCGGTATGTGGGCCTCTCACTGTTGTGGCCTCTCCCGTTGTGCAGCACAGGTTCTGGACGCACAGGCTCAGTGGCCGTGGCTCACGGGCCCAGCCGCTCTGCGGCATGTGGGATCTTCCCGGACTGGAGCACGAACCCGTGTCCCCTGCATCGGCAGGCGGACTCTCAACAACTGCGCCACCAGGGAAGCCCAATATATTCCTCTTCTTGTCAGAAACTTGAAAAGTGTTTATTATCTTTATTTATTATTTTGATATTCCCAAGTTTAGTTTTCCAGCTCAGTGAAGGGAGCTTTGTTTGTTCAAAACTTCTGACAGGGTTTAATAATTCATGCACAGTTACAGGCAGTATCATAGACATTTATTCCTAGAGGAAGCATTCAATCAACATCTTGAAAGGATTAGAGAAGGAGCTCTAGAAACCCCAAATTTGTTTCTTGTTGCTTGTGCAGTGAACCAGTTTGATGCTTGGACTCAGTCTGTCCACACGCAGTAGATACACAGGCCCTCTGCAGCCTCTCTCTTCACAAACTGAATGACAGTCATTTCAATTAAGCTCTGCTTGCTATGTGGTTAGGGTGTAATATTATCATTGTCTCTTAAAAATTTCAACGCTGCTTTTAAACATTGGTGAAATAAGTTGAATCGATGTATAACAGCAGAGTTCTTCAATGACAATATAAAGTTTTGTGCTGTTGATTTTGTGTCCCTTTCAGGAAAAATATTTTTCTGTAGTTATTAAAAAATCTCAAAAATTATTTTGTTAGATTTATATTTAGATCTACAAAGATAGTCCTCCAAAGAAGAGATACTTCCACTTTAACTTGAATCTAAAAGACTTTAAATTAAAAAAAAATTTTTTTAATTTATTTATTTTATTTATTTATTTTTGACTGCATTGGGTCTTCGTTGCTGAGTGCAGGCTTTACTCTAGTTGTAGCAAGCGGGGGCTACTCTTTGTTGTGGTGCGCAGGCTTCTCATTGCAGTGGCTTCTCTTGTTGCAGAGCACGGCTCTAGGTGGGTGGGCTTCGGTAGTTGTGGCATGTGGGCTTCAGTAGCTGTGGCTCATGGGCTCTAGAGCACAGACTCAGTAGTTGTGGCACATGGGCTTAGTTGCTCTGCAGCATGTGGGATCTTCCCGGACCAGGGATTGAAACCATTTCCCCTGTGTTGGCAGGCGGATTCTTAACCACAGCGCTATCAGGGAAGTCTCTGAATCTAAAAGACTTTAAAATGATCACTCTTAAGCTTGCTATAGAATAATGGTTTAAAAATATAGAGAAGTTATCCTTTTTTATCTTGAAGCCAGTAGCCTGCCACAAATCAGTGTATAAATACCGATTTTCTGTATTTTCTTTAAGCCATAGAAACGTTAAGAAGATTAAATCAAGTTATTTGTTTCAAAACATTACCTATTAAGAATTGCAATTGTTGCTTGAAACGATTTAGTAATTCTAGTTCTTTCTGTTTTCCACTGATTTCTTCGTAGTCACATAAGCAGCAAAGATGCTCTGAACAAAATGTTCTAGTCAAAACAAGCTCCCAACATCAGGCAGATGAAAATTATTACTCCATCTCTTTTGCGGTAATTACCCAGTCTTAATGTTTTTAAGGATTAAATCCTATATCTCTTTAAAGTCTAACAAAATATTAGTTTTATAAGAGACTTCCACTTAACTCTCAAGTGTTTGGACTAGTTCTTATCTTCAAAATCAAGCACTTATGTTTGAAAAGAAGCTGCTGTAGATTTAATCCACTTCATACACCCAAGATGAACCGTGAGGGTCGCAGTCATGTGAACTCTTCGTCCTCCATCCCAGGGACTCTTGAGAAATTACCTTCATGCTCAGGTGAGCTGTGAGTACACGACTGACAAAGAATCCTTATCATTTAAGAATCTCTGATATCTTCTCCTATGAACCACTGATAAAGCCTTGCATGCTTATAGAAACATTATCTCATAACTTTACCTAAGACTTAATTCAACTTGAATAATGTACTTCTCTGTAAAAAAATTAGAAGTTAGTAACCTAAGAAAGGTTGCCATATGCAAAAACAGCAACAACAGCTCATTTTCATTCAGTAAAAGAAGAACTGTTAAAAATTCCTTTTTATTAACTTCCTTTATTTGCAGTTACCTAGAAAAAATTGTATTCGGGAGGAGAGCACTGCTAAAACTAATTTTTGTGGTTCACGTGAGAAGTTCATTAACAGGGAATTTCATGAAGTATTTGATTAATTCATGTTTTTAAATGCAACTCTCAGTATTTAAGAATGAAATTCTGGGTGAAGTATTTGTGTGTGTGTGTGTTTGATTTTTAAATTATCTATTAAATTATGTATCTGTGCTGTTTGTTTAGCCATGTCTGTTATTGATTTCAAATTGGGTTTTTTTGTTCAGCTTTTTTTTTTCATTTAACCCATTTCTTTTCCCCACGTGCTAAGTTTTATTACTGCTGCTATTATTTTGTGATTATGTCAGCCACCCCTGTGGAAAGACACTCTGAATTTTACCCAAATAGCATTAATCATAAGGATGGTGGTAATTTTTAAACGGAAAAGCTTAAAAGAGCTCAGAACTTCTGAGCTTCAGAGTGAAAAACAAAACTAGACAAAACAAAACCCTGTAAAAGTCCAGAATGAGAATCATATAACCAAAGAAATTATCTATTTTTTCTGGAACCATGTTGGTTTTTATCACACATGTCACTAAGATATCATAAAGCAAGGTAATCACAGCTAGGAATTCCAGGAGTCCATCTTGAAATGTTGTGTAATTCTGAATATATTATATATTTCCAAAACAAATCTTTAATGTTGACTATACTCTGAGTTTGAGTAGAGCTACCCAGTGGTTCCAATTGTTAACACCAGTTCTGAGAAGGCTTCCTGGAAGAATTCGTAGTATTCACCTTCTCACAGATCTTTAACACTATACACACCTATTGGTCCGTGTAGAGGACATTTAAAGCTGATGGTTCAGGGAACTTGGGGCAAGATCAGGATGAGGCATCTGCACGAAAATGGATGGATGAAGGCATTTTACTCTGAATCAGTTTTTAAACACATCCAAAGGGTGAATATTATTCTAACACACACTATGGTAAGAACATATAATCAGAGCATTGTCCAAATTTCCAGACACATTTAGTATCACTTCTGGGGCTTTATTAGATGTTGTGAGAAGTACTGAATGAAACATGGCCCCTTATCTTCCATAGTCTAGTTAATTACACAGATAGGAAAATAAGTATTTTAAAAAGAATAGATGTTACAGTAGAGGTTCCTGTGAAGGTTGAGAGGGGCACCAAAGGAAGCAGGAGTGTTGGGATAAGACCTGAGCTGGTCCAGAAGCCTAGTCGGTGTCGGGAGTGATAAAACTAGAGGGAGAAACTCCAGGTAAAGTCTTCACAGATGCATGGGAGTTCGGAAGAATGTGGTATATCTTGGAGTGCAGAACAATTTCTGGGAGCATCTGTATTTGCTGAAGCTTCGTTTTAAGCATGTGGAGGTGGAGTGGGAATAGGACTGAAAAGAAGACAGAGTGGATATGGGCGAGAAGGGAAAGGGCTGGATTGGAGCCCAGGGAGTTGAGACCGAGTCAGTATGTAACAGGGTCGTGGAGAAGCCAGGGCAGCTGCACAGAAAGTCACGCAAATATATCTGCACTTCAGAGAGATAATCAGTAGTCCTATAGAGTATGGACTGGAGTGAGAAAAAAAGGCAGGAAAACAAAAAGATATTTAGTGCTGAAAGGTAGGTTGTAGTAGGGGATACATGGTAGTGGATGAGGTAAGATTATGTGTGTGTGTGAAGCTTGCAAACATTTTATCAGGTGGAGGGAGCTTGAGAGGTGACTGGAGGCTGCAGAGAGATGGTCTGTGAAGAGAGAAGACAAGAGAGGGAAGGAGCTGGTACGAGAGAGGCAGGGCTTGCATGTCAGGCAGAAAACAGAAGAATCAACATCATCAACTTGTAACATTGGTGTCGTCTCATTACAGATCCAGTGAATTTATCCAGGAAAACAAGAAAATCCTTCATCAATAACTTCTTCCATGAAATAATTAAAAACAAACAAGATTTGCAAAATTTTGAGACAAGAACAAGAAGGTACCAGGCCTTAGAGAGCTTACTGTCCAACACAGGAATCAGATATAATAACAAATAACAACAGATTGTGATGAGTATCTAAGCAATAGAAATACATAAAATATGAGTCAACATGGACATAATCCTAACAAATGCATATTTCTGTTCTCTGTTGTCCTGGGCCCCTATTCTTTATTAGTTTTTCTACTTTTTCTTAATTATTTCTGTTCTGTTGTGTTCACTTCTTTTTATATTGGAGGTTAATAATAGTAGGACATGCATAGAATATTTTTTAACAGGAACATCTGTAAAGTTTTATAAGGATGGCTCCTTTCACCAAACAGAATGAGCCTCAAGTTATCTGATAAATACTAATGTTTGTCTGGCACAACTACTGAATCTGTTCAGATGATCCATGTCCTTTACGCATTTTAGTTTTAAGCAAAAATGTTTTCATGTTGACATAAATACCGCTACTCTGATTGTAAATGTAAGCTATTAATACTCTTCTCCTAAAATGTATTTTTAATCATGATTCCTACCTGATGATGAAGGTAGTAAATTATAAACAGTAGCTTAGTCTAGTAATATTACTTTTTTACGGATAAAATGTGTTGGAGAGTATAATTTCTCAATATAATTTTTAATCCACTACGTTAATAGGCATAAAGTGAAAAAAATGAGATAATTTCACTAATATAGTTAGGAACATAAATCTGGAGCATCTTGTCTTCTGACCTACAATCTTAATTCATTAATTAAATCACCTAGTTGACACGCATATATAAAGTGCCTACTGTGTGTCATGCATTCTACTAGGTGCTGAAGATAAAAAATTAATTAACCTCAGTCCTGCCCCACCAGGAGCTCACAATCTGTACAGGAAGAAAAACAACAGTTAATATCACACATCTTAAAGGGACACCCAGTCATTAATTGAACACACGCTTGTTAAGCACTTACTATGTGGTAAGTCTCACACAACACTGCACTGTGGTTGCATGTGCAGGCAGAGCCTGGCCCTCAGGGCTCAGAGCTCCATCGGCAGCGATACTCTCACACCAACAAGTGCTTAAGGAGAACGGAATGGACAAACATCGACGTTTCAGGTGCGGAACTGCTCACAGAGCTGGAGACTCCCGTGCTTCCTGAGGTTTCTGTGAAAGCAGGATGCCAGTACAGGGCAGCCCATTCACAGGCAGCCACCCACATAACATATGGCTGCTTCTAAATGAGCCACCTGTACTCTCCAAGGGACACCAGGTGACCACAAACAACATGTCACACTCTAAGGTGGACACTTCTTTCAGTTTTACTGACAAAAACAGATAGACATGCATACAGACATCCATTTACATAAAGGGACACCCTGAAGTACAATGAAATGAGTTCGGCCAACTGTACGTCACATTTAATTACAAAGAATGTAATTCAATTATTGTCGGAACATATTGCAAGACAGAGTGGTAGTTTTTCATTTTTCTTTTTTGCAGCAGAATTTAGAAAGTAACTTCTCTTTAAAGGTCTGTGTTCTTTGTTTGTTTTTGTCCAGGGATAATATGTCTAAAAAATAAAACTCAACATGTTTTTACTCTAAACTTTGAAAATCACAAATTGCTTAAAGTACCTTAACTATTTTAAGCATTTGATTAACTATTGTTGATTCTTTAAATTTTAGTTTATAGTCCTGAAGGATCTTCAGGGCCAAATGCAAAGTTAAGAAGAACTGAAATCCTTTACAATATATAATTATATAATTCGATGTAACCTGATAGCAAAACAGAGTAGAAATTAAAACCAGATTGAATATAGGTTTTGATAGCTTATGAAATTAAATATCAATATAAGTAGAGCCAATAACTAGAACAAGGTGAGAAATGAGAAACTTCTACGTGTATCTATCATAAATACCATAATTGAAATATATTGTAATATATTTGCATATTTTTAACAATAAGACACTTTCAATGATGATTTTTTAAAAGAAACTTGAGCATTCCTGTCAAATTGATTTATATTATTATTTTACCCATAGAAAAACTTTCAGATTTTTTTCCATATTGCTTAAGAAAAACTAAATCCATTAAATGAAACAATGGAAAAATTGGAGGAGGACAATTAGGAACACATCAATAAGTTATTTTTAAAACAGTCGTTTACTAGTAGTATAACATATAATTTTAATGTCCAGTGTCTCAAACTCTATGATGTCTATGTTTGCATTTATTTGTTTTTATATGGCAATATCCAGATCGACATCATACTTTTTTTTACTTTAATACAGAAATACAAGCTGATGCTCATTTACTATTTTCACCCGTGGATCTCAGCGTCTACTATTTGCTTAGGAACCAAATGAACGGACTGGGCCCTGACTTCAGATGTGTGTCTCCATGAAGATGGACATGAACCTGAAGGGGAGGGAAGCAACACGTACAGAACACCTGCTCTGCACCACTCAGTATGTCAGGCACTTTCATCTACGCTCTCTCTCTTAATCCTGGAAATAATCTTAGAAAATCACAAGATCCTAAGCAAGACAGACTGGAGAGTTTGTCACAACCGAAATAAATGGTGGCAGCACAGAGAAAGTCAAGCACACACGTCAAGCAGTTGAATAAGCACAGAATCAAGATGACGATTCCCGCTACAAAGGGTGTTCCCTCTGCAGCTTTTGAAGCGGTCCCTCCCTCTCCCGCTACTCGGTCTCCGTTCCAGGAGGAACTCCCCCCAGCACCGGATGTGTCCACCCCGGGGTCCTCCAGCCGTTCTCACTAAGACAGGAATGGGGGAACTAAGACACCTCCTGACAAACTATAGAAGACGAGGTACCTAGTCTCTTCTCATCCGCTAAGGAAGGGTCACTTGATTTAGCCGAAAAAGGAATGAAAATCATTTTGAAAAGTCCCATGGGGGGCTTCATGATTCTTCACTCATAAAATAACTGTTACATTTTATTTTCTGCAGAAAATTTTCCACATTGGATCAAGAAACATGTCAAGTTTACCCACACCAAATGAACCTCACGCTAATCCCCAAGAGATTATACTGGAGGCAACATTTGACAAGAGTCCTGATTCCCCAAGGACTGTTCTTTCCTCTCTTTAGTTTGTGTTTCTACTCATGGCACAAAAAAAAAGTCTGGGAGGAAGGCAAAGTCACCCCTACTGGCTGATGTCTAAAGACCCCAAAGGGAAGAAGGTGAGTGAGTGATGAATGAAAGGATCCCCACTGGAGAGGCTGAGAACATCGTAATCAGACGGCCAGGGGCCCGGGACGTGAGGACCAGTTGGAGAGGATGGAGGATCAGGGGAAATACTTGCAAAATACCGTCCTAGACTCAGTCCATCCTCGGATTCACGTCCCTTAGCCTGTCCTTTTCAGTTTCCAAGTGCTCACTATACAGAGTGACACTTCTTTCTTTCTGCCCCCATATTGTGGAGATTTTTATAGGAAAAAGTAAAAGATTTACGAAAACACTTTGAGCCATTCATAAGTACACTCTATAAATATAAAGGATTACCAATAGTACTTGGATTTATTGCTGCTGTTTTTACTCACACGTTGTTGCTTTTATTATTCTACAACAAATGCAATGTAATTGTCAAACCACATGCTAGAATGTTCCACCTCAAACAACGTGGTGAGGGCATCAATTCCTAATACGTGACAGCCACAACAAGACAACTGCTGGCCCCTCACAGCAGAAGGAGGTAAGAATGCTGTTCCTCGTTTTCTACAGCTCATTCTTTCAAGGACTGTCTGTGTGCGTGACTGCCGTCCATCAGCCTAACTGTGACTTGTCATTGCCAGCCCGTGTGCTCACCCAGCTCTCTCCTGGGACACTAGTAACACGAGCTACCTAACTTAGCTCCGGGGCAGCCCTGAGCCCGGCTGAGACAGAACGGGCTCCTTGGGACTTCGCCACAGGGGCTGTGAAGCTTCACCTGCGCTAAGCATCACAGAGAGTTCAGGAGCAAAGCCCAGATGCATAAGCAAGCCAAGTGTGCAGCCAGATGATTCTGTGAGCCCACAAAGCCCATGGATGCACTGTCTTCCCAATCGGCATCACTTTCTTACCTCCTCACTCTTCTCAAAGATGCTCACACTCCCCACTCCTGGAGATAATCTCTGACTCCATCTTTCCACTGCTCCCAAACCACTCACCCATGTCTTACAAAAAACCTCCCTCCTGACCCTCACCTGCTGGTGCCCATCTTCCTCACCTCCTGCTGAGAGTCTGCCTGGCCTTCTAAGAGACTTCCTGGCGGGATCGCCTACAAGACCCAGGAAATACCCATCAATACCCATCTTGTCACACCCATGACAAGATCGTTCTTATCATGTCCTGTCACCCACCACTGCCTCAGCATGCAGGCTGACTGCCCAACTGTGCCCAAGTACTGCTCATCCTCCAAACCATGCTCATCCTCGAGGGTCAAGTTCAGAGCATTCCTGCTGGGGTTTCTAGCTATTCCTCCTGAGTTCTCTTCTTCCTCCCTGGATTTGCTGTAAATCCTACCACTAAACTTCTGGTCTTCGATGTTTTCTTGTGCATATAGTTTATTTTTCCATCTAAAACCTCACCTCCTTGAAGGCAGGGATAGAATAGTGAATTCTGTTTACTGTATCACCTAAGTAAGCACACAAGTTAAAATAGAAACAGTGAATATATTTATTTACCATGATCCATTGATGCTTATTTTAATTCTAATTTGTTAGTAAGTGCCTTTGATTCAAATAAACCATTAGGCTTCTAATGATTTCCAAGCGTTATGAAAATACAAAATTCACTGCTTGTCCACATATAAAAAAATAGGTGAACTGGCTTTCAAAATCATGAATATAAATGCATGCCTTTCGAAGTTTAATACTTTTCTGATTTTTACAAAATTTGGGAGGATTTAAAAATAGCTTTCAATAAAAAATATGCAGTTAGGAAAATTTCAGAATGCATTCAGCATTACTGAACAAACTTAGAATGGAGGGTAGACAGACACATTTCTCCATAAACGTTTTTCCAAAGAGGGAATCCCATCAGTTCTCATTATACATCATTACCCTCTCTTAGGAAATGCTAGAATTTCCAGCTAAGTCCCGAACTGTTTTTATTACCGATCGCAACAGCAGTGAAACCTCCCTCATCTGTTCAAACTCAACCCTCAGAGTCATCCTCATGCCTTTCTTCATCTCATTTATAATCCACTTCATCACTGAGTCCTGGAAACTGAGGGTTTTAAAAAACATCTGTCATTTATATTTTTACCTTTACCACCTTGTTCTTACAGTCATCACATCAGAATTAGATCACACAATGTCCAATAAGTAAATTCTAACTTCACTTGCATCTACAATCAGTGCTATATATTGTAGCAAGATTAAAACCCTAACACCAAATATCAAGTGATGTCAAAGTGCCATTATCCATAAATAAAGTCTGCCTCTCTCCTACTATGAAATCCCCCCTTCCCCATTACTCCGGCTCATTAAACAGTAGCCACCGGGTCCAGGAATGTTGGCGTGGCTCTCTGGTCCTCTTACACTTCATGCCAGAGCCCTCAGTTACCCAACTGTTAGGGCATTAAAGGGTAAACGTTCTTAAAATAATCACAAGAAAACTTTCACACCACTTCCAACAGTTAAAATATCCTTTGATTTTTTTCATAGAATTTCAGAACTGAGTGTCCAAAAACAACTACTTATTTACAAAAGACAAATATGGTCTGTGGTATGAAAAATCCAACAGCTGGCTGGTGACAGAGTCAGGACTCGTGCTCCTGGTCTCCAGAGACTCAGGAAAGTGTATGTTTCACCTCACTTCTCACTATCAGGTTAAAATACTTGACAGTGCATGCACATTCCTGGAGTTTGTTACTGAATGGTGTTAAGTGTATCACTCTCAAGTCTTCGCAAATGTGAAGGTGAATATTCCAGATGCCTTTTTCATATCCCCCAGGCTAACTGCCTAGTGTTGGAATTTGACAGACATAATTCTTTCATAACAGTATTTTCTGGAATGTTTACTTAGTAAAAAACAAAAACAACAACAAAATAACCTCTCATTTGATGATGCTGTGGAAATCTGAATAGCACTCAAATGTCCTTATGTCAAAATTCATGAAGTTGAGAAAACAATAATTTTGAATCTGAATAGATTTCATGCGTCTTTTCCTTTTAAAGAGTCATTAAGGATGCTATAAGGCATGCAAGAAAAATCAAAATCAGACATAAAGTGACCCACGATCCATTACCCAGCACTTCCCTTCTGACAAGACATTGAAGTCTCTCTGAGATTCCTATCTTCCCATGAATGACTCTTTGCAAAAACAATGTATCTATGACTTTGACTAATACAATAATTATTGCTTTTTATTTCCCCTAAAGAAGAAGGGAAAAAATTCTGTCATCACTCTTCCCATAAAATGTTAAGATTTTATAGTATTTGGTGATATCATCTGTCAGCCTTCATCTTATTTCACAGTCAAGTCATATGCTTTTAGTTTAATCCCTGTAATAAATCATTTATGTCACTCTTCTCTGAGTCCTTTTGTCTTTCTCAAAGAATTGGTGACCAACAATATATTTAACTCTGAAAGAGGAAAATAGATAGCAGTGCGTATCAACTGTTAAATTGTCACAAAATATAAAGAATTATGAATTACAAAATTTTTAAAAAAGCCCACAAAACTAAACTTCATAGAAAATGATGAAAAGCTACGTAGAAGCGGTTCCTAGACCCACTGGCACGCAGGGGCTTTCACAGGGCTCGGAGGACCATGACGTGGGTCACCAGGGTGACCTGTGATACCAATTAGGCAACTCTCACATTGACACAGAAGCAAAGCATCTCATGGTTTCACTGGAATTTTTTTAAAACACTGTAAACACTTATATTTTAGTCTTTGTGATGTTATACATGCTAAGAAGGGAGCAAGATGATGAAACACCCAGTTAGAAGGCAAGCAACCCAGGCTATATGCCCATCTCTACCTCGAATTTGCTTTTGACACCGAGTAAGTCGATTAAGCATCACCTGTGTCACTTTCCTTTGTTGAAATATTCATAATAATATTTTGCCTTTTCCTCCCTGTGAAAAATGGATGCAGATTCATGTCCTGTGTTTACGGCAGCCTCCCCATGGGGTAGCCACAGGTAGGAGGGGTTTCAGTCTCCAGGTAAAGCAATGACTCAACCCTAAGCCTCACTTCTTAAAAATGCTATCAAGTTTGGCCTCAAGTATTTTCTTAATGATGTTTTACAAGAATTAAACATTTATTTGGATGTTTATCTAAAAATGTATCCATAAAAATAAAACTTTCTAAGGCAAACCATGAATTGTATGCTTGGATTGGGAACTGGGCACTGGTTTTTTATTCGCCATTCCCTGAGATGCTTTCCTCTTTCTAAAATGTCCACCTTGTTTTACAGTAAATACAGAGTTCTTTGTAGGGACTAACAGACTGCCTCTCTCTCTATTGGACTGCCTTTTCCACTGTGATATTTCCACTGAAAGCCATTCTATTTTGAAAAGTGTATTATATACAACATGATTCTATAGGCTTTCTTTTCTTGTAAAAGCAGAGTAAAAATGCAATTTTCAGAATTCTTACAAGAAGGTGTAAGCTTATAAAAAATGTATGGAGATGGCTTGATATTTTGATAGGGGAGCTTTCCAATAATGCAATCACATAAGCATATGGTCATATGCCAGTCACATAACTGATTTTAAACCATTTTCTCTCTTTATTATACTGTCCTTTTCATAGCACAATAAATTCTGAGTATACAGTTTAATTTTCACTTAATATATACACCTTTTAAAAATATCAGTTTGGGGCTTCCCTGGTGGCGCAGTGGTTGAGAGTCCGCTTGCCAATGCAGGGGACACGGGTTCGTGCCCCGGTCCGGGAGGATCCCACATGCAGCGGAGCGGCTGGGCCCGTGAGCCATGGCCGCTGAGCCTGCGCATCCGGAGCCTGTGCTCTGCAACGGGAGAGGCCACAACAGGGAGAGGCCCACGTACCGCAAAAAAAAAATTAAAAATTATCTTTTTTTTTCTTCACAGGTGACAGTTGCTATGTAGTACTTGATTCATGGGAGAAGTGTTCCGGTGATAACCCCCAAACTAAAATAAATCTAACCTAGGTATAATAAAGTTAGAAGTACACAACTCATTTTTTTCTGGGAATAGACTTATTCACAAAATAACTGCCTATTATTTTATAACACGTTTATAAAATTACCTACTAGTTAACTGTGGAAAACAAATAATACTAATCACATTTTCCCAGCAGTTTTATCTGTTGAATTTAAAAACAATTTCTTGCTCCATAAACCTTTATTTACAAATTACACATTAATACTCTAGTATCACACAAGCAGACACCAGAGCAGCAAGATATGTTTGTCACAATTTTCATCTTCATTGAAATGAAATAAAAATCTGTTGTGTGGACTCACGTGGCAAGCCGGTTATTTTCTGGACCCTATTCCATACTTTCCCCTGATTTGTAGCACGACTTTAAATAAGTTTTAAAACTACTCATTGAACCAAACATTGTTTTGACATGACTTTCTAGAACATAAAGACTGAAAATGTGATAAATGCTATTCTTGGAATAACATGGTAGGTTTTATTAGATAAACAGCAATGCTTGCACATATTACAACCACGACTTTCTGAGAAATTAGTGTATGTCTTTGCTATTTATAAACCTGGATTCAAGAACTTGCTTTTATAACTGCCACCTAGCTTGTACAGAATTTCCAAAATCTAGTTGTCAAAAAAAAAAAAAGCAGTTATGAAATGAACACATCATTGTGCAATTAAACCTCCTTCATAGTCGGGGAGGAAAAGGTATCAGGAGAATCTCTATCAGAAATAGGCAGATCTCACCACACACACAAAAAAGTAATTATGTGAGGCGATGGTGGCATTAAACAAACCTTAAGGTAATCATTTCACAATTTATGCGTGTAGCAGATCATCACGCTGTACACCTAAAACTTATTATGTGCCATTTATATTTCAGTAAAGCTGGGGAAAAAAAAACCAAAGAAATATGGCGACTCCTGATTTAACTGGGTGGTGATGGGCGGGAGGAGGGACACTCCCAAAATTACATCCACCCACTTAGGATGTCAACCAAGCCTGTAGACAACTAGCTCGTTATCAAGCCATGATTTCAAGGTCTTCCAATTTCAGCTTCTGACTTAACTCTATTCTTTACCGTCAGCAGCTCTGTTTCCCGTAATTGATGGCTCACCCTGCCCGTGTATACTTCATGCTTGCAATATTTGTGACTTGTTTTGAAGCACGAAGGTGACAGAGCTTAGTATTTCATTATTGGCCTTGAGGATATATTCATATCCAGAGTCGTTCACTCATTTATAATAGCGTGTTTAATGCTGGTGTCATTTTAATTCTATCAGCATGTTAATAAAATCGAGATGACAGCTGCATAACTGTGGCTCCGGGCACTTATATCCGCTTCCCAGAATATGTTGTGGGTGGTCCCAAATCAGTCAGTGCCAAATCACCCACCTCCGCTCCTTATCAGCTGGAGAAAACAGTGTGAACGGGGGGCGGGGATCCCTGAAGCTGGAAATGAGGGGCCATCCTGGGAAATGGACACATTCTTTTCTCCCAGATTCCAGTTGTAGGGGACTTGGAGGTTTCTCTAGTCTAGGGTGCTTATCTTAGATAATTCAGGGTTGGGTGCAGGGTGACCATTTCAAGACACTGAAGAATGGAAATTAACCAGCCATGAGAGATTTGGCTGTGGGGAAAGCGAAGTCCTAGTTTTCCTGTCCCCAAACAGAACACCATCATCTGCAAATTATGCAGCCCAGGCGCTGGGCAGGTCTCTGGACTCCAGGCTGTGTGCTTTGCTGTTCGCAGAGCTGCCTAGTGCAGCTGCGGAGGGCGTGCCCCGAGGCCCTCACTTTCCAGGATAAGCACTTCCCCTCCTTTGTAAACAATAATACGCACAAAGGGGCCTTATGGACCAGTGGCAGCTCTGTCCTTCAGGTCTGCATGCTCACCTCCAGCCTCTTAGTTCTTTGAAACGTTCTTCCTCGTCTATCCCCTCAAGCTTCCTTTCCTTCAGCGTTTTAGAGATGTCCCTGACCGTGGGTTCCCCACTCTACAGTCTATATTATAAGAGTCTGAAACAGAAAAATGAGGCTTGCAACAGCCAGGGGCGTTAAGTCACCCCAGGAAAGCTAGCAGTCTGCCTCCTGAAGGATGACTTTGTAGGATCAGACACCTAGTTCTGTACCCAAAAGAGATTCATCTCATGGGGGACTCTAGTGACTTAAGCACAACGCCAGAATTCCAATTCCCTAATTGAAAACAATAAATGGATTCAGTCCATGTACTGGAATCCCTATGTCAACACAAATAAGTCACTCTCTTCCTACTGGCAAAGCCACACTGACACCCCAGTCACACTGAGAATACTGCCTGATAACCACAGAATCAGAGCAAGGGACTTTAGTTAAATAAAGCCAGTGGACCTGAAGGGAGGGCAGCCTAATTAGTCCACCTCCACCACAGCACAGGTTTCCCAGGGGGATAAGACTCCAGCATCTACTTGCTTAGCCTTCTGCGCCAAATACATCTTGAGGGGTTACCAAAGAATTTCCATTTTTAAGGTCCGTCTATCTGTTCTTCTGTGACTACTGACTACCCCACACCACCCTCCCAAGGCATCCCTTCTTTTTCTTTTTGTTTTTAAAAGATATTTAGTATTTCAATCTGACCACTCCATTTATAAGTAAAAATAAGTCCATATTTCTGCTCTGTCCCATTATGTGTGTTATTGTAAAAGTCAGCAAGTAGCTTTTCTCCTTCACTCTCAGGTCACTCGTGGGTGGCAAGAGCACAGACAGAGCTGTTTGGGGCTGTTATCATCCTCTCCTTTCAATCTCACACTTGCATTAATTTCATTCCTCCAATATTATTAATGGCTCTGCCTTAATGTTGACCAATACCCCTGATCAGTTTTCAGTGGCTTCCATAATCAGGTTCCCGCAGCTCATTTGTCTTCCTTTTTCTCCTCATCATGCATCTTCCACTCTATTCAGACTTTCATATTCATTATCTCATGAGTTCCAAGATCATACTCTACTCTCCGCATGCATCTTTACTCAAATCTGCCTCCTTCCAGGCAAATCTAGGTCAACTCAATTATCATTTGTTAAGTGACTATGGAGGTGATACAAAAGTGAGCAAGTTAAGATTACTCCTCTTGAAAACCTCACCCCTTCTGTTAGTAAAAACAAAGGATTAGAGACAAAATGCATGGGGTAGGGAGCATGGGAGAGGCAGGTGATTCTGCTCCGGAAATCTGGAGCAGAGCAGCCTTTATACAGAAACTGGCATTTAACTGCAATCTTAAGGGATGAGTCAAAGGCATCTAGCAGGAAGGAAAGAAAATTCTGGAGGCCTCTAGGGTGATTCCAGCTTTCAATGATCTCTCATTGCTCTGGAAAATTATATTTGCCATCATCACAAATAAATATAATATGTGTCATATATATTTCTAACTCTTGGGGTACTAGGATCACATGCTATCATCGAGGAGCTATAGTTTCTTTGGAGAAAAAGAGCAAACTCATATAAAAATGAAATGTATTGGGGTCAAATACAATACATTAAGGGTCAGAATCAAAGGATTTTCATCTTTGCATCAACGTAGTGCATCAGGAGATGGATACATTACGGTCACACGTATCAGCTTGGGCCCTGAACCCCCTGCTGACCCATCCCATAGTTGAGAACATGAAGGTGCAGCCACATTTCCACGGACCAGTGTTTCACAAGTGCTGCACGTGACTATCCTAAGTCATTTATCTGTGGACGGGAACCGTGGCTTTTGCCTTCTGTTTCAATATAGTGCTAAGCATTCAGTACACAAATAATACACGGTACAGTCATTGATCGAGCAGCACACAGACACACCGAGATGGCGCAGAGAAGGTGAATACAGTTCTTTTACGACACTCCCAAACAGTAAGAATTTTTGTTCAGGTGTGACTGGTGTTTTGCTGGCTCCTCTCTACTTAAATCAGTAAGAGTGACAACCAGAAAGTCCTGTGGGAAACTGTTTCTGAAGAGTGACTGTTCTGGGAACATCCCTGTGGAACTCAAAAGGGGTCAGTATATTTTTTAAAGAATTCTGAATTCAACAGGGAATTTTTTTTTAAATTTCCAGAACTACTTTTCTGTAAAAATATTTGCTGAAATATTTAGAAGACATAGCAATCCACTGTCAATATGATTTTTCCTGGTATTTAAGAGCTTTACAATCACTGGGATAACAAAAAAAAAAGAAAAGAAAGGCTTATGTTAAATAAGGTGAAACTCTTATTGGCCTGAGACAGCTCTGCAGAATCTTAGTGCTCCATAGAATACAGCTTGAATAACAATGATCCAATCTAAGCTTTTAATATTATAGATCAGACATCTGTGCGAGGTACAGAGGGGAATAAAAAATGAACACCCATTGTCCCTGATCTAAAAGAGCTTATGGGTTATGCTTCCACTTGACATAATTGTAGGCTCAGAAGACTACCAACTGTTATGAAAATGGACAAATCTGTAGTAAAAAGCAGTGTCTTCCAATAGAGGTAAACTTTTCCAGTTGTATGTTGCTCTAACCTACTACTCAGAAATCAGCAGTTGCTTAATAAATGTTTACTAATATGTTTATTCCTACTTGTCCCAAAGATGCCTGGCTTTTCTTCCTTGCCAATGCCTTTACATATATAAATATCAGTCAATAAATATGGAACTCATCAAAGTGGGATCATCTAAAATATTTGAAAATAAGGTCATCAACAGTTCTGGCCCTTGTTTAGAAGACCTGGATTGGCTCCCAGCTATACCCCATAGGTAAAAGCCTCAGCAAACCACTTACAGATTTGGAGACTGAGTTTCTAACTTACAAAGAAGAGAAAAAGGAGCTATTTACCGAGACCCAGAATTGCCAAGATGGTAAAATTAGAAGGTATTGGGTAGTACGCTCTAAATATTAGAGGATATACAAAATGATTTGTACTCATTTGAAAAGCTTCAAGATGTTTATTAAGCTATATATTTACTCTGTTGACTTTTTCTAATCCACTTGTGTGTAGATTAATTACGGATTTGAAACATTTAAATATGAATGTTTCCTTCAGTAATGCAATTAACGAGCAAGAGGCAATTACAAAAGTCTTCTGAAAATAGTTGAAAATGCCTTCAAATAGGCTTAAGCTTTAATAATTGGCTGAAAACATTTTACAGCCATTCATTATTTCCAAACCATCTTTTAGAGATGAAGATTTGATTCAGGTATTCAACCACATTGTGGGAGCGTGGGATTTCTTAAACTTAATTACCGAGTGTTTAAACCTAAGAATTTAATGTGAAGTCAATAATATTTTGATTATAGCCATCAGCACCATCAGTGCTATATTACAAATATCTTTTTCCATCTGGCAGTGTGTTCCAGCTCCAGGACAATCCTGGAAACAAGACTTGCACCTGGGTAGCATCTGTGTTATTGCAGGTGGAGGAAAGAGGAAAAACAGGCAGAAAAGATAGTTACTCCCATCAAATTGATTATACTAAGAGCTAAATAACTGGAAACCGTCACCAACATTTCTTTCTTCTTCTTTTAGAAAGTCTGTGCTGCTATGTTATAAAAATAAAATAAAATCCAAAAAAAAATAAAATAAAATAAAATAAAATCCAAATAATTGGAAAGTGCCCATAAACAGATCCACAGCTTCAAGGTTTCTCAAAGTTACTTAGAGAAATGCGAGGAGCAGTAAAGGTCCTCACAGTCTGGAGGGTGCCATGGAGAAACAGTGACAACCATCACATGCTGCCTAGTAGGGGCTGAGAATAGTGCATGGAAGCAACTCTTTTTTTTAAAAAAAAAAAAATCTTTATTGGAGTATAATTGCTTTACAGTGTTGTGCTAGTTTCTGCTGTATAACAAAGTGAGTCAGCTCTATGTATACATATATCCCCATATCTCCTCCCTCTTGCGTCTCCCTCCCACCCTCCCTATCCCACCCCTCTAGGTGGTCACAAAGCACAGAGCTGATCTCCTTGTGCTATGTGGCTGCTTCCCACTAGCTATCTAGTTTACATTTGGTAGTATATATAAATCCATGCCACTGTCTCACTTCATCCCAGCTTACCCTTCCCCCTGCCCATGTCCTCTAGTCCATTCTCTGTGTCTGTGTCTTTATTCCTGTCCTGCCCCTAGGTTCATCAGAACCTTTTTTTTTTTTAATTTTTTTAGATTCCATTTATGTGTTAGCATACGGTATTTGTTTTTCTCTTTCTGACTTACTTCACTCTGTATGACAGACTCTAGGTCCATCCACCTCACTACAAATAACTCAATTTTGTTTCTTTTTATGCCTGAGTAATATTCCATTGTATATATGTGGAAGCAACTCTTCTTGACGAGGGAAGGTGGGCATGATACACAATGGAAGCTACAACCTCTAATTTCAATCCCATCACACGTTTTTAGGGCATATGGACTTTCTTCACTGCCATTTGGAAAATAAAGGGGATGTAAGAATTCTGGAAACAGTCCTGTAACCCCCATCTCACTGATAAATAAATAAAGCGACTATAAATTCCAGCAGGCTTGAATTTGCACTGCCATGAGAGGAGAGGAATGAGTGCTCACAAATCAAGAATTACTCTCCTTGGAAATCGTCAGAGGGAAAACAGGACGCGGTAACTACGGCTGAAAAAGTCCTGCAATGTAACGTAGAAGTCTAACATGATACCTTTCCTAGGAAGCAGCTGTGAGCTTAGCAACCTCCACACTTGGGCGGCCCTGAGGATAAGGTCGTGAAGATGCACAGAGGAGAGAGGACAGCTCTCGGGCCAAGGTTTTAGCTCTTTGCTTACAAGCCATTGGAAGAAGCACGATTTGTCAGATAGGCCAAAGCAACAATGGAGGGGGACCCAGGTGTGCATCACAGGAAACTCAGAAAGGCGCCTAGAGCTTTCACATTGTCTTCCTTCTCATGTGCCCATGTTCCTCTAAGGCTGTAAGACCAGTATAAAAACTGGGAGGCGTGTGTTGACACATCCGAGGAATAAATTAAAAATTGATGAGCATTTGATGGAAAACCGCAGTAGAAGAAAAAGAGATCATGGCGGTTTACATTTTATCTGTAATCAAAGCAAACTGGTTTGACAAGAACTCTCTGAAACTTTTTTGAGGATGAAATTCTCCAAAGTAGAATCCTAGTAAACAAAAGCTGTAATTATAAATTTATTTGGTAATATAACTGCTAGTAATTTATTTGTACATGATATAATTAGTATGCTTTCAATTCACGGAGTCTTTTAAATGGTTATATTCATGAAAGTGAAATGTGGGTTTTCTCATCCTGTCCATGGGACTATAATTCTATTTTTGTCAAAAGGATTATAATTCTTCAACTGTAATTTCACCTACCAAGGGGGATTTGAGGCAATTAATCCTCCTTTAAGGCACCTGGGTTAGCTTTATGTCTGGGATAGTTATTGTATTTTTCAGGCCTTCATTTGTTTATCTGTCAAAAAAAGGAATCAGTCTTGATAATCACTAATAGACTTTCATGCTCAAAAATCCGAAATTTTTAATTTCTTATGTCATGGTATTTGGTATCACAAAGATTTTTAATCATCGGGTTGGTGAAGGATTGGACTGTCTTGTATATTTTAAGCATTTTAGCTAATTTATTACTTAATTTTAATTAATAACCTATACCAAATAACTATACTTTTTACTTTATTTTTCTGGAACTAAAAATGTTGAAAATGACAGTTATCACACGTCCAACTTCTCTTTGTGAAAGAACAATTCCTTCTCCTCCTTTGTTTTACCCTCCTCTGTCTTCTTCACATTCATCTTTTTTTTAAAAAAAGGCATTTTCCATATTGATTTATATTAATTATATTAATGGAGGGGGCACTAAGAACACGGCTTAAAACTGTGAGCTACAGACCGAATCCTGGTTCCACTGACTCAGACAGCTGGTATCCTGGACACACACTCCAATTACTTGTGTTTAGTTTTCTCAGGAAGAAATGAGTTGTGATAAGAAAGCACTTACAACATAGGGTATATATACACACACACACACCTATATGTGTGCGTGTGTGTATCTATATGTATAAATTATTATATTTTACACACATGTAATCTATTTTACATAATGTATGGAATCTAATATGTGTATGTATAGATAGACAGATATAATAGAAAAGTATTGATGTGTTGCAGGCATTCAAGGACTATTACTATTAATTATATCATTCATTTTAAATATTTCATATATTGTCTATGAATTTTTGTCAATGTGCATTAAATCACACAATAATTTTAACCCTAATATCTCTTTAAGTCAAGCATTTTTTTTTTTGCGGTACGCGGGCTTCTCACTGTTGTGGCCTCTCCTGTTGCGGAGCACAGGCTCCGGACGCGCAGGCTCAGCGGCCATGGCTCACGGGTCCAGCCGCTCCGCGGCATGTGAGATCTTCCCGGAGCGGGGCATGAACCCGCGTCCCCTGCATCGGCTGGTGGACTCTCAACCACTGCGCCACCAGGAAAGCCCAACCCTAATATCTCTTAAATGTCATAACATTTTCTTTTCAGGTACAGTCATGTTATGAAAATACTAATACTTCTAAATAAACACGTTTCAAACTCTTACTTCTGATAATGTGTTTAAATTTACTGCCCGCTCAACAATGCACAGAATTAAACAGCAATCCAAAACACAGGACGGGGGCCAGGAAAAAAATCGATATTTAAAATGTATCATATCAGTAAAGTAACAGATGTATCCTGAGAAAATAAAAGTAAAATGAAACGATTAAGTCGTATGGCACTTACTAGTATAGGTGAGCTGAAAACCCTGGTCAGTGTCAGACCCATTGGAGTTGAACTCCAGCCACAGGTGGTTGGAGGTGCTGTTCAGGATGAGCCCCGTCAGCTCATTTTTAGTGAAGGCCCCCAGCGGACGTGATGAACTATCTCTTCCATCGTAGACCTGAGAAGAATTCACAGCACGAATCCCCTTATCAATTAATTCTGTTTGTATGTTAGCAATTTTGTACGTTAGCAATTTTAACAAGAAATCCAAATTTTCAAAGATTATGATTTTATACAGTAATTTAAAAAGTGACACAGTTTATAGAAAGCTGAGTGGATGGAAGACACTGGCAAACAATCTTTTTTCTTTAAGTTTTATCTTTACCGTTAACATTAAAGACAAAAGATTCCATTTGTGCCCAGATCATTTTATCTGCATCAAGCTGAACATTCTGTGTTTATTTAAAATGAAATCATCATGTATTTGCATTTCCAGGTTGCATGGTCCACCTTTGTAAGCCTGGCATTTACAGAGGTTGGAAGGATGTGTCATAGTTCAGTGTGAATGTCTCCTCCTTCATCCAAATGTGTTACAAGTCGAGGTGCTGAAACCTTGTCACATTTTGTAGCCCCTGAGCCTGCAGTGACTTTAGTTTTGAATTTGTTGTAGCAAAGGAATACTGTCATGTCCGATATCAGAGAGAGAGGTCATCTTGCTCTGAAGCATTGTGACTGACTCCATTTTCACAGGTGGTTGTACAGCCTGGGTGGATACCCCGAACATTTGGAAGACAAGTGGACCGGGCTTGGTTCTGAGCAAACATCACGGGTAAGGGACACGAAGTGATGACTTCCCAGGTGCACACTGGGAGTGCAGGGTTGCCAATCACATTCCCCCAGTGGAGACTGCGTCAGACAGTTTTAAGGCGTGGGCATTGGGGGGCGTCCCACAGTACACGTTCCTAATGCCAGAGCAAACAGCATTCACGTTCTAGGAGAATTTAGTTTTGAGCCCCTCACACCCCCGCTAAGTGGTCAAGACTATAATGCTTCGTGGCAAAGGTTCATCCATTTGCCTCTTGAAACCATTGCAATGGTTCATGGCAAGGAACTGCTGGTATGGATAAGGGCTTTTTAGAAGAAAGAATGAAAATGTATCACATCACACTGGAGAACATCCAGTTCTTTTTGATAAAAGATATCTTATCTAAATAAAGTATATCAAAGCCCCTGGTAGCCTCCCCCATATCTGCCTATTTCTCTCACTTCTTTTCCTTCTCACACAGATTAATTCTTACTTTTCTTCTCCTGCTCTTCTCTAATGCATATGTAAACCATGATTGCTGCTTGACAGACTTACAAATTCATACTCCTAAATGGAGAAAACACATTTAGAAGGATTACTTTAATGGATCATTATTTGATTTCATTTTAATTAAATATGCATATGCTCGAGTAGGAAAATCAAATACCCTATAACTTCTCATGCAAGCTAGCAACAGGCTAGTGTAGGAAAAATCATTGTTTGGCTTAACATAGATTCATTCGATAGTGAGGTTGCTGGCACCCAGATTATAAAGAGTTTTAGAATCCAGAGCATGCTGGCTCAAAAGTAAAGTGTCCAGGCCTCTCCACCAAGGTCTTACGTTACTCCACATGCCATGTAATTCTCTGTGATTCATAGAAATCCATGGAGATGAGGGGGCATTAAAGGAAATCAACACACACTTAGGCTCGGTCCTCAAAGCTCTGAAGCATCTTCCACTGTCACCTCCACTGGTCTTAGCTTGTTTGAGTGCTTCTCCAAGATTTAATAGCTTACATGGACAGCATCTAGCTCCAGGATCCTCATAGCTAGACCACTAAAAATGAACCATTGCCACACTGAATTATTAAGCATCTCTGGAAGAGTAATTCTGTCTTGTTTATCTGCATCACCAGCAGTTAGCACTGGGCTTGACAGCAGAAATCTCTGAACGAAAAAGTAACTGACTAGTGGGGATATTATGTTGTCAGCTCTCGCAAGGTGAAAATCTGGATTCATGCTTCTCATGTATCACAAATGACAACCCAGATAGTATTGGAAGGCAAAAGACTTGACGTTTACTTCCAATTAAATTAGTAACAAGCGATTTTAGTTCAGCACAAAACCTCCTAGTTGTATATCCTCATCTACAAGCAGCTGGGATCAAAGTGTCCCTTTCAGTCATTAGGAAAAGGTTCCTTGGGTCATATGTTAATACAAGGCTATGCCTATTTGCACTACAGACCCTCCTTGGAGCCTGGCACATAATAAATGCCATATGCTCCGAGTGGAATAGCCAAGAGAGCAGATAAGCACAGATTAGAAAACATCACAAGGAATTCTGGAATGACAATGCTGAAAGGACTGGGGAAATCGTCCCCACTTTTACAGGAGTTATACCTGAGGGCTCTGTTTCCAGAACTAACCTCGCTTTCCATTACGTATCCCTATCATGACACTCTCCTTAGAGCTGTATTTCTCTTACACGGTGTTTCCACATGAAACAAGCAAGCATCACATTTATGCGGGGGAGGGTGTGTACATAAACTCTGGTCTCTGTTAATGGATCACACCACGTGTGCGGGATTATGCTCAAAATTCAAGGTAGTCCCACTTGAAATGTTTTTAACCTTTTGATATTTATTAGCATACTCAATAAAAGGTATGTCTGCACAGCATCTAGGTTTTTCAGATGATTGACAGTTTCTCTGCAAGTAAAGGTGGTAAGCAAGATGTTTTTTGATTTTTTGTTATAATCAACAAGTTTAAACAGCACGCAATCACAAATGAAAATGATTTGCTTCCTTCCATTCCAGTAATATGTATCAGTGTATATTTAGTCCAGTGTCTCTAGTCACTCGCCTGCACCAAAGTATGGTTAATTGTTCCATAAAAGTTTGCCTTAAAGGCTTACTGATGTCTAAATTTGAAAGAATTCAGAAAACAGTTCTTTGATGCAAATTTAACTTTTTTCAGATCAGTGAGGATGTACTAGTTTCATACCTGAAAATCACTTCTTAATTACAGCGACTCATACTGCCAGCACGAGCTTTCAAAAGACTATTACAATGAAAGAACAACTAGAATAAAACCTCTCTCCTAAATTGTGACCTTGAAGCATAGTCAAAGGTGGACTTGGAGGAAGTGATGAGCACTTGAGTCTGGAAGCTTCTATTGACCTGTGCACATAACGGAACCTACCAGCGACCCCACTTTATCCACTGTGCAAACAGAGGACACACCTGGAGGGCACTAAGTTTCCCTCTTAGCAGGCTCTTTGCACAGCTTCTTAATGCTCACAGCTTCAAGTGAGTCACATCTACTGCGTCTGAGATGGAGCATTGTGTGTGCCCATGTAGATGTACACATGACTGAAAAACCCTAGAACTTCAGAAACGGGATGAGATGTGTCCCTCTCTTGCCATAAACAAGCCGTGTGGCCTGGACAAGTCGCTTACTTCCCAGTGGAACGAGCAGGTGGACGGGCTGGATGACGGCCAGTGTTGGTCTTTGTTGCTCAAAGCCACTCTCTTTCAAGGCCCTGAGGCTCGGGCTACAAGTGCCAACTACTCAGCCCCTAGAGCCAGGGAGGTCCCCAGGTTCCTGAAATAGTCACAGGAGAGGTGGAAACTATTTCAGAAGTCTTAGAAGTTTGGGGGCATTTGCAGTTGGAGCTCAAGGCAAGACCTGGGTGCCCCTTGAATCCGTCCCCCTGCCTGTTTCCCTGGAGTCCATCTGGAATGTGAGTGGTGTGCTCCACCTGGAGCAGTTCCCCGAGGCTCTGATGCTTTGAGTCATCTACTGCACTGACCCTTGATGCTGGTCCCATGCCTAGCACACCTCGGAGTCCTGTGAACACAGCTCTGACTGGTTGAGTGAGATTCTGCCTCATCCTGCCTTGGCTTCTCCACATCAACCCTGCTTTGTGGTCCAGCAACAGTGGCAGGGCTTGAGTTTACTCTCACATCAAAATTCTTCTAGCTCTGAAGGATGCTCTGTCATGATCACATTTACAAATCAAGAGCGACTGTAGAAAGGGTTGGTCTGGGGATCCTGCAAGTTTTTTTTACAATTATTAGTATGTGCTAGGAACAATGCTTGAAATATGTATCTATATTATTTAATCCTCAGAACATCACAAAAAGGTAGGTACCATTGCATGTTTTTACATATAAGAAAAATAAGGCTTAAAAAATGTTAAATAATATCCCTAAAATACACAACTAATAAATTTTAGATCCAGGATTATAGACTTAGGTATTTCAAAGTCCACATACACATGATACTATAGGCCACCTTCTCAAACCAGCTGGATAAACAAATTGGGAAAATATGTGTATATATAAAGATACGTTAATATATGTATATATCTACGTATATAGATGGATCAACATTATACTTGTTCCTTGAGAAGGAAAGATGGAGTCCTATTAAAACAGATTTTTTTTACCTTTAGAATATCTCCTTCAAACAGCTGGAAGCTTCGTGCTCTGAGATGGATCCCCTTGCCAGCTTCTGTTTCAATTTTATAGATACACTCATGGTTATTATCATAATTTGATGGGAAATTTGGAGACAGTAATGTTCCTTCATTTCCTTTGACACTTGCTCCACATTCAGCTAAAATAAACAGGACATTAAAAAAAGAAAGAGGATTCAAAAGTGGAATTATTGATTTTAATAAATAAAAACTTTTAAATCATGACAGCCCTCTTTTCTCTCAATGTATCTGCTAGCACCATATTGTTTTTATAGATTAGCGACTTCCTTCTACTGTTTTATCCACTGGACAGGAAAGATACCCCCATTCATCCTATTTTCAAGATTTTATTTCTTTTAATAGAATGCATCTTACTCCTAACTTACAAAGAATTCTAGAATAAAATAGGTATGCCCGAGCACTTTGGCTATATCACTGGCAGTCACCTCTCTGTGCCCCATCGCTGCTTCATGAAGCATCCCCGCCAATTCCAATGTGCTGACTCGACAGTTATGTCCATGCAGTTTTCCCACGTTGGTATTCTGTGGCCTCAACCTGGATGCATTTAGAGGGGATTCTAGCCGTGGACCAAACCACTGAGTCCCCTGCTACTGTCTCACAGCACTGAGCCCATCTGCCTGTCTTGGGACGGAAGCCCTTTCGGCGGCAGAAAATACGTTCTTCTCCCCTTGACGAAAGGAGAGGGAAATTCACCTCTACGTCCAAATTTGCATAAAGAACTTTAATCAGAGTAAAAATGAAAATAAATATAGCTCTCCACTTTCTGCCAACTTGGAGAAAGTCACCTAAACTCTCAGCACCTGTTTCCTCACCTATGAAAGTGAGAGTTAGGCTAACTCCTAAAATTCTATTCGTCCAAAACAATCATAAAATAATAAAATTGCTCTGTGTATGTTTGCATATGTATGATGTGTGTGCATCTGTGTATGCATGTGCGTGTGCATCTCTGTGTGTATGCCTGTGTGTGTCTGTGTGACAAGAGCACTCCATGTGAGTCTGCATGAAATAACTTATTGGCCACACTATGTGAAAAGCACAGTGATTTTTAAAATTTCAACAAAGTAAGTCTGAGTGTGAAGAATAATGATCAACTTGGAAACTGAAAATCAGTAAAATGCCTACATGTAACGGGGGTGAGAGAAAGGGAGACAGGGTTCAGTCTAAGGGGACTGCTTGAGGTATCACACAACTGTGGCAGATGTCCTGTGCAAGCCCGTTTTCATAATTCCAAGTCTCTGACATCCCTGTCTTCTCTGACAATCACTGAAATCAGCTGCACCACGAGCCTTCCCTGGCCTGAGTGATGGAAGGAATAAGCTGGAGATTCAGGATCAGCGCATGATGACTTGCGCCCTTGAATCTCATGATGTCCCCACGTACAAGGGTCGGGGAGAAAATCAGGGAGAGAAACACAGGAGAACTTGGCTCACCTGCCCCTGATCTTTCCCCATAAGGACCTGAAGGAGGGTTTCATGGGAAACAGTGTTTAGAAAGAAGCACAGGGAAGTGGTGACCCCAAAACATGGCAATGGGATTTTATAAGAATAACTTTAAAATTATAGCTATAGTTACTATTATTATATATTCATATATTTGTGTAATTTTAATACTTTTAAAGAAACATTTTTATGGTGAGAAAGGCAAGTGGTGTGTCTCTCAGGCTGTGTTTGGACTTTCATTTTTGCTCAGGCTGGGACGTGGATGTCCTTTCATGTCAAGAATCTGGTGATTCTCAGCAATTCTGAGACTGACGATGTATGGCTTCATCTCTTAAATTCAACAAGCATTTTGGGCAAGTAATCTCTTTGAGAAACGCGTAATCATTCATGGGCTTTGTTGCATATTCTTATACCATTTTTCTTTCCTGAAGAAATGGTGATTTTAACATAAAAGCCAAAATAAGTGAAAAGAACACTGAAACAGCAAATCAGAAGGTCCCCCTTTGGCTGCTCTGTGTATCAAACAGCAAGGGGTTCAAACTCGTTAAAGATATTGGACGCAAAGAGACTAAAAGAAGAAACTCATAGAATTCTGATAACCAGAATATGGAACCTATCACAAGCACTAAGAATTTTTATTTAGAATTGAATTGGACAGTGATCAATAAAGGAAATCATTCAAAAATCAAATTTATGTCCTTCTATCTATCACTTTGTAAGTTTGAAAAAACATCTCTTGCAATTAAAGACGTAATAAATACTGATAGAGTGGCAACTAGACCATTTTTAGTCTAAGGAATACTTTGGAAGGGATACTTTTTATGGCTACTGTAACTGATTGTGTGGGTTTGGGTTTACTGCATATATGACTGCATGAGGTCCATCGTGCACTGTGTTCACTGGACATCCACTGTGAGGTATGGGCAGCCTTGCGTCAGACATGCTTTGAGGTGGGCAGGAGGTAAAAGGGCTAATACGGGCCCTGGGCCCCCCTCTGGCCATCAGGAGATGAGTGGTCTTGTTTCTTGACTGAATGAGGTCAAGGGGCCGGAGGGGGGGTTGAAGGACACCCAGGGTAATTAGCTCAACACAGTGCTGAGTCCACACACCTTGAACCCAAAATGTGGCATGAGAGCTTTGCCACTCTGAGGTAACTGTGAAAACTGCCTGCAAGAAGTCCCTGTGTGTCTTCAGGGGGCTGTCCCATGAGGAAGGCAAAGCCAAGGAGACCCACTCCGATGGGCTCCAGCCCTGTGATCCTGGGAAGGGCGTGCTTTCCCCTCCCTGAGGCAGGGGAGCCTACACCTCTCTCTCTGTTGTCTGGAGGCTCTGCTCCTATGTCCGGCAGGTGTGTTCTCTTGTCCTTCTTATGGACGGAATTCCTTTCTTTGGGTCTTCACAACACTTTGTTTCTATTCCCTTCTTCTCCTTGACAGACTTGCCACACAGAGAATTTTCCAGGCTCAGGAGTATCCTTTTTTAAATGTAGACTCAGTCTATCACAATAAGGCAGTTGTGTAAATGGTATATGTCACACATTTTTCTAAGTTCTTCAGTTACATGAAATCATTTAACCCTCACAATAACCTTATGTGATGAGGTAATAAACCCCGTTTCACAGATAAGGAAACTGAAGCACAGACTAGCTCAAAAGTCATTTTTCCCAAGGTCACACCACTAGTACAGACTCATTATTGATTTGATATAACCTCTAAGTGCTTAGCTTAGGAAAAGAATTGTGGACTTTTAAAAAATGCTAATTAATGATGGATATACTTTATAGTTAAAAGTTCATATTATTATTCATAATTATTGGTAATGAAACTAGCAGAGCAAAATTTTGTTGTAGAAGACAGTATACTTTTAAAAATTTTATCCAGATAGGATAAAAGTTAAGTTACCAATTAACTGAGGTTATATGTTTTCACATTAGCATTTAGGATATTAACCATTTATTTCTCATAATACAACGAAAAGGTAGGACTAGAAAGAAGGCTTTAGCATTTGGGTAGCCAGGGAGAAAAAATTTATCAAATCTAAAGATGTAATTTTACATGTCTTTTTGTGAAGATTTGGATTCTGGGATTTTTTTCTAAAGCAGATATATAATAAGTGGTGCTGATTAAGTGCAAGTCTACACTACATCGAAGTAATGAGTGTGGGAGATTAACTGGCCGGTCGTAACCAGTAATTCTTGGCAGAGGAACAAGGCCGTTGCTGTAACTGGTAGAAAGACGTGGAAAAGGGCCAGCCGCCTTGCCGGCACGTCTCCGCTCACTTTATACTCGCCTCTTGAACACAAACCCTCCACTAGCGTCAGGGCAACTAGTGCTCATAACCTGAGATGCAAGTCAAGTTCCTATGTGAATAAGCAATAACAATTAATTTACTCATGAAACATCTGTGAGTGAACATACACATACATGGCACGTGCACTTAGAAGTGGAAGGTCAGAATTCATTATTCTAGAGTGTACAGTACAGGACTTAAAAGATAGTATTTATTCAAATTTTTCTCCAAGAATATGAAATTGCTTGTAGAGTATACAAACCTGGTATACAAACATCAATTTAAAAAGCCTATTTTACTATAGTGTTTTATTTAATATAGACATATAATATGCATTATTACTATTTGATTTATATCTGTATCACTTTATATTCTTCAAAGATTTTCATGTAGATCATCATGTAATTAGTTTTATTTTTTTAAATTGTTACTTTCCTCGGTTTTAGGCAATTATTTGTGTTTGACGCTATTCCGATGAACATGGGTGGCTGCTGCTGGAGTTGTTTTCTGATTTTATGTGAAGACCAAAAAGAAAATATGACCTTTTACAGGTTGAACGTGATCAGCCATTTGGTCTTGAGGGTCTTGGTTCATTCTGACTTGGTTCCATAGCAGGCTGGCAGCATCAAAGGTCTGGTGAGAAACGCGGGTCGGGGACCTGGAGCTATGGCACATGGCAAAGTCTCAGGTGTGAGACACGTGGGTGTTCAGGTGGCCTTACGGACGCGACAAAGCAGGGGAACATTTGAGAGGACTTAGGGGATCTGGCTGTAAAGAGAGACTGAACCAGATGGCAGTGGGTGTATGGGTGTCACTGAACCAGGGTCCCTGGAGGGTTTGGAGCACAGAGGTGTCCTGATAAACATCTGTTTGGAAAAGAGGAGATGCACTAAAAGAAAACAGTGAATCCTAAACACTCTAAAGGAAAACACAGAGTGTTGTAGTGTGAAAATGGACATGTCAACAAATTCTAGAATTCCCAGTCCAGAGGAACACACTGGAAGATCATAAAACAAGTAATTGTAGAGCCTATAAAATGTACTAACACTTTGTCCAGCTGGGTACAGCCATCTGTTTTTCTTTTGGTCTATTTGTCACTTGCACAGAGTGCATTTTTATAACTATTATATCATTGAATAAATATAACAATTCCATGAGGTCAGTATCAACACTAAATCCATTTTACAGATGAAGAAACTGAGATAGTGTTAGGTTAATAATTAACTTGCTCAAGATCACATGGAGTGGGGCGTTGGTGGAGCTGTGATCTGAACTCCAGCTGGTCTGGTAATAACCACACTATGTTTGTCAAAATACAATAGTGATAATTAATTACATTTATAGATGTTAAGTAACCCACGAGGAACATGTATGAATGTATGACTCCAAAAGAGTAGGAACATGAGGCTGTTGTGGGAAACACACCTTCCGAACGTCTTAATTCAACGTCTCACAGAATGTCCTGCCGTGGAACAGGAATGCCTGCATTGGGATCCTGTTGCTGAGGCAGGCCACTGACTTAAATTTATTTCGAATTAAATCAACTAGTGCACAAAGACGAATGCACCACATTTCCAAATGCAAGAATTGAAACGTGCCAAGAAGACTGAGGAAGGTGTCCTAAAGCCTGAGACGCTGTCCCACAGGAGATAACTAAGTGAAATACAACAAACAGTAAAAAGCAGGTGCTCAGAAAATTACAAAATGTAAATCATCAGAATTTCAGAAATTCTTTGAACTTGATTTCAGACATCCATTGCAAATCTCCATGCCTAGAGCAATTAAATGGATCAAGTTTCAGTTCTTCCCATAATCCATTTAAAGTGATTTTAAGATGAATGAATATAATTTCCCTTAAAATGAATCATTTGCTCTTTTTTATAAAGAACCTCCTGAAACTGTAATTAAAATTGAATTGTCATTGAGAGTTTTGTAATGGAACTAAACTTATTAAAATTAAATGAACAAAATAGAAAGGAGTCAATTGATTTTTCAGTTAATTCTTCTGTACAAAAGCATCAACCCATGAGATGGTCTTAGCAGCTCTGGGTGATGTAACAGAACACAGACAAGAGGCTTAAAGAATAACATTTAGGGCTTCCCTGGTGGCGCAGTGGTTGAGAGTCCGCCTGCTGATGCAGGGGACACGGGTTCGTGCCCCAGTCCGGGAAGATCCCACATGCCGCGGAGCGGCTGGGCCCGTGAGCCATGGCTGCTGAGCCTGCGCGCCCGGAACCTGTGCTCCACACAGGAGAGGCCACAACAGTGAGAGGCCCGCGTACCACAAAAAAAAAAAAAAAAAAAAAAAACATTTATTTCTCACAGCTCTGGAAGCTGGAAGTCCACATCCATAGCACTAACCATATTATTTGTAAGCAATAATAAATATTCTGTATCAATAAATATTTTATTGGGGATATTAATTTACTATTTGATAGTAACACAGTAGATGAAAATCTATACTCTCTCAATCTGCCTACTCATCATGCTAATCTGGATTCCAATTCTGTTGCTAAAGAACTTACCCCCCTAAATACTACCGAGGCTTTGCAATGCCCCTCATCTCACAGGGCCGCTTCTCAGCCCAGGTGTTCACTAGAACTTCTATTTACCACCAGATGTTTATTAGAAAAAGGGAAAGGAGCATTCCACTTGGCACTCCTCCAGGGTCACCTGTGATCTTTGGATTGGATTTGCAACTTTGGTCTAGGGATAGATTATTCTTATTTCTATGGTTTTACAGGAAGAAAGACAGACACAGCGTCCTAATGAATCAAACTTTGAGATCAAGATAGGAGCTTCCAACAGAAATAATGTTTATTTGTTTGACAAACATGTATTGAATAAGGCACAGAGCTGGATTTAGGGCTAGGCAGCCTCCACTGTAAGGAAAGGTCAGCCTAACGGGAGAGACAGAAATAGGAAGACAAGTTTACTGGAGTACAGTGGTTATCCTGGAGGGTCCCTCTCCAGCCGGTGGGTAAGCGGGTAGAAAGAGTTTACATGGGAGGTGAGTTCCAAAATGAGAAAGTCAGCCTGGCAGAAAAGGGGGTGCACGTTGCAAATGAGGGAGCAGTGTAGGGAGAGGCTTGAGCATAAGAGAGAACCAGGGCAGTTTCAGGTCGAGTGAGCTGGGCAAGACGTCAGAGAGTCTGGCCAGTGAATAAGGGGCCTGCGTCCCCGGCGAGTGGAAGGTTTGTTCTGCACATTATGGGAGCTGATTCATGGGTTCTGTTAAGGGGGATGAATTTGTGAGGTTCTGAATTCGGACAGATCACTCTGGGGGCTGCGGCAACAGTGGTTGGCGCTGTCCTGGAGGTGGGGAGCATCTTCGGGATGTGAAGCTGAGAGCCTTTGCAAGGCTGGGCAGAGAGGATGGGCGGGGAGCCTCCCTGGAGAGCTGGGGAGAGGCAGAATCTTCAGAACTAGCAACTAATCCGATGTGGAGAATGAGAGAAAGGGAGAAATGAGAACTCCCAGGTGCCACGTGGGTCACCTGGTGGATTTTAGTGCCTTACTAACATGTTTATTTAAAGGTCTCTTGTGGCCAGATGGCTGGAAGGAAAGTCAGGAAGCAGTAGGTAAAATACAAGAGGTGAAATAAAAGAGGTGAAATACAGAACGGCCCCGCCAGGCCATTCTCTCAGTGCAAAGCAGGGCTGAAAGGCCTGGTTTTAGGTGCCCTGTGTTGGAATCTTGCTGGCTGTGTGCCGGTGGGCAAAGGCCTTAAGTTCTTTGTGCCTCAGTGTTCCCATCTGTAGAATGGAACTGACAATAATAGTGCTAACTTCATAGAGGTGTCTGGGGGATTAAATAAGATAACACATGGAGAGAGCTCAGAGCAGTGCTGGTCTAGAATCAGTGCTCAATAAACATTATTTCAACCCCAGTTACTCCTCATTTCATACTTTAGGCAACAGTGTAAAACCCCAAATAACAAGACTAAGAGTGTAAAGATAATGAATCTAGACAAAATAACAGAATAATGCAAATGGAATATTATAGTCAATAGACAATGTTACATACGTGGATTAAGGCTTTGACTTCATCGAGTTGGGAGTTTTTCCCCCAGATTTTAAACTATCTTGCTCAGTAATTTCCAATTTGGGGCATATGGATTCTAGGCAACTCTGGGAACATCTAGGATCATCTAGAAAATATTGTATCTTTTTTTCTTGAGATAGTGTTCAAAACTGGCATCCAAATCTCAAATAAAAATCATAACTAAAAAAAAAAAAAAGTGAGAACTACTGTTTTAGGAGAAAACCACATCATAGAAAGATCAGATATGTGCCCTGGCAAGAGATAAAGATGATTTGATTCGTGTTCACTTGTGTAATTTTTCTATAATGAAGTCCTCACTATCCTACTATCTATGGCACACTGGAACACAAAAAGACAGTATATTAACTTGTGAACCACATAATATTCCTAAATAACTGAAGAGATTCTGTGCATTAGAAAAATCTGGTTTGCTAAGTTAACAACTTAGCATTTTTATGGGTTATGAAATCTTATTTTCACAACTTTCCCACCTGCCTCTAGTTTATCAGCTGGTAAGATCACAGGTGCCTCAAGGACTCAGAAGGCTCACAATTAAGGGGGTCCATGGTTCATCACTAGACAAATGTCATAATGCTACATTAGCCAGTTTCTGTGACTTTAAAGGACAGCTTGTACGCCCTTTACATGCTGAGCAACGTGGCCAAGTGACAGTTACCAGATATTGCCTCTGGGGCTGACGACCAGACCCTCTAGACCTGCGGCCAAGATTCCATAGTTAAACTGAGCCACCACGATTTGAGGAACTCCCTACAGCAGCACAGGTTCAGATTAACAATAAATATACCCCACTGAATGGGCATCTTAATTCCGTCTTAGCACAGTGCCTAGTTTCAAGTACCTAAATGAAGATTCCTATTACTCTCTGGAATGACCTCTTGAGTTCTTCAAGAACACTGTGAAAAAGCTAATTCAGCATTAAAATGTCTACAACGCCCACTTTGCGAGAGTATGCACGATCATCTAATCAGAGTTAAAGTGTAAAAAAACAACAAAACGAGTATTTTAAATTGTCCCCATCATTATACCAGGTGATACCACTGCTTTTAAGCAACAGAATTGTCAAAGGTTGTGTTAATACAGCATGGCTTCTAGCTTTTGTCTTTTGTCCCAGGTATAGTGTGTGTGTGTGTGTGTGTGTGTGTGTGTGTGTGTGTGTGTGTGTGTGTGTGTGTACATATTTTTTTTCTTCTCCATAAATATGCTTGACACATGCTTCAGTTTCACTCCTCTTCAGCCAGGGCGTCTTGGGGCTGAAAGGGGCTGGCTTCACCGATGAGGTAACCACAGCCCAGAGAGGCCCCTCCTCCGCTTCCCCGGGGAGCGGAGCGCCCGCCCAGTGCCGGCCTCCTGTCTCCCTTGCCGGCAGGTTCCTGCACGCTGACCACTGACCGCACCGCCCTGCCCCCCGGGGGAATGAAATGAAAGCACGTGACCACCTACCCACACACCTTGGCAGAGATGCGCTCCATACACGACGACCCCCGCCCAGGCACGTGAGCTTGGTTGCGCCTTCTAAGCGATAACCTGGGAAGCACGAAAACGTCAGAGAGTCTCCAACTCCGAAGTGAAAACCGATTCTCCTGCTGAAGGCAGGGACGCCAGGATCGTCACAAGGCTCCAGGTCATATTCTGAGACATGAAGAGACAGAGTGCACTCGTGGGAACCCGGCTAAATACTCAAAAATTATTTAGCAAGAATAAAAAGGTGCTATTACTTAAAAAATAAACATATATATATATATTTCCCCCCCCCCGGCTCTGCTGTAACTGTCATATGGGTTGTCTTCCTTTGTACTGTTGAGTTTTCTCATGACAAATGGAATACAGTATTTTTAAAAATAAATGTATAACATTATAATAACATGACCCACTCAAAACTGTCACTTTAACACTATGAAATTATTTTAGTGATACGCCTAATTGCTAAAATCAGTTACTGTCCTCTTAAAGGTGCTTTGGATAAACAAGACCCAATGGAGAACAAACTAAAAGCAGTATCACAGGGTTTTTTCACAGGGCGGAAAGATTATCATAACCAATTTCACCCCTAAAATACACCTCAGTATGGAATAGCAAAACCTTTTCCCGTCTATTTTTCAATTTATAAACCATGTTTTATTGATGCGTAATGAAAAATATTCTGGATCCTGCTAGAAATTTCTGTAAACTACCCAGGAAGAAAGTGCTAAATTTAGTTAAAAAGAAAAAAAAGAATAATGTCTGGTGTATTGCTGCATTTGGGGATTAAATGTCCAAAATAACAGTACTAATAACAGCATTTTGTATTTGTCTCATTCTTTAGTACCAACTCTTTCAAATCTCTATATATGGGTACAACTGCACTCTGGTTGTCATGGGTCTCATGGGCCATCATTCAGTGTGTTGTTGATCCTTCTTGCTGTGTTCTCAGCGTGTAATGCCCAGTGTTTAGTCAAACAGGATCAAACAGTGGGCCACCATTAGGGGTTTGAATGGTGGAAAGAGCTTCAAAGAGGTTAAAGCGTCAATTAAAGGATGAGCATTATTGCAATGAGTGGGAGACGAAAGTTTTTCCTATGGTGGTGGGGAAACTGTGCTAGTTCATCTGAAAAGATACTGCCTTTGCTTTCTGATTTCCAACTACTATCTTTCAAGTTCTGACTCTAAAATGTCGATTCTGTATTCTCAAGGAACATATTAAATCCAAACCATCATCTCCCCCAATATTTCTCAATTTTAATCCATCTTTTCTATTCCCATCATCCACAAGTTTCATCACTGGCATCCCAACCCCGTATGAAGAGGAAATCTCTGCTCCGGTTTTTCCCTCATCTCACCCAACTTATTGGTCAACATCTGAGCTCCACGCTTTCTACATTGTCTTTCTCCTGTTTTTCATTTAGGTCAAAACTCTATTCTGGATCCCTAACATATTCAAACTACTCTCACCACTCTGGAGATATACTGATTAATTTGACCTATTTTTAGTATGACCCAGCAAGGGAAAAAAAAAGGTAATATCATTCAATTCAACTCAACAAATATTTATTTGTCATACCAAAACATAATGGTAGACTTTCTAGGAAATAGTAAAATAAAGCTGTCACAATCCAGGGAACTGTATCTTCATCTGACAGAAGTCATTCTCCTCCTAATAGACTGTATACTCTCAACTCGAATCACATCTTTGCTGTCATTTCTTTAAAAGCAATTGAAAACTCTTGCCAAATAAGAGAACAGTTTGCTATTATTTTTGCTAGATCTATTGTATTATAGAGAAAAACACTGTAATCGTATGGTTCTTTGTGTATATTTTTATTTCATATTTTGACTGATGTCCTCTGAAAAATACCTACTGAAAGAGGAAGCCTGATCCAACACCATGAGATTAGAGGTGTGGATTAGTTCCACCCTCCCACACAAGGTCACATAAAGGTCCTCTTGTGTCAATTGTCACTTATGGGCTATTACACAGTGTGTATTTGCACAGCATACGTTTCCAGCTAGGCATCCAGCAGAAGAAAAATGTATTGCCCTCAGGATTCCAAGTTCCCTGACTCAAAGATTTTGTTCTTATAACTTACTCTATTTTTCTTCATCAATTCTCTAGTCTCATTCCCATGAGCACACAGACATGTGTTCCAGGGCCCATTATAAGAATGCGACACAGCAATCCACCGAATAAAAACCACTCTCATGACCTCACGATGACCACAGCCGCCACGCCTGGTGGGGCACCTCCGGACCAGCTCCTCAGAGGCGCTCCACGTTCTATTTCCACGGCACCTCTTCCCGGTCCCTCTCCACCTGCCAGCGGGCTCGCTTCCAGACCAGAGCCACCGCGGCCTCCCCCTGTGAGCCCGCTCACCAAGCCTTGCCTCCTCCTACTTACACAGTGGAAGCCCTCTTCCTCCTTGGAGGGTTATCCCGTCTCTCCTCCTAGCTCAGGGTCCCACCTTCTCAGTCCATGATTTGAACAGTCCTCATCTTTGCACCAAAATGTCCTGCCCCAGCCAAAACCTAGTACCTTCCTTCTGTGCAGCTACACTCATTTCCCAGCTTACCCAGCCCCACGTCTTTAAATTTTGTCTATTTATTGATGAACTTCAATTATTTTTTTCCTGACTTGACCCTCTCTGTGAACTCAAGACTCTTGACAACCCCTCTTGGATATATACCTACAATTTCCCAAAGCAAAATTTTATATTTTTCCTCCCAAACCTGCTTCAGTCCCCGTGTTTGCCACGTGAAGCGTGGCATCCTCATTCACAGAGACGAAGACCTTGACCCCTGTCTGTATTTCAGACACATTCGATCCCAGCTGACCTGGTCCACTTCACTCCAGCACCAACCCCGCAGCCTCAGCTTCTGCTGTCTCCTGTGGGGCTTACTGTGTAACAGCATCTTACCTAAGATCCTGTGTTAACGTTGGATGTTACTTAGAATGAGTTTTGAAAACGGTCAGATCATGTCCATCCCTGTTCAAATCCCTCCAATGGCTTTGCATAACACAATTCACAGCCAAGGTACTTATATGACCTTCTCAATTACTGGGCTCTGACCACAGCGACCTCATTCTTTAACCCTAAACTTGCCCGCACACTCCCACTGCTGCTCTTGCTTCTTCTGAGGACCACATACCCTATAGCAGCCTGGCCTGCTCTTTGACTTCTTTGAAATCAAGCGTCAGCTTATCAGATAGACCTACCGTGGCAATTCTCTAAACATCACCATCTTTTAACTCCTTCACTGTTTTATTCTTTCTGATAGCATCCCCTGTTACTATCTCCCCTACTGGATTACAGGCTCTATGAAGGCAGGCCCTTTGTTTTATTCCCTACTGTGTCTCCAGGACCTAGAATAATTCTTGGTACCTTGTAGGTGCTCAGCAAACACTCACTGAATTAAAAATAAATAACTAAATAAAAGAATGAGCACTCTGTACTCTTTCCCAGGCACTGATGGTGCAACAACGGGAGAAGACACATGAAGGATACAAATATGGAAAGATAAATTTGGAAGACACACAATTTTGGTATATAAACAGCGTTACGGGAAGGCAGGAGGAACACAATTCTGCTCAAGGAAGAGGAGACGACTGCGAGCAACAGGCAGTGCTTGATCTGCATGCAGCTTTGCCTGGTGAGGAATGAAAAAGGGTTCGTTTTCTTAACATTTTATTTATTTATTTGGTTGCGTGGGGTCTTAGTTGCGGCAGGCGGGCTCCTTAGTTGTGGCATGTGAACTCTTAGTTGCAGCACGCATGTGGGATCTAGTTCCCTGACCAGGGATCAAACTTGGGCCCCCTGCATTGGGAGCGTGGAGTCTTATCCACTATGCCACCAGGGAAGTCCCTGAAGAAGGGTTTTGAATGAAGAGGAAACCACATCTGTAAAGGCACTAAGTTGTCCAGATTCTCATCTTTTGAAGAGAATGACCAGGAAACTATGTGAATTCACAGAAAGTTGGCGTTCAAAAAGTAGTATCAGGGCTTCCCTGGCGGCGCAGTGGTTGAGAGTCCGCCTGCTGATGCAGGGGACACGGGTTCGTGCCCCGGTCCAGGAAGATCCCACATGCCGTGGAGCGGCTGGGCCCATGAGCCATGGCCACTGAGCCTGAGCGTCCGGAGCCTGTGCTCCACACAGGAGAGGCCACAACAGTGAGAGGCCCGCGTACCGCAAAAACAAAAAACAAAACAAAAAAAAACCCAAAAAGTAGTATCATAGGAGGCATGGAGAAGGAAGGCTGGAATAGTAAGTGTACACAGAGAGCAGTCAGTAGCGGACACTCAAGATAGACCAGGGAGGGTGGACAGCTCGACCTAAACATACTTGAATAAGGAGCCCTTTCCCCCCATATTTCCATTAGTATCTACGGTGACACTGACTGGGAGACATAACTGAGAAATGACCCTTTAATAAACCTTCTAGAAAAGACAGAAATAAACTGGACTAACAAGGAAAAAAATCCGGATATAACAGCATACTGATTTTGTACAGATATCAGAACAGTCTCCAAAAGGGTAAATGCTTCAATTGCATAATAAAGTGGTTACTTATTTGGGCACAAAGAATAAACTCCATTGTGTTAGCGTCACTGGCAATTGTTCACAGCCCAGTTTCAAGGCAACGTGCCTTCAGATGAAATGATTCCTTTAGCATATCTAAAGAATACGTTTCCTTTGGAATCAGCTTTGCAATCAAAGGTGTATTTTGTCTTTAAAAAGACTGTCTGAGCATGTGTGTGACACAGTCTTGATGAAAGCGATTCCCTGTGTAAGCTTTATAGATTGTCTTCTACTGGTTGTGACCAAATGAATTGTTCTGCATGTTCAAAAAGTGATGCCAGTTTAGTCTTAATATTTAAAAATATTTTAAAACTGCCCCAAAGAGCTACAAAGACCCAGAAAAGTGTGTTTTGTTGTTTCTGTTGTTTGCTTGCTTGTTTTTTAGGGAGTTTACGAAAGGAGTCAGCTTCAGAGTTGCACTCTGACTTTTGTAATCAAAAGACTCCTTGTAGCTGTGTAGCTTGTAGCTGTGTGCTGGGAGTCATTGAATTAAGAAAGAAATATCTTAATACCATTCTTAGCATCATTCAAATTAAACAATTTAACCCATACAAATAATGCCTGAAACAACATAAATCCCTCACAAATATTATCTATGTTTTATAATTAAAAGTGAAAATGTTTCTTAATTTTGGAGTATCATTTTGCTGCCATGTATGATGGCATTAAAGTCAACAAGAAGCTCATCCTCAACTGCATGTGTTCATACTTTTTTTCACTCTAAAGGTGGTTCTCAGTACAAGTATGGCATCTCCTGGAAGGTAGGATTCAAAATAATCAGACCACAGCTGATTCTGAGTATGTCTCCCAACAAGGACAGCTTCCTCACAGATTTTGGTAGAACTGATAACAAGAGAGACTGAAGAGATAGTGATATTAGCAAATTTGGGGGGATGAGAATTTACAGTCAATGTGAGGCATGGTGTCTTGTGGACGCCAGGCCGCTGCCCTTGCATCTCAACTCCTCCTCCACCCAACTAGAGCTTCTCAATGGGCGGCCATTTACGTGTAAACACACACACACACACACACACACACACACACACACACACACACTCGCTCACACAAACAGTACAAGTATTGCCAGAGAAGACCCCAACATACCTGAAAACGTGATATTGAAGCCCTCGTAGGAAATGGAAAAGTCTGATATAAACCGAAGCTGGGCGGTGAAGTTTCCAAACAAACCTGCCTTAATGGTGTGGGGCAGCACCGACCCTGTGAGCCTGGCCACTGGCTCCGAGAAACTCCCGTCCTCTGTGATGAGTAAGTAGTCGTGGGAGCTCTCCAGGTGGAAGGTGTGGAAGATCATCTGAACCCCTGAGAGACAGAGAGATGGAGGTAGTGAGAAAGACACAGAGAGAGAGACAGAAAGAGAGAGATGAGAGAGAGACAGAGAGAGGGAGAGAGGGGGATAAAGGGGGGCATTGGCAGAGTTAACAGTTGGGGAAAAGAATTTCTTCTGGGCTTAGAGACATAAAAGTCTTGAATCAAAAGAAAATCTTAAAATGCAACCTTAATTTTGAAGTTTGAAAGAAAAATACAGAGAATGGGTAGAAGAAGGAATAAACAGAAAAAACAAATGTTTCAGCATATATAAGTACAGATACAGATAAAGGTTAGACACAGGGATACAGAGACAGCTGTATCAACAGGTCCAGATATAAATGCATAATAAAACTCGGCAGGAGGGTCATAATGGACTGTTTGCACCCCCTTAGGGAAAGCATTTGCCCGAGGAGCGAAGGACGAGTTCACTTTCCCATTTATAGTAAACACGTGTCCTTTAGAAAATCTAGGCTTGGAGGTCTAATACTGAAACTTACACAAGTGAGCAAAGACCATTTTGAAATGATAGTTTTATGTGATCCCTTGTGCATGTGTTCTCACTGTAACTATACCCACAAAGTATTATTTCTGAATTCCTACACATAATGAATAAATTTAACCATGACTAGGTCCTTTTTAATACAAATACTTATTTTCATGATGACAAAACCTTGGTTGCTCATTATTTGTTTATTCTTAATTTCCTTCAAGGCCAAGTTTTTCTTAACATGTATTCATGATGGCGGAGTGTAAGATAGTGTATATAATAAAACACGTCAATTTAACATTAAGTTGAGCTCAAATTTAAGTGGAAAGACAAAATCTACATAATGTTTATGTGAGAAAAATTCCAAATTATCTTCTTGAAAATGACAAGTTTACTCATACGAAAAAGACTCAGAGTATAGTCCCAAATCCAATGTCTATAAACTGTATTTCTTACACAAAATTCAAATGTTTCTGGTTTTCACTCCACTTGTTTATAAAATGAGGATAATGAAATCTACTCCATAAATCAACACTGGATTATGTGAAGATAAATTATTCATTATATGTAATAATACTGGGTACACTTAGAACACAAGCCAAGTATAAAAATGTATCCTAGATTTATCATAGAAATGAGAAGCTTACATAATTTATTTCCCTTTACTTAAGCACTAGTCATATTTTATTTAACGCATGCCTCTTTTCCTTACCATTACACCTAATTTTCAAGCTTATGTTCACAAGCATAAATTCAAGTCATCTGATCAATACAGAATAAAACAAGAAATCTACTTCTGCTTGAAAGCACCAATAATTTAAAGACCATTTTTCTTCTAAAATCTTATTAAAAATCAAAATTAGCAATCAAAATATACATGAGGAAATTAGTTATCTTATTTGTTCACACATGAATATTTTTTTCTTTCTTCCCATGTTTGTATCTAGTTATTTTGTATATTTGAAATCTATGTAATATCCTTACCCTTTCCATGAGATACCTCAATGGTCCATGTACAGTTTAGAGAGTTTGGGTAAAAATCTGGAAACCCAGGAGAAAGAACTGTTCCACTCTTTCCATGGATGTATCCTCCACAGAGGGCTTAAAATAATAAGGAAATATCATTGTAGTATTAAAGTTTCACAATGATTGCTACACAAAATACTTTTAAAGTGCCATTTAATTTACACAAAGACTAAAAGAATATTTAAGATCACCTCCATGTAAAATAAAATGGAACAACAACTTTATTTTACTTGAAATATGCCAGTTGATATACAGTGTCCTAAACAGTACAAAACCTGGAAAAATCAGACAGGCTAAGGTAAAACAGCTGAAGAAGAACCCTCCTGTGGCAGTTAATTTTATGTGTCAACCTGACTGGGCCACAGGATGCCCAGACGTTTGATCTGACATTATTCTGGGTATGTCTGTGAGGATGCTCCTGGATGAGATGAACACTGGAACAGGTGGACTGAGTAGAGCAGGTTGCCCTCCCCAGTGGGCGTGGGCCTCGTCCAACAGGCTGAAGGCCTGAAGAGGTCAGAAAGGCTGAACATCTCAAAACTAAGATGGAACACATCTTGCCTGATGGCTTTCAAACTGGGACATCATCTTCATTCCTATCTTCAGACTAGAATTGAAGCATCAGCTCATTCTGAGTCTTGAGGCTGCTGGACTTCAAACTGGAATTTACACCATTGGCCTCCCTGGGCCCCAACTGGCTGACTACACATCTGGGACTTGAAAGCCTCTATAATCACGTGAGTCACTTCCTTATAATAAATCTATCTATATACCTATATCTATATCTGCATCTCTATCTATACCTTATTGATTCCATTTCTCTAGAGCTGCTGGTCTTCTCAGTAGCATTTCATTAAGTTTAAATCCTTCACATCAATATATGACCTTTTCAATATGCCTCAGAGACTCATTTTTGAAGGAAGAAAAAGAAAGTTATACATAATCACTCGAAGGGGAAAGTCACGACATTTAGGGAATCAGTGCAATATGGAGGTTTAAGTGCTCAGACCCTGATGTCAGAAAGCAATGTGTTCAGATGCTGATGCGTCTCTGGCTCTGTGATCTTTGGCAAGTGGTTTGCCCTCCCTCCTTTACAGGTGTCTTACCTTGAAAGTGAAAATAGTGTTAAAAGCCATCTCTTAGGGTAGGTGTTTATAATGATTGCCTTTGTAGAACACAATTTATAGGGCCCATATGTATCAAATACCCAAGGCATTAGCTAATGATAATTATTATTAGAGCTTTAATATATCAATAATTTAAAATTTGAATAAATTCTATATGCCTTAATTTTGCAAACATTTGAATAGTGGATGTTTGTCTTTTCTTTCATATCTTAAGTCCTATCAAGATTTTCAGAATGTTAGAGCTGAACTGAAAAAGGAATCAAAGCTGATGGAATCAGTACAGGGGGAGGCTGGGGGTAGGAAAGGTGACTCAGGTTCAGCTGTGATTCAGTCTCCAGGTCCTCTGGGCCCCTAACCCCTGCATCGTTCAAGGGTCTGTTGCAATATGAACATCCTGAACCGTGTGTCATAAAAGCTAGGTCCACGAATAATACTTGCAAAAGAATTAGCTAATTTGTAGAAGACGTGATTTTTCTCATCATCCTCAGTCAGTGTGTAATTTTAAGAAAACAGATAGTATCTTCGAATATGCAAACCAAATGGAAAGAGCTAGGTAAAAATCAGCAAAATAGAAACTTTTAAAATGAGTTCTAGAATAATTTAACAGTTTAAAGTGTTCACATCTTAAAATTACATTGATTCATCTTCCTATGGAAATGGTAACATTAACATAGCATTTAAAATTAGTTTATTCACAAATAGTTACTGAGCACCCACTATTTATGAGCAAAATGGACAAAAGTCTCTGCCCTGGCAGAGTATACATTCCAGTTGAAGAAGAGAGAATATAATATGAAGAGCTGAGTCTATACCATGTTGGAAGATGATGCATGCCAGAGAAGAAATCTAAGAAGAAAAGAAGAATGGGATATTCTAAGATGGGTGTGGAGTTGGGGGCAGCATAAATGGGGTCGGGGGGAAGCCTTACTGAGGAAGTGGCCTGTGAAGAAGGACTTGAGACAGAAGAAGGAAGTACTTGATAATCTGGGAAAAAACTTGGGGGGAGAGGAAACAGCAAAGACAAAGGCCCAGAGCTAGAGTGGGCTGCTGGGTTGCGGGGAGGGCGACGGGTCTGAGAGGGTAAGGATGGAGGGCTCAGGGGAGCCAGGTTTAAAGGGGCAGATCCCGTCCAGGCCTTGGCATGTGTCTCAGTGAGATGAAGGACCACCCGAGTCTCCTGTACAGAGGATGACTCGGGCCAACTCGGACTTCAGCCTGAGCGCTAGGCTGCTGTGTGAGGATGTGGTTGGCAGAGAGTGAAACAGACAAGATTCTGGACCAGAACGTCAGCAGCAGAGGTGGTGGGAAGTGGTCAGAACCTGGCCATATTTGGAAGGTAGAGCCAATAGGATTTTCTTGTCAGTGAGATGTGGGTGCCATGAAGAAAAAGGAAGATTTGGGGATGATTGTGAGGTTTTAAGGCTAAGTGTGAAAAACTGAAGATGCAGAAAAACTTTGGGAGAATCAGGTTTTGAAAGTAAATCAGTTCAGTTTTGGATACACGAGCTCGAGGCCTACTAGACATCCATGTAGAATGGTTGGTGTTGCAATTGGATACACAAGTCTCAATCCCATGAGAGAGGTCTGACCGAGGGGTAGAAAGATGACATCATCTCAACACTGTGAATGCAGGTGTAGATAAAAAGACTAAAACCTGGGATATTCTTATGAAAGACAGACAAGTCCTGTTTTTCAAAAGTTTACTTTCTAGTGGGCAAGGCAAATAATTTATAAAAATATAGCGAAGAATGACTTATTCTAAGAACAAGAATCTTGTTCTCTAAACTCAAAGGCAGTCTAGGTGATGAGAGTACGGTGAGGCTGGCGAAGCAGCAAAGTGATGGACACGCGGCCCCGCAGTTGTTCACTCCCAGGATGATGAACACTGAGTAAGCCATGAAAGGATGGAGGGAAGGTAGACGGTCAGAGTCAGCCCAGTGTTAACAGTTTGCTCTGTGACAGGGCAGTGGCTGCCAATTTACTGTAAGGTCCTTGGGTTCCTAGTGGTCTGTTAAGTACAGCCCTCGCACTATGGATTCTGTAGTTATCAACTTCTATCATTCCCATCCTGCCCCGGCACCGTCTCGGCTCCTGCACAAAGTCTTCCAATGAATTCAAGTCTGCAAACAGGGCAGTCATTGCTTCAAAGAACCAACGACGTGGCTTTAATGCTTGTTTGTAAGCGTCCGCGCCGCCTGGACTGGAGGAGGCAGGAGCTGAGGCTCCTGCACGCGGAGGCGGCGGTGCGGGCGGAGGGCCCAGGCGTGGCGGACTCTTCTCTCCCTGGAAAACACTGGCTGCCCTGCGCCACCTGCTCTAACCGGACACCTGGCGGCTTGCAGACTCACGTTTCCGGCCCCGACTTCCTTCTCAAACGCAGCGGAATTACAGACAGCTGGCTAAGTATCTCAGAATGACACCCTTGGGTCCCTTCCCCCCCGCCACCAGCCGCATCTCCACGATGACGCCTCCATCCGCTCCCCACTTGTGCAACGCCCTGTAACTGGCGTGTTTCGGGTCATTTTTGTCTGATTTCCTGCTCCCTTACTCTTGTCTCTTCCTTGAAGAGATTAACACGAGAAAGCATACGGTCGGTACACTGTCGGATTTGTTTCTTTTCTCTTTCCCCATTACTTCCTTAAACTACTATAAAGTTCTACTTAAAGCAAAAACTTAATGGGGTTACTTTCCATTTCAAATTATTCGTGGACTCCCCATGCCCTACAGAAGTCATTGATTTTATTCATTCATTCATTTATACTGGAATCCTTTCCTCAAAAGAACTCTTACAGGGAACCCTACAATAACAGACGGGGATAATCAGAGCTGTTCAGCCCTGCCACTGTCCTCGGTTCCACCTCAAAGAAACCCCTGGGGCCCCCCCGTAGGAACACAGAACAGGGCAGTCTCAAATCTCTCACCCACAGAATTGGGGCCGTGCTCACAGGACTAGCATGAAAGGCCTCTGAACTACCTTTGATCAGCATCTACTCTCAGCAAATACATTTCTATCCTCCAAATCCTCCAGGCCCTCTTTATGCCTTTATGCCTGATTCTTACTATTTCTTCACTTTCAATCTTTTCTTTCCTCTCAACCTTACTATTAAAGATGCATCAGGAAAGCTGCCTTCAAAGCCTTTCAAGATTCCAAATTTTTTATCTCTTTATTCTCAATCATTTTTCCTGAGTCTAATAAAGCATTTACTTCATTGGATGACTTAAAAAAATAAGTATTTCTTCTGTCTATTCTAATAGATTATGAACTTGTCAACTGTGTGCCTACAAATACAGTAGTTTTCCAATAAATACTTGTGGAAAGGGTAAAGAGTTTACAAAAATATTTATTTAATGAAGAAATTTTTCCAAAGTTTTCCTTGCATTTGTCTTTCACCAAATAAAAGGAGGTCAATTTATTGCAATGTTCACTTTGCTTCTTCAAACCCTGAGTATCTAAAGCATAAATAGAAAAAAATGCAGCAATGCTATGATGTGAGAGATATTGATAGAGTTTACCTTTTTCCAGGGTGATATGAAATATTATAATTCTGATTTCTTCTTTCCTTTCTGAGAGCTATGAATTTTTAAAGGTTTAAATATGCTATTGATGTATCATTTGTCACAATAAAAACCCATGGGGTTTAAGAGATTGCTTACGATTTGCAAAGGCAACAATAACAGTTCTTAAGGTGAAATGAAAACAGTCAACCGTGACTGACTAAAACTCTCGTATCAAACTCTAAAATCTCCCAAAGTTTGCAGATTTATTAATAGCTTTTTATCAAACATTTATTATTAGCTGAGATAGGTTCCAATGAAGCATAAGCAAAGCAAATAGTTTATGTTACCAATCTCATTAGAGAGGTTAAACTCCAAATTTACATAAATTTAAACTGGGAGACAACAATAGATAAAATGCACAAGATAAAATGCATTTTCTATGGAAAACAAACAGCATCTCAGATATCTGCAAAGCACAGAAGGCCCTTTGCAGTCTGTTGCCACACCATTTCTCCTAGATAATTTCCTTCTGATCATTCTCTTCATTTTCCATTCACTCTCCTTCACTAACCCTGCAGGAGTTTGCAGAATGTTCCATGTCAATCAACTCAGGTGAGTTTGCTCATTTCCTCTGCCTAGAATGCTTCTTCGCATGTTGGCTACTTTGGGAACTTCTACTCATCACTGGAATCCCAGCCCAAGGGTTGTATTTTAGATGAGTTCTTCAATTCCTATTCTCTAGGAGCTTGAATTTAAACTGAGATGACTGTATTAAATGATTAAATGTGCATGTGTATATATGTATATACTATGGTCTGAACGCTTGTATCCTCGAAACTCACATTGAAATCAAAAAGCCTCATGTGATGGTATCAGGGGTGGGGCCTGTGATGTGATCAGGTCATGAGGGCTGAACTCTCATTAATGGGATCAGTACCCTGATAAAAGAGGCCCCACAGAGCTTCCCTGCCCCTTCCACCATGAGATGACTCACTGAGAAGATGGCTGTCTGCAACCCAAGAAGGGCCCTCCCAAAAAGTCAGTCATGCTGGCACTCTGAACTTGGAGTACCACCATCCACAACAGTGAGAGATAAGTTCTGTTGTTTGTAAGCCTCTCAGTCTGTAGCATGTGGTTATAGCAGTCCAAATGAACTAAGACTATATATGATTAGATTAGATTATACATCTTAAAGTTAAACTTTATGGAACTGCAAATAAGGAGAAATGGATGTCAGGAAAGTTAGTAGTGCTGGCGACTTGGAGCAATTCCAGAAGAATTCTGGTGAAGGCTGAGGGCAACCTGGCCTTGGCGGATGAGGGTGACTCAGGTAATGAAACGCCCAGGTTGCTGGCTAGACGGAAGTAGAAAATAATCTTGGATAGCTATTAAAATATTTAAACAAAGTGAGTTGCCAGTGTTAAATCAAGAATACACAGAGAGTATTTTAACATGTATATGTTGTTCTCTTTTGAGAAGAATCCATTCAAAGTCAAAATGAAAAATCTCAGATGGGTCAGGATAAGACTCTCACTTTACCTGTCAGTTTTCTTCACCAAATCAAGAATCTAGCTAATTTGATGACTGGTGTGTTTTCTATGATGAACTAGGTGCCATTTCCCACCTCTGTAGAGTGGTGGAGTCATGATCAGAGGACTTTACATTTTCAATCTCTCCAGCTCAGGCTGAAAAGTTTGCAATGAAAATCACTGGAGAAGCCTCATTTTAGTAGACGCTCAACTGGCCTACCTCAAATTCAAGTTGTAAAAAAGAGAGCAGCTGATATGTGCTCTACTTCTAAATTCCATTTTTAGCTCTAGTCCAAAAAGAACAATTAAAACTGCACAATAACATCCAATGAAGCCATGCGTTTGTATATAATGTAAATATTTCAATAGAATTAGTCATATGATTAACTTATCACAAATTTTAGATTAAGTGATATATTGATTGATGTTCAGTTATGTGTGAATAACACTGAAGTATTTTAAGGGTTAGGCCCTTACCATACTTAGTGTTCTTAGTACAACTGTTGTTAATAAAGAAGTCTAAATAAGGAGTAAATATTTTGGTATAGTACTGATATTTATGACATTCTCGAGTTTTACAAATTTTTCATTAGTCCAGTAGCTAGTAGCCTTCTGACACTCTCTAGTAGTCATAAGCATGAACTGTATTTACTTTTTTATTATTAGAGTTCTAATACAAAAATAAAACAGGTAATAAGAATTCAAATAACACCATAAAATGGAGAGCTAAAAAAGTCTCTCTTCATTCTCCCCGATAGCCTACTAATCTCCCCAAAGGAAAGCATTATAGTTATAACTTTAGAATATCTATTTCCAGTCACTTTCTATGCATATACTGTGAGTGTGTCTGTAATTACTTATGTGTACATGCTCATATACATGACACACATTGTTCTGTGACTTGCTTTTTCTTTCCTTCAAAGAGTGTTATTATTTAAGTTCCTAGTAATAGTGTATAATGAACATGCAGATCCCTAATCCCACAATGATATAGTAATAGAGTAATATGACCTTTCTACTTTTTTTGCAAATGCAACAGGGGAGGAAAACTATTGTGTTTTATTTGCATTTTGCTGATTCCTAGTCAGAATGGGCATACTTTAAACCATTTTTTGACCTTTTGTGTACTTCTGTGAATCGCCTATGTGTGTGTTTCCCCCATAGACCTCTTGCTTTGTTTGTGTTGTTGTTCTTCTCCCATTCATTTACAGGACACAGTTATTTAGAATCATATTACATGGACAGTGCAATTATTTTCTGTAATCTGACCCTTTTCTTTTACCTTTTAAAAATTTTAATGGAACTTTTAATTTGTATATAGTGAAATGTAAATGGTTTTTATTATTTCTATATTTCTTTAGAAGGTTTTCCAAGAATTAAAAAGTAAAATTTCTCAAGGAACAAACAAAAGGACAAACCAATGACTCATGCTTATATAGTCACTTGTGTGACAAAATAGTGCATCAGAGAAGAGACAGTATGATCTTTCCAATAAATAACACTGTCTCAACTGGAAAGCCCTACTGGGGAAAAAAAATGGATCTAGACACTACGTATTAACTTAACAAAAAATTAGATGGATTTAAAGTATATATTTGAAATTTAAAATAAATTAGTGTTTGCTTTCAGGGGTGATGAAAACGTTCTTAATCACAGTGATGGTTTCATGGATGTATACATACCTCAGAACATATTAAATTTTTAACATTAAACAGGCAGTTTATAGAATTTTAATTATATCTCAATAAAGCTTTAAAAGTTTTAAAGTTTTCTGAAAGAAAACAATAGAATATCATTATGACGCTGCAGGTAGCAAGGCTTCTTAAACACTACCTGTAAAGCACCAACCACCAATGAATTCACTGAACAATTAGACTACTTTAAAATGAAAACATTCTATTCATCAAAAAGAGACCAAGATCCATCTACGTCTCTACCAATGACCCAATTTCATTCCTTTTTATGGCTAATATTCCATTGTATATATGTACCATATCTTCTTTATCCATTCATCTGTCAATGGACATTTAGGTTGCTTCCATAACCTGGCTATACTGTAAATAGTGTTGCAATGAACATTCAGGCGCATGTGTCTTTTTGAATTATGGTTTTCTCAGGTTATATGCCCAGTAGTGGGATTGCTGGGTCATAACTTAGAGACTGTCATACAGAGGGAAGTAAGTCAGAGAGAGAAAAACAAATATCGTATATTAATGCATATATGTGTAATCTAGAAAAACGGTACAGATGAACCTGTTTGCAAGGCAGAAATAGAGACAGACATAGAGAACAAATGTATGGACACCAAGGGGGGAAAGGGGAGGTGGGATAAATTGGGAGATAGGGATTGACATATATACAGTAATATGTATAAAATAGATAACTAATGAGAACCTGCTATATATAGCACAGGGAACTCTACTTAATGCTCTGTGGTGACCTAAATGGGAAGGAAATCCAAAAAAGAGGGGATACGTGTATACATATAACTGATTCACTTTGCTGTACAGCAGAAACTAACACAACATTGTAAAGCAACTACACCCCAATAAAAAGATTTTAAAAATTTAAAAACAGAGATCAAGAAGAGGAGGAAGACAGAGACAGAGTGAGAGAAAACATTCACAATGCGTCGATCCAACAAAGGAGTGGTCTCCAAATATACAAACAATGCTTACAATTCAATAAGAAAAAGGTATGTGACCCAGTATAAATAGGAGGAAAAAACAAGTGTTTCGCGGAGGAGGCTATTCCCTTGGCCAAAAAAGCATGAAAGGGTGCTCAAAATAACTCAAATTTCATACAGAGTATCATGGAATAAAACATGGTGGTATATTTATACAATAAAACATAGATGACGAGAATGAAGGAAGTGCAGCTAAATGTCATGACTTGGATGATGTCACAAGTGTATGACTGAGTGGAAGAAGCGGGACACAGCAAAGTACACATCCTGTATGATTTCCTTTACATAGAATCTTTAGAGCATCAAGGGAGCAGTAGCCTTTGTAGGGCAGTGACTGGGAGGGGACTCCTGGGGTGCTGGTCACGTTCATCTACTGATCTGTGTGGTCTTGATCTTATACAGATGTGTTTCTTGTGGGAAAACTCACTGAGCTTATATTTGTGTAAATAAATAAATATTCAATAAAAGGTTGTCTTAATAATATTTGACTAATTGTCACATAATGATTTGAAGTTTTGAATCTTTGTTTCTATCTTTAATGTGTAACTTTGATTTACTTTTTTAACATTTTAAACCCCACTCAGATATCCCATTTGACCAACATTATTTATTAAATATGTCATCCCCTCTCGCTGATTTGGAATAATTTTCATAAATTAAGTTCCTATATGGGCACAGATACGTTACTAGGATCCCTATGCTGTATCATTAATCTGTTTCTGTATTTCTGCACTGATTTCATATTGTTTTAATCAATCACTAATTTTCAGTATTCTTTGATACTAGGTGGTGTAGCCCTTCCTTATCTTTCTTAAAAATATGCATTTCTTAGCTGTTTGCAGCCTTTACCCTTCTGGATTAATTTTTAAATGTCTATAAATTTCTACAAAAAACCCAAATTAATTTTAATTAGATTTGATTGAACTTTAAACTCTATTTGTAGAAAATCTGTACATTTAAATTTCATTCTTCCCATGTAGAAACATAATATGTATTTACATTTCTAGGTTATTCTTTTGTATTATATTGTAACTTTCTAATTTTTAAAAAATATAAGCCTTCATATTTCTTGTTAGATATATTCCTGGCAGTTTTTAGGGTTTTATTTTCTATATATGTATTTTATTATACTTCTAATATGTTATGTTCTTTGTGGAAATATACTGATTTATGTTTATCCTGAATGCAGTCACATACTGAACCCTTATTATTGCTAATGGTTATATTCTCTTTCTAACATTTATCATTCATATAATTTTCTTAAATTACTGTCTTAGTTAAGATCTTCTGGGCAATGTCAAATAACATTTCTGACACTGAGAAAGTTGTTCTGTTCTTGAATTTCGTGGGACTTTTTGTAATAGTTTACTATTAAGTATGATATTTTCTATAGGTAGATTCATTTATATTATGGTTCTCTATATATTTGTTAAGGTGATATATTATTTTAGAGTTTATTTAAGGTCTAATATAAAAAAGAATGCAAATAAGGAGACACATCTTCCTAGAATAATTTACTCATAACTACTGTCTGCAAGTCTTCATCCCTTTTCACCTGCTTTGAAGGAAGCAGTTGGCTCTGATACATCCTCATGTATGGCAAACGTGGGGCCAAGGTGCTTGTGGTCCACGTTGTAGTTATGCACCTATGTACACCTGGGCAATTTCTGCCACTTTCTTTCATTGAAATATTGAATTGAATATAAGGGGAATTAGGAATATACCTTTTAAAATATGTTTTGATTTAACTATAGTTGATTTACAATACTGTGTTAGTTTCAGGTGTATAGCTTCAGATTCTTTTTCCATTATGATTTATTGCAAGATATTGAATATAGTTCTCTATGCTATACAGTAAATCCTTCCCCTTGTTTTTTATCTATTTTATATATAGTGGTGTGTATCTGTTAATCCCATACTCCTAATTTATCCCTTGCCCTTCCCCTTTTCCCTTTGGTAACTATAAGTTTGTTTTCTATGTCTGTGAGTCTGTTTCTGTTTTGTAAAGTTGATTTGTATCAATTTTCAAGATTCCACATATCAGTGATATGATATTTTCTTTCTCTGCCTGACTTACTTCACTTAGTATGACAGTCTCTAGATCCACCGATGTTGCTGCAAATGGCAATATTGCACTCTTTTTTATGGCTGAGTAGTAAGGAATATACCTTTTGACAATCCTCTACATTTCTACAGGCTGCCCTGCTACAATACATATTTCTATATTAACAGCTCATTTGAGATTGGTAAATAGAAAAGTGGTGTCAACATAATATGACAATTATTTGGGTTCTTACAACATTCTCCCCAGGCAAATACTGGAGTTGATACAGTAGAGTTATAACCTATGGCAGGAAAAGAAAAATGTCTCAGCTTATCTTCTGCACAAAACTGGAACTCTTTCAGATCCCTATTAAGGAAAGTAAAAGTAGGCACATGCACCTAGGGGTCCCTCCCCAGCAGGGCTCACCCCTTGCCTCACATAGCTAATGCTTCACGTCAGGTTGCATCTCCTTCTGTGGCTTCTGATATGCTGGCCCCATAGATGGAGAGCTCAACCTGCATCTGCTTCTGCCCAGAGGGCAGTGTTCCACTCTCCTGGTTTTGTGGATTCTTCATTCTTCTTGAGACACCCTCCAACCACCGTGTGCTGTCCACCTGCACTTTGCAGTCTTTCTCCCAAAGTACCAGTTATTGTTTGGGTTAATACTCTGGTGACAAAGGTCAAAGGTCTTGAGTGGTCTGTAGCCAAGCATAATTGTCCCATTAAACCCTGTTATTTTTGGTGAATCATTTTGAAGAAGTCAAGGTTTTTCATGAATATATCAATATATCATCTTTGAGTGGAAATGCCTAAAGTCTATAAAAAGTAATGGAAATGGAAATATATATAATATTTATATGGAAATATATATAAGAATGTATATCTATTATATATATAAAACAGATATATTTTATATATATTTATATATGTATATTCTTCATGGCCTTTGGTCATGAATATAACCACGTGGTTATATTCATGGCCAAAGGCAAAATCCCTGACACTGTCGCAAATGATCACAAGTAACATATTCGTCCATCTTGCTATAACTATAAACTGCATAGTGTAAAGCTGCATAATACAGTAACACACAATCAACAAGAATGTTATTCATTTTGAGATTTCCAAAAGCAGATCTGTGCAGACAGGGGAAGTGGGTGGTATCTCACACACACACATACACACACACACACACACACACACACACAAAACCACTCGGGGGGATCTCCAGAGGAAAGACTTCCCACAGCCCTGGGGAAGAGCTCTGCCTTAGGGAAGAGTCAGTGGCAACACAGTCCAGGTGTGCAGAGCTGGAGCAAGTTGTCTGATGCCTGGACCGGTTCACAGGAAAATCAGGTCTGACAGGGTGGAACATGCATACTCATGATGCTGTCTCACGTAGTCTTCAATAAACACCGTGGGTAAGGATGTGTGCATCACTAAGCTCTACAAGCTTGAGTGTCTGGGGATGAAACTGAAGGCCAGCCCATAATTTATGTTCTTCATTTCTAAACAGAAGCTCTGCTTCATAGAGAAGATTTGCCAGGTAAACTTCACATGCTAAATGGCCGTATTTTTAAGGTGTACAAGCTTTCAAATAGAAGGCCCACTTCAGTCATATCCTACCACCCCACGAAACACATGCCACCCAGACTGTTTAAAGAATCGCTATGCACGTCTTCCGGGTTTGCTGCTGTGCCGAGCTCCACCTACCGTCACAGCTGGGCAATGCATGGCTCCACTGGTGGTTCCGCTCACAGACCAGGGGCTCGTCGTCACTCAGTGTATAGCCTGGATTGCAGCTGAAGGTCACTGTGGACTGGATGCCAAAGTGACTGCCGTGCCGATGCCCATTCACAGGGATCCCCGGGTCAAGGCAAGAGTCCGACTCCAGAGTCACACCTGGATGCACAGAAAAAACCATCAGACACGGATCTTCCTGGGTTTTAGAAAAATATATTTGGGCCATAATACATACAAAATATCCCCAGACATCATCAGACCTGGAAAATCATGCAAGTGAATCGATAATCCATTCATGTGAAAACCAATACATTTTCAAGTACTGGGCCCTGTTTTTTTTGTAGAAAGATGTATATCATTAAACTTAGCTACAGATGATAGCTAAGTAGTGCCAATCTTGAATAATTTGCTGACCTCCCTGAATTTTACCTTTTTTCATTTGAAAAGCAATGAACTGTACTAAATAAAGTCGAAGTTTTTCTGTTTTCTATCTCCACCCCTCCCCCTCCCCTTTCCTTTTATATTTGATATACCAAATAGATTTTGGCAGTCATACTTCAGCTTTCATATATTTGCATACATCCACCCAAGCCCATACACATAATGCAAATTAAAACTACACTGGAGTTAATTTTCTAAAATTGCATTTCCACATTTCTTTTTTCTTTTAGATTTGTACTTAAGTCAGCCACTTTCAAGATGGCTACAATTAGCCTTTGCTAAAAGATGTTAAAAAGTAAAGTGCTATATAAAGTTAAGTAATGATGATCATGTCATTACAAGAGTTTCTTTTCTCTGTCTCTAACATTTCTCTTTATTTATAGAATAATATATATTTTAAAAGATGAGGAAAAATGGGAATAAGGGAAGAGAATATCATTGTGATGTTTAGGAATGCAAACGTTAAAAAAAAGACTTGCTGTTGCTATACATAACTCTCAGTAAGATTCAAAACACTGAAATTATGACTTGAAGTATTAAGCAAAAATATTAAAGTATTACCAATATTCAGACTGTTTACTCCCCTAAAATGATATTTGGGATAATATTTCTGATCACTATATATGTTTTACCAAAGTTTGAGTGATGTATCTTATGAATATACCTTCCCTCATTAAGTCAAATACATGAAGTACAACTAAGGGGTGAGTTTCTTTTTTTTTTTTTTGCGGTACGCGGGCCTCTCACTGCTGTGGCCCCTCCCGTTGCGGAGCACAGGCTCCGGCCGCGCAGGCTCAGTGGCCATGGCTCACAGGCCTAGCCGCTCCGCGGCATGTGGGATCTTCCCAGACCGGGGCACGAACCCGTGTCCCCTGCATCGGCAGGCGGAGGGGTGAGTTTCTTAAATAAGAAGTGATGTGATTTCTTCTTTAGTGCAGCAACATGTGATCCAATAGGACAGAAACACAAGTAGGATGGCTGAGCCACATTCAAAAATATTCAGTAAGAAATGTGATTTCCAAGACTAGTATAGCTCCTAGGAGGTGACCTTTAAACTCTTGGGATTTGCTGAGTGGTGGGAGTGTCTGTTATTCACCGTGGGCCCCTGGGACCACACCTAATCGTTTATATTCAGCAGGTTGCTCAAGTGGGGTGCCTTGAGGCAACATGGTTTCAGTCTAACCAACAGGGACAGGGGCAGGTAAAGACTTAGTTCAACCATATGGGGCAATGATTCAATCCATGACGCTTATGTAATGAAATGTCGATAAAATCTCTGGACACAGAGGCTCAGATGAGCTTCCCAGGTTGGCAGTAAGCTGTGCATATGTCAGAAGTCATGGGTGGGAGGAGGTGACACTGTCCATGACTCAACGAGGACAAGACGCCTGGAAGCTCTGAGTTCGGACCAATCTCAGGGTCTCCCCTCTGTGCCTCTTCCTTCAGCTGGTTCTCATTTGTATCCTTTCCAGTGACAAATGTGACTGTGAGTATAGCAGCTTTCAGTGAGCTCACTGAGTCCTTCTGTCGAATTATCAAACCTGAGGGTCATTTTGGGAACTCCTAGAACTTGCATCTGGTTTCAGAATTGGCAGAAAGAGCAAACTTTGCACCTCACAGGTTAACAGACAGCAGAAAAGACTATCATAGTGAAGTTTTCCAAAGGAAAAAATAAATAAAACAATGAAAAGAGAAAGAGGCAAAGTGAATAAAAAATATAGCATCATTTTTCCCAAGAATTTTTTCTTAAAAATTAGTCATTCTAATATCGCAAAACTAACACACACCTATTACCTTAACAACAGGATATAACTGTCCTGACTTCTTGCAAAGTATGCCAACAAATGCATGCATGCCTTACACCCCTTCCTGAGCTGCAGATATACCAAAAGCAGCATGGCCATCGTTTGCCCCAAGATCCAACACCTACCCTGCTCCTCCCTCTTTGCACACGCACACACACACACACACACACACACACCACACATTCCCCTTCTAAGGGAGTGTTTATGAGTTTTCACAACATGCCCAGAGCTTGTACACAGCAATGCCCTGAACACAGCAGGTACATAATAACAGGCTGATTGGTTTTGTAGCCTCAAGATCAATAGCAGAATTTCCTAAAAAGAAGAATCTCTGACAAAGAAATGAATTGGTATCCAGGGTCCTGAAAAACCAGCCAACTAAATTATTCCATTTCATCAAATGACGTCCTGTGATCACTAGACGGTACAGTCACTGCACTGCAGTGAATAACAATAAAAGAAATTACTATTTTAGACAATGTGCGAATGCTGTGTTAATTAGTGTCCATAATGAAATTCATAAATTGTAAGGAAATACAAAATGTGTAGGGAAAATAGAGAAACATATCAGAGGAAACCAAAGCATACAAATTTAAATTTAGAATTCTTTACATGTAAAACTGAACTAATAAATAAGTAAAATCATTAAAGTCATAACCGCTTGTTCATACCAACTACACGCCATTATTTATTCATTCATTTATTTTTACAATATAATGGGTGCAAATATTGAGTTTGGAAACGAGCAGATATTGTGATCCTTGGCCCTCCCATTTATTAGACAGGAAAGTCCCCGTGGGGATGACTCCTGAGTGGAACATTTGGGTCAGTGGATCCTATTGGAGCTGTGAATATATTTACACTCTGTACCAACTGTTTCTTTCTTGAAACTTACCGCAGCTCTGAATTTTTTGACATACATGATATAAATATACTTCCTTTCATTTGGCTTTTGTCAAATAAGTGACTGAACAAATTTGCTGCTCGCTGAATGAAGGAAGACGGCTGCTGTGAAACTGTCCATGTCAGATCACATTTACACGTTTGATGTCGGTAAAGTGCCGCTCAGCTCTCTGTTTCCTCAAAGTCCGAGTCCAAGGAAGAGAACGCGTGGTCTCTGGGTATCTTTTACCTGCCACGCTTTAGTGCAGGCACTTTTCACAGCCTGCTGAAGGCTTTGAAATAGTGGTTACACTCCCTACTTTACAGATGAAGAAACTGGCTAAGAAATTAAGTAAATTTGTCAAGTTAATTATTGACTGAAATTCAAACCTAAGTCCTTGAATGTTTTTCTCTCTTCCTCTGTCTCCTGTGTGTGTATGTGCATGTGTGTGTCTGTGTGTGTGTGTGCTGTACCTAATTTGCAGTTGTATTGCATTTATTACCATTACATCTTAACCAGTCTCCCTTTCTGGTTATAAGAAAGGTCACTTAATCAAAGAAAACTAATCTACCCACACACACACCACAAAATACACACTGCTTACCACAAATTTTTTAAAAAATTGCACAGTATATGAATTGCATAGTAGGATATATATATTTACATTTAGTAAATCTTGCTTCTTTCTAGAAACATTATTAAAAAGCATTTCTAAGAAGTGTGCTAAAATTAAATGGAAAATCTCCATATACTTAAGATATCCATTTATTTTTCACTTTTTAGCATTTTATTTTTCAATTCCCTATACAATTATGATGATTTTAAAGTGTGGTTCAAAGCTGTCTCTACAAACAAACAGAACAAATGATTATTCTGGGAGATAATGCAATTACTATTATATGAATAAACTGTGCCACATTCCTTATAAGGAATAAAGTAATGAAAGCACAGACTGTAAATGGACATTATATTTACGAGAGCAACGATTCCTAAAACTTAGTACAAGAGTAGAACTACAACCCTGGGTATGCTTTTAGGAATAAACCTTGAAAAACTGGCTCAACCCTTCTGCCCTACAGTTCAGAAAGAGCTGAAATGAATGTCGTTTACAGCGGCTCACATTATTTTATGGAACCACTACAAAAATAAGCAAAACTTGAGTGGAGTGTGGTCACCCCTGCAAGGCTCTCTGTCTGTAGAGTAGATTGCCATGTGCCCATCTGGGCATGAGGTGGGGTCACTAACATTTTTTTAAAGCAAGAAAGGTTTACAGTGTCAGCCATTCTTGATGAAAGACAAAAGGGAGATGGGCTATTTTATGATTTTTAAATGGCATAAAAATTTGATGTAAACCATTCTTAGGTCATGGGCAACCCACTCTTTAAAAATGTGTCAGATGAGCAGGTGTAATTATTTTTCTAGTGTCTGTATATTGGATTCTGAACACATTTCCTCAAAGGGTACTAGAAATGGTCAAAATGACAAAGGGGTTGGTAAGGTATGTCAATCCCATGTTTTTCTCCTCTCTCTCTCTCTCTGTCTCTCTCTGTGCTTCTCTCCTGGTCCTTTACTCTTCCATTACCTCTGTTGTCCCTCTGCACCTACCTGCAGGTCCCCTCCACCTGGAGCCCGTGCGGCAGGCAGCACATGCCATGGCCTGCCTGGGCTGCCTCAGACACCCACTGCCACCTACACGCCACCGCCCTCAGGATCACCTTGAGGACTCACTCAAAGGTCCAGAATTCTGACGTGCTCAACTTTAATATCTGGAATTCGAGCTTAGGAATCTCCATTTCACTAGGACCCCCAGGTGAAGACTAGCGCACAGCAGTGTTTGAGAAAAACTGCTCCTTCGGCAGGCTTCGTACCCAGGACGTGGGTGTGAGTTGGGCACGGGGCTCCCGTAAAGTGTCTGCCCCAGTAGCGGCAGGCACGCCCTAGGACGCCGGGCTGGCAGCCTGGGCCCTGGTCAGCTGCAAAGGCCGCAGGTGCCTGTGGCAACAGCCCCGACAGCCACTGCGCTGAAGGCCAGGCCTTTCCTGGCTCTGCTTCCCATTAAAGTGCCAGGTCCTGCATCGCACTGGCTTCTGCTCACTTCCCGTTTCTCCTCGAATTCTTCACCAGAGATAAGTAAATTGAGGCGATAACAAGTCAAGCTTCAGTGTGACTTCCTTCCTGGTGATTGTTCCCCAATATCCTGTCAATGCTCTCACCCACAGACTGCATCAGGAATGTCTGGGGCCTGGGTCTTCTGGAAGGGTCACCGGGTGTCCACAAATGAGAGCGGATGAATGTCCAGAACAAGGTCCCCTCTAAGGCAGAGCTGTGGACAGTCTGATGCTGTAGGAACCTTGCCCATCTTGTCCTCTGCCCTCATCCAGAACTACAGAGCCAGCCCCAGCTTTTCCAGGAAAGAAGGAGGGAGAAGAATTCCAGGCTCCAAGGGATCAGACATTTAAGACACTCGCACAGTTATCCTCCAAACACACCAGCTGGGGGTTTGTTTTTGCCTCCTTTTACTGATGAAAAGAAGGGAAAATGGCAAAAAGCACTGTCCTCTGAGGATCACTGGGTTATACCATGTCTTACTCAGACTCATGTCCATTTTCAAATATAGGATAAATAAAAAGAACCCTGAAACATAATGCAGTCAGTCTTTTCAGTTTATAATGATTATTGTTAGAATTATCTACTCAATAAATTTATATTATATTATATTATATTATATTATATAATGGTGACAATCTAAATAGGAACTTGTGACTGACTTTCCCTGATTTTCCAGAAATCATGAATAAGAACAACCCACTTATATAAATGAGGCAGAGAAGCAAATGACATTAGTTTCTACTACCTACATATGGGCTTTAGAACTTGTTTCTTCAAAAGGGACTAGAAATAGGCAAAATAATCTGTGGTATGCAAATAAGAGAGAGAGAACATAGAATACTCTGTTCTAGTGTTTGTTAGCACCTAAAACTATCTATTCTCTTAAGTTTCACCCAACTCTATATCCAAAGGCCAACCTATTGTATGTAGCTTTAAGAAAAATGTGCAGGATGGGGTGGAGAGAATACATCTTAGCAGATCAATGCTGAGGAGTTGTACAAATTCAGATGACTGTAATGTGTACACATCTTCACTCCAAAGAGAAGTGATAACTTAAAGGAATGTTAAGAAAGGAATGAAATACAGAAGTTTCTGCTTCTTAAAATGTACAAGTTTAAAAATATGTAACTTTGAAATAAATTATGTATATATACAAAGCATAATAACTTTGAATTAAATCTGAAATTAATCTTTAAATCATTAATAATCAATTTTCTCGTTATCAGAATACAAGTCTAATACAATTCCATTTTTAATCAAAAAGTACACATAACCTTATATGTGTATTTGCATATATATGTTTGCATATAATTATATAGATAAGCATGTAAAAAAGAGAAATATACACAACAGGTTATTAATTTTAGTTGTTGGATAGGGTTTGGGTAAGATTAACATGAGTAGCAGCGGGCAATGTGGGGAAAGGAAGGAAAGAAAAAGAAAAAAAGATGAAAAATTCAGCATGTTAGATATGGCCCCATTCATGCATTTATAAGATTATATGTATTTTTACAACAACATTAAAACTTTGTTTAGTTTATTTTAGGAAAGATTCTGAAAAAGAACAACCTTAAAAATCCTAAAAAAATAAAGGATTTATTCCTTCAGATTCCATATTGAGCTACTCTGATGCATCTTCTTTCATTCCACTCTGGAAGCGAAGAATTTTCAGTGAACGGAAGAATTACTGTTTTTTAAATTGACTAGCATTAGAAATGCATTCCCAGGCTGAACTGCACTCTACTCCATTCCAGAAGCACCCCTGCATAAATATTACTATCAAATGATATAATCTCTCGATCTCCTAATTTCAGAAGCTAAAGCTAAGAGCCAAATTTGGACAGATGGAAACAAAAATGGGAAGGAATTGGGATTGCTTTGCAAAATACACTGCATTATGATATTTTAGCAATTGTGTTTAAATATGTCTAATAATTGTTCTTCAACATTTTTAACAGTTGTTAATAATAACAACAGGTATTTGTCATTTAGTAAAAGTTCAAACGAGTTTTAATTCCTTCTCTCTTAGTTACAGTCTCTCTGCTGACTGAAACAGGCACATGTATACTCACAAATAAGTACCACAACTGCCCTAACCATTTTTCTAACAAAATATATTGCTCAGGAGATATAATTTTAGTGACATGCCCTGTAGCTCTTTTGGCCAACAGGTATATTTTCTAATAGTAGAAATTTATTATTACATCGTGCAGTAAATGAACACGTTTCACTGTTTTAATTAGTTTATTATTTTACTTTATAATAAACGAATATGTCTTCTTTTTGAGTCGTAAAGTAGAAATCCCCAAGGCTCTCTGTCCTTAATAAGAGAAAGTCTTGACGATGGCACAGTGCAGTGTGCACAGAGGCGGGAAGAACTGCTGTTTTTTACATTGACTAGCATTAGAAATGCATTCCCAGCACATCTCCTGCTACGTGACACAATGAGACCACGTGTGTGGAACTCAACCCGACAATCGGGCACAGCCCTGGGGAGGGAGGACCACTTACTCTCGTAGCGGATGAGGAAGCCCACGCTGGACCGGCTATTGTCTGTGGTGAAGAGGAGGTACATGAAGTTCCCTGTGCTGATGAGGAACTGAGGCGCCTGTGTGCCGTGGTACTCCCCGATCAGCGGGGACGAGCTGGCTGGCCCGTCTCTGACCTCCAGGGTGTCATAATTAACTTCTGTCTGGAATCTGTGGGCAAGCGTATCCAGTCAGAAGAGAGATGCAGAGCTGCATTAACGTACAGACATCCTGTAATATCATTCACTTACTAAAAACCCAAGTACAGCAAGGGACATAAAATAGATACAGAGACACGTACATATGTTTTGAAGACTTGAGCACGTGTAGTATTTGAGGACAGTACTTATTTCTGGGGGGAAGACTCACCCCCACATCCCTCCCTCTGACTCAATACTCCATCCAGTAGCATCACAGACAGAAACGGGGGTAGTGACTCAGCTCTAAAATAAAAATACTGTGAGCCAGTAGATAGAGAAGCGCCAGTTAGTGTAAGTCAATCATGGCACATTTTCAAACTGTTTTTCATGATCCCAAGTGTAACATGATTATGGATTTCTTAAAATGAGCATATTGAAGTGACATGATCTCCTAAAGGAAAAGGGTAAATCAAAATACATGACAATACTTTAAATACCTTTCCTGAAACAAAAAATTCTGTGCCTTTTCAAGCTCCATTAACTTGTGTGACAGTGGGAGAGCACGGGCACATTACTGCTTCAGAAACCAAATACTACTTCAATGATCTGAAAAGGTTAGAACAGCTTCCAAAAAGTGCTTAACTTTTCTTCCAAGAAGGACTTATGCTTCCAGATCATCTGGTCTGATATTATATTTATATACAGTTGCAGCTACTTGGGTGCTCTTTGATGAAATGGAGGTACCATTCCAGGCACTGAGATAACTTTGTAAATAGGCCCATCTCGTCCTCAAAGAGCTAAAGCAGTTTCCAAGTGTCTGGCATGGCTCTCAGGCAGCAGCTCAACTGACTGGAGCCTCTGATCCATCAGTGACTCTCAGACAGAGAATTCCAGGGTAGCCTGTGCTGTGGGTCTCCAGGGTCTGCAACATATGCTGCTGATGGGGAGGAAGAGGAAGGAACAGAGTGGCTGTCTGAGATTCCCGGCACAGAGCAATGAAAAAAGATGCTGAAATCAAAGGGCCCTGCCCTGTTTATCATTAAATCACATACTCCTCTTAGTGCAAATGCACAACAATGATATATTCTTGCAACTAACTTAGAATGGTCCCTGACCCTCTATCTTCCGTAAAGGGGAATTCAAACAACTGGTGTAGCGTGTGGCTAGGTCAGAATACAGCCACAGGCTGGACATTTGGGGTGGGATAGGGCAGCTTTGTCTTTTACTATTAAAAATGTTCTCTAAAGATGCTATGACTTCACAGTTATCTCAGTGCACATTCAAGAAGTCTAGATAAGCATGGAATAAATCTCATTTGAAGTATCTGCACTGAAGTTTTCACATCTTTCATCTTTAGAGACAGCCAGGACTGACAGAGGGCATGCCTCAAGAGCTGGACGATTTCCAGGGTAACCTCAGAAAGAAAAATATAAATGCTTTTCATCATTTGGCAACCTAGCACACAATGTGTAACAATAACATCAGTATGGAATTTAAAATTTGTTTGTGCAAACACATCCTTTATTAGGATGTCAGCTCACAGCTCAAGGTATAAACCAATACACTATTGAAGGGTGGTGTACTATGTCCAGGGTAATAATCACTAGTGTCTGAAAATATCAGAAATGTTGGTACTTACAAATGGAATTTAGCAAATACCGCAGTTCAATAGTATCGAAAAGACAAGATTGAGAAAAATTGAGTATTTTTGTTCAGGCAACTGAAAATGGAATGCTAATAACTTCTGCCAAACCAGAATGTAAAATCACTATTTTTACTAAATGATTTAAGTTTGTTGTGCTGCTGGAAATCAGGATGTGTTTCTTCTTTTTTCCCTCTCAATACTAGAAAGTGTAAAAATTAATAAGAAACCAAACAATTTACTTAATATTTATAAAGGTTTTTTTTCCCAGTGACTAAGATTATATGCAAGAATCCATTCTCCAATATAATGAACACATAAAGCAATTTTTTCTTTTCTTCTGAGAGATTATCCTACTGGAGTTATAATTATCCTATCAGATATAATAATATCAATAATAACTTCAAATACAAATAATCACTAAGTGATAACATAATTCCTGCTAAAAACCTTTCCTGTATGGATGTTGTCATTGAGAATTAGAAAATTAGTTAAAAAATAATATAATAATGTACATCTATCTTGAGACATTATAGTATTCTGAATACTAGAACCCCAAACTCAGTCTAGTTAAGAAGGTCATTGTTAGAGAAAGCCCAATTTGCTCAGATATTAATTAACCTTGAAACACTAAACAAAGATGCTTCCTTGGAGTTTAAAGCATGTGGGTCCCTTCCAAAGTATTTTTGGTTCTTAATCTTCAAACTGATTGTTGAGACAATCTGGACAATATTTGATCATGGAGAATTCAAATAGCATGCTTCTTTTTTCTTAGATTATCAAATACATTATCAAACAGCTAAGCCAAATACCACTGCAGTGACGGAACCACTCGTAGCTAATTAACAGGTAATGAATCTGCTGCACACAGGCTGTTGCCAGCTCTGCAACCCCAAACCGCCCTTCAGTCCCCAGAGCCATCCCCAGAGTGGGAGAACTCTTTTCCTGTGCTTTCTAGAAATACGTAAGGGATCAAAAGGCTCTATTTGCAATCAAACACCAAGCAGAATTTATTCTAGCCTCAGGTCCAAAATCCAGAGGTGGACTCAAGGGCCGGCGACTGTGAGTTCTGGGAATGCTTGTCTGGGCCACCATGCCCTCAACCATGTCTGCAGAGGGGCTGTAGCCATGGGCTTAGAAGATAAAATTCCAGAAGAACAGAATTCATCAAGCAAGCGCCTATTTCCTTTTAAGTGAACTCCTTTGGGGGAACCAATGAAAAACTGTCATCTTTCTAAGATTTAAGATCCATTTAAATAAAAACATTGGGCATGCATGGGTCATCAGGTCCAAATTAAGGAAAACAAAGTTTTTTCTTACCTATCAAAAGTTATTTTGATAGAGTGTCCTGGTTTTGCTTCAATTATCCATTCACAATTTAAGGAATCTTTGTAATACCCTGGCCATCCCGGGGGCAAAATGACTCCACTTGAAGCTGTCAGATGTCCACCACAAGGGGCTGAAAGATGATGCAGGGTATAAACAGGTCAAATTATATATATGGACCATGGCAGCACCTCAGTTACTTCAGGAATTCGCTTCTGTGTTCATGGACTTAATGGTTTCTAGTGTTCAAGCAAAAGTTATTCCCAAGTAAATTAACAATATTGAAAGCAGAGCACATATATTCCACACCTGGGCATTTATCATCAACCTGCAGCAAAGTTCCTCCCATCTAATAATGGTAATAATGGCACAGTCTAAGTGAGTGGTGTCTGCCAGACGACTTCCAGGAATTATCACGTTCAACCATCACAACGAAGTCACGAGGTGCGAATTCCACTGATACCCACATTTTACATGTATTCAGATGTCAACAAACGTCTATTGATACACAAACTTAAAATTACCTCACATCTAAAATTAAACTACTCTGTGGTGTGTGATTGTGGGTATGTTTTAAAATATGTGTACGTGTTTATTCACTTTGGGCTGTGTTCATTTTATTAAAATAATTTGCCACATACATCTTACTAAATTGCTGGTGATTGTTAGAAAACAAAAAAATAAATAAATAAAATTCGATAAACGTGAACGAGTGTGCATCAATCCTTTTGAAGTGTTGGGTAACAGTCATCCATAATTATATAGACAAAAGGGAGTTTGAGGAAAGTATGTGCCTGGCGCTCAGTAAAAGTGAGTACGCATTTCTGTAAAATGTACAGAAAATTTAAAATAATAACATATTTAACATGTTTCTGCCTAGCCACATACATTTTTCAGATTTTATTTATTTTTTTCTCAAAGTTCTTTGCCATCTTTGTAATCACTTTTGTGAATCTACAGATATCAAATAAAACATGAAAATGTTCCTAGTTAAAAAAATATTTTTGGAAAAATATCCTTTTATGGAAAAAATAGCAATATGCATTAAAATGCTGGAAAAATTTATAAAATTTTACACAAATTTTGATGTTAGAAAAAAACTGACACAGAGGAATCTATAGAAATAATTATAGTAGCTTCATTTGTAATAGAAAAAAAGAAACGAAAAAAGAAAAGTAAAAAATTTATGAAAAGAACATGACTACATATTTAGAATGTCACACATACGTTTGAAGTGATATTTTGAAATGTTGTTAAAATGATAAAATCTTTGCAATTGAATTTTTTTTTTTTGGCAGTATGAGGGCCTCTCACTGCTGTGGCCTCTCCCGTTGCGGAGCACAGGCTCCGGACGCGCAGGCTCAGCAGCCATGGCTCACAGGCCCAGCTGCTCCACGGCATGTGGGATCTTCCCGGACCAGGGCTCGAACCCGTGTCCCCTGCATTGGCAGGCGGATTCTTAACCACTGAGCCACCAGGGAAGCCCTAAAATAAGTCCTTCTTGAATATACATTTTGTCTATAGCTTTATTTTTAATGCAATTATCTGGCTTGGGTATATCACACTGAAACTGGCTTTATAAAATGTGATATAGGAGTTAGTGCCTCTTTTCCATTATCTGGGACCATGTTCCCAATGCTAAAATTCTCTGAACTTGAAAGACAACTTCCTTGTGCATGCCTCTGGTGCCTGTGTCTTTTTCAGTCTTTAATCTTCTTTCTAATTTCTTTTTATGGTACTTTGTTTATTCACATTTTGTACTTTTTATTGCATCACTTTGGGTAATTTATATTTTGCTAGGAAATCACCAATTTTCTTTGAACTTTAAAATTTGTTGCCATAGAGATGTGTTCTTGTACAGTAATTTTTCCCTCAAGATAACTTGTGTTTTTTAATGACACTGATCTATGCTGAAGCATAGAGGCAGGTTAAATGTAGAACAAATAAAGAGAGAAAAATCTTTCCCTTAGTAATTGATTTTCTAAGTACAAGTAAACTTCAACAATCTAATTCACCATTAACCAGTCCTTGTGCTAAGGGTTTGTTTTGCTGTTAACAACCCATAGCTGTGGTTTGCCTTGAAATTCATCTGAAGGTCTCTTCCAAACAGTGAGAGAACTGCCTGCTCCCATTTAATGTGGTACTTTCTCCTTTTGTCTGACTCTATGGGAACCCTCACCTGCCACCTCCCGGTGCCCTTTCTTTCCCCAACTGCACGGAGAAACCTACCTGCCCTGCAGCTTACACCTATCTGCACACAGCCCACTGCAGGTAAGCACACCAGTGGCAGCGAAAACCGTGGCAGACAGAACAGAGACTAGACAGTATTGCTTGTTTTGAGCTTCTTTCTTGTAAAATTATTCACGCTTCAAAGTCAGAAGCGAAACGCTTGGCTGAAGCAGTATCTGCAAACATATTTATTCCTGCCCTGTTATCAGTACCATTTATCTGAGAACCCTGATTGTATTGTTTACTTATTTATAAAGGATAATAACCTAGCCATTTATTAACATTGATAAAATGTAAAATATACAGAAGCATACATTTAGAATGTGATCAAAATAAATTAAAAAAGGAAAGTCCTACTGCTGTGCTCTTGCCCTTCAATTTAGCAAGGTTCCACTCCCGGGTGGTGCCCACAGTCCAGCAAATCATTTTTAACAATTTATGAAACTGTGGAAATGAGAAACATCGTTCTGTAAATTTAGCAGCATCAGCCAATGATGATTTAAAATAATGCTGATCCTTGAACTAATGAGGAATAACTTTGGAGGTAGAGCTGAGGGCAGAACAAGGAGGTGAGGCAGAGCCCCACTGCCCGTGTGGGTTAGCAAGCAGGGAAGGAGGAGGGAGGGATGAATAGGTGGAGCACAGGGGATTTTAGGGCCGTGAAAACACCCAGTGTGACACTGTAATGGTGGATACATGTCATGTACATTTGCCCAAGCCCAAAGAACGGCCAATCCCAAGAGGGAGCCCTAATGGAAACTGCGGACTCAGGGTAATGGTGACGTGTCACCATATGTCTATCGGTTGTAACAGGCGTACAATCTGGCGTGGGATGTTTGATAATGGGGGCAGCTGTGCATATATGGGGGGCGGGGGTGTGTGGGAAATCTCTGTATCTTCCACTCAATTTTGTTGTAAACCTAAAACTGCTCTAAAAAATGTCTACTTTTTAAAAAGTATCTGTATTTCTTCGGCACTTACTAGAGATACTTTTTAAAAAGGCCTTTCTTAGCTCATTACACTTGGACCATTCTGATAGGGAGAGTATGAGTTTACATTCTAAGTAAATTTTTTTTTTTACCTGAGTAAACATCAAAGGTAATATCCTTAATTTTTTCCCTTTTGGTTTTCTTACATACATAACCAGAGTGGAAATGTCAAGAAGAAAATTAGTTAGGCAGTATTTATGTCAGCTACACTAAGGGCAACAAAATAGTTAACTAAAAGCTACATTGTTGTTATAGGTTGAACTACGCACTCCCCCACGACATTCTGGATTCCTAATCCCAGCACCTCAGAATGTGACCTTATTTGGAAATAAGGGTACTGCAGACATAATTAGTTAAGATGAGATCATTAGACTGGGCTCTAGTCCAATATGACTGGTGTCCTTAGAAAGAGGGGAAATTTGGACACAGACACATTCTCACGTGAAGAAAACGGGGATGATGATTCTATAAGCCAAGAAACTCTGAAGACTGCCAGCAAACCCACCAGAAGCTGGGAGAGGGGTCTGGAACACAGCTCTCCCTTACAGCCTCAGAAGGAACCAGTCCTTCCGACACCTCGATCTTGGACTTCCGGCCTCTAGAGCTGGGATAGAATAAATTTCTGTTGTTAAAGCCACCAGTTTGTGGTACTTGGTACGGCAGCCCTAGGAAACCAATACTGTTGATTGTTTGTCTGCTTGTCTGTTTTTTAAATTAGATGTACCATTTCAAAGGAAAATAACTGGCAAACAATAGAGGACCCGCACCTTCACAGCGGGGGACGGTGGAGCTCCAGACTACATTCCCATCCTGCAGGATGCAGGTGATGGACTCCGACCCCTGGGTTTTGACAAAGCCATCATCACAGTGGAAAGAGACCGAACTCCCAAGCAGGAACCTGTCACCAAAACGCCGTCCATTTATGGGAATGCCTGGATCGTGGCACTCGTTTTGACCAAATGCTGAAAAGAAAAAGAAAAAAGACTAGAATAAAAAATACTTCAATGTTAATTATGAGTATTAAAACAGAAGAAAACAAAACCACTTATAAAGCAATTTATTTTCCCAAATTTCAGTTATATCTTCATAGATAAATAAACATATTCAATAAACAGAATACTGATGACTAGAGAGAGAGAAAGAGATGTGTAGAGAGATATCACTATCATCTACACAGCATTTCACAGTTTGAAAGCACTTTTTCACTAAGAAAAGCAGAGATGAGATACGTAGGTGATAAAAAAGGTTTTCGGTTCTGACATATCTAGATTAGCATCCTGGGTCTTGTGTTTACTACCTGTCCCTGGGCAGATTACTCTCGTGATCTGAGCCTAGTTATCTTTATTTACAGAATGAGGAATCTGAAGCTTCTATTCCAGAGTGCCAGCAATGTTAAATGAAATAATTCCTGTCAAATCATAAGCACAGCACCTAAGAGAAGTAGGCAGTCAGTAAATTATAACTTATAACTCCTATTTAACATTATTATCTTACTTTATTCCCGCAACAATGCAATTTAAGCAGATGTTCTTAAATATAATCTCTAATGCAAATGAGAAATCTGAGGCAAAGAAAAGTTAGCCATCTTATCCAAATTAACTAAGTATATCCAAGTGCAGGTGTTCTAATCCATGGCTCCTGACCCCAAACGCCTCAGTCCTTTTTACTATTCTATTTTGTTGCATGGAGGACACATGGGTGGATGGATGGATGGATGGATGGAAAACCAGAGAGAGAGAAGACCTGTGATCCAGTCCTCACTATAGGGGTGAGCAGGACACTAACCTAGACGGAGTGAGGTATTTTCTAGGTTCTCAGGATAATGCTATATAATTTTACAAACTGTAATTATGAAACCCCTGGAGTATCAGCCTTGACATTGGGCTTCACACACGTGAGAACCAGGGGAGAAGTGGACATGGGGCAGGTGCGGGCGCACTTACTGGTGTAGGTGATGTTGAAGCCTCTGCCGGTGGTAGAGTGATCCGACTGGAACTCTAGGCGAACGACGTGCCCACTGCTGGCCAGCTGGGAGGGCACCTCGTTGCCAGAGAAAGTGCCCAGCACGGTTATATCCGAAATCCCGTCATCTTTGACTGCAAGGAAGTCAAACTGAGGCTCCACATCGAAGTCATTAAAGATGAGGTGAATTCTGCTGCCAGGCTCAGAGATGATCAACCAGACGCAGTTCATGTTGTTACCATACTCCTCTGGATAATTTGGTGAGAGGATAATTCCTGATGATGCCGTAAAGTTGAAGAAACAGGAAACTGTGAAGACACAGATAAATTTTCAAACAATTTTGCCCATATCCAAAGGACTGGCTACATGCGAAGGACTTGGGGAAAATCCATACCTACAGTTACCTAGGATCGTCCAACTGTTTTTAAATGGGTGATCCTGGACCATAACATTTTCTCTTTCCCAAGTTGTCAATAGAATACGTTCAATATATAGAACAACTAGAGCCTATACATAATAAAGTGCAAGCTTGATTCAAAAATGATCCTATCAAGTTGACTGAAATTTGTGGCAAATATTAAAATTTCTAGTTGCAACTTTATGCCTTCAGAAGAGCAAATATTAATATGAAAAAGTATGCCTGTGTCATAAGAACAATTTCCAGAAAACAGTATTGGTTCTAGTCAGTTTTCTACGATAACTTTTCATTTTAAATTTTGTGTTTGCCTTTAAAGTGCATTTTTTCAAGTTAATTTTTAAATTATTTATAGGGTAACAATGATTAAATAATAACTTGGAAAATCAGACTGTGTCCTGGGTGGATAATATAAAAATCTGTTGGAATACTTAATGTGTACTCAAAAGTCAGTAATATATATTCACATATATACATATATTATATATTATATATGTGAATATATATAAATATATTATTATATTTATATAATATAATATATAATATTATATATAATATATAATATATATATAAATATATAATATTTATATAAATATTTATATAAATATATATATAAATATAATATATAAATATATATAAATATATAATATATTATTATAATATAATATAATATAATACAATATATATATATATAATTTAATATATAAATATATAATATTTATATAAATATTTATATAAATATATTTATATAAATATAAATATAAATATATATAAATATATAAATATATTTATATAAATATAAATATATAATATTTATATAAATATAAATATATAATATTTATATAATATAATATATAATATTATTATATATGTGAATATATATATATAAAGCATTTATATATATGTATATATTACACATATATGAATACATATTCTTCAGTTTTTGGAGGGAACATCTATTGGACTTATTTCTAGGGTGTGGATATGCTTACTATTCCACATAATTTCATATGTGTTCCCAGTCATTGCTATATTTAGTTACAAAACAATCCTGCTTTTCAATTGGCTATTAAGTCCTTCTTTTCTACTTGTTAAAACACTTATGAGGAAGCAGGCAGTTCTGTCATTGAAATGCAAAGTGACAGCATGGCCCATGCTCACAACTTGTCTTAAGTGTCACAGGACATTATTGGGTTGTAAAGACCCCGGGCTCTACTGATGGCTCAATCAGCCCTTCTGGATGGAAGTGATGCTCTGTTAGGATCTTTCTAGTGGAAAGCTCTCAGTGAGTTAATCTATCTAGTAGTAAGAACATCACTGATTGGTTTTAAGTAAGTGAAGAAAGCATGAGAGCTAGTGTCTGAGAAGCCCTGGCTGTTTCTGGTCAATGTCATGCTCCCAAGCGATGCTGAGAGCTGCCCGCCCTCAGCACCCGCCCTGCTTCTCTCCCCCTCTCAAGGCAGCCTCGGAATAGACCCAGGACCAGGCTCAGTACTCACATACACAGCTGGGCTTGTTGCCAGACCACTGGTTGTTCTGCTGACATGTGATAACTCTCTCCCCCACCAGCTCGAAGGCTGCCTGGCATTCGAAGGTGAGGGAGTCTCCGTGGAGAAAACTGCTGCCTGTCCGCTTCCCATAGGCAGGGATACCTGGGTCCCCACATCCTCCCTTCTCAATTTCTGAAAATGGGAAAGACAAATGAACCATTAAAAAGGTACGCAATTAACATTTTTTAACAATTTTGAAAATGAACAGTGGTTTATTTTTGCATTGTTTCTGTAAACAGTTTCAAAAGGATACTCAATTCATCTAACATTTATTTACAAAAGCGAGAAAAATGTGTACTTTAAATTTAAGAGAAAGGTATTTAACTTACTGTCTTTTAAGGGATACACAAGGCTACACAGATGTGTTGACAATGCAAATGTTACAATTAATAGACGTTTCTTCCTGGTCTACACCCTTCCTGCATGTTACCTACAATTGCTACCATTAAAATGTAAACACCAATTTTGTTTTAATTGATGTGTTTTTTAATGTAAGCCATATAAGATAGTTCATTTCCTACTGAATATTTAAGTCTATATATCCATTTGAATATTCTTTCCCTTCAATTGATGTTAAAACTCATTTATGAAACAAAACAAGTATATTCATGGTCTTCAGATGAAAAGAAAATATGCAGCATCAAGCCTCTTTTCATTATAAAATTGTAATGAAATGTGGATACAAATACACCAAAATTATAGATACATTTCAACTTTGCTCTGTCATGTTAACGACACAGAATGTATTAACTAAAATATGTTATTCATTTATTCATACAAAAAATATTCTTTGAGGGCCAACTGTGAGTCAGGTTCTGTTCTACGTAAGACGGTTAGTGGACAAACAAGACTAAATTCCTGCAGGCATGGGGCTTACATTATATGGAGGTAAACAGTAACAATTTTTGAGATGATGAAGGGTAGTTTGAAGTGAAATGCAGGAGGCTGAAGGGTTGGGTGGAGAAGGACACACGGCCGCTGTGCTCAGGACCTGCAGGGAGATGGGAGGGAAGAGGTGGCTTGCAGAGGAAGGGAGGGACTGGTCCAGAGCAGCCTGTGGGGTTTTTTTTTGGGAAGCAGATGTTGCAGGGATTTCAGGTGATACATGATGTGATCTGATACATGATGTGATACAAGTTCAGAAGACCCTCTGCAGGGCTGGGGAGCAGACGCAGAAGAGTGAGTGTCCACAGTTCAGGACGGTTTCTCTGGGTACGGCTCACAGAGGTGTGTCTCGGTCATCCTTCCCAGATTCTTCACAGGTTTGCACCTCATCATTTGCCGCGACCAAGAGCAAATTCAAACGTCGGTTTTATTAGCAACCTAAACGCTTTCTGATCAAGTTCTCATTTTTTGGAATGTCTGTGGAAGTGACTATGAGCTGAATTTCCGGGTGGTTTTCAGGCACGTGCCTGCCATGTGGGGAACCTATACGAGCCCAGAGATTGACCCAGAGATAGCTTATTCTCCTCAAGAGGAGAAACTTTACTTTCGAGCGTTCAGGAATTTCAAAGTGAAATCAGCTTGTAATATTATGGTGCTGAACCTTCAACATGTAGGATATTACCACTTCTGTTTTCTTAGCAAACTAGCAAATGAAACACAAAACAAAACAGAACCAGGTACTGTGTACAGACAGGTTCATCGCACTCTCCTGATGGCTCAGGTATCAAATAAAGAAGACAACCCTAACAGTAACATTTATACAGGAGCTAAAATGTTCCCAGATGCAACACAGGCCCAAAAAGCCTCAGAGAATACTCTTCCTTAAGGACGGGCCTTGGAGTTCAAGTTGTTGAACTTGAGTTGAACAGAGCTGGGAATGTATCTACTTGAATTTAACACTTGGGATGCCTTGAACCAAATTTCTTTGACTGAAATAAACAAAGGCAATTCAGACCAATGGCTTATAACAGAAAAGACCTTGCATTTGGTGTGGCCTGTCAGTTGGGTAGGGGGGCAGGAGTCCAGGGTCCTGACCAAGGACACAGCTTTGAGGGCAGGAATGGGAACACCAGACTTGGTTTTGAGATTCCCAGGCTCTGCTGGACCACCAGGTGCAATTCAGTCTTGAAAAGTTTCCATTTTCACTCCCTCAGTTTACTGTTTTCTACCTCACAGGCGACTATGAGAGCTAAACTGTATAATTCACATTAGTCCCTGGCATATAGGGCTCAAAATATTAGCCACTACTATGATTATTAGCAAACCTTAGACTTCTAGAAGTTTCTTTTTGCCTCTGTGATGCTAAAGTTCATAACTTTTTATAATGAAATACATTACGGCATTTTGGGGAATACTGTTTTCTACATTAATTGAGTCAGGGAACTCCTGACTTTGCAGAGTGCTCTGAAATAAACTGGGTGTAGATACACAGGGTGGATGTGGATGAGGGTCTTTCCGCTTCCCATGCTGAGGGTCTAGAGCATCCAGTGGTCCTTCATCTCCACTAAAGATGCTGGTTTTCCCTGATGCAAGGCCAGGGCTGGCTGAGCAGAACCTGTTGTCTGGCACGTCTGTTACTAGGAGTTCGGCATGGACTAGTGAGAGAGGTATCAGTATCAGTAGGTCCGCATGTGTGAGCCTGACCTACTCATCACCCAGAGAATATGAACGTGTCCCACAATTAGGCCAGTGAATCATTCGGGCAGCTTTTTTGGACATTCTGCATTCGTGACCCCTACACATGAGCCCTAAGTAATTGTGACAAAATCCACACAGATTCAGATATTTCCCTTGGAGGTCACACTGCCTACACTTGAGAATCTGCATCTACCTCATGTGTTTTCTGAACAAGCAGAACAAGTAAAGTAAGAATAAGACTGGGTTGACGTTGATAACAGTAACTGCATCAAACCTCCTTTCTATGCGCAACAAAATGCAAAATGTCAAAGATGACCTTGACGTGCTTTCCTGGAAACAAACACCATTGTTTGTTATCAGTGAAAAGATTGAAGCCCCTAGAGGAAAAAAAAAAGCTGGTCAAATATCTCTTCTAAATTATCACTAGAAATGGGATTTGGTAACGAGGAGCCTAAAGAAAATACTAGGTTGTAATTATTTCCTCACTCCTTCTCTGATGCTGCTTTTTTAGCAGTTGGGGATATTTGTACAAAAGTTTACTGGGGACTCAATGGAGTTCCTACTGATGTGTTCTTCTTTGACAATGACCTTTAAAAGTACAAATTAATGTTATTCATTTTCACTTTTTCATGTTGATTAATTTTTCTAAATTTTATGAAGTATTTATTTTTGAATATTATTTTTATAATTGACTTAAACATTTATGTTACATTGACATTACATATTTAACATTCATCTCTAATACATTTGATTTTTATTTGATAGTTTATACTATGCCTATGTTTATATAATACATAATTGGATTCACTACTTTGTAATGTATCTGAGCTCTTTCTTTTTTCCTGGCATATCAGTATTCATTGACATGTAAACCAAAATACTGAGACTGACAATTGAGTCTGCTATGGCAGAGAACTTATCAGCCGCATTTCTGAGAAAGGATATTAAAACTATTAAGGTGAGCCATATCCACTTGCCAATTATTTGACAATTTTTGATCTACAAAAGTCATTTAATTAAATCCAATCCTTAATCCAAAATGCCATAGCTGCTCTCTTATATTTACCTCATGGTACAGTACACAGCTTCCCTGTAAGGCTGCCTGCTAATTGAGAACCATTATTGCTCCTCTTTTTGTACCATCTTTCCACCTGCCATGACCCCAATACACAGCAGAACTGGCACAGATGAATGAACGCTGGTTTGAGTAATAACCAAGTTCCCCTGGACTCCTCTGCACAGCTAAATATCCTGGCTTGGTGTCCCTCATCTGACTCTCTCCACGTGACTTTTCCATGCATCGGGGACTCCCTGTTTCTGGCTCTCACTTCTTCATCTTCTCCTCCACACTCCCAAGGAATTGCCCTGCCTTCTCCAAACCCGCCCACAGGAGCGCACCTGCAGGTGGACCCACCTGCCAGGTCTGTGAATTGTAGAGACCATTCAGGTCAATCAGGGTACATTTTCCACACACTTGACACCTCTTCGACCTCAGGGTCTCCCAACCCATCCAGGGCTCTCTCATTCCAGCGGCAGAGGCATCCTGAGTGTTCCAGGACACTTCATGCTTCCACGCTGGTCCTCCTGTCAAAGATACTACCCTCTCCCTTTTTATAATATCCCTCTTGGTTAAAGTCCCTTCAAAGCCCTATAATCCAGATTACTTTTGCTCCCTACTCTAGGGTTTACAGGTAGCTCTCCTGTAGAGGTTTAAGAAATAGTCACATCTAGACTGATTGAGATGTGGACCTGTCTTTCTATACCATTGCGCTGTTAATTTTTCCAGAATGATAAGCCTTATCTCTCTCTGGACTTCCTAGTACTTAAATAGTGCCCGAAAAAAGTGGACACTTGGCATTGTATTGTTATTTAAAAGGAACTTCTGAAATGTCTGCCCAGGCTTGGGTAGTTTTTAGCTGTAACACAGCCTGCGTAGGTTTTTATTTTTTTTTTCTCTATGAAGAGTTACTCACCGTTGCCTAATTGCTTAGTCTGTGACAGATACTTTTGAGCACCATTCACTGCTCTAGCTGTAGGTCTAACAAACAAGTGAGCAGACCAAGCAGCTGGTCTTGTGGAGCGTGTGGCTTAGGGCAGCCAGCAGAAAATACACAAATAGTCTAAAGTATGCCAGACAGGGACAAATGCACTGGAGAACGAAAGCAGTTAGGAGGAAGTAGAGGGTAGTGAGAGGGTCTTTTCAGGTGGGACAGTCAGAGAAGGTCTCTGAAAAGTGAACCTGTGAGCAGAGACTTGAAGTGGGGGACAGTCAGATGGGTAAGGGAGAAGGCTGTCCCACAGGCAGTGGGCAGCAGGTAGCGCTCAGGGCTGAGGGAGGGATGCTCCTGGCAGGCAGGCGGAAGAGCAAGAAGGCCACGAGTGATCATGTTCTGGGGATAAAGGCAGAGATGGGGAGGACACGAAAACACAGGACTGACTGAGGACCAGGCTATGCACAGTCTCTAGACTTTTACGCGGATTGTATTCTTCCCTTGTGCTTTATTACGATCATGCCGTAAGAGCTACAGAAACCGGATAATCTATCAAACTGTTTCCTAAATTACTGTGAAACATCGTCCCATAATAAAGATTGGAGAGAAGACACCTAAATGCCACCATAAGACAAGACTTACCTTAGGGTTATCAGCTGTATTGATTTTAGCTTCTCTGCTGCCAGGAACACCAATCCTAAATTATTATGAAGATTTACCTTCTATTGACCCATTTATATATGCTTGGTGGGTAGCATGGACTACAGGAAGGGGTATCAGACTGAGAATATAGGTTCAATTCACAGATCTTTCACATAATAACCAAGGGAACTTTATTATTCCCTTTCATTTTTTAAAAAATTGTGGAACATGCCTTATGTGCTAGGGTACTAGGACCAGGAATGATTTATTATCTTCAGGAAGTCTACAGTCTAGTGATTTGAAGAGACTGTGACGGCTGACCATCACAGGGCACTTGGTGAGACACCTGTCTCATCAAAGATACTCGGAAGTGAATATTAAACATCAAATGTCCTTAAAATAAAAATAAACAGTCAAAGGGAAAATAGACTCTGAACTTTGACATCCTTGCTGTCCAGCCCAGAGCTCTTACCCCGTAGGCCATGTAGAAGTGGTTTGCTCTGGCGCTGTAGGAGTTATGGTCACACGGCAGCTACACTAGCTCCAGAGGCCGGTGGCTGCCGTCGCCCACCCTGCGCCCCACCCCTGCTCCTTCATGTGGTGGTCTTCTCCGGGGTCCTCTACTTCTTTTCCACTTTAATTTCCATCCTCTTAACAAAGACCCAGCATTCCTGGTCCCCTGATTTCAGGAGGAAACAAGTCAAAAAGGAAAGGAAGAAGCCCTTCAACTTTAGAAATTCAATTGAAGTTGGCCCTTCAAGCATTAGCATGACAGAATGCAAGACCTGAGAATGTCTGAGATGCCTCTGTCTTATTTTTGTCTTTCCTGTTGATCGGAAGCTTTGAGACTGAGAGATTAACTACTGTGCTTGTGGAGAATGAGGCATCCCTGATTCAAGTAAAGTTAAACAGACCCCTCTTTTGCCTGGGCCTCTGTCTTCTGTCTCCATGAGTGGTTCCCAAACTTGCCTATACATCAGAGTCACCCCGGGAGCCCCACCCCTACCAATCACAAATTCTAGTATTTCCCCATGGGCCATTTAGCTACACTGATTGGGAGAGAAGGGAAGAAACAGATGTCAAACAGGACAGTATGTAACTCAGGACTTGAGGCATTCCCTGGTCGTGGGGGGAAGGGATGAGAAGCTGTAGCTTTCATGATAAGGAACCTTGAACCCACTTAGGTGCAGAGCCTGGCAAGGGCTACTTTCTAGTGGACGACAAGGGTTTGAACAAAAGAACATCCAGAATTTAACCCCCTCTTCTCCCAACAAACACACATTTTCCTAGGCTGTGTCAGCAATGGAATGCAGATATAGAGATAACATCCCCCCCAAAAAAAAATTACTGATTTAGACCATTCATAACCTCTGGTAATAAATATTCCATAAGTAAATATGTAACCATGTGTGCTATCAAAGGGAAAATTGGAGTAGTTTCCCAATTACGGTCCCTAATTTGGACTAAAACAAAGATTTGTGTATAAAGAGAGACCGCAAAGTGGATTTATTGTATATGCCTACTTTAAAATAATCACATAGAAATGGTTCAATGTGTGCAATAAATCCATCAATAAATTAAAGTAGTGCAAAAACAGCTAAGTAACCTCACAAGCTAAACTGTCCTCTTTGTCACAGGGCACAGTATGAGTGTCATTAAATAGCATGAATTGTGTTTCATATGGTGTCAGGATTGCATTTGGCTGCTAGTAACCAAAAAGTTCAAGGAACTTAGGCTTAAATTAATGAGCATTTTATTTTCCTCATATAACAAGAATAATGGATGTAGGGAGGGCAAAACAGACCAGTGGGTCAGGTCAGTAAGAACCCAGGCTCTTCATTTTTATTTTCCATCACCCTGAATGTGCTGGCTGACATCTTGAGGGTTGTGGTCTCATGGCCCAAAGTGGCTGCTGGGTCTCAAGGTAGGAAGAAAGCAGAGAGTCAAAGTCCCGCACAAGGGCAGCCAGTGGGGTTCTTTCTTTAAAAAAAAAAAAAAAAAAACTTTTCCAGAGGCCCTATCTAGTGACTTCTGCTACATCCCTTTGTGTCTTGCTGCTCATCTGACCATTTCTACCTCTGAAGGATCCTGGAAATGTAATACTAGCACTGCCCAGACTCTCTCATGGAGGAAGACAAAGGAAAATAGTGTTTTCTGAAGTGGCATCTGCATAGCCCATCCACGATATCTGCCACAAAATGCTAGACAAAGTAGAAATTGAATTTAACTCCTGCCAAAAATACCATGTCAATGGAAAGGAAAGCCCCTCTCAAACATAAAATCCTTTTTAATATGTTTGGCAATGTTAGCTGGTACAGTGTTTAAAAATCTTGTTATTTTGTGTTCAGGAAAAGAGTACAAATACGTTTCTGTAAATTCTTTTGGGAATAAGTTGGGAGTTAAAGGTAAATAAAAGGAAATGTCATTCTAGAAAAAATGTATTACCCGAACAATTGTCACAGAGGTAGAAAAATAACAGATTAGGTAAAAAATAAGAACATGCCTGAGAGTATCATGAATCAAAGCCGTTTTGTGATTCGTTATTCTTTCTTAATTCTGCCATAAAGATCAGGTAGGTGTGAGGTATCTTTTACTGGACTAGACGACAATTTACGAGGACTCTTCAATTTGCTGACTTCCGATTGATTTGTACTGTCATGGCTGGAAACCACATTTGGATGGCCAGTCATAAAGAAGAGAAAGAGGTGCATAATCAAGAAAAAAAGAAGTGAATTTTAATTTTAGAAACTAGGGAGCCTGTTAATAAATTATCTGCTCCATTAGCTTTTTTTTTTTTCCTAAGGAGGCATTAACTGTACCAGAATGAAGCTACTTTCGCTAGCATCTCACACGCTTTTAGTTAGCAGCCCTGGAACATCAACTCACTGTTTCCTCCAAGTGTTTTACAGCCAGTTTCTCTCACAGACAGGAAGTCACACTGCTTAGAGATGACTATCCTATATCTGCTTTACTGGGACAGATATTGTATGTTTACTTTCTCTACTAAGTGTTACTAAATAACATTTACTATATAAAACTAAAGATAAACATTCTGGATTTACTGTATCTGCTAAGACAGATGTCTTGTGCCTACTTTACAGAGATTATTTTTGGACTGAAATGGGCATTTAGCTATGCATAATTTAAACATTTTTCTAGGCTAATTTTGTCAACTTTGCTCTACAATTAGGCACAACATTTGGGCACTTGATTATCCAATTATCTGTGCATTAGAGCAAGCCCAAAATTGCTGCTGGAAAAGCATCTTGGCTTTGCCCACAGTACTTCATTAGGTCACTTCTAAAGAGTTGGCATCACATCTACTCAGTCATGTGTTCTTGTTAAGCATTTCATCTTATATGATAATGTCATTTTATCCAAGCATATGGCTCTGTCCTAATTTGGCAAACCAGGATATCCGCATAGCAAGTACTTATCTGGGAATACAATATTGAATTAACTGCTAATCAATTATTATTCAGAGATGCTATGGACAGAATTTTGTCACCTCATAATTCATACCCTGAAACTCTAAGCCCCAACATGGCTACATTTGGAGGTAGGGTCTTTAGGGAGGTAACTAAGGTTAAATGAGGTCATAATGACTGGGCTCTAATCCAATAGGACTGATGTTCCTTTAAGAAGAGGCACCAGGGATTTGCACACAGCCAGAAGACAGTTGCACACAAGCCAAGAAGAGAGGTCTCAGGAGAAATCAAACTGGCAACATTTGGATCTTGGACATCCGATCTCCAGAAATGTGAGCAAATGAATTGTTGTTGTTTCAGCCACCCAGTCTGTGGTACTTTGTTCTGCCAACTCCAGCAAACTAATTCAATTTAAATGAAAGACACACTACTTATGGAAAACTGCATGAAGCTATGCCCATGCAGTCAGTTTACTCTTCTAGAATAGGTTAAGTCTTTCATTAGGTCAAGACAGGGCCACTTTTACATTCCCTTGACATACTTTTTCTTACTGACTTAAACTTCAGAATCATGTCACTGGCATATATCGAGAGTTGTTGAAAGAGTCTGTTGCTCTTTACTCCTGCTGATAAATACTTCTTTAAAATACTACTGAGAATATTGTTTACATTTTACTGAAATATTATTTCTATGAAGCCCAAAGGGAAACATTATTCTCTGATGTTAGTAGACTAATTATTGGGAAACTGGTTTATTTTTATTCTATCAACTTTATGATTATGTGAAGAAAAGACACTGATGAGGAAAGATGGTAGGGATAATGGCATGAAGGTCTCGGGGTGAGAATTGTTGGTGTCGGGGGACCAGAACAATAGTGAGCACACAAGAGGGTGGGAATTGAGTATCTAGAGCATCAAAGTTCATGGTGATGATGAAATCTTCTACAGGACCACGGGAGTGACTGACCAAGATGCTAGCTATCTGGAGGCTGTAGTATCTCTGGTCCTTTCTGCTCTGTGAAGGGCTCATGCTTGGTCTTTAACTTTCTCATCTTTTAAGTGGGAAGCTTTTCCTGGACGAGCAATTTGCTAAAAGGAAGAGGTGCTGGTGCTTAAGTTGGGTAAAAGGAACCTGCATTTGGTCTGTTGTTTATAACACTTTCACCAACATTCAGCCTAGAGGGTCACAGGCCATTAATCATGAGAAAGTGAAGATGATAGTTCACAGTCCTGTTGCTCAAATGGTCAACTCCATGTTGAGAAGCAGAAGTGCATCTGTTTTCCTGCGAAGCATCGTGAAGCCTGGGGGTTTGTCACAGCTACGAAGGGGCTACTTTCCCCCCAATTTCTCCTCTAGGCTCTCACACTAAAAGTATGTAGTTGATGAGGATGACATACGTGTATGTTTCCCTGCTCAGAATTCCCGGTTCTCTACCCTGTGATGCCACTTAGAGAAGGTCCTGCAGCCTGCCCATATATCCTGACCCTTCAGCTCTAATCAGCTGTTATCGATTTGCCCTCATATCTGCAGATTCAACCAACCACAGATGAAAAATATTCAGTAAAAAAAATTCCAGAAAGTTCCACAAAGAAAAACTTGAATTTGCTGCACACCAGCAACTATTAGATAGCATTATAAGTATTCTAGAGACAATTAAAATATGCAGAAGGATGTGCAGATGTGCGTTATATGTAAATACTACGCCACTTCATATAAGGGACTCGAGCATCCTCCGATTTGGGCATCCTCAAGGTGAGGGAGTCCTGGAACCAGGCCCCTGAGGATACTGAGGGTCAACTGCACAAACTCCTTTGGAGAGAAGCACAGAGCCCTACGCCTTCCTGCTGGTCTCCCTGACCTGGTCCTCCTCTTCACTGAGTGTTTGCATCCTCAGCTGACACCACCCTTTCAGGCTATAGATGGTTCCATCAAAGATGGAATAACTCCTTTTCCTTCACACTTCTCATTTTCCTTGTTACTTAGTTCGGTTCAGAGATGAATTGTGAGCAGAGTAATGTTATTCCCCTACCTTTAGTCGGAAGCCTGCTCTATTCTTTTCATAGATTTGGAAGAATTCACTTTGGCATGATTTTATATTGAGAGGTTTAGGTGAAGGCCACATTGTTATAATTTTCTCATTGTTTTTATCAAGGGTATACTGTGCTCAAAACATTTATAATAAGCATTCCAGAAGTTCAGTTTATTTCTCAGAACTATCTCTAATGCCATTTCCTTCCACATTTCCCCATATTACTTTATATTTCTCAAAGACGTCGATGAATATTTAAAAGTCTCTGCAAGATTTCTTCTCCTGTTTGAATTAAAGGGAATTCTACAACTACTTTTACACTATTTTTTACTGACGAAGATTCTCATTTCAGTTTTGGCACCAACAGGCTCTAAAACCCAAACCACTTTATTTTACCTTATTAATAAACAAAATGGGATGGGACTAGATAATTGCTGATATCGCTTCCAGTTTTGTATTTTTATGACATCCTGAAATCTTAGGTGTAGAACCTACCAACAAAACTATGAACCACCAATCTTCATTTTCCCATGATTCATAATTTTTACTAAAAATACTGTTTTAGGACTATCCCAAAGAACTGACACAGTCCATTTATGATGGTTACTGTCACCCAGCCTCCTAAACCCCAAGATACACCGCACACAAACGTGTTTATAGTTTTGGCTGAATTCCCGAATATTCTGCACTGCCCCAGGGTTTTGCTGTTCGCTGTCCACAGTCTTTCATCGTCACTGCTGTCATTTGAATTTTATTTCTCTGCTCCCCATTTTGCCTCCTCATTCCACTTTTGAGGCTGCAGCCAAAATACTCTTTCTGAGCCCCAGATCTCATTATGGCCCTACCTTGCTTGAAATGCCTCTGGTGAGCCCCTTCCTTCCTAATCCAAGTGCTTTCGCCTGACTCAGAAAGCCCGCCATCACTAACTCGCCTGGGTCATCTTTCACCACCCCGTCCTTGCGACCACAATCCAGCTGCTGCAACTTCCTTTAGTACCTGACAGTATCTCCTCCTTTCAGCCTTCAAGCCTGCTGTAAACATTTTGTCTACTCTTGTCTTTCATCTGATCCATTCAATCCACTGTTCATATTCTAACTTCAACTGCACTTGCTCTGGGATAGCCTTGATCCCATGCTCTGCCTTCACCTGTCTCTTCTCTCTTGTAAGACTGGTCACTGTGCATTTTATTTATCTTTCATGCTTTACTATTGTTTGCTACCCATCACACTTATGATGCACTGACTCATTCTTGAAATGTTTATCCAACTCCTAATTCACCTAGGATCCAAGGTGGGGTAGATGAATTTAGGAAAAAGGTGTAGCTTTTATTATCTGAAAAGGAAAAAAAAATTCTATTAAATATAATAATGGTGTATTTTATGAATAAGTAAAAACTGTGTTTATAAAAAATGTTTGAATTACTCTGGAGAATTTAATGAAGCCCAATCACTTCTTAGCTCTTGTTGTAGGCTGAGATCTAGGGAAACTGAAAAATATAGAAGCAATCAATGGAAAATGAAAATACATTTTCTTTACTGATAAAATGCATCTATTTTGTTTGAAAATGTTTTCATGATAATGAGTTAGATAAAATAATATTTTGCCAAATAAGAATTTGGGTTGGATATAATATTTAATTCTCAGCCCTAAAAATGATTGGCCACTAGCATCAAGGACTTATTATACTTGTGAACTCTTTTTTAATATAAATGTTCTTTAGCTGTACTTCAGGAAATGAGTATTTTTTTTAAATAACAGAGGGTAAACTACTACCAGAGAAACAGAGAAAGCAACTCTTAAATTATAAATCGTTCAGTGTAGAACTATGGTGGATCTCCAAACATCCATTTCCATTGACAGAAGTATTTGTTGCCCACTTGAATTTCAAAAAGTCCGAAAAGAAGGTAGGATGAGACAAAATATAATTATCCTATCAGAAACATCAGCACGATTGTTTGGTTGGCTTTGTATAACCAACCGTGGGTTGTCGCAATTGATATGCTGGAAAGTGCCCGGGGAGACGGCCCGTTTCCACTGTCAGCAGCAAGCCTGGGCAAGGCTGGGTGTGGGGCAGCTGGAAATGCAGGACAGGCATCGCTGACCATCCTTTGGTCTCTGGGATCTGTGTCCACACACAGACGGAGACTCACCAACAGCTTTAGCAGGCTCCGTCTCTTCCATTCCAAAGGTACTCAGGGAAGTTCTTTATATAAAGTACTCAGTGATTAAAACTGAATCCTAAAATTATATTCACTCACAGTCATACATACAGACAGCATTTCTATAAATTTCAGTAGATAATATTGGATTACATGAGCTAATATCCCTTTTAGTGAGAATGATTTATTAAACTTTTAAAACATACCATGTTCTGGACCAGCTGCTGTGCATTGTCTCACTAAACTATTCCCGACAAGGTGATACCAGTTCTGTTTGACATGTGAAATACACTAATAATGTATTACTTGTATTATTTGATCTTCCAAATTATCACAAAATTGACTGAGAGTGATGTCATCAAGATAGTGACATAGGTCCTTCCTGACTTACTCCCCCCTCCCACAAGAAGACCAGCTAGCAACCATCCACAGACAAGACACCACTGTGAAAATCCCAGAACACAGGGGTGAGGTGGAAGCAGCCCCTGGACCACCCCCAGACTAAGAGGAACTTCATTTTTTCACAGAAATAGAAAAAAAAAAATCCTAAAACTTGAATGGAGCCACGAAAGACCCCTAGCCAAAGCAATCTTGAAGATGAACAATGTTGGAGGCATCACACTTCCTGATTTCAAACTATACTACAAAGTTACAGCAAACAAAACAGGAAGGCACTGTCATAAAAGCAGAAATACAGACCCATGGAAGAGAGGGAAGAGTCCAGAAAGAAACCCACTCATACATAGTCAACTAATATTTGACAAAGGAGCCAAGAATACTCAATGAGAAAATGATAGTCTCTTCAATAAACGGTGCTGGGAAAACCGGATATCTACATTCAAAAGAAGGCAACTGGACCCCTTACACCACCCACAAAAACTAACTTCAAATGTGTTAACATCTTAAACATAAGACCTGAAGGCATAAAATTCCTAGAAGAAAACACAGGGAAAAAGCTCCTTGCCATTGGTCTTGGCAATGATTTTTTTGGTGTGATACCCAAAACACAAGCAACAAAAACAAAAATCAACAAGTGGGATGACTTCTCCACAGCAAAAGAAACGATTAAGAAAATGAAAAGGTAACCCATGAAAAGAGAGAAAATATTTGCAATCATCTATCTGATAAGGAGTTAATATCCAAAAAATATAAGAAACTTATACAAATAAGATAAATAAAATATTCCTTTAAACTCCATATGGTTTCTCACAGGATTAAAATTAATTAATTTATTCAGAACACACATTGCTCCAGCTATTCAGGTAATATCTCTTTAAATGTGTTAGAAACATTTAGATTTTAGAAAACTAAAGCTGTTCTCTCTCATAAGCTCAGGTCAAACCTTTTACAGATTATGTGAGGTCTGAACACAGCTTCTTAGACTTTGACGCTTGTGATAAAAGAAATTCTGCAGAGCTTGTATGTTCACCTTTTTCTCATTTGCTACTTGACTGTCATCTCTAATCTGAATTTGGGATTAAAAAAACAGAAACCAGAATAGATAATCGATGGCTACCAGATGACCGTTGTGCAGTGGGAGTTATTAACCCAAGGACAGCTCTCAAGATCAGTAAATGTTCCTATTTCTGGCTGAGCGAAGAGCTGCTGGAAGTATAGGTTTTTTTGTGCAAATGTCCACACAGCACCTGCTCTTAGATTAATTCTCATTTTTCTGGGGCTTTGACGCAGGAATCTCTAAAATAATTGATTTCCTTCCATCACCTTTAGAAAACAAGACTGCAGCATATGAATGGCCATCAACCAATCATGCCCTTTGCAGATGGTGCCTGGGCTTCTCCCCACTGGTGGGCAGGCGTAGGCTCCCTGCATTTCAGACAACCGTGTGGACATAGCATAACCAGGCACCTGCAGAGAACTGAGGTCTCCCATGACTATCTCCTCTCCATCACAATCAACAACATGACCCCAAAACGTAGCAGATTGCTATTACAGTGGCCTGTGCTTGTTAAAATTATGTGTAATCATGCTTAATTAGGGTGTTCAGGGGAAATTCTGTTGTGTGCATAAAATACTGTATTTGCTTTTCAGGAAAATGTGCTTTGTTTGGCTAAAACAAAAATGAGACGCTCTCAAAGATGTTATCAACAGCTAAGATGAGTCAGGAATGATGTTGCTCTGTTTCTCTTTCCCCTCGGGGCCCCCATCCTGAATTACAGGATCCTAGAAATCCAGAAGACACATAACCACAGACATAAACTCTTCTAGCTCTTCCTCTCTTGTCTCACAGAAGCTACTAGACTATCAGTTCCCAAACTCAGAGTCAGTACTGTCCAAACTAAGGGACAGGGCCTCAGAGAGCACTTAGGCACAAAATGACGATTTTATTCAAGATGCTGATCAGGGACTCTAGGAGAGCCACATTTACTTGGCCAAATTCTCTGATCTCCCTGCTGACCCAGGAACCTGATTGGAGACCTAAAAGCTGACTTTGAGCTGAAGATTGAGACCCAGTAGTGCTACCTGTCTCAGTGCAGAGGGTTGGCCCTGCAGCCTGCAACATCATGGGGTCCTGTCTTCTGATGCTACTTCATGAGAGCAAGAGAAACATGCATCAAAATCACCGGGCACCAGCAGGTTCTCCACAAAACTGTCAAGGTTATCAGAAACAAAGAAAGTCTGAGAAACGGTTATAGCCTAAGGAGGCACGTTGAGTAAATGTAACCTTGGATCTTGAATGGGATCCTGGAACAGAAAGAGGCTGCTAGGTAAAAACTACGGAAATCTGAATGAAGTGCGGACTCCAGTTAATAACGTCTCAACGTGACAAATGCAGCATACTACAATATAAGACTCTAACGAGGGGAGAAATTGTGTGTGGGGTATATGGGAACTCTACTATCCTTGAAACTTTTCACTAAATCTAAAACTGTTCTAAAATTTTAAAATATATATTTTGAAGCAAACATATATAAGCATTATTAAAAATGTGCCCCTACTATTTTAGTTGAAAAGCTAGCCAAAGGCTGAAATTTGGGGCCTCCCTCTATCCCGTTGTCATGCTTTCAATTATACTTTTAGGCATAGGTCATAGAGTATTAACAGTTTAAACTTTCTATTACAGCCACCATCATGTTCATGGGTTGGAAGGATTCTTTAAAAACATCTAAAGATATTACACATTTGCACGCCGATATATAATTGGTAAGTAAAATGCCTTCTGTGATTGAGAATAATCGCTGATATTTCCTGATTCTTGTTGTCCCATCGTCTAATAATCAGGTTTTATGTTACATTAAAAAGACTGACACTGCATATTGATAGTGTTCTTCTGGGCTGTTCATTTAAAAACCTGTGTGAACTTTTATTGTGGTGGTGGTCTTTTTACTACAGTATTTGAAAACAATAAAACTGTATTTGGTTGGTTCTATGCTCACTTTCAGGGTGGAATAATGAAACATATTTTTAAGAATTTACGGAATGAGTAGGGTTTTTTGGTTGTTGTTGTTAAAGTGATAATGCAAGATATTGAAAAGCTAACTCTAGAGGAAAATGCATCACTATAAGAAGTCTGTAATGGTCTTTACAGACTGGACCCAGTGACTGGCCAGGAACTTCCCAGAGAGTGATGAGTGGATACATGGTAGGAAGGCCTCTCTGGAGGGCTCCTGAGGAAGTCACACAAGTAATGTGATTTCTGTCACCACAGTTCTTCCTCTTCTAGAGATTCACATAAATAGAATCATGCATTACCTACATTTTTGTGTCTGGCTTCTTTCACTTAGCATAATGATTTTGGGATTCATTCACGCTGTCTTGGATATCAGTAGTTACAACTTTTTATTGCTGAATAGTACTCCATTGTATGGATATACCACATGTGTTTATCTGATTAACAGCTGACAGACCTTTGCGTTGCTTCCAGTTTGAGCTGTCCCCATTTCCTATGAATCAAGTGTTATGAACACTGAAGCACAAATCTTGTGTGGACATGTGTTTTCCTTTCTCCTGGGGGGATACCTAGGAGTGAAACTGGTAGGTCATGTAATAAACATATGCTTCTCCCAGACTCCTTGTCTCTCCTTACCACTTAGATAACAGAGGATCATCTCCACTAGCCCCACGGACCAGCCCTTTTGTTTAAATCAACTGATTCAGACCCGGAAAGAAACAAACACCTAAATTACTTAACTATTTTCAGATACTTACAAAATCAGGAAAATCTTCTCATGCTATCACTTAAAAAGGCAGACTCTCCAATGGTCTTTGAGAAAATAAAATTATAATTTGCTTCTTTTTAAAAAGTAATTTCTGTTTTTAATATACTCATTCTTCAACTACAAATAGGGACGCACACACTTTTATCAATATAGGGAGCTAATTTTCATGCAAGGGCAAATTGTATATATCACAATTTAAATAAATTTTGTTTGTTTTAAAAAGGCAGATATTGCCTAGTTCAGTCTATTTATGCAGAATGCAATTTGCTGAGATTAAAAGTTTGGGAAACTGCTGAATAGTTGGCCACGGTGCCTATTACTGCATTCACTGAGAGTACATCAAGGAAAAACGTATCAAAAAGTCACATACCTAGTTTGTGTTCACATTCACAGTTGCATATGAATATGTGTAGCTTTGTGATTCTGCCATAGGTCATGCAGAGTGGAAAAAAAGTAAAAAGATTCTTTTGCTGTTGTTCTTGTAGTTTTTATAATTATACTTAGTGATGTAATAAAGATGATACCTAAAATACCACACGAATATCATAATTTGGACACAAAATGATTCTCATCACTGATAAAAAGAAAAATTTATGTGTTCTTGTGATATAAAATGACATCACTTCCTTTGCCATTCCTATTAGGACAGAAGGGTTCATATTAGTCAAAAAATATAAAATAAATACATTAAAAAAAATATGTCATCTGCCATTCAAATAACAGTAGCATAAAGGAAGGTGCCTGTTGCTGTAAACTCCCAGGAAGATGTGCTGCCCTGACGGTGACAAGGGTAGACTTCCTGCGTCATAAATGCCTTTGGCGGTAATTACAGTTACGTGTTGAAAATGCCCTGTCCTGCATGGGGGAGCAGCGAGCTTCCATTTTCCTGTTGTGCCTGTAGTTGTTCAGCACTTCTGCCCTCAAAACACTGAAGAAAAACTGACTAGATTCAGCTGCTCTCTTTCTGTCTTTCTGTCTAAAAGATGTACATGTAACCAAGGTAAGACCACAGCACCTGCATACGTGCACTTGTGACGAGTTTGGATCACTATGATCTATTAATATTGAACTGGTCAAAGAAAACCCAGAAGATTTAGCATGTAGAGACCAACAGCACTGAGTAATGGAATCTGCATTGTGCTGGCCACTCAGAACAAAAGGAATTTTATCTCCAGTAGAACTGAGTCACTACCAACCTCACACTTGGGTCTATATAGGATAAGAAACAGTGAACTGGAACTGCTCTGAAAATATCTCTAATAATTTGTGAAAAAAGGTTATTGCATGAAACTATAACTAATTGACATTTTCAAATTTTGTATTTTCCTGTCTCTCACAGTTTCCATTAAATGACAGTGAATATAAGGGAAGGGCATTTGCTGCTTCTAGAAAGTTGATGCCTCTAGAATACCTAGGATTTTGTTCTCTGTGAGGTTCACACTGCTCCCAAGAATTCCATCCCACAAGTCACAAGACTTAAATGATTTCTTCATCATCATCTTTTTTAATATAAGAAGCTATTCTGTCCTGTAGATTAAACATCACATGGTCAACAGCAGACTCGTAGATATTTGAGAACATCCCTTGACTGCTCTGACTCATTTTAATGAGGACGATCACATTTAAAGTCAATCAGTGGAGAGGTAAGCTTGGCATGCATCCCTACTGGCTCTCCCAGACGATTCCTGCATCTCATTCTTCAATGTCACTTGAAGTGACTTCTCCTTATTAAACAACAGGACAGATGATGACACAAGGCAAAAATACACTGTTTTTTTTCCTTGCCTCTGCCTATTTCAAGGTGAGACACTCTAATCAGTTTTTTTTAAATGTATAAACTTACATTCTTTTTTAAATGGTAGAAACACTCCCTCAGCTGCCCGCACTAAGCTTTGCAGTTCACATAAACAGGGTACCCGGTGGTTGGTGTGAAGCTGCATTTACTGGTCTGTTACTAGTTATGTTACTTTGGAAACACTGGGTAAACTTAACAAAAAATGCTCAGACTTTACTGCGCTTTGAAAATTTAAGGCCACCGTACTTCATTCCAAATCATAAAATGCCACAAATAAAATTGGACAGAAAAACAAGCTGAATACCCCAAAATGAAGACAGAAACAGTCTCGCTTTCTTTAAAGCCAAAGTTACTAATAAGTAGATGACCCCGTGCCCTATTTAGTAATAATTAGAAGCAATCGTAAAAATTAAGTATTGCTAATAATATTTAACTATTCATCAACTCCTACAGATATATTTTTGAAAAACTTAAAATGAAGACTTCCGTAGTCAAATGGTCAAAATGTTTAATAAAGATGAAAGGAAAAGAAATGACTTTGTACTAATTGACTCCTGAATATGGAGATTATTTTACATTCCATGGGAGCCTTTTCCCATCAATACTATTTATGAGAAGATATTCATATTTCAGATCCATCAGGTACAGAACAATTTATTAGGCCAGAGTCTGCAAATCCAATATTCATAACAAGTCCTGCAAAATAATGGTGTTCATAAAACTTCTGTGCACTACATTGATCTCTTTTATAAGGTTTTCTCCAAATTCCATGGTAATGTAAAGGCAAGTATCTAATTTTCTCAACCAACTAATAAGCTATTTTAATCAAATTCAGAAATAAAACAAGAGCTCTTTCAAAACCCTCTCTAGGGGACCAATTGCCTCAGAGGAGGTGTTTTCATGTCAAATCAATTGCTGTCAGGGTATGATGTTAGCATCTGTTGATGAGCTGAGCTGGGAAACCCCAGGGCTGGCAAGTGCCCTTGGAGAGGTCTGAAGTAAGAAAGTAAATGAGCTGTAACACCTAGAAGTGAAATTAAGGTTAACTCAGTCAAGAACCAAGCCTTCTTTGTCAAATCACATTATCTCATAACAGCCTCCACCGTTTCTTATCCCTGAACTCCATGAGTAAACAGGTATTCTTCTCCCAGAGCCTGATGTTTAACATTAAGTAGATTTTTAAAATACTACATAGTTTTCAAAAGTCCCAAACAATTTCTGCTGGACAGTTTGGGGGCCTAAAAGCAACATTCACACCACACACAAGGAATGTTTAATCAGCATTCAAAGCAAACAAAGAAACATCTCTGCAGCCAGAACCGATTCCGGATGGAACTTCCAAGGGGAAGAGCGTCCTGGAGAAGCACAGAGAAGCAGACCTCCTGGAGCTTCTGCAAACTTTCAGACTGTAGCAAAGATCCTGACAGAAGCTGGGCTTCAAAAAACATGACACCAGAAAGCAAACAACATAGAGCATCTTAAATATCCCTCCAAAATGTGTATACTGAGTGAGGTTCCCAAAGAAACTATTCAAATTCAAATGATGGGGAAGAAAAGATTTTCATACACACTCAGTAGAAAGGCTAAACTTTAAAAGACTGACCACACCAATGCTGGCAAGAATTTAAAGAAACTGAAACCCTCATGAATGGCTTGTGGGAATACAAATGCTACAACCACGTGGGGAGACAGTTTGGTAGCTTCTTAAAAAGTTAAACAGTGCTACTTGACCATCCACATGCAGGCAGGTACTCTGGAGAAATGAAAACATACATACGAAGATTTGTACACAGGTCTTGATAGGAACTGTCTCCGTAACAGCCCCAACGAGGGCACAGAAGCAAAAGGAAACTTTCAGGGCTGTTATCCTGACTGTGGGAGCCTTGAAAACAAGTGGCTACATTGCTCGAAACTCATCAAATTATACATTTTTAAAATGCACATACAATATACCTTCATAAAGTTGTTAAAATAGCTACTCAGTATGAAATTTGATATGAAATAAAGTATGCTGGGTGTTAATTATTCATTCCTCTAATTTATTTTTTTTTAGATTTATTTTATGAATGTATTTATTTTTGCCTGCATTGGGTCTTGGTTGCTGCACGCGGGCTTTCTCTAGCTGTGGCGAGCAGGGGCTACTCTTCGTTGCGGTGTGCGGGTTTCTCACTGCGGTGGCTTCTCTTGTTGCAGAGCACAGGCTCTAGGCGCACAGGCTTCAGTAGTTGTGGCTCATGGGCTTAGTTGCTCCGCGGCATGTGGGATCTTCCTGGACCAGAGCTCGAACCCATGTCCCCTGCATTGGCAGGCGGATTCTTAACCACTGCGCCACCAAGGAAGCCCCGTTCCTCTATAGTTTATAATTTTTATCTTACTTATAATGAGTAACCAATAGCGCCCCATCCCCTACTGCCCCAAAACATTCACGCCCATGGCCAGAGCTGCTGTGTCTGGTCCTACATGTTGTGCAATGAAGTGCTCCAGGGGCGGTGGTCACTGACTATTTCTTATTTGTCTATATCTGTATCCACCAACTGACATCTGTGTGGGTATGCATGTATATGTATTTATATACTGGAATTATAAAGGAGAAATCTGAGATAAAATATAGTTACTAAATATATATATAAAATATATATGTATACATATATACATACATATACATAAAAATACACACAGATATATGTTTCATATTTCCTCCATGATACACCTTCTATGGAGATCTAGGTATATCTGCTGTAAGGAAGATGTTATAGCATTATTATTACCAATGTTAATAACAACAGATATTTAGTAACTGCTTACTATGTGCTGAGAACCATGTAAATTACTCAATACATGTTATATAAATTTTAAACGAGTTTATAAGCAGAGGCTGTATCTGCTTTGTTTTTCCTTACTTTTCCTTTTTTTTTTAATGCTGAGCACAGTGGCTGGCACATAGCAACTATTTAATTAGTATTTATCATGGGGATACTGTTTATGCAGCTTCTTTCATCTTTGTACCAGTTCACAAAATTTTTGCAAATACATGAGATAGATTCTATCATTTAACTCACTTTACAGATGAAAGAACTGAAACTTGAAGAAAATTAAGTAATATTCCAAACACTGAACAGTCTCGATCATAAAGGGTGAAGATAAGGTTTAAATTCAGGGTTTTCTGACTGCATTATTGGAACTTTTAATCCTCTCTTCTTGTTTTAGTTCCTCCTGCTGGCGAGGGGTCCTGGGAATTAGTTTCCAGGCTTTTGGACCTGATGATACAGGATAGAGATGATAAAAGTATGGGAATGGTGTTGAGATGCCAACGGAGCTGCCTCTCTGGCCCTCCCCACAGGACAGAGGAGGTCTAGATATTTCATAATCCCACAGTTTGTTATAACAGCTAAAAATCAGTGCCCCTCAGTTTCCACATCTATTTACAGATGTAATATCTGGGCTGCTGCTGACCCTGCGGGACCCTGATGACCATTCTTCACCCTACAGAAATGCAGTAACCTTGGATACTCAGAATTTCCCCATCCCCTGTTCCACTAGTCAGTTTCTGAAATGCACCACTTTTATATTCCAGTCTGTGTGTCCATTACTTTTATCAGAAAATCGCATCTGTCTTTATCTGCTAGTCAGGCTAGCACTCTGAGTTTTAAAGAAGTTATTTAACCTGTACTCATCTTGCCCCCTCTCTGCCCACCCCAATTCCATGCCGTTTTTCATTAGGGCATGGACCCCTCCCCAGTATGAGGGTTAAACTGCATTTGCATGAACTTTCTCCTGTTTTTATTTGATTTACTTCATTCCCACCACTAAACTACTGTCCAGACTTGCTTACTGGGTTTCTCCCTTTGTGTTTCAGGTAGAATGATACCCAGAGGCCTGCTGAAATTAAGATAAAACACACTGCATCTCTCACTCTACCTTTCCTCTGTGCAAAATGATAACATGTTCGATGACTTTTCTAGAGTTTCTTCCCGTTTATCTATAATATTGGAAAAATAATTTTTTGTAGCGTATAACTGGCTTTTCCTACCAGTCTGGTGATGCGCATGCCTAAGGAGAGAGAGAAAATATCCACTGTTGTTTTGGCGCTGTCTGTTAGTTACTGTAATGCACATTGTTATGTAATCATTTTTCATATGTAAATAGATGCTCAATGCTATCAAAGACTAATGTGATTATATCAAAGCTCTTTAGGTGAATTCCTTTTTCTGTTTGATTCTTGCCATTGCCTATTCTGTGGTTAAGAAAGTGTTTCAGTGCCCAACCGGTAGTTATCAATCAACAAATCACCAGAAAACTAACGTATTAGATTGTTTGTATCTTTTTATTATAGATATTGTGGTAGTGAAGAGGCATAAGGAGAAATATGAATATGACTGTACAAAAATGGAATCAATTTTAAGAAAAAAATTTAAATATAATATTTGAGGTGGAGAATGTATGCAAATTGAATATAGATGGTTACAGGAACAACCAAGTCAAGAATTTATTCTTAAGGAATGTCAAGTAATGAAAATATATTTACAGCACTGGAATTCACTTTTGTAGAGAGTTATTGCCAGGTCCTTTGGCACAGATATATGAATGGAAACCTTTAGAAAGACTGTCAGTACTTCTTTATTATTGAAAGTTAGTATTATTGAAAGTATATAAAGTTTTATTATTGAAAGTAAGTAATCATTTTCAAAATGAAATTCTATGTGTATTCTACACTGTTTATGTGAAATAAATTTATTTCTCAGCGTAACGACTAAACACACACATACACACAGAGCATACCAGTTAGTCCAGTTAATAACTGAAGAATATACATTATCAATAAAGAACAGGTGTTGTCAGCCTCTCCCAAAAGCATATTGGCCTCTAAGATTCATTTTAAGATGTGGGAACAAATGGCTAAAAAATAAGTTTATTTAAAAATGCTGCAAGAGTAACCTTGTTTTTTTTTTAAACTGTAATCTAAAAAATACATTTTATCTGTAGTTTAGAAGGTTAGAAGTCATTCTGATAAAATATGAAAGAATTAAAGAAACAATGAAAGACAGGAAGAAACTTAAGTTGATGACTTCTGATATAACAGTGCTGATAACAGTGCTGTTACTTTTCTATTTCCTCAAAATTCTTCTTCTTTGTTTCTCTGTTTTCCCTCCTTTTAGCTTTATTTTGGTTTCCTCCATAGGGCCTTCCATTGTACAACATTTTTCCTACAACCGTTTCCTATGAGAATTGCTTCTGCTTTTCAAGTTGGGAATTAAGTAAACAACGTGTTTTCTTAATTTTCCCTCTGTTCCTAAATTGAAGATTTTCTTTTCTGTTGGTGGTGGTGGCACGTGGTGTACGCGGTTTTCTTCGGGCTTCATTTCTCAAGGTCTCCCTGTTACATAATTAGTACGTGTCCTGTGCCTCCTCGGTGGGAACTCTTGTTGAGCAGCCTAATCACCGTCTTACAAAGCCAGGCATGGGCCCCGGGATCTCACACTGATGGGGCATCCTCCTGCTCTGCCAGCCTATCAACCGGCCAGTTAGCATCCAAGTCGTTAAGGTTTTTTTCTTTCAGTAGGAATGACAGAACGTCTGCCTCCCTGCTTTTCTTTTCTTCTGATCTGAAGCTAAATTCAAGTTTGCATTAGCTTTTAATTCTCCCACTTAAAAGAGATAAGAGCAAATTCTTCACTGTCCAATTCCCCGGAAAAAAAAAGAGGGCTGCTGGTGGTGGCTCAGTTAGTCCCTCTTGGACTGCGAATTCCTTCATGCTCTGTTTCCTGGTTACATCAACTATTTAGATTCCCTGTGCACTAGGGCTCTTCACCACTTCACGTGCTTCCCAGGCTAAACATTCCCTCCGGAGACCTAAATATTCCCAGCTAAAACATTCCCTCTGGAGATCTGAATATTCCCAGGTAAAACATTCCCACTGGAGATCTAAATATTCCCAGGTAAAACATTCCCTCTGGAGAGCTAAATATTCCCAGGTAAAACATTCCCTCTGGAGAGCTAAATATTCCCAGGTAAAACATTCCCACTGGAGAGTTAAATATTCCCAGGTAAAACATTCCCTCTGGAGAGCTAAATATTCCCAGATAAAACATTCCCTCTGGAGAGCTAAATATTCCCAGGTAAAACATTCCCACTGGAGAGCTAAATATTCCCAGGTAAAACATTCCCTCTGGAGAGCTAAATATTCCCAGATAAAACATTCCCTCTGGAGAGCTAAATTATTCCTCTTTAGGTAGCAGAACACTGAGCTGTTCCTCTGTTTTCCCATAAACTAAAAGAATCTAAAAGTCACTCTTGGCACCCCTAGGAGAATACTGGTGACAGGATCTGAGGTCTGAATAGCATGCTGATGTTTCCAGAATCACCTTAGAAATATTTAAGAATGCCTTTGAGGTTTTTGGTGGTAAATTTTAAGACAAAATCATGTCAGGAAATATTCCTCAGAGCCTTTCCAATTTATGTGCAATATACTTTCAGAATGTTACATCTATAGGGTATGATTAAACAGATTTTTTTAAAGGCTTCCTTTCATTTCAGGTCGATATAATCCCTAATGCAAAATTCATCGAATTACTTGTAGAAGTTCATATACTTACTGGCAAAATTAAATAGCAAAATGAGTTGATGATCGTTCTGTTTAACGTCTTCACAGTGTTTAGAAAGAGATCTAGTTATTTCAATATTGCTTATTCCAAATAAGCCTATATCAAAGAAAATAATATTCCCTGACAGTTGAATTGTGATTTCACCACACTGTGGTGTAGACATTTCAAAATTTTTCCTTCCTTGAATATGAAGTACAAATATGTCTTTTAAGTGGTGAATATTTATAATTGGGATTATATCATTTCTCTAAGCCTAAAAAATTGAGAAAAACAATTTCTTTTCATTCATGTAAATTCTCCATGTAACTGTTTGATCTGGTCTCTGAACTTTTTACCTGTATCCCCTGCATCCCTAGCCAGTTGCCCTTATCTTGCTGCCGAATAAAATACCTAACTTAACGTCTGCAGACAAATCTGCTCTCATACTCTATTCACTCCCTGGACCCTGGTTTCTTAACTTTCTCATCTCCCCTGTATCAGCCAGGGTCCTGGGAGGAAGCCACACACTCGAAAGTCTCAGTGAAGGGCAGTTTCACGGCGGGAATACTGGGTGCACTTGTGATTGGGTTGAAGTGAACCACAAGGATCAGTGAGTCCAGTGTCCGGGGACCAGCTTACCACTGCTGGGCGAGGGTTGTTCCCAGAGAGGAAAGGTCACCCGGGAGAAGCCCCTGCTTCGACCCTGTAGGAGGGGGAGCGGGGATTCAACACCCCTTCCTCACTCTGCCCCGTCTCTCCAGCTCCCTCAGTGGTGAAACCACACGAGGTCAGAGGGTGAAGGCGCCTGTTGATGGGCCTGGTCCTCAGGGCACAGACTCGGAGTCAGGGGAGAGGGACGGAAAGTGGGTCCGAGCGGCCAACAGGTGATTCCAGGCCCAGTTCCTCTCCCAACTCAGCCGCCTGCTCCCAGTTATTTGAAGGCCTCGTGTGCACGAGAAGCCCACCAGCAGCAGATACTTGACTTAAAGCGTCCCACCCTCAGACCACCTGGTTCTGTGGCATCCGTTCAGTCACTCTTCCTAAAGCAGCAGTCTGTCCATCTCACCTGCGTGGAGACGTCCAGTCAACATACCTGGTCAGCTCTACCTTCAAAGTATATACTCAGATCTGACGAGTCCTCACTGATCTAGTGGAAGCTCCTCTCTCCTCCTGTCCCACCCCTGCCTTCACACCGGCCTCCAACCCATCCAACAGTCTACACTCCACACATCACTCACACTGTCCTTTAAGATGTGTGTCAGCTCAGGCCATAGCCTGCACAGAACCTCCAGCTGTTCCTCAGGGCACCGCGACGAAGCACGACGCTCACATGTTCAACAGTCCTGATCTCACTCCTGCCTGATTCAGCAGAACTCATCCGCCATGGCTCCCTCCCGAGCGCACCCTGGTCTTCCGGCCGTTCACCTGCACCACCCTGCTCAGCAACGGTGCTCTGGCTGCTACTGCTCGTTGGAGGAGCTGCCAGACAGCCCAGGGCTTGTCCTCATGTCACCCAGCTCTGCTCTCTGTGGAGACAGGTCCTGTCACTCCACCCTGAAGCCCCAACACACCCAGCCCTCTGCCCACTGCAGACCCTTTCCTCATTGTCCTCAACGCAACCTGGAAGAACAGCAAGTCTCAGATACCCTCGATTATAAGATGCACTATTTCCTGCAACACTGAAAAAGAAAATGAAAAAGTGGCATAAGGTCCTCTTATTAGTGACTGTAAGACACATCCCAAATCAGAGGTATTAAAACATGAATGTGAAAAAAATCCATGCCTTGGGAGCAATGAATTATGTTATGTTATTATCATTAGAATGTGAAATAATTCATTATTATTAACAAGGCAGGAAGGAAACCTTGCCTCTATGTCAGACCCTAACACGAAGTGGAGCTTTGGACAAAGTTGGGGAGAGCACCCCTACCCTCCTGGTTGATTAGAATGTAAAATCTCTGAGCACTCATCCATTTGTAACTTCTATATCCGTAGCCAAGACAGTGCCTGGCACAAAACAGATACTCAGTGAATATTAATAAAATGAACTATTTAAATTTAGTCTAACATTTAGTGGTTTTAGCTATGTGGTTGTCTCATTTCCTTTTTTTACTTTTCTGTATCTTCTATATGTTTTATTATTGATAATAACAAAATTATAGAAGCATTGATTTTATATTTTTCAAAGCAAAAAAACTATGATGCTGTGTATAGTTCTATACACATGATGCCTTAGAAATGGTTTCAGAGTATAAGATTTTGTTTTCAATACATTGACGGTAAGCATTTTTAGGAATAAGTCTAAAAGGTGCTTCCTTTCCTCCTCAAAAGAAGGATTGTCAGTGGCTTTAGAATTTTTCCAGTATGCTCATATGTTACGATGAAGGGATGGTTATAAATGGAAACTCGGAGGTTATGCCTATTACTATTTTATTAGCCACTTTTTCTATTGTACCTCAAAAAAATAACGTGAAGCTAAAAATGAGAAGGAAAAAAAATAACAGGAGAAGCAGACAGGAACACTGAAGGAGACAGCTTGAAAAACTGGCTTGTTCCTCATTTAAAGTGTAGAGCTTAATTCTTATTATGCTGTCATGCATCAAAAAGCTTCTAAGACTGAAATGCAAACTCCTTTGCTTTGCTTGATCCTCCTGGTAGGGAGGGGAAAAAAAATCAAATGCTACTGTATGAATTTATCATCATATTGTTCAAGGAGAAAACTCATAAAAATCCTATCGGTTGCTCTCTTGGTCTGAAGTATCCTTGTCTAATACCATCATTTACTGAAGACAAGATAAGCATCCCGGATGACAGAGCCGGTCCTCACGTGTCAGCCTCGTTGCGTTATTGCTGGTCTGAACTCAGGAAATTTCATCTGTGAGGCAGTTTGCTTTCACAGAAAACATACTCTTTGACAATTTATACAGTTCTGACTTTTCCTAGGGCTGAATTAGATAGGCTGTATGGCTTGTAAAAAGGGTTAACAAACGTTTATTTCCATGGCACAATGGAGTAATAATAACAGCCTAGCAGATTCTAAAGCCCTGCTCAAAAAAATCCCAGTAAAAGGCTGGATTGAAGCAACTGGTCCTCAATGAAAGTTATTTATCCTTCGGCATAGATTACGTTCTTACATAATTTACCAAGATTACATAGTTCTTACATGATTATATTCAGAATATAATGTATACTATTACATATGCTATTACAATAATTAAATTTTATTGACAGCATTAATGTTTTCCTTTTATAATAACAGTAAAAAGGAAAACAAGGAAAGAATATCTTCCAAAACTGCCACTTTCTGCCACCGGCTAACTGATACTTATTTCCAAAACAAAGTAAGGCTTATACACACATAAGAATTAAGTATCAGTAGAACTTACTAAATAGAAAGGTTAGAGAGGTGAAAATGGAAAATGTGTGAATATTTATAGTTATTCCACCTGTGATTTGGTAAAAAATTACTGTGGGATTCCATTATTTTAAAACTAAACTTCGTATTTTAGGATTCACATCCAGCTGTAAGAAGTAATACAGAAAGATCCCGTGTAAACTTTATCCAGTCTCCCCCATGGTAACCTCTTGCCAAACTATCCTTTGATATTGAAACAGGCAAGACGCGGAACATTTTCATCAACACAAGGATCCCCACCGTTGACCTTTTATGGCTGCACTCACTTCTCCCCAGCCCCGACCCCTCCTTAAACCCTGACTACTACTAATTTGTTCCCTTTTCCTATGATTTTGTCATTTAAGAATGTCATAGACATGTTACAGTACGCTATCTTTGGGGGTTGTTTTCTTTTCTAGTCAGCATAGTCTTCTGGAGATTCATCTACTGGTTGTATGTATCAATAGTTTATTCCTTTTTTATTGCTGAGTAGTATTCCAAGACGTGGATGTACCATAATGTGTTTGATCATTTGCATGTTTAAGGACTTCTAAGTAATTTCCAGTTTTTCACTATTATGAATGAAGCTTTTATAAATATTCCTGTTTTTATTATTATATTATTATGTTGTATGAACATAAGTTTTCATTTCTCTGGGATAAATGCCAAGGTGTGCAACTGTTGTCATATGTTAGTTGTGTGTTTAGCTTTTTAAAAGAAATTGCCGAACTGTTTTCCAGAGTGGCTGCACCGTTTTACGTTCCCACCAGCAATGTTTGAATGATCTAGTTTCTCCACATCCTTGACAGCACTGGTGGTGTCACGATTTCTTTTTAATCACAGATATTCTGATAGGTGTGTACTATCTCATTTTTGTTTTAATTTGCATTCTCCTGATGGCTACTGATGTTGGACATCTTTTCATGGGCTTATCTGCCATCTATATACCTCCTTTGGTGAAAGGTCTGTTCATATATTTCATCCATTTGTTAATTGTGTGTGTTTTATTGTTGAGTTTTGAAAGCTCTTCACGTATTCTAGACATTTTATATATTCTAGACACCCGTCCTTTACCAGATATATGGCTTGAAAATATTATCTTCCACTCTGTAGCTTGTCTTTCCATCTCCCTCATATGTTCTTTCAAAGAACAAAAGTTTTTAATTTTGATGAGATCTATTTAATCAATGTTTCCATTTATGGATTGCATTTTGGTGCCAAGTTTAATAACTTGCCTAGTCTCAAATTGTAAAAACTACCTCCAATCTTTCTCTGATAGTTTTATAGCTTTACATTTTATATTTAACTGTTTTATCCACTTGAGTTAATTTTTGTCTAACGTATGAGGCATAGGTGAATGTCCTTTTATGTGTGTATTTACATCCAGTTGTTCCAGTGCTATTTGCTGAAGGACTGTTCTTCCTCCACTGAACTGCATCTGCACCTTTGTCAACATTCAAAGGGTCTATTTCTGGGCTTTCCATTCCATTTCATTTACGTGTCTACCCTTCCACCAACACCACAGAGTCTGCATTACTGTAGCTTCATACTAAGCCTTCAAACTGGGGGGACTGTTTCTCCTGCTTTATTCTCTTCCAAAACTTTTTTAGCTATTCTAGTTCCTCTGCCTTTCCATATAAATTTTAAAATAATTTTGCCTGGACTTACGAAAAATCTTGCTGATATTTTGATAGCAATTGTGTTAAACCTGTACATCAATTTGGGGACAACTGGCATCTTTAGTCTGAGTCTTCCAATTCTTGAACACAATTTCTCGCCATTATTTTGATCTTTGCTTGCTTTCAGCAGCATTGTGTGGTTTTCAGCATACAATCCTATACATGTTTGGTTAGATTACACCTAAGTATTTCATTGTTTTGAGTGATTGTAAATGGTGTGTTTGTGTGTGTTCTTTCACTATATAAGGGGCGTGAGTCACAGAATTGTTAGTTCCCCCGGAAGGACATAGATAATAGTGTCTGATGCATATTCCTAAGTGCTTTTAAAGAAAGCAGACTCTCATCAAATAGAATTTGCTAACCAAAAGCACAGAGACCCCAGACCAGCTGGAACCAAAAGGTTGGTGATGTTTACTCCAGAAATACCACCCTATTACCTCACCACCAACCAAGCAGAGAATTGTGCACAAGCTGGTCACACACCCTGCAACCTCTCCCTCACCCTGATTTTAAAAATCCTTCCCTGGTGGGTCTTTTGAACACGAGCTGCCCATTCTCCTTGCTTGGCCACACTTTCCTTCACCACAACCTGGAGACAGTAGATGCACTTTACTGGGTACGAGTGAGCTGACCTCAGTTTGGTTCCGTAACAATTTCACAGAAATTTCTCGGAAAGAGGAAGTAAGTTACCACAGGGAGTAACTTAAACACATAGTTCAAAGCAGGTGCAGCCAAGTCTCTGTAGCTCCCATGTTCATAGCGTTTTTATATACAATTTTTCTTTTTTTTTAACAGAGCAGAGACTTCATGAAACAAGGATGATGAATCTGTTCATCACAGACAATAAAAGAGAAAGCCTGGAGAAAAGAATACCAGTTGGGAGACAGTTGCCATAACCTAGGTAGAAATACATGGCAAATGGTGAGGACGGGAGAAACAAGGCTGTGTAGCAAAGGAGGGTTTCTAATTTATTTTAATAAAATCCGCGAGAATAAGAGCAAAGCAATGTAAATAGTAAAGGAATAAACTTTGAGGAAACACCAAAAAAATAACACCAGTGGCAACTGAGGGATCATATCCTTGAACAAAAGAGTATTCAACTGGGTATGCTATAGAAAAAAAAGCATAAAATTTAGATCCATCATTTTGCCTCTAAAGGAGATTGCAGGTGGAGGAAACAATGAAATCACTTCTTGTTCTGAGCACTCCAGTGGGAACAAGCAATGTAATGGAAAGTCAGAAATACTGTCCCAGACCTGGATTGATAATTACATTTTTGACAAGAAGCGAACAGTTTGGAAAGATAACAGTAAAGTTGAAATGGACTAAAAAAACTACTTTGAAAAGTTTGTTGTAATAGAATTGACTTCAAGAAAGGGAACAGCCACAGCCTTAGGGAGGAAAAGAAAAGAAGAGGAGGGGGGAGAAAACTGTCAATGTGAATTTTAAAGCATTATTAAACCACAGAAGAAAGAGAGACTACCTGAAATAAAAAACACTTATAAATCATGTTACACGAGCTATTATAAAATTAGTTCTCCTCTCCTTTCTAGAGAATACCCCTTGAGGTAAACTGTTTATTTAACTAGGCTGTTTGTAAAACGCAGCTTCCAACTGAGGACCCTTTTACAGACTTTCATGTGCTTTCATATCTATTTATGCAATTTATCCAGACAAAATCCCAGTTATGATTATCCCCACTTCACAGATAATCAAACTGTTATTCAGATGATTAGTGATTAGCTCATGTCCATGCTGGAAACGAAAAGCAACGTCTAGGTTAAAATGCTGGTAGTCGTAGTTTAAACTGCACATGCAAACCAAGTGTTCTAATGAAGGTTTCACACTGTATAGATACAAGGAAAGCTGTTTACAATATATATATTGTAAAAAGTTAAAAAAAAAAAACAGGAAGATATGCCATTTTTGAAACTGTTTTACTTATAATGTACAAAAATACATGCGATGAATCTAGACTTTGGAATTCTGATATCTATTAGATAGAACTTGCTGGAAATATAAAACTGTGTTAGGGCTTCCCTGGTGGCGCGGTGGTTGAGAGTCCGCCTGCCGATGCAGGGGACATGGGTTCGTGCCCCGGTCCAGGAAGATCCCACATGCCACGGAGCGGCTGGGCCCATGAGCCATGGCCGCTGAGGCTGCACATCCGGAGCCTGTGCTCCGCAACGGGAGAGGCCACAACAGTGAGAGGCTCACGTACCGCAAAAAAAAAAACAAAAACAAACAAACAAAAAAACCTGTGTTAGTTGTGCTCAAGTTACGAATTTTGAATTCTAGCTGGTATCCTTAATGATCCTTCTTCTAACTTTAAGAACATGTGGAAAAATCACAGCACCAACTGCGGTGGAGGAAACAAGGAAATAATTAGTCTGCTGTCTGCACATAATGACTTGTTAGTAAAACAGTTGAAGATGTAAAGAATAAAAATATTGATGAAATGTGAGCTCATTTTCAGGAAGGTAGAATATTCTTAATAAAGTTAAAATGCTGCATTACATCAGCTGTTATATTTTGAGTACCGCATTACTAAAAGGATTTAGAAAACATCAAAAGAGCAACAGAAATGATCAAAGAACTGCAGGCAGTGACAAAAAAAATGAAAGGATCTCCATGGAGGAGAAAAAAAAATGATGTACAAAAGTCACTCTGAGTCTATCAAACACAAATTAGTGAAAAACAGTAGCATGATTTTTTTCTCATGACACAATTTCAATAGAATTAAATATTTCAATGAAAGAAGAGTGCTAATTTTAGCACTGCAGATGAATAGTTGAGTCCCAGGGGAAAAAATGAGTGAACCAAAGAGGGAAAAAAGAGGAGGATGGCTTAGGTTTCATGCAAAGATAAACTACATCAGGTGGTATTTGAGGAAGAAGTGGTAAACAAGGTATTCTTGTAAGAGGGGTTCATGTCAGGAGGGCTTGGAAATCCATGGTAAAGGGTTTGTTTGTAGCACTGTAGGCAATGGAGAACAGACATCTATAACGGAGGAGTGAAAAGGTCAGCGGTTTCTGTGGGATCATATACTGAATATCTTATCTTTTGGCCTCTTTTTAAAATGTGTTTTTTCTTTGCTGCTCAGGTTCTCCTTTGGAAACTGCTCTTTGCTCAGTTCCTGTGATTTTGGTGGTACCATCAACTGTGCATCTTCACCTACCATCCCTGACTCACCAGCACCACCAACTGTGCAGCCTCACCTACCATCCCCAAGTCAGTGACCACAGGCAGCTCAGAACGGACAATCAGATGCTTCATGCCTTTGGACACATAACCCAGGCAGCACCACTCCATCATTTTGGGGATTGAGATGGATGCCATAGAAAGAATCTTCACTCTTGGTTTTCTGAGACCATGAATTATAAGAACAATACAAGCTCAGAGGAGCTGAAAGCCATGTTTGTTTTATTTTTTTCTGTCACATACAGAGACATGAAGCCTGAGCTTCCTGAGAATGAAGCCATATGCAAGCAAAGCAGAGCTAAGAAACCAAAAAGGCCCTGATGATGCCCTTGGATAATCCTGAAGTAGGTTAGGGATGAGTCTCTCCATTGTAACCAACAGAGTTTGTTTCTTTTTTTTTAAATAATAGAGATGGAATAATTTCAAAAAATAAGATTGAAGGCTAAGAGAGCAATTAGAATGACACTGTCTTAGTCTACGTAAAAGCTTATAAGAACCTGAATTGGAAGGGTAGATCATAAGGACAGAAAAAAACAAGAAAAACATATTAGTGTCTGTTGATGGAGCTGCCTCTCAAAAGGGATAAATAGATTGAACGTGAGACTCTCCTGGGACGAGAGTTGTCCACTCACCTTTCCCTGAGGCCGACAGGAAGGAGGAAAGGTTGGAGCAGATGAAGATGTCTGTGGAGGAGGAAAGCTGAAAAATTTCTTAAAACAGGAGACTTCTCCCCTGACATGTAGGAGAAAGGGGTTGCTGTAGATCTCATTAGTGAAGGTTTGAAGGAAAGCGAAGGTTTGCAGTAGCTGCTCTGAGTCCATAGGTTCTAAGTAGAAGGACTTCATGCCCTAGAGATGGTGAGTCAGGTGGGGTAGCGGCAAGAGGACCAGAGGGTGGTCAGGACCTTAGTGCCCAAAGCACCTCTCCCAGGCAGAGCCCCAGTTGCACACCCACAGCAAAGGGAGTCATGGTGGAGATTATACGTAGATGCTTCAGGCAATAATTACCAACTTCCTGAGTCTTATTTTTACAAAATAGAGTTTGGGGGATGACTTTCTCAACTGTCCACTAACTTTGGAAACATCATTCAGACATAATTTTTATTCCAAAAGAAGATCCTCTGCTAACATTAATAAACCACCTTCCCCAAAGAGAAAATGCAGGAAATGGGATGAGAACCAATCACAATGAACTTGAACAACTGTATGTAAACAGAAATCAAAGACATGTTAGGAGAAGAGTGGAAGAGTTTCCTTCAACTGAAACAGGAAAGGGTCACAGACACATTTGCTTTCTCCTCCTCGTCTCCCCCTCCCAACACTCAAGGGCTACACAGCATGAGGCAGTGTTGGAAGAACTCATAATGGAATTACCCTTTGGGATTGCTTCATGAAATTAGGAAAGTGAATCAGTTTTTAGATTATTTGCATTGAAATGGTATAAATCTGAATAATTTTAGAGGAAAGCTGAAACTAAATGGGCTTATTTTGAGAAATAACTTGAGAGACTGAGTTCAGTGCCTTCGCTTTTAAAACACTGAATTCTAACCAGCAAGCTCTATGTTTCTACCTTTCTCCCACTTCCTTGTTTCTCTACTTTTCTATTATGCTCTCATGTACAATTGGTTGGTTTTACCCAAGTCACACACCACCCCAAGATTCTTCAACACCTAAGTATATAAAGGGTTGGGAAAGCGGAACTTTTATTTTTTATTCTACCTTTTCTCTATAGCAAAGAATAAATAAGCAAAAGGATTCAGGTGAGAACAGAGCAAATCATATTTTAAGTTGGAAAGTTTCAAATTATCTCCAATATTCAGAACTTTATGAAATCCCCATTGCCCTGGTCTAGGACTGCTGTGGCCCCTAGGAATGCTTCTAACGGAGAGGAGGCGCCCGGTGCTGGCTGGCCGGGGAACCAGTTCTTCATCGTCTACGCAGTGGTCAGGAGCCTAACCTTGTTGTGAGTATATGACCTTCAGAAAACCATCTGATTTTCATTTTCCTCCACACGTCCTGCATGTCAGCACTTACTCCAATGACAGAAAGTAACTGCAGGCGTGTGCCCATCAGCCCCCCTCCAGCTCTGGGGAGACCACGCGGCTCAGCCCTCCACTGCCTGCCTGGCCTCGTGATCAACCTCCATCACGACCTAACTGTGATCCTTCAGAACAATTTTCTTCCCACCTGAGTATATGGTTACAAACATGCCTCTCCTATGCTCTGATAAATGTAGGGACTGCTCAGCATTTAAGGGTGTCTGAGAAGCTTCACCACAAGCTTTTGTGTTATCTAGTTTGGTTCAATTTTATACTAGGCGCTACTGAATTGTCCTCTACTATATTGAAAATGCAGCTATGTTCTCTCCTTATTTCCACCTTGGCATTGAAATATTCCCAGTGGAGGATTTTAATTCAAGAAGGCAATGCTCACATGCCGTTTGTCTTGCTAATTGTTCCTGGAGTCAGTTTCCCATAGAAACCAAATACTCACAGAACTGTTGCCTTATATCTTTTTCAGAGCTGGGAGAAAAGCCCGCAAATGCTCTGTCCCTACCACTCATCATAGAGGAGGGTCTTAAAGGCCAGGGAAAGTCAAGGAAAGTCTAGCAAGACTAAAACTGAAGCCCAGGTCTCTTGGCTACAGCTCCATCCACTAGCTTGTTCCATATGTGGTCCTGCCACTCCTTCCAGACCTTTCTGGCCCAAGTATAGAGTGGCCTGGCTCCTCGGCTAGTTTTTCTCTTCATCAGTCTCTCTTTGCACTAACTTCCTTTCTGCTCACTCTGAATTCCCAATAGAAAAGGCCAAAAAACATGGAGCTATACATGCTGCCAGGTTAAGAAATATATCTAAAAGAAAATACGTTTGAGCTGAATCATAAAAACCCTTCTGTGATAAGGCCCAGCCTGGCTTAGAAACATGAGCAAATGTATGTGGATTAAACAATGCAGGATGTACGCAGAGAAAAGAGTGGGTCCATTGCTAATTTTAAATCAGTCATGCAAAATGTGATCCATTTTCAAATCAACACACTTTAGTAATTCCACCTAGGACTCCAAAAGTAGACTTTTTGAGGTCATTAAAATTCTAAAGGAAGCAGGAATATGGAAGAAAAAAAAAAAACACAGATTGTGGGGAAATTGAAGAACAAAGGGATATATGACTTTGTGGCCCATGGATCCCATTGTATCTTTTTTTTTTTAATTAAAAAAATTTTTTTTTATCTTTTGGCCGCACCACACAGCATGTGGGATCTTAGTTCCCGGACCAGGGATTGAACCCGTACCCTCTGCAGTGGAAACGCAAAGTCTTAACCACTGGACCGCCAGGGAAGTCCCATTGCATCTGACTCTAGAATCCAAGTGGTGGGGAGGTCAGGGTATGTTGTCAGTCAAACATTCAGGACACAGGAGAAGCAGGAAGGCAGCAAACGTGGCTAGAAAAAAAATATAGCCACTTCATTTTACCTAGAGAGCTAAACATGTCACCTAGAGGTCCCCCTTAGTTTCGGTTACTCCTCACCCTCTTTTGTCCATGAGAAACACCACTCACAGCATGTCATTCTCCCAACATGAAGACACAGATAGGAACTGTCTCCCAGCAAGTCTGCAGTAATGGCCTCAGAGAGCCCTGAACCCCAGATCACTTCCACGATGCCCTAACTCAGGTTACTGTGAGAGTGAAGCCTAATCTGTGAGGATCAATGTTAAGAAGGGAGAGTGGGATGCAGCCGCAGCTGAGGGGCCCCTAAACCTAGAATTTAAAAGTCAAATTTCTACATTAGCCTTTCATGCGCTCACGCTGCACCACCTGCTCTACCAGCTCCTCCATGCGGATGTATTTAAATATTTAATAATGGCTGATCCCACGGTATGAAAAGGAGACAGTATTTATAATTCACTTATGACATGGAACTCAGGAAAAAAAATAGAATTTTGGAGTAAATGGTGCTCCTGATACAACACGGCCGGTCATGAGTGTTCACATATCTTAACAACACTAACCCATCCAACAAAAGAACGAGGAATTATCTTAAATTCAACACTATTCTAGTAGGTAGTTTTGTTGCTATCATGTGTTTGGTTTTTTTTATTTTGTGTTAATAATATCCTATGTTAATACTATTAGTCTGTAGGTAGAACAACTGAACATGGGTTGGGTCAGTTTGGAAGATTCAGAAGCAAATGGAAGAAAACAGCAAACAAACAGAACCAGATGATTCCAGCCTCAAACACTCAATTATTAATATGTCAGGCTATTAAATGGTTTAAATTTAAATGTCTAACCAAATTATCAGTATGTTTTGCTTTCTAAACATAACTTCTCTATTATAATACAGCTTATATAATTTTTTAATTTCATTAACCACAGCTCTGAGAAAATTCATACCCAAGAGTTATTATACAGATTTAATTTTTATATTCACCTCTACTAGTAATCTTGGTAAAATGAAAGAGAGCCGTCTGATGAAGAGGCTTCTAATAATGCTGAAATGAGAGCTCTTTTAGCTGAGATGCCATTTTTCTAATTTTGCTACATTAGTTTTTACACACATTACTTTGCTGCTCATTTATAAGAATAATATATAAATATTCTCTAGAAGAGCTTTGCAAAGGTAAAGCCGCAATATAATCATGGTTTTCTTTTCCTTCTTTAAACTCACTCTGTTCTAAGATCTTTATATGACTCTCACTGTCTATAAAATAATGTCTTAAAATGAGGTTTTGGTTTTTTGCAGTTAAATGTATAAACTACAGAATTAACAACCCAAAGGAGGCAACCAGGGTTGTTAGAAGCAGCACGCATCCATGGAGTAGTTTCTACAAACCATAAGAATTTCTCTTGTAACTCCTGTTTTTAGCACACACACAAAAATACTGCATAGTTCTAATAAAACTGGGCAACTCTCAAAAGGGCCAGCTCCACGCAAACTGACTGCTGATTCCACCGTCAGCCGTCTAGTAAGCCTCTGATCGAGAAGTTCACTTATATGCTCAACATAAACCCAGTCAGGCTCTAACTCATATTCCTGGAGAAAAAAATACCTACTAGAAAAAATTCAATGAATCACTACTTATTCCTAGCAAATAATAGTTTAGTCTCAACATTTTCAGATATTGTATATACATATACAAACATAAACATTACATATATAATATATATATATAACATATATAAACATTACACAGTAAATGTTCAAAATTAACCATTCCCCAAATACCCACTTACACATGACTCCTTTTGCAATAGTAAAAATGAAAACAAACTAACGTCCAGGGAAAAGCCTCTGCCCGTGGACCACACTCAAGATGGGTCTTAATGGACAGCGAGGACATTCCTGGGTGGAGAGAGTGTTTGGGGACCCTTAGGGGAGAGAATCACACAAGCACTGATGGGAGAAAGGGCGTGACGTGCAAGGTACAAGTGTGGCCTCAGCTCAGCGCAGAGGCAGCCGTCTGGAGAGGATGAGGATTTTGTCTCATCTGCTGTGCTTGGGCCATGTGGAGGGCAGGCCAGGTGCAGATACGGAAGGCCATTCAGTCACCAGGCAGAGAACGGAATGGGAAGACAGGAGAGAGGTGTTAACACACTCCGTCTGCTGGCACTGGTGGGGCACAGATCCTGTGACGGACATTCCAGGATTTGTATACCCGCTCCTTCTCACAGAAACGTCCCTGCGATGCAGCCTGAGCGTCACAGACCCACAGACCTTACACACCCCACTGTCTTGTACCCTACCAAGGGCCCCAGCTGACCTGAACCCACACGCAGAGTGAGAAGCAGACGACACCCATGAAAGGTCTAACCGCAGGCACCTTGGGAATTTGTGCAGAAATCATCCTTCTGGCATTAGGGGAGCCACCTAGACCAGCAGAGGCGGAAGCCAAAAAATGGCCATGAGTATGTATTGTACGTTTTTCTAGGACATGAGGCCAGTTAGAATCCTAGAGAAGTCGTGCCCAGGTTGGGAGAAGTGACGGTGTGTGGGGCAGTAGATCTCTGGGTACCACCCACGTCCCTGCTTCAGAATCAAGGCACTCAGCCTCTCAGCTGCTGGAGCTCACAGCTGCATCCCTCTCCAGGAATCAAGTCAAACAGGGTTGTGCCGGCTCCCTGGGGGCAGCCCTCATCAATGGCTAATGGTACCAGCCCCACCCTCTTGCTTCAGTTTGGGAACTCTGAAGGGCTGTCCCAGCTCCCAAGGTTTCCCTGGGTTCGGCCAGGGTACCAGGCGTACCTGAGCACTGCTCAGCTTCTCCCTCTGCCCCATTCTGTTTCCTTCTCTTCCTTGCAGGTATTTCAAAGTGCTCCCCTCATACACCCTCCCAAACAAATCCAGCTCAGAGTCAGCATCCAGCACAAAGGTTAATTTGTCATAGATTTAAATCAGGTCTTTGAAAACATTTTTAAATACACTTTAGATACAAGACCATATTGGTTGTGAAAAAGGAAATACACATTATAAATCCTTGGTGGGTTCAACTTGGATTTTGCTCAAAATTAAAACAAAAGTTTACATGAAGCTATTTCACATGACTTTACTTCGTCTTTAGGGTTTTAGGCATCACTCTGTTATTGGCAGGCATGTTCCTGCCTGACCTTGTCTGAGTATCAGCTTCAGGCTACAAGGCCAGGGCCATGGGCTCACTTTCTGTGTGGACCAGCGGGATTTCCTATGTTCAGTGGTCACACACAGACTGCACCTTCAACTCCACTTGGACCCCTTTTAAATGTGCAATTACTCACACAAAGGGCCAGGAAGGGTCTGTGCCTAGCAGCTGGAGCAAATCCAACCATTCAAGTAGAGAAATAGTGTGTTGGTCACGGTTCTTCAGAGAAACAGAATGAATAGGATATTTCTATCTTTATCTCTGTCTCTATCCCCACATCCACCTCCAACTCTATCTATCTATCTACTTACCTATTGAAATTAATTTATTATAAGGAATTGGCTTACATGATTATGGCAAGTGAGGTGTCCAGACCCAAGAGAGCCAGTGGTGTAAGTTCCAGTCCAAATCTGAGATCAAAGGCAGGAGATGCCCAATGTTCTAGCTCAAAGACAGGCAGAGAGAGCAATTTTTCTTCATTCAGCCTGTGGTTCTATTCAGACCTTCAACTGATTGCATGAGGCCTACCCACACTGGGGAGGCTGATCTGTTTTACTCAGTCCACCCTTTCAAATGTTAACCTCATCCAGAAACAGCCCTGCAGACACACCCAGAATAATGTTTGACAAAATGTTTGGGCACCCTGTGGCCAGTCAAGCTGACCCATAAAATTAAACCATCACGAGTATCTCAAAGATTAAACAACCTTGGTACTGTAACAGCAATGCTGTCCACCAAGAATGAAGAGGGCTTCCCTGGCGGTGCAGTGGTTGAGAGTCTGCCTGCCGATGCAGGGGACACGGGTTCGTGCCCCGGTCTGGGAAGATCCCACATGCCGCGGAGCGGCTAGGCCCGTGAGCCATGGTCGCTGAGCCTGTGCGTCTGGAGCCTGTGCTCCACAACGGGAGAGGCCTCAGCAGTGAGAGGCCCGCGTACCGCAAAAAAAAAAAAAAAAAAAAAAAAAAAAAAGAATGGAGAAGAGATGCTGTTCTCTGAACTAGATAATATTTCCCCCTCTTCAGTGCATCACGAACACCTGGGATCACAGATTACAGACTGAGACACCTAAACTGATCTTTACCACTCCTTTATCAGTGTGTTCACAGGACCTAGGAGACAATTCTGTTTCTGGTATCAAACGGTATTGTTGAGCTCAACTTTTATTGAAACAATTCTTAGCATGAGCCTAAAATAGGTCTTGTTTTACCACACAGCAGCACATCACAGGGAACATTTCCTTTAATTTACCCCCTGCTAAAATTTAAATAGCTATGGTAAATTATATAAAACATGATTTGTGGAAATCAGTTCATCCACATGTGTAATGAAGTCTAACTGAACATTACTTTTGTGATGAAAAATGATCCAAAGTTAACCCACTTAACTATAGAGAGTGAAGCCATAAAAAAGCAGGGCCGCCAGCATTGCAAACTGTATTTGTTTGAATATCCAGACGTTATGTGCTTGCTTCTTGTCAACCTTCCTCAGTGCTAGAAGAGACAGTGGTCGTGGAAAGCCCACCCCTGAATTGAGATTTTGTTTTCCTTTCTCTTCTATTGAATAAAAACAATCTGCTGTAATATATAATGTATGTTATTTTAAATTTATATAAACTCGGGCTTCCTTGGTGGCACAGTGGTTGAGGGTCCGCCAGCCAATGCAGGGGACACGGGTTCGTGCCCCGGTCCGGGAAGATCCCACATGCCACGGAGCGGCTGGGCCCGTGAGCCATGGCCGCTGAGCCTGCGTGTCCGGAGCCTGTGCTCTGCAACGGGAGAGGCCACAACAGTGAGAGGCCGGCGTACCGCAAAAAAAAAAAAAAAAAAGTATATAATCTCAAGCTCTATTACATTATTATAATATTTTAACAAGAATCCTTCTGTGTTACTAAATGTAAGATTGGTTTACAAAATTTGTTTTTGATCCTCAGTGTTTACCTTATATACGATAGGAATTTTGAAATATAAAGTAGAAAAACTATGCACTAAGCGGGATAGCTTTCTATATATATCATTCTATTACATATATATATTAATTATACATATATGTGAGTTACATATATATAACTTACATACGTATGAATTATATATGATTTATGTATTTATGAATTATATATATTATATGCAATTATATAATATATAACAATTGTATATTATATACACCTTAGGTTTTACACAGTTTATTTAATAGATGAGTAGTATTGCTTATACAGCTATATTATAATTATTTACATCATATTTTTTACCTTTTGGGTTTTTGAGTAGATTATTTGGAATTAAATATTTTCATATGTAAAAAGGTTTTAAACAAATAAAACCCACCTCTCTTTTTTTTTTTTTTTTGCGGTACACAGGCCTCTCACTGTTGTGGCCTCTCCCATTGCGGAGCATAGGCTCCGGATGCGCAGGCTCAGCAGCCATGGCTCACAGGCCTAGCCGCTCCGTGGCATGTGGGATCTTCCCAGACCGGGGCACAAAACCGTGTCCTCTGCATTGGCAGGCGGACTCTCAACCACTGTACCACCAGGGAAGCCCAAAACCTACCTCTCTTTGATCGCTTTCTTAGACGTATGACATATCTCCCTAAAGAATTCTCATTTTTTAAACTTTGCATAATATTTGCCAATAATTTTCTTAATTATCAGCATATTCTCTCCCTCCATATATTTATATACACAGATGTATGGATATATGTATATGTAAACATATATAAATTACATATACACATACAAACACAAGTCTAGCAAGATAGTTTATTTTCCTTCCGCTGGCCTTGAGCTCTCCACAGTGATTACATTTGTATTTTAGTTTCTGAGTTTTTCTCTGCTCACCCTTCCACACCCTGCGATTACCAAGCACAGCCAAGCCTTCCTCTGTGCTTCTTTGCCCCAGCTACTCTATCACAAACTCTTCCTTAAAAGACTAAGCTGAGTGAGTACATATGCTTCCTAGGCAACCTGAGGGGAGGTGACAGAGGTGGGAGCAAATGGAGAAACCCAGAGGCACCCAAGACTGACAGCCTGGTGATGCAGGTCCACAGGTGGGTGGCGTGGACCCAGAGTTCTCCCGACCCATCATCCCCAAGAGGCTGCTTCAACACCACTGTGCCCCTGGGGAGGGGAGGCTGCCAGTGCAAGGCTCACTGGGGAGCTTCTGTGAGAGACGACCGTGCCCAAAGTGTCAGAGTAACAAGCATGACTCAAAGCTTTGAGGACCCCCAAACGTTCTGTATCCCCACAATGCTCAGGGATTTTCAACATCTTGGTGAGATAGGGGTGGAAAGGAAGGAAAGGGCTGACGTGGGGCCCCTCTGGTCACAACCAAGATTAAATTTACTGCCTCGTGGTTAGGATGGAGTCTCTGAAAGAAATTCAAATTGATTTTAAAATAAGATGGTGTGACATTTCTTGTCCATTAAAGTTCATCTAGAGTTTATAAGCCAAGAGACAAAGCATGACTTCAGGCTTGGTGTTGTATGTATTGAAAATTCTGGAAGGACACACAAGGAAATATTGAGAGCTGTTGCCTGGAGAAAGTAACCTGGAAAGGGCACTTACAATTCTTACATATTTTACTATAAGCAATAAAAAATTCTTACTTGTAGAATAAACTCAAAATTAAAAGAGGAAAATGCGTATGCAAATAATAGTTAGCATTTCTCACTCTACGTGCTTTCCACATTTTAGGTCAACTGATTTTTACAACATACTAATGAAATTGGTGTCATTATTATTTTCTCCCTTTTTAAAAAAATGAGGAGTCTGACACACAGAGAGTTTAAACAGCTTGCCCAGCTAAGTGGCCCAGTGAGGACCCTGGGTACTCTGGCTTCAGAGCCTGTATGCTAAACTATCACAGTGGTGTTAGTTAAAATCACGCGATATCAAAACCTAGAAAGTGAAACCGTGTGTAAGTAGCAGCTGTATATATTTTCTGATAATACAATACACAACAATATTTTCAATCAAATAGTGTAATTATTTATGTATTTGATGCTCACCTTCACAAATGGTTTTTATTTTATCTCCAATTGATAGCTAATATAGCACTCTGGAAATAACAGTTTCAAGAATGTCTTCTTTTTTTAAATTAATTAATTTATTTTACTTTATTTCTTTATTGACATATAGTTGATTTACAATGTCATGTTAGTTTCAGGTGTACAGCACAGTGACTCAGTTATATGTATGTATATAATATATAAAATATTGAGTATAGTTCCATGTGCTATGCAGTAGGTCTTTGTTGTTTATCTATTTTGTACATAGTATTGTGTATATGTTAATCCCAATCTACTAATTTATCTCTCCCTCCCCCTTTCCCTTTGGGTAACCATAAGTTTGTTTTCCACATCTGTGACTCTACTTCTGTTTTGTAAATAAGTTTATTTGTATCTTTTCCTTTTATATTCCACATAAATGATATCATATGATATTTGTCTTTCTCTGGCTTACTTCACTTAGTATGATAATCTCTAGGTCCATAGGATGTCTTCTTTTGATATATTCTCTCAATTTTTAAAGTTCTCAAATCTTATATTAGTCCTCATTTTAATTATCTTTTTAACTACAGAATATTGTTCTGTCAAAAATAATAAATGGCTTTGAACTGGCAGTTTCTCAAGGACTGACAGCCATCCACATTTCCATGACATTTTAGGCTGTAGCCACTAATAGGCTATCGAGACTGTTAACAGACTACTAATTAGAAGTAAATGTGATTATAATGAATACTGTATGGTCGTTCAAACTGAAACAGGACGGTTGGAAGAACATTTGTATTGTAACTGAGGAGACTGACATCCCTTAGTAGTTAAGGATCCTCAATCCAGGAGAGATGCTCCTCTCTCGAGTCTTTATCCTAGTCTGTATGATATGTATCTTCAAACTGCATGACTTAATTTACTGTCATTTGCCCTGTTGGGAAGTGTCTGGTATTTCACGGATGCATTTAGATTCTACCAAAAGCAGTAGCCAGTGCAGGTCATGTGGAAAGGATTATATCTCTGCTGTGCTTTCTTAAATAAGGCACAGTCATGTAGAAGTTCAATTAAAGGTCAACTCTAAAAACCCAAATGTCAGAAGTATTCAGCAATTATCTGTGCATTCAAGTCCTAACCTTTGCATGGGATGTAAATACCATTTTTTCTCGTAGCATTTCTTATTAAAAAAGAGTCATGAAGTCCCCATCGCAGCCCATGTCTCCAGCAAGGAGGAGTCTTTCACACTTTGTATATAAGGACACTCCTGTGGAGACCCCTCGTCACCACAGGACTTTTCAACGCTGTGACTATTATCCTTCATCCCACAAGGCAAGGGTGTAGCCCTGTTATGCTGCCTTCACTGTTGGACTCATGACACCATCACCTACCATCTTTATTGTTTTGACATTGGGAGACGCTTTTAATTACCTGCCTCATTGGCTTGGTATGCAGTAACCACTAGCTGCTTTTTTTCCAGCTCCTGACTACCCTACAGTGGACACTTGGAAGACAAAAGCATACTGTTTCTTTATTCAAATTCACAAAGTAAAACTGAAGAAAATAAAATCCCAGCTCTCCAGATTAATATTTCTTTCATTTTCACTTATGTATGCACACATCTGTCATGTCAAAGATTTCAATGAACTCTGTAATTAATGAAGAAATCAGTAAGATATTTAACAAACTGCTCTGAAGAAGAATTCAAAGAAAATGCATATATAGACCGTTAGCAACACGGAAACAAAATTGCTAATAGATGCAGAAGTCTTCAATATCCACAGGGTAATAATCAACTGCATCTCCTCCCATGTCACTTTCCTAATTTTTCCCAACAATAACTTACAAATTATTTCTTTCTTAGTAACAGTTCCCCTACAGTAAAATAATCCAAAAAAAACCCCACCAATTTTATTGTATTACTGTTCTTTTAAATTTGTTACTTCCTTAGAATTTTGAAACTTAAGGAAAGTATCTAAAGTTTTGACAATTTAAGTAGTTATGTGGGAACTTCCCTAGTGGCACAGTGGTTAAGAATCCGCCTGCCAATGCAGGGGACATGGGTTCGATCCCTGGTCTGGGAAGATCCCACTTGCCACAGAACAATGAAGCCCATGCACCACAACTACTGAGCCTGCACTCTAGAGTCCGCGAGGCACAACTACTGAGCCTGCATGCCACAACTAATGAAGCCTGTGCGCCTAGGGTCCGTGCTCCGCAACAAGAAACGCCACCTCAATGAGAAGCCCGTGCACCACAACAAAGAGTAGCCACCACTCACCACAACTAGAGAAAGCCTGCGCACAGCAACAAAGACCCAAAGCAGCCAAAAATAAAAATGAATTAATTAATTAAAAAAAAAGTTATGTGGAACATATATTAATGTTTTATTCTGAATTCTTATTGTATATTTTCTTAGATTGTAGTTTATCATGAGCCATTTCTTTCAAATAATAGATCTGTGTGTGTCAGTAAAAATTCTCTGTTTAAAAATTGTCTGTTTACCAGTCCCTCCCATCAGGAAATTTACACAAGCCTCTTAGATAGCCTCATCCACCAGAGGGCAGACAGCAGAAGCAAGAAGAACTACAGTCCTGCAGGCTGTGGAACAAAAAACACATTCACAGAAAGATAGACAAGATGAAAAGGCAGAGGACTATGTACCAGATGAAGGAACAACACAAAACCCCAGAAAAACAACTAAATGAAGTGGATACAGGCAACCTTTCAGAAAAAGAATTCAGAATAATGATAGTGAAGACAGAATAACTGAGGCAGAAGAATGGATAAGTGACCTGGAAGACAGAATGGTAGAATTCACTGCTGTGGAACGGAATAAAGAAAAAAGAATGAAAAGAAATGAACACAGTCTAAGAGACCTCTGGGACAACATTAAACCCAACAACATTCGCATTATAGGGGTCCCAGAAGGAGAAGAGAGAGACAAAGGACCCGAGAAAATACTTCAAGACGTTATAGTCGAAAACTTCCCTAACATGGGAAAGGAACTAGCCACCCAAGTCCAGGAAGTGCAGTGAGTCCCATACAGGATAAACCCAAGGAGAAACACGCTAAGACACATAGTAATCAAATTGGAAAAAATTAAACACAAAGAAAAATTATTGAAAGCAGCAAGGAAAAAACGAAAAATAACATACAAGGGAACTCCCATAAGGTTAACAGCTGATTTCTCAGCAGAAACTCTACAAGCCAGAAAGGAGTGGCATGATATACTTAAATTGATCAAAGGGAAGAATCTACAACCAAGATTCCTCTACCAGGCAAGGATCTCATTCAGATTCGATGGAGAAATCAAAAGCTTTAAAGACAAGCAAAAGCTAAGAGAATTCAGCACCACCAAACCAGCTCTACAACAAATGCTAAAGAAACTTCTCTAAGTGGGAAACACAAGAAAAGAAAAGGATCTACAAAAACAAACCCAAAAAATTAAGAAAATTGTCATAGGAACATACATATCGATAATTACCTTAAACGTGAATAGATTAAATGCTCCAACCAAAAGACACAGGCTCACTGAATGGATACAAAAACAAGACCCATATATACGCTGTCTACAAGAGACCCACTTCAGACCTAGGGACACATATAGACTGAAAATGAGGGGATGGAAAAAGATATTCCATGGAAATGGAAATCAAAAGAAAGCTGGAGTAGCTATACTCATATCAGATAAAATAGACTTTAAAATAAAGAATGTTACAAGAGACAAGGAAGGACAATACATAATGATCAAGGGATCAATCCAAGAAGAAGATATAACAATTATAAATACATATGCACCCAACATAGGAGCACCTCAATACATAAGGCAACTGCTAACAGCTATAAAAGAGAAAATCAACAGTAACACAATAATAGTGGGGGACGTTAACACCTCACTTACACCACTAGACAGATCATCCAAAATGAAAATAAATAAGGAAACACAAGCTTTAAATGACACAATAGACCAGAAAGATTTAATTGATACTTATAGGACATTCCATCCAAAACAGCAGATTACACTTTCTTCTCAAGAGCACACGGAATATTCTCCAGAATAGATCACATCTTGGGTCACAAATCAAGCCTCAGTAAATTTAAGAAAACTGAAATCATATCAAGCATCTTTTCTGACCACAACACTATGAAATTAGAAATGAATTACAGGAAAAAAAACATAAAAAACACAAACACATGGAGGCTAAACAATACGTTACTAAATAACCAAGAGATCACTGAAGAAATCAAAGAGGAAATCAAAAAATACCTACAACCAAATTACAATGAGAACACGACAATCCAAAACCTATGGGATGCAGCAAAAGCAGTTCTAAGAGGGAAGCTTATAGCTATACAAGCCTACCTCAAGAAACAAGAAAAATCTCAAGTAAACAATCTAAACTTAAACCTAAAGGAACTAGAGAAAGAAGAACAAATGAAACCCAAAGTTAGAAAAAGGAAAGAAATCATAAAGATCAGAGCAGAAATAAATGAAATAGAAACAAAGAAAACAGTAGCAAAGATCAATAAAACTAAAAGCTGGTTCTTTGAGAAGATAAACGAAATTGATAAACCATTAGCCAGACTCATCCAGAAAAAGAGGGAGAGGACTCAAATCAATAAAATTAGGAATGAAAAAGGAGAAGTTACCACAGACACCGCAGAAATACAAAGCATCCTAAGAGACTACTACAAGCAACTCTATGCCAATAAAATGGACAACCTGGAAGAAACAGACAAATTCTTAAAAAGGTATAACCTTCCAAGACTGAACCAGGAAGAAACAGAAAATATGAACAGACCAATCACAAGTAATGAAATTGAAACTGTGATTAAAAATCTTCCAACAAACAAAAGTCTAGGACCAGATGGCTTCACAGGTGAATTCTCTCAAACATTTAGAGAAGAGCTAACACCCATCCTTCTCAAACTCTTCTAAAAAATTGCAGAGGAAGCAACACTCCCAAACTCATTCTATGAGGCCACCATCACCCTGATGCCAAAACCAGACAAAGATACTACAAAAAAAGAAAATTACAGACCAATATCAATGATGAATATAGATGCAAAAATCCTCAACAAAATACTAGCAAACAGAATCCAACAACACATTAAAAGGATCGTACACCATGCTCAAGTGGGATTTATCCCAGGGATGCAAGGATTCTTCAATATATGCAAATCAATCAATGTGATACACCATATTAACAAATTGAAGGATAAAAACCATATGATCATCTCAATAGATGCAGAAAAAGCTTTTGACAAAATTCAACACCCATTTATGATGAAAACTCTCCAGAAAGTGGGCATAGAAGGAACCTACTTCAACATAATAAAGGCCATATACGACAAACCCACAGCAAACATCATTCTCAACGGTGAAAACCTGAAAGCATTTCCTCTAAGATCAGGAACGAAACAAGGATGTCCACTCTCACCAGTATTATTCAACATAGTTTTGAAAGTCCTAGCCATGGCAATCAGAGAAGAAAAAGAAATAAAAGGAATCCAAATTGGAAAAGAAGAAGTAAAATTGTCACTGTTTGCAGATGACATGATACTATACATAGAGAATCCTAAAAATGCCACCAGAAAACTACTAGAGCTAATCAATGAATTTGGTAAAGCTGCATACAAAGTTAATGCACAGAAATCTCTTGCATTCCTATACACTAATGATGAAAAAGCTGAAAGAGAAATTATGGATACACTCCCATTTACCACTGCAACAAAAAGAGTAAAATATCTAGGAATAAATCTACCTAGGGAGACAAAAGACCTTTAGGCAGAAAACTATAAGACACTGATGAAAGAAATTAAAGATGATACCAATAGATGGAGAGATATACCACATTCTTGGATTGGAAGAATCAATATTGTGAAAATGACTATACTACCCAAAGCAATCCACAGATTCAATGCAATCCCTATCAAGTTACCAATGGCATTTTTTACAGAACTAGAACAAATCATCTTAAAATTTGTATGGAGACACAAAAGACCCTGAATAGCCAAAACAGTCTTGAGGGAAAAAAACGGAGCTGGAGGAATGAGACTCCCTGACTTCAGACTATACTACAAAGCTACAGTAATCAAGACAATATGGTACTGGCACAAAAACAGAAACATAGATCAATGGAACAAGATAGAAAGCCCAGAGATAAACCTATGCACCTATGGCCAGCTAATCTATGACAAAGGAGGCAAAGATATACAATGGAGAAAAGACAGTCTCTTCAATACGTGGTGCTGGGAAAACTGGACAGCTACATGTAAAAGAATGAAATTAGAACACTCCCTAACACCATACACAAAAATAAACTCAAAAAGTATTCGAGACCTAAATGTAAGACCGGGCACTATAAAACTCTTAGAGTAAAACATAGGAAGAACACTGTGTGACATAAATCACAGCAAGATCTTTTTTGATCCACCTCCTAGAGTAATGGAAATAAAAACAAAAATAAACAAGTGACTCTCGTGACTCTCGTGACGTCTCGTGACTCAGAGACGAAGCCAACCTCCCTGAAGGAGCATTCTCTTCTCCAGAGCAAGCATAACTCATAATTCTCAAAGCAAGGTTATTTTTCTCCTATACAAGTACTTAGTAGATTTTTTCCAACTCTGTCTAGATTTCCCTGTCTTCCATTAGAAACCCACACATTTGTACCTGAGGATGTATACAATAAACTTCATCGAGTTGATGCCGCTCAAATTCATACTTTGTTCAAAATGCTTCCCTTAGTTATAAGCATAACAACTTCCCTTGGGAAGAGCTAAAATGCCAAGATCGACAAGTATGAACACATTTCCTGGCTTACATTTTATACTTGATCTCAATCTTCGTTTTGCCACAGTAACGGCGAGCCAAGCTTTCGAGAAGTTAACGTTTCTCCCTTGCAAAAACAAGCTATAAGTAGAACTTTAATTACAGAAGTTGCAAATAATTAGTCCTTATTTTTAAACATTGTTCTGACTTGTCAGTTTTATTTACACTTAACACATAGAAAATGGTCCTGGCCCTCTGCAGGAAAGCTGGTTTTAAATGCTGCTAAGTGTGTTCGGGCCATACCTTGGTAAACAGCTTTAAATCCAGGCGAGGCAATGCTGTCATCAGACTGTAGATGTAGCCACATCTGGTTGCTCATACTCACAATAAGGTCAGGAACACTGGATCCAGTGAGTCTGCAGAGAAAAGAAATGTCAAAACCATTGTTTAAGGCACCAAATATCTCCACTTTTACCTTCAAGGCGTGGGGGGAATCCTGCTGCTTAAACAGACAAGCCATAGATATAGATATATAAAGATAGCAAGACCGTCCTTTAAAGAATCTATAGCCATTTGTAATTCATATTCATATTTGAATCACAATATCTTGGCCTTTTACAGTAATTATTCTATATTATAGCTGTGAATTTGTATCTTTGATTTTAAAAATCGACTTAGGGTGAGCAACCCTCCCATGTATCTGACACTGAAGTTCTTCTCTGGGTGCAGGACTGTCAGTGCTAAAACTGGGTCAGCACTGGACAAACTGGGAGGGTTGGTCACCCTATGTGCCTTACTGCTGTGCGGTGATATAACATCACATCATTAATAGGAAAGCATGTCTAAGCTAAGAAATGTTCTGGTTCATTCACGTAATGCTTGGGTTACACACTCTGGAATTATCATGTCCCTTTACCACAAAAATCATATCATAGGATGGAAACTTCTTTAGCACTGAAAGGAAATGAGCTATCAGGCCATGAAATGACATGGAGGAAATGTAAATGCACTAAGTGAAAGAAAACAATCTGAAAAGGCCACTACAGGATGATTCCAACCCTAGGACATTCTAGAAAAGGTGAAACTATGGAAACAGCAAAAAGATCAGTGGTTGACGGGTTGGGAAGTGGGAGGGATGAATAGGTGGAGCACAGAGGATTTTTAGGGCAATGAAAATACTTTGTATGATACTGTAATGACGGATACACGTCATTATACATTTGTCCAAACCCATAGACTGCAACATCAAGAGTGAACCCTAATGTAAACCACGAACTTTGGGTGATGATGAGGTGTCCACACAGGTTCATCCTTGGGAAAAAGTTGCACCATTTGGTGGGGGATATTAATAATTGGGAGGCTGTGCATGTGTGCAGGCAGTGGGTATATCTCTGTATCTCCCTCTTAGTTTTGCTCTGAATATAAAACTACTCTAAATAAAGTTTGGATATAAATACACACACACACACACATAGGAAAACAAAGTTAAGCACACATTACAAGAATATTGACAAGGAGAACTGCATGCACAGCAGAGACAGATTTGGCAAATGTATGGAACTTTCCAGCTGCATATTAAAGTCCAGGTCACAGCGAATGGAATTTTCAGTGAAGCATTCATTGTGTATTAACAAAACAGTCAGGGGGGCCTTCAAGATGGCGGAGGAGTAAGACATGGAGGTCACCTTCCTCCCCACAAATACATCAAAAATACATCTACATGTGGAACAACTCCTACAGAACACCTACTGAACGCTGGCGGAAGACCTCAGACCTCCCAAAAAGCAAGAAACTCCCCACGTACCTGGGTAGGGCAAAAGAAAAAAGAATAAACAGAGACAAAACAATAGGGACAGGACCTGCACCAGTGGGAGGGAGCTGTGAAGGAGGAAAGGTTTCCACACACTAGGAAGCCCCTTCGCAGACGGAGACTGCAGGTGGCGGAGGGGGAAAGCTTCGGAGCCACAGAGGAGAGCGCAGCCACAGGGGTGCGGAGGGCAAAGTGGAGAGATTCCCGCACAGAGGATCGGTGCCGACCAGCACTCACCAGCCCGAGAGGCTTGTCTGCTCACGCGCCGGGGCAGGCGGGGCTGGGAGCAGAGAATCGGGCTTCAGAGGTCAGATCCCACGGAGAGGACTGGGGTTGGCTGCATGAACACAGCCTGAAGGGGGCTAGTGCCCACAGCTAGCCAGGAGGGGGTCCTGGAAAAAGCATGGAGCTGCCGTGCCGAAGAGGCAAGAAACCATTTTTTTGGGTGCTGCTGCTGCAGCCACCAAGTAGCCTGTGTGCGAGCACAAGTCACTGTCTACACCTCCCCTCCTGGGAGCTTGTGCAGCCCGCCACTGCCACGGTCCCGTGATTCAGGGACAACTTCCCCGGGAGAACACACGGTGCGCCTCAGGCTGGTGCAATGTCACACCAGGATCTGCAGCCGCAGGCTCACCCCGCATCCCATACCCCTCGCTCCCCCTAGCCTGAGTGAGCCAGAGACCCCTAATGAGCTGCTCCTTTAACCCCGTCCTGTCTAGACAAAGAACAGACGCCCTCCGGCGACCTACACGCAGAGGCGGGGCCAAATCCAAAGCTGAACCCCAGGAGCTGCACGAACAAAGAAGAGAAAGGGAAATCTCTCCCAGAAGCCTCAGGAGCAGTGGATTAAATCTCTACAATCAACTTGCTGTACCCTGCATCACTGGCATACCTGAATAGAAAACAAATCATCCCAAAAGTGAGGTGGTGGACTTTGGGAACAACTGCAGATTTGGGGTTTGCCTTCTGCATGTAAATTTGTTTCTGGTTTTATGCTTATCTTAGTTTACTATTTAGAGCTTATTATCATTGGCAGATTTGTTTATTTATTTGGTTGCTCTCTTCCTTTTTTTTTTTTTTTTAAGAGTGAAATTATGCTGTTTTTATTTTTTTTTTCGAATTTTTTTTTTAACATCTTTATTGGAGTATAATTGCTTTACAATGGTATGTTAGTTTCAGCTTCACAACAAAATGAATCAGTTATATATATACATATATTCCCATATCTCTTCCCGCTTGCGTCTCCCTCCCTCCCACCCTCCCTATCCCACCCCTCCAGGCGGTCACAAAGCACCGAGCTGATCTCCCTGTGCTATGCGGCTGCTTCCCACTAGCTATCTACCTTACCTTTTGTAGTGTATATATGTCCATGCCTCTTTATCGCTTTGTCACCGTTTACCCTTCCCCCTCCCCATAGCCTCAAGTCCATTCTCTAGTAAGTCTGTGTCTTTATTCCTGTTTCAACCCTAGGTTTTTCATGACATTTTTTTTTTTTTAAATTCCATATATATGTGTTAGCATACGGTATTTGTCTCTCTCTTTCTGACTTACTTCACTCTGTATGACAGACTCTAGGTCTATCCACCTCATGACAAATAGCTCAATTTCGTCTCTTTTTATGGCTGAGTAATATTCCATTGTATATATGTGCCACATCTTCTTTATCCATTCATCCGATGATGGACAATTAGGTTGTTTCCATCTCTGGGCTATTGTAAATAGAGCTGCAATGAACATTTTGGTACATGACTCTTTTTGAATTATGGTTTTCTCAGGGTATATGCCCAGTAGTGGGATTGCTGGGTCATATGGTAGTTCTATTTGTAGCTTTTTAAGGAACCTCCATACTGTTCTCCACAGTGGCTGTATCAATTTACATTCCCACCAACAGTGTAAGAGGGTTCCCTTTTCTCCACACCCTCTCCAGCATTTATTGTTTCTAGATTTTTTGATGATGGCCATTCTGACTGGTGTGAGATGATATCTCATTGTAGTTTTGATTTGCATTTCTCTCATGATTAGTGATGTTGAGCATTCTTTCATGTGTTTGTTGGCACTCTGTATATCTTCTTTGGAGAAATGTCTATTTAGGTCTTCTGCCCATTTTTGGATTGGGTTGTTTGTTTTTTTGTTATTAAGCTGCATGAGCTGCTTATAAATTTTGGAGATCAATCCTTTGTCAGTTGCTTCATTTGCAAATATTTTCTCCCATTCGGAGGGTTGTCTTTTGGTCTTCTTTATGGTTTCCTTTGCTGCACAAAAGCTTTTAAGTTTCATTAGGTCCCATTTGTTTACTCTTGTTTTTATTTCCATTTCTCTAGGAGGTGGGTCAAAAAGGACCTGGCTGTGATTTATGTCATAGAGTGTTCTGCCTATGTTTTCCTCTAAGAGTTTGATAGTTTCTGGCCTTACATTTAGGTCTTTAATCCATTTTGAGCTTATTTTTGTGTATGGTGTTAGGGAGTGATCTAATCTCATACTTTTACATGTAGCTGTCCAGTTTTCCCAGCACCACTTATTGAATAGGCTGTCCTTTCTCCACTGTATATTTCTGCCTCCTTTGTCAAAGATAAGGTGACCATATGTGCGTGGGTTTATCTCTGGGCTTTCTATCCTGTTCCATTGATCTATCTTTCTGTTTTTGTGCCAGTACCATACCGTCTTGATAACTGTAGCTTTGTAGTATAGTCTGAAATCTGGGAGCCTGATTCCTCCAGTTCCTTCTTTCGTTCTCAAGATTGCTTTGGCTATTCGGGGTCTTTTGTGTTTCCATACAAATTGCAAAATTTTTTGTTCTAGTTCTGTGAAAAATGCCAGTGGTAGTTTGATAGGGATTGCATTGAATCTATAGATTGCTTTCGGTAGTAGAGTCATTTTCACAATGTTGATTCTTCCAATCCAAGAACATGGTATATCTCTCCATCTATTTGTATCATCTTTAATTTCTTTCATCAGTGTCTTATAATTTTCTGCATACAGATCTTTTGTCTCCTTAGGTAGGTTTATTCCTAGATATTTTATTCTTTTTGTTGCAATGGTAAATGGGAGTGTTTTCTTGATTTCACTTTCAGATTTTTCATCATTTGTATATAGGAATGCCAGAGATTTCTGTGCATTAATTTTGTATCCTGCCACTTTACCAAATTCATTGATTAGCTCTAGTAGTTTTCTGGTAGCATCTTTAGGGTTCTCTATGTATAGGATCATGTCATCTGCAAACAGTGACAGCTTTACTTCTTCTTTTCCGATTTGGATTCCTTTTATTTCCTTTTCTTCTCTGATTGCTGTGGCTAAAACATCCAAAACTATGTTGAATAAGAGTGGTGAGAGTGGGCAACCTTGTCTTGTTCCTGATCTTAGTGGAAATGCTTTCAGTTTTTCACCATTGAGGATGATGTTTGCTGTGGGCTTGTCATATATGGCCTTTATTATGTTGAGGAAAGTTCCCTCTATGCCTACTTTCTGCAGGGTTTTTATCATAAATGGGTGTTGAATTTTGTCAAAAGCTTTCTCTGCATCTATTGAGATGATCATATGGTTTTTCTCCTTCAGTTTGTTAATATGGTTTATCACATTGATAGATTTGCGTATATTGAAGAATCCTTGCATTCCTGGAATAAACCCCACTTGATCATGGTGTATGATCCTTTTAATGTGCTGTTGGATTCTGTTTGCTAGTATTTTGTTGAGGATTTTTGCATCTATGTTCATCAGTGATATTGGCCTGTAGTTTTCTTTCTTTGTGACATCCTTGTCTGGTTTTGGTATCAAGGTGATGGTGGCCTCGTAGAAGGAGTTTGGGAGTGTTCCTCCCTCTGCTATATTTTGGAAGAGTTTGAGAAGGATAGGTGTTAGCTCTTCTCTAAATGTTTGATAGAATTCGCCTGTGAAGCCATCTGGTCCTGGGCTTTTCTTTGTTGGAAGATTTTTAATCACAGTTTCAATTTCAGTGCTTGTGATTGGTCTGTTCATATTTTCTATTTCTTCCTGATTCAGTCTTGGCAGATTGTGCATTTCTAAGAATTTGTCCATTTCTTCCAGATTGTCCATTTTATTGGCATAGAGTTGCTTGTAGTAATCTCTCATGATCTCTTTTATTTCTGCAGTGTCAGTTGTTACCTCTCCTTTTTCATTTCTAATTCTATTGATTTGAGTCTTCTCCCTTTTTTTCTTGATGAGTCTGGCTAGTGGTTTATCTATTTTGTTTATCTTCTCAAAGAACCAACTTTTAGTTTTATTGATCTTTGCTATTGTTTCCTTCATTTCTTTTTCATTTATTTCTGATCTGATTTTTATTATTTCTTTCCTTCTGCTAGCTTTGGGGTTTTTTTGTTCTTCTTTCTCTAATTGCTTGAGGTGCAAGGTTAGGTTGTTTATTCGAGATGTTTCCTGCTTCTTAAGGTGGGCTTGTATTGCTATAAACTTCCCCCTTAGAACTGCTTTTGCTGCATCCCACAGGTTTTGGGTCGTTGTGTCTCCATTGTCATTTGTTTCTAGGTATTTTTTGATTTCCTCTTTGATTTCTTCAGTGATCACTTCATTATTAAGTAGTGTATTGTTTAGCCTCCATGTGTTTGTATTTTTTACAGATCTTTTCCTGTAATTGATATCTAGTCTCATGGCGTTGTGGTCAGAAAAGATACTTGATACAATTTCAATTTTCTTAAATTTACCAAGACTTGATTTGTGACCCAAGATATGATCTATCCTGGAGAATGTTCCATGAGCACTTGAGAAAAATGTGTATTCTGTTGTTTTTGGATGGAATGTCCTATAAATATCAATTAACTCCATCTCGTTTAATGTATCATTTAAAGCTTGTGTTTCCTTATTTATTTTCATTTTGGATGATCTGTCCATTGGTGAAAGTGGGGTGTTAAAGTCCCCTACTATGAATGTGTTACTGTCGATTTCCCCTTTTATGGTTGTCAGTATTTGCCTTATGTATTGAGGTGCACCTATGTTGGGTGCATAAATATTTACAATTGTTATATCTTCCTCTTGGATCCATCCCTTGATCATTATGTAGTGTCCTTCTTTGTCTCTTCTAATAGTCTTTGTTTTAAAGTCTATTTTGTCTGATACGAGAATGGCTACTCCAGCTTTCTTTTGGTTTCCATTTGCATGAAATACCTTTTTCCATCCCCTTACTTTCAGTCTGTATGTGTCTCTAGGTCTGAAGTGGGTCTCTTGTAGACAGCAAATATATGGGTCTTGTTTTTGTATCCATTCAGCCAATCTGTGTCTTTTGGTGGGAGCATTTAGTCCATTTACATTTAAGGTAATTATCGATATGTGTGTTCCTATTCCCATTTTCTTAATTGTTTTGGGTTCGTTATTGTAGGTTCTTTCCTTCTTTTGTGTTTCTTGCCTAGAAAAGTTCCTTTAGGAGTTGTTGTAGAGCTGGTTTGGTGGTGCTGAACTCTCTCAGCTTTTGCTTGTCTGTAAAGGTTTTAATTTCTCCATCAAATCTGAATGAGATCCTTGCTGGGTAGAGTAATCTTGGTTGCAGGTTTTTCTCCTTCAACACTTTCAATATGTCCTGCCACTCCCTTCTGGCTTGCAGAGTTTCTGCTGAAAGATCAGCTGTTAACCTTATGGGGATTCCCTTGTGTGTTATTTGTTGTTTTTCCCTTGCTGCTTTTAATATGTTTTCTTTGTATTTAATTTTTGACAGTTTGATTAATATGTGTCTTGGCGTATTTCTCCTTGGATTTATCCTGTATGGGACTCTCTGTGCTTCCTGGACTTGATTAACTATTTCCTTTCCCATATTAGGGAAGTTTTCAACTATAATCTCTTCAAATATTTTCTCAGTCCCTTTCTTTTTCTCTTCTTCTTCTGGAACCCCTATAATTCGAATGTTGGTGCGTTTAATGTTGTCCCAGAGGTCTCTGAGACTGTCCTCAGTTCTTTTCATTCTTTTTTCTTTATTCTACTCTGCAGTAGTTATTTCCACTATTTTATCTTCCAGGTCACTTATCCGTTCTTCTGCCTCAGTTATTCTGCTATTGATCCCATCTAGAGTACTTTTAATTTCATTTATTGTGTTGTTCATCGTTGCTTGTTTCATCTTTAGTTCTTCTAGGTCCTTGTTAACTGATTCTTGCAATTTGTCCATTCTATTGTCCATTCTATCTCCAAGATTTCGGATCAACCTTACTATCATTATTCTGAATTCTTTTTCAGGTAGACTGCCTATTTCCTCTTCATTTGTTAGGTCTGGTGGGTTTTTATCTTGCTCCTTCATCTGCTGTGTGATTTTCTGTCTTTTCATTTTGCTTATCTTACTGTGTTTGGGGTCTCCTTTTTTGCAGGCTGAAGGTTCGTAGTTCCTGTTGTTTTTTGTGTCTGTCCCCAGTGGCTAAGGTTGGTTCAGTGGGTTGTGTAGGCTTCCTGGTGGAGGGTACTAGTGCCTGTGTTCTGGTGGATGAGGCTGGATCTTGTCTTTCTGGTGCATAGGTCCACGTCTGGTGGTGTGTTTTGGGGTGTCTGTAGATTTATTATGATTTTGGGCAGCCTCTCTGCTAATGGGTGGGGTTGTGTTCCTGTCTTGCTAGTTGTTTGGCATAGGATGTCCAGCACTGTAGCTTGCTGGTCGTTGAGTGAAGCTGGGTGCTGGCGTTGAGATGGAGATCTCTGGGAGATTTTCGCTGTTTGATATTATGTGCAGCTGGGAGGCCTCTTGTGGACCAGTGTCCTGAAGTTGGCTCTCCCACCTCAGAGGCACAGCACTGAGTCCTGGCTGCAGCACCAAGAGCCTTTCATCCACAGGGCTCCTTAATTTGGGATGATTCGTTGTCTATTCTGGTATTCCACAGATGCAGGGTATATCAAGTTGATTGTGGAGCTTTAATCCGCTGCTTCTGAGGCTGCTGGGAGAGATTTCCCTTTCTCTTCTTTGTTCTCACAGTTCCCAGGGGCTCAGCTTTGGATTTGGCCCCACCTGTGCGTGTAGGTCGCCGGAGGGCGTCTGTTCTTTGCTCAGACAGGACGGGGTTAAAGGAGCCGCTGATTCGGAGGCTCTGGCTCACCCAGGCCGGGGGGTAGGGAGGGTCACGGAGTGCGGGGCGGGCCTGCAGCGGCAGAGGCCGGCGTGACGCTGCAGCCTGAGGCGCGCCGTGCGCTCTCCCGGGGGAGCCGTCCCTGGATCCCGGGACCCTGGCAGTGGCGGGCTGCACAGGCTCCCCGAAAGGGCGTGTGGCTAGTGACCTGTGTTCGCACACAGGCCTCCTGGCGGCGGCAGCAGCGGCCTTAGCGTCCCATGTCCGTCTCTGGGCTCCGCACTCTTAGCTGCGGCTCGCGCCCGTCCCTGGAGCTCTCTCAAGCAGCGTTCTTAATCCCCTCTCCTCGTGCACCAGGAAACAAAGAGGGACGTAAAAGTCTCTTGCCTCTTCGGCAGCTCCAGATCCCTCCCCGGACTCTCTCCCGGCCAGCCGCGGCGCACCAACGCCCTGCAGGCTGTGTTCACGCTGCCAACCTCAGTCCTCTCCCGGCGCTCCGACAAAAGCCGGAGCCTCAGCTCCCAGTCCCGCCCGTCCCGGCGGGCGAGCAGACAAGCCTCTCGGCTGGTGAGTGCCGGTCGGCCCGATCCTCTGCGCTGGAATCTGTCCGCTTTGCCCTCCGCACCCCTGTTGCTGTGCTCTCCTCCACGGCTCCCAAGCTCCCCCACTCCGCCTCCCGAAGTCTCCACCCGCGAAGGGGCTTCCTAGTGTGCGGACACTTTTCCTCCTTCACAGCTCTCTCCCGCTGGTGCAGGACCCGTCCCTATCCTTTTGTCTCTGTTTAGTTTTTTCTTTTGCCCTAACCAGGTACGTGGGGGGTTCCTTGCCTTTTGGGAGGTCTGAGGTCTTCTGCCAGCGTTCAGTAGGTGCTCCGTAGGAGTTGTTCCACGCGTAGATGTATTTCTGGTGTATCTGTGGAGAGGAAGGTGATCTCCGCGTCTTACTCTTCCGCCATCTTCCCAAGGGCTTCCTCTTCCTTTTTATATATATATTATTTTTTCCTTTTTTTCTCTTTTTTGTGAGTGTGTATGTGTATGCTTCTTTGTGTGATTTTGTCAGTATAGCTTTACTTTTACCATTTGTTCTAGGTTTCGGTCTGTCCATGTTTTGTTTTATGTATAGTTTTTAGCGCTTGTTATCATTGGATTTGCTTTTTTTGGTTTGGTTGCTCTCTTCTTTCCCTCTTTCTTTTTAAAATTACTTTTAAACTTTTCTATTTTTAATAATTGTTTTATTTTTTATTTTAATAACTATTTAATTTAATTAATTAATTTGTTTATTTTCTCCCTTTTCTTCTAAGCCGCATGGCTGACAGGGTCTTGGTGCTCCGGCCGGGTGTCAGGCCTGAGCCTCTGAGGTGGGAGAGCCAAGTTCAGGACATTGGTCTACCAGAGACCTCACAGCTCCACATATTATCAAACGGCGAAAGCTCATCCAGAGATCTCCATCTCAACACTAAGACCCAGTTCCACTCAATGACCAGCAAGCTACACTGCTGGACACCCTATGCCAAACAACTAGCAAGGCAGGAACACAACCCTACCCATTAGCAGAGAGGCTGGCTAAAACCATAATAAGATACAGACATCCCAAAACACACCACCGGATGCAGTCCAGTCCACCAGAAAGACAAGATCCAGTCTCATCCACCAGAACCCAGGCATCAGTCCCCTCCACTAGGAAGCCTACACAACCCACTGAACCAACCTTACCCACTGGGGGCAGACACCAAAAGCAATGGAAAATAAGAACCTGCAGCCAGCGAAAAGGAGACCCTAAACACTGTAAGTTAAGCAAAATGAGAAGACAGAGAAACACACAGCAGATGAAGGATCAAGGTAAAAACCCACCACACCAAAGAAATGAAGAGGAAATAGTCTACATGAAAAAGAATTCAGAGTAATGATAGTAAAGATGATCCAAAATCTTGGAAATAGAATGGAAAAGTTAGAAGAAATGTTTAACAAGGACCTAGAAGAACTAAAGAGCAAACAAACAATGATGAACAACACAATAAATCGAATTAGCAATACTCTAAAGGAATCAATAGCAGAATAACTGAGGCAGAAGAACGGATAAGTGACCTGGAAGATAAAATAGTGGAAATAACTACTGCAGAGCAGAATAAACAAAAAAGAATGAAAAGAATTGAGGATAGTCTCAGAGACCTCTGGGAAAACATTAAATGCACCAACACTCGTATTATAGGGGTCCCAGAGAAGAAAAGAAAAAGAAAGGGACTGAGAAAATATTTGAAGAGATTATAGTTGAAAACTTCCCTAATATGGGAAAGGAAATAGTCAATCAACTCCAGGAAGCACAGAGAGTCCCATACAGGATAAATCCAAGGAGAAACACGCCAAGACACATACTAATCAAACTATCAAAAATTAAAGACAAAGAAAAAATATTAAAAGCAGCAAGGGAAAAGCAACAAATAACATACAAGGGAATCCGCATAAGGTTAACAGCTGATCCTTCAACAGAAATGTTGCAAGCCAGAAGGGAGTGGCAGGACATATTTAGAGTGATGAAAGGGAAAAACCTACAACCAAGATTACTCTACCCAGCAAGGATCTCATTCAGATTTGACAGAGAAATTAAAACCTTTACAGACAAGCAAAAGCTAAAGGAATTCAGTGCCACCAAACCAGCTTTACAACAAATGCTAAAGGAACTTCTCTAGGCACGAAACACAAGAGAAGGAAAAGACCTACAATAACAAACCCAAAACAATTAAGAAAATGGTAATAGGAACATACATATCAATAACTACCTTAAATGTAAATGGATTAAATGCTCCAACCAAAAGACATAGAATAGCTGAATGGATACAAAAACAAGACCCGTATATATACTGTCTACAAGAGACCCACTTCAGACCTAGGGACACATACAGACTGAAAGCGAGAGGATGGAAAAAGATATTCCATGCAAGTGGAAACCAAAAGAAGGCTGGAGTAGCAATTCTTGTATCAGACAAAATAGACTTTAAAAGAAAGACTATTACAAGAGACGAAGGACACTACATAATGATCAAGGGATTGATCAAAGAAAAAGATATAACAATTTTAAATATTTATGCATCCAATATAGGAGCACCTCAATACATAAGGCAAGTGCTAACAGCCATAAAAGGGGAAATCGACAGTAACACAAAAATAGTAGGGGACTTTAACACCCCACTTTCATCAATGGACAGATCATCCAAAATGAAAATAAATAAGGAAACACAAGATTTAAATGACATTAAACAAGATGGACTTAGTTGATATTTATAGGACATTCCATCCAAAAACAACAGAATATACTTTCTTCTCAAGTGCTCATGGAACATTCTCCAGGATAGATCATATCTTGGGTCACAAATCAAGCTTTGGTAAATTTAAGAATATTGAAATTGTATCAAGTATCTTTTCCGACCACAGCGCTATGAGACTAGATATCAATTACAGGAAAAAATCTGTAAAAAATGCAAACATGTGGAGGCTAAACAATACACTACTAAACAACTGAGGGATCACTGAAGAAATCAAACAGGAAATCAAAAAATACCTGCAAGCAAATGACAATGAAAACATGACAACCCAAACCTATGGGATGTAGCAAAAGCAGTTCTAAAAGGGAAGTTTATAGCAATACAATCCTACCTCAGGAAACAAGAAACATCTCAAATAAACAACCTAAACTTACAACTAAAGCAATTAGAGAAAGAACAAAAAAAACCAAGGTTAGCAGAAGGAAAGAAATCATAAAATCAGAACAGAAATAAATGAAAAAGAAATGAAGGAAACGATAGCAGAGATCAATAAAATTAAAAGCTGGTTATTTAAGAAGATAAGCAAAATTGATACACCATTAGCCAGACTCAGCAAGAAAAAAAGGGAGAAGACTCAAATCAATAGAATTAGAAATGAAAAAGTAGCAACTTACACTGCAGAAATACAAGGGATCATGAGAGATTACTATAAGCAACTATATGGCAATAAAATGGACAACCTGGAAGAAATGGACAAATTCTTAGAAAAGCACAATCTTCCAAGACTGAACCAAGAAGAAATAGAAAATATAAACAGACCAACCACAAGCACTGAAATTGAAACTGTGGTTTAAAATCTTCCAACAAACAAAAGCCCAGGACCTGATGGCTTCACAGGCGAATTCTATCAAAAGTTTAGAGAAGAAGGGCTTCCCTGACGGTGCAGTGGTTGGGAGTCTGCCTGCTGATGCATGGGACGTGGGTTTCTGCCCCAGTCCGGGGGGATCCCACATGCCACAGAGCGGCTTGGCCCATGAGCCATGGTTGCTGGGCCTGCACGTCCGGAGCCTGTGCTCCGCAGCGGGAGAGGCCACGGCAGTGAGACGCCCACGTACCGCAAAAAAAAAAAAACTTTAGAGAAGAGCTAACACCTATCCTTCTCAAACACTTGCAAAATTATGCAGAGGGAGGAACACTCCCAAACTCATTCTATGAGGCCACCATCACTCTGATACCAAAACCAGACAAAGATGTCACAAAAAACGAAAACTACAGGCCAATATTACTGATGAACATAGATGCAAAATCTGAACAAAATAATAGCAAACAGAATTCAACAGCACATTAAAAGGTCCATACACCATGATCAAGTGGGGTATATGCAATCAATCAATGTGATAAACCATATTAACAAATTGAAGGATAAAAACAATATGATCATCTCAATAGGTGCAGAAAAAGCTTTTGACAAAATTCTGCACGCATTAATGATTAAAACCCGTCAGAAAGTGGGCATAGAGGGAACTTACCTCAACATAATAAAGGCCATATATGACAAACCACAGCCAACATCATTCTCACTGGTGAAAAACTGAAAGTATTTCCACTAAGATCAGGAACAAGACAAGGTTGCCCACTCTCACCACTCTTATTCAACATAGTTTTGGAAGTTTTAGCCACAGCAATCAGAGAAGAAAAAGAAATAAAAGGAATCCAAATTGGAAAAGAAGAAGTAAAACTGTCACTGTTTGCAGATGACATGATACTTCACATAGAGAATCCTAAAGATGCCACCAGAAAACTACTAGAGCTAATCAATGAATCTGGTAAAGCAGCAGGATACAAAATTAATGCACAGAAATCTCTTGCATTCCTATACACTAATGATGAAAAATCTGAAAGAGAAATTAAAGAAACACTCCCATTTACCACTGCAACAAAAAGAATAAAATACCTAGGAATAAACCTACCTAGGGAGACAAAAGACCTGTATGCAGAAAACTATAAGACACTGATGAAAGAAACTAAACATGATACAAACAGTTGGAGAGATATACCATGTACTTGGATTGGAAGAATCAATATTGTGAAAATGACTATACTACTCAAAGCAGTCCTCAGATTCAATGCAATCCCTATCAAACTACCAATAACATTCTTCACAGAACTAGAACAAAAATTTCACAATTTGTATGGAAACACAAAAGGCCCCGAATAGCCAAAGCCATCTTGAGAAAGAAAAACAGAGGTGGAGGAATCAGGCTCCCTGACTTCTGACTATACCACAAAGCTACAGTAATCAAGACAGTATGGTACTGGCACAAAAAAAAAAATACAGATCAATGGAACAGGATAGAAAGCCCAGAGACAAACCCACACACATATGGTCACCTTATCTTTGATAAAGGAGGCAAGAATATACAATGGAGAAAAGACAGCCTCTTCAATAAGTGGTGCTGGGAAAACTGGACAGCTACATGTAAAAGAATGAAATTAGAAAACTCCCTCACACCATAAATAAGAATAAATTCAAAATGGATTAGAGACCTAAATGTAAGGCCAGACACTATAAAACTCTTAGAGGAAAACATAGGCAGAACACTCTATGACATAAATCACAGCAAGATCCTTTTTTACCCACCTCCTAGAGAAATGGAAATAAAAACGAAAATAAACAAATGGGAGCTAATGAAACTTAAAAGCTTTTGCAAAGCAAAGGAAACCATAAATAAGACGAAAAGACAAACCTCAGAATGGGAGAAAATATTTGCAAATGAAGAAACTGACAAAGGATTCATCTCCAAAATATACAAGCAGCTCATGCAGCTCAGTATCAAAAAAAAAAAAAACAACTCAATTAAAAAAATGGGCAGAAAACCTAAACAGACATTTCACCAAGGAAGATATACAGCTGGCCAAGAGGCACATGAAAAGAGGCTCAACGTAACTAATCATTAGAGAAATGCAAATCAAAAGTACAATGAAGTATCACCTCATACCAGTCAGAATGGCCATCATCAAAAAATCTACAAATAATAAATGCTGGAGAGGGTGTAGAGAAAAGGGAACCCTCTTGCACTGTTCATCGGAATGTAAATGGATACAGCCACTATGGAAAACAGTGTGGAGTTTCCTTAAAAAACTAAAAATAGAACTACCATATGACCCAGCAATCCCACTACTGGGCATATACCCTGAGAAAACCATAATTCAAAAAGAGTCATGTACCACAATGTTGATTGCAGCTCTATTTACAGTAGCCAGGACATGGAAGCAACCTAAGTGTCTATTGACAGATGAATGGATAAAGATGTGACACATATATACAATGGAATATTACTCAGCCATAAAAAGAAATGAAATTGAGTTATTTGTAGTGAGATGGACGGACCTAGAGTCTGTCATACAGAGGGAAGTAAGTCAGAAAGAGAAAAACAAATACCATATGCTAACACATATATATGGAATCTAAAGAAAAAAAACGGCTCTGAAGAACCTATGGGCAGGACAGGAATAAAGACGCAGACGTAGAGAATGGACTTGAGGACACGGGGAGGGGGAACGGTAAGCTGGGATGAAGTGAGAGAGTGGCATGGACATATATACACTACCAAATGTAAAACAGATAGCTAGTGGAAGCAGCCACATAGCACAGGGAGATCAGCTCGGTGCTTTGTGTCCACCTAGAGCGGTGGGATATGGAGGGTGGGAGGGAGATGCAAGAGGGAGGAGGTATGGGGATATATGTATATGTATAGCTGATTCACTTTGTTATACAGCAGAAACTAACACACCATTGTAAAACAATTATACTCCAATAAAGATGTTTAAAAATAAAAAAAAACAGTCACACAGCAGCTGCTGTCAGCCAGTGAGAAGAAACACTCAATTCATTGACTGAAGTCAATGTGCTGACAGAAAAGCATGTTGAAAGAGAAAAAGTGTAAGAAAAAAATCAATTCAACCAAAACAAATGCCTCTAATCAAAGAGGAAGCTTTGCTTTCAGCAAAGTTGTTTCAGGGATATGAGCACATGCTTTGCCCTATCAATCACATCATTTGTGAATCAACACAACCTTCTCACCTGAGGCGCTACAATGTACACGATTCTTCAGAGGAAGAATGAACAACGCCTAATACACGTTAAGGAACTCACACAGTATTACATACAAATTGAAAAAAAGGAAGTATTTCAGTGAGTGATGTGCACTCATGAAATATGAAAATGTACTTCTTTCTGAAGATCTGTCTTCATTGGAAAGACTGTTCCCTTATGTTTGGTTGTTCTATTTGTTTGTTTGAAGAGAGATTTTATTTTCCCCTATGCATAGATTTTATTGAAGTGTAACATACCAAAAAGGGCACAAAGCATGAATGTCTGGCATTAATGTCTTCTTTGATTTATAATTATAAAGCTATACCATTCTTTCTTCTGTTGGTTAGTCCTTAGAAGGAGTATCTTTTTCTAGCCTTTTGCTTTCAACTGTTTTATGTATATAAATATTTCATGTTTGTATATGTAAGCATCAAATACTTGTTTTACATTATTGTTGATTTACTTATTTTATTTATATTATTTTTATCTAATCAGAGATTTTATCCTTTTATTTAGAATATAATTACTAATAAAAGTTCATTTTTCTTTTTTTCTCTTTTGATTAGTCAATTTTTAAAATTGTCCCTTTAAGCTAACAGCGTGTTTCTTTCCCCCAAGACTTCAAAGATATCATTCTGTTGTCTTTTTACTTTTTTTTACTTTATATTGAGAAAACTTCCATTGAACTTATATTTGCCGTTTTGAAAATAACATTTCTTTGTTTATACTACTTGTAAGATCTTTCCTTGTCCTGTTTTTCAGAAGATTTATTATAATGTGCCAGGCTGAGGTTTTTCTTGTATTATGCCTACTGTCTTGTAGAATTTCTTGAATCTCTATCCTGATGTCTGTTGTCAATATTGGAAAATTCTTGGTGATAATGTCTTCAAAGATTAGTTATGTCCCATTTTCTCTCTCTTTCTCTTCTTCAATACCAATTACACACATGTTTTCTGTACATTTTTTTTCTGCTTCAGGTTGAATATTTTCTACTAATCTATCTTCCAGTTCAAGCCACATCTATTGAGTTCTTTATTTCAGATGTTGTATTTTTTAATTCTTAAAACTTTCATTTGGTTTGTTATGAATTCCACTTTTCTAGCAAAATTCTTGATCATTTTATTTATATTCTTAAATATATAAATCATAGTTAATTATCAAAGTCCCTTAGTGATAACTATAATATCTAGATGTCCTTTTCCTTTTGTATTGTCTGTCTCTCGGTTTTGGGTCATTGGGTGTTATTTCTAGACATTTTGGTTGAATGCTAGACTTTGTGTTATGCCATCATAGAAGCTATGTGTGTTGTTATCTTCCTTCTTGGAGGATTTAATTTTCTTCTGGCAGTGAGAGTGACCACCTTGATTCAGTCAGTCTTTAGAAGGATTCCAGACTTCATTTCAAGGTTGTTGATTTCTCAGTGCCTACCCCTTCTTATGTCACAGTCCACAGACTATAAATATATGCATTTATACATTTCATCATTCATCAACAAGCCATATAATTTTACCTCTTCCACCTTCCTTTCACCATTTCTTTCTGTCTCCACTTTCTCAGTTTGAGTGTCTCATAGCAACATCACTGAACTAGCCTCCTAATTTATCCTCCTGATTCTTATATCACTTCCCCCCTACCTTTGATTTAATTTGAAGTTGTTCAAAACTTATCATGTAGAAATTTTTCGCACACTGAAAAGATTTATACTGTCAAGTTAACTATTTCAGAAATACCTCTGAGTGTAAATATTTGAATTTATTTTATTTCTGCACTGGACTTTATTTTAATACAGTTTTATGTTAGTCTATTGATTCACATAAAACTAAATAAGCAGGTACTTGGCTACACTACAAAGTTCCTTCAATCGAAGTCAAATTAAGATGATTTGTGGGACTTCCCTGGTGGTCCAGTGATTAAATTTCTGTGCTTCCACTGCAGGGGGTACGGGTTTGAACAGTGGCCTGCGAACTAAGATCCTGCATGCTGCACAGAGTGGCCAATTTTTTTTTAATTAAGAAAATAATAAAAATAAAGATGACTTGCATTACTCAAGTTTTAGAATTTAAGCCTGATACTTAAGTGACTGATATATTTATGAAAATGACTGTAAGACAGCTTAGTACAATTAATTATTTAACATGTTTAAAAAATTACTTGAACATTCAAAAAGTATTTTTGTGTTAATTTTTTTATATTTTACAAAATTATTTTAGAACTATTTAAAAGAAAAGAAAATATTTCCCTTTTAGTTCTTTCTTCCAGAAGTATTTTAGTTTGCTAGCACCAATGGAAAAAAGATGTTTAAAATAATGAAGCAAATATTGTTAACCCTGTGCAACTGTTTATCTGTTGGAAACAGGATTTTCTGTTTCCATAACTGAAAAATAAAATAAATGCTAGTTTTGGTAAAATACTTTAACAGCCATCATAACACATAAGCTATAATTGCTTTCTTTAAAGCAGTTTTATTTTCTCCCAAAATGACTTTCTAGTACATAGTGTTTTAAATTAAACTTAAAAATAAAATTATTCCAATGAATCGCTAAGAAATTTGACTTGTTAAAAAACGATAATAAAACTGCCTTTGGGAAACAGAGCCATCATATTGGAGGTGCCAGCTCCCCACTGCCCTCCCCTCCCATTGCTCAACCTGTTGCTCCAACCATGCTGGTGTTTTAACCATTCTCCAAAAATACTGGCACTTCTCTGCCTCCAGGTTTTTGGCAAATCCTGAAATCACTGCCTGGAGTGCCTATGCTCCCTGGATAAGGAGTTCTCACAGTATTTGAGGATTCTCACTTGGCATTTCTTTTTTTTTTGTTTTTTTGTTTTTGTTTTTGCGGTACGCGGGCCTCTCACTGTTGTGGCCCCTCCCGTTGCGGAGCACAGGCTCCGGACGTGCAGGCCCAGCGGCCATGGCTCACGGGCCCATCTGCTCCGCGGCATGTGGGATCTTCCCGGACTGGGGCATGAACCCGTGTCCCCTGCATCGGCAGGCGGACTCTCAACCACTGCGCCACCAGGGAAGCCCCTCACCTGTTATTTCTTAACTCCCTTAGGTGATGCAGGTATTTTTTTCTCTAGGTCACTGGAGAACCCTGCATACACCTCACCGAAGACAAATATTCACAGGCATCTACTTCCTCCTTCTCCTACCAAATTCTAAACCTTCTTGAGTGCAAGCTGATATCACTTGGCCTTTAATCCCCAGACTCTTGCGTATAAAATGCACCATTTCTTTGAACAAATGCATAAATGAAAATGTAAATTAATCCCCATTAAAATTCATTAAATATCTACATGTTTAAATTTCATAGGAATATTTCCAACTAATGATTTAAATTTTTGTTTGATCTTAGCATACCAAGGACTTGGTATTTGAGGTTCTGTTGAAGCTCTGCCTTTAATTTACCCTGTGGTTTTAGCTAAATTATTTTACATCTATGTCAGTTTCTTCATCTGGGAAACAACTGTATTAAATTACCTTCAAGGAATCATTCAGACCTAAAATTCTCTTATCTTTTTGATAGAGTTCAACCACGGTCGAGCTGTCTTAACCTCAGTGGTTTGATATGCCTCCTTGCAATCAGGATCAGTGTTGAACTGAAATCAGCAGTATCTTTGTATGTTCCAGCGTATTGAATCATTAACCCAAAAGGAAGGAAATGACTTTTGATCATGTGTTTGTTCCTTCCCTGCAACCAGGGCATACTGCATCGAGAGAACAGCTAAAGTCTTTCACGTGAAAATGGTCATTGTTCTTTAAAGCTTAACTGCACCCAGGTGAGGCAGTAACTTCATGATGCTTTGGTTGCTACTAATATTACATCGTATACGAAGGCCCTCTCATTTCTGGACAGGTCTTCTTTTTGGCCCTTGTTAAATGATTCAACAGTTCTATCCTCACGTACGTGAAATACATCTGCTAGAAAGGGATTGTGAAATCAAACTGGGTGCTTTCACTCAGCACAGCACCATGCAATTCCCACATTGCTGTGTGTGTCAGTAGTTTTTTCCTTGGTACTGATGAACAGAACTTCCTTGTATGAATATACCAAGGTGTGTCTATCTATTCACCTGTCCAAGGACATTTACGCTGTTTCCAGTTGTTTGGCAATTATGAATAGAGTTAACTCTATTCATGTAGGGCAAATTTTATTTCTTTAGGGTAAATACCTAGGAATGGGATTGCCAGATTACATGATAAATAAGTACTTAACTTCGTATGAAACTGCCTGTTTTCCAGAATGGCTGTACCATTTTACATTCCACTTGCAGTCTTAAAGAATACACAGTGTACAATTCTATTTATGTGATATTCTCAGAAAGACAAACTATAATGATGGACAACAGATCAGTGCTTCACGGTTTAAGGTGGGAGAGGGTATCACTACAAAGAGAAAGCACAGTTTTGAGGGGTGACAAACTTCTGTATCCTGATTTTGCTGGTCGTTATACAAATCTATACATGTATTAATAGTTATAGATCTGTACTCCAAAAAGTCTATTTTACTACATATTCATTAAAGAAATAATTTGTTCAGCCTGGAGATTTAAAAAACAACAAAACTCTTGAGTATGCCACAAAGTATGAATTTGATGCAAAGTAACACCTGGAGCACATCAGACCTGCGTCCTACTGGCAGGTACCTGAAAGGAAAGTGGTGTGGGAACCTTTAAAGTACACCTTTCAATTGTAAATTGGGCAGTTAGAAAGTAAATGTTACTCACAAGTTAAAACCTGACCTAGCTTTGTGACCGCCTGGAGGGGTGGGATAGGGAGGATGGGAGGGAGGGAGACGCAAGAGGGAAGAGATATGGGAACATATGTATATGTATAACTGATTCACTTTGTTATAAAGCAGAAACTAACACACCATTGTAAAGCAATTATACTCCAATAAAGATATAAAATTAAATTAAAAATTAAATTAATTAAAAAAAACCCTGACCTAAAATTGACCTATTTTGAAGTCTTTGCATTTTTTAATATCAATAAATTTCATAAATTCTGAGAAAGTATAGGAAATGCAGAGTTACTTAAAATATAAATGTTAGTTGACTGTTTGCCTTTATTGGGTTAATACAGTGTGTGCCGGAGACTAATAAGGAGAGGTTAAGACACAGTGTGTGATCTGTGCAGCACATGACGAGAACCATGCCCCCCAGGGATGGAGTAAAACACCTTTAGGAAGAGTCAGAGATGCCCTGATACAAACCTTGGTAAAAGGTGGCAGAGCCAGAGTCATAAGTGGACTTCATCATTAAACATACCGAGGCAGAAGGGATTTAAATTCTGGTCTTGGAAGGATATGCTTGTCATCTGAGGTTTTGCACATCTTTATTTGCAATATTGACCAGACCCTGAGAGCAAATCCGCCTGAAGGCAGTCCTGATCAGAGTTAAAGGTTCTCGATCCACCAGCATCCAGCTGGCTCCTCGTGCAGGGGACTTCCAGGCAACACGGCTATTTACACGACATGTACCAGAACAGAATGCTGAACAGGTGGAGAGGAACAGAACTCTTTTACCTCAAGCTGACTTTGAAAAATCACTCAAGGCAGTGGTTTTATAGAATAAATGATCATATTATTATATATAAAGTTAAATAAACCTGGAGATCAACAGTACATACACTGAAGCTGATAGAATTTCCCCACTGGCACCAACGTGAAATTAGAGCAAGCTTTTCAGTGAGTGTGACTCCTGCACACATTTCATTCAAATGCAACAGCTTTTATTCACCGTGCTGGAATCCATTCTAGCCAGGTGGCATAGAAGATGACGTTAGTTACATCAATGGTCTGCCATCACCAGGTTAAATCCACTAAACAGTATCAGAATTGTTAAGCCTTTCTATGTGGAGCTGTAGACAAAATATCTAATCCAAACTTCTATCTTTCACTTCAAAGAAAAAAAGTTTACTAAGGCCCATAATGAAGTTATTTTACAGACTTCTGTTACTGAGTGCAGCCCAGATGATTTAAAAGTATATGGACACAGACACATTTTTTTCCATTCTCTTCCTTGATAAGCTCAGATATGAACCCTCAAAATGGCACAGGACACAACCAGGAGAGGACTCTGAAGGCAAGCTGGTTTGAGACTCCAGGGTCAGAGAACCAACGCAGTGCAGGCTGTCTGTGTGCCCCCCCCCAAAACAGAGGACCACCAGACCTGGTGTTTCCTGAACCCTGACCGGGCAACAGAAGGCTCCAGGTAAGCTCCATCCTCACGGGGATGCAAGGGGTATCCCTCAAACAACATAAGGAAGACCAGCACCACCAGCATGGGGGACGGATGAAGGGACCTTGGTAACCACAGGTGTCCAGGGCAAGCCTTCACCTTCCCCGGGGCCCGAGCCTCCCTTTTCTGAGTAAAGCAGAACCTGTGACAGAGACCAGCCACACCAGTGACCCAATCCAGGAAGACTCTTGTCTCTGCCAATCTGAGACTGAGATGCCCCTTCCCTCCCAGAGATAGGGGCAGAGGGAGGGGTGAGGGGACAAGGGGTGAGATGCAGGAGGGAAGCAGTGATGGGGGTTCCCACCAACCTCTCCCCACCAGCAAGGACAAGTGTGAGTCCCACAGGCACCAATCAACCAAGCAGACCCAGACAATGCCGTACATGCTCTGACAGTGAGCCTGTCACTGGAACCCCAGCTGACACAAGTTGGCCGAGAGCTGCGTGTTAAGTCTAGCCAGGGTGACTGTCCGCTAAAATAAGAGGTTTATATAATTCCCAGTACATCCTAACATGATAGACAAAACAGCCTGGGTCCAATTATCATACCAAGAACCAAGAAAATCACAACTTCAACAAGAAAAGACAACCAACTGACAATACCTAAAATGAATCAGATGTTGAAATTACCTGACAAGGATTTTAAAGCAGCCATTGTGTAAATGTTTCAATCATTTACAAATTCTCTGCAATCAAATAAAAAAACAAACAAACAAATAGATGATCCCAGCAAAGAAAGAGAAGTTACAAAAAAGAACCAAATGGAAATTACAGGAGTAAAAATACAATAATAGAAATTTAAAGTAACTAGATGGGCTTATAGTAAGTAGAGCGGAGATGCACGATGACATGTTAACTTGAGAACAGGTCTATAGAATTCGCCCACACTGAATGGCAGAGAGAAAATACAATGGAAGAAAAGTGAACAAAATCTCAGGGACCTGTGGGTCAAAAACAAAAGGCCCAACATCTTATCATTCAAATCCCAGAAGGAGAGAAAGAGAGTGAGGCTAAAAGGGGGTTTAAAGAAATAATTGCTGAAAACTCCTCAAATTTGGGGAAACACATAACCTACAGTTCTACGAAACCAAGTGAACCTCAAACAGGATAAACTCAAACAAATCCATGTTAATTAAACAAATCCACCTAATTAAACTTTTGAAAAGTAAAGACAAGGAACAAAATCTTGAAAACAGCCCAGAAACCAGTTAGGCAGCCTGCTGTCTCCACGGCCATAAGTCAGGTTCCCCTTGTCTTCCTCTAGCAGAGGGAAGCAATACCTTTGTCAAAAGTTTGTCAGGAGACAATGCAGGTCCAGACAGATTCAGTGAATGGCAGTTCAACTCCTCTTCCTTCTTCCTTTCTAGTATATTCCATTTCCAAAGACAATTCTGAGCACCACATATTTCATTATATTAAGGCAGAGATAATAACTACAGTAATACAATACTATCTTCTCTTTGCATCATACCTTTCACCTTTTTCAAACAATGTTTCATTAGCTGTCTCACTTTACACTTACAACAATGCTTCCGGCTTGCAAAGTTGGCATGAGATGGGGAGCTGGTCTTGCTGCCCTGGAGGTCTTGCGTAGCCCTTACTGTTTTAAATGCACTAAGCCCCCCAAAAAAGAATGACTGCGCCTTTGAGGTTAATTCAATATCAAAAACACAAAACACACACTTTAAATGCTTTTGACTGATGAATCGTGGACGAGAGATCCTTAGCTCTCCAGGGTAACAGTGTAGCAAGCAAAACATGCATTTCCTGGCTCCTTAGAGAAAACTGCCACATTGAGTCAACACTGGGGTTGTAAGTGGCAGAACAGCTGGAAAATGACTTAGGCTGTCTGGACTCCAAATTAGCTGGAACTAGTCTCCCCGCATCTCCCGCAGGTGCTGCCGTTGGGCTGCGCTTCCTTGGGACCTATGCATTCTTCTCCTCTGCAGGAAGGTTCTCCAGAGACCACTTCCATGGGCCCCCAAGGCCGCAGGTCAGTTTGCTTTCCCAGACACCCCAGAATAGATGGAATCCCAAACCTAAAATGCGTGTGTCCAGTGGTCCGGCTATCTCTCCTCTGACAGGGCTTCTGGAATAGAGAACTTAGGCACCATGGAGTGTCCAGAGAGCGGCAGCCTCTGCTAACCCACCCCAGCGTCATAATGAAGGTCAGGAAGCCTCTGCCTTCTCCACTTGCGGACCATCCCCTCAAAGCCTACTGTTACCCACCTCTGAGCCCTGCAATGTCTGAATTTCAATAAATGTTTCTTCAAAGAATCAAGGAAGAACATTTCCCCATAAAGAGACAAAGGAGAGAAACCTAGCAATGGATGAACTTCACTTCAAGAATAGAGCTTTCAGGATTTGAGTCTGATCTGCACTCTCATATGTGTCCATGCTCACAGGCAATGTCATTATGAGAATGATTATATGAGGAAAAAGAGTTTTGATCATGTGGCTCCAGAGTTCTAAGAATCTAAGGAGTGTACTTGCTTTCTAATTTTGAAAAATGGGTTTTTGCCTAGAGAACGTCTAGGTAGCTACCTTTACGTGCTTATTCCTAACATAAATTGCTCAAGCTTTCTCCAAAGCACTGAGATGTACTGTGATCAACTCCTCTGATAATGTCCAAAGAATACATAGACACACACATCAGTTTTCAGTGTCTGCTTTGTTATGGCTGTTGTGTAGTCTTTTAATAAAAAAAGAATGATGCCCTTCACTCAGCACCTGCAGACAATAGCAGAGGTAGGTGGAGGGCTACCATATGAGGGCTAGAGCCACTTCTAAGCCCAAGAAGCAATTTAAGAACAGTGGATCAACCAGCCATAGGAAACAACTAGTATCCTTATTGGTTAATAGACAAGTGTAGTCAGGCAGAGGCAATACTACTCGCTCACAGATTTCCCTGATACTGACTATTCATCCCTTACAGAGATGGGCACTTAAAACCTGCCACTGGTGCCTGCAATCCCCAGGACATCCTGAAATTAATGCCATGTCCTGGTCACCACTGCTAGTAACTGCAAAGGCCAGAGGAAAGTCGTGAAGAGCAATGTCTCTGGATGCAGTTTTTCTGAAAATTAAACTTGAGAAAATTACCAACATATATTCTTGGAGAGATCTCAATAGAGATTTGCTAAGTGAGTTATTTAATTTTGTTTTAAGTCTGTCATTCTGTAAAAGTAACCTGAATAAATTCACCCATCTCTTGGGAAGACTCGGCTATTGAAAGAGTCCCCCTAACATTCAGTTGTTCTCTTTTTGCGCCAAGAAAGTTAAGAAAATAAAAAGCCATTAACAGAAATTAGAATTTTTAAAAGCATATTTAGGATGAGCCAGTTAGGCTATCTCACTTTCTAAATTTCTCCTGAAAATTAAGCTCTGAATAGAATTCCACAGGCCCCCTAAAAAGGGGAACCTATAAAATATTGAGCTTGAGGTAGTAAATATCAGCTACCCATAAATAAGTTTCTTAACTCAAATTTTATCTGAAATATGTATCATGATAGTCAATGATTCTATACACTGTCTAGTATATAACCATCTCAGCTCACCTGCCATTTCTCCAATCAGATTTTAAACTCCAGGCTGAGACTCACGTCTGACATGTAAGTACTCAAAAATATTTGTTGCCGTATTCTCTAAAATTGCCTGTTTATCCAAAGACACCAACTGTGATTCTCTTGTTTTTTCTTTTTCTGTAATTTTGTATACTAAGGAATTATATCAGTGGCTTTGCTTTTCTCTACTGAAGATGATTAAATGCCCAACTGATCTTTGTTACATTATGTTTCCCAAAGGGCATCTCACTTTGATTCAGTTGACTGTTTAGTTTTTCCTTTATAGATGTGAGCTATTGAGAGGAGGTTCTAATAACACTTATGTCAAGGTAATACATAGTTTGCTATTGCTCCCTTAACAACAAATAGCATTAAAAAATGCATGTATGACTTCAGATCTTTAATAGTGACCTAAGGGATTTTATATGGCACTACTTTTCTACATTTATGTTCTACATTTTGCATTTATTTGAAAATTTCTCTCATTTGTTTTAATGATATCCCTTCTTAAATTAGATGTTATGGTAATAATAAAGCTATTTCACGTGTGGTTTGTATTTCTTGGCTCTCCAGTGCATTCACATGCACTATTTCATTTTGCTCCTTACCACAGGCAGGAAAAGTTTATTATACATATTTCATAGCCATAAAAACAGAGGTACAGAGAGGGTCACAGATAGTTAAGAGCAAAGCTAGAGCCAGAAATGCCACCTCTGGCATCCTGGCCTCACTGCTGTCCACTGTATCAGTGACTACAAGTACCGCTCCAGACCAATGCCAGGCTGTGTGCACACAACTGACATGGAAGATTGCAAACAATACAGATATCTGTCCCCAACCTGCAGGAATCCGTATTTTTATAAATAAATGCAATTTAAAGCTAGTAATTGGGCAAAAAAAGAATAACCATTTGGTAAGAGTGTGGGGAAACAGGGACCTTTACATACTGTGGTGGAAAAGAAAATTGATATAAACTTTTGGGGGGATTATTAGAAAAGCCTAATGATGTAAATGAAGATGCTCCTAACTCCTGAAATTCCTCTGCTGGAAATTTTCCTGAAGGCATATGAAACAGGTATGACAATTTGTACGAAGTAGTTTACTGCGTAGCTGCTTAGAAATGCAAGATTACAGGGGGATGGAGAAAAGACAAAGGCTATCAATGAGAATCAGTTAAAAAACATGGCACATCCACATGTAATGATAAGGAATATAGACACTGGAGGAGGATCACGGAGTCTGAACTCCTGCTAGAACAAACGCTAGGTTTGTGAATGGGGGTAAATCTATCTAAGCCTCAGTTTCATCATTTATATGATGAAGACAGTATTAACCCCTAACTCACAGGATTTAGGTGAAGACCAAACAAGATAATATGTATTAGGCATCTAGCACAGTGCATGGTATATAAGAGGTACTCAATAAATGCTATGAGATTACTACTGCTACTATTATAATTATTATCCTAAGTCATGGGCCAGTAACATGATTTTAATTATTATTAGTAGTAGCTATAAAACATGAGATAAAGATATATACTGATAGGGAACTACATCCAAGATACAATAAAGGAAAAGAGAATGTCCCCAATGCCATCAGAGTACGGGTCCACTAATTTTAAAGGCACAGACAGATGTTCACTGCAGAACTTTTTACAATGTGAACTACCTCATAAGTAACTGCTAAGTAAGAGAATGAGTGGGTATAACGGCCATACCTCTTCTTGTTGTTGTTTTTCCCTAGCAGAATAATACTTTGAAGTTGTCCAGGGCAAGCTTTCTCACAAATAAAGAGAAAATCTCAGCCATGTATAAGCAGACTAAGAGAAAAAAGGTGAAAATCCTGCAGAATGACTTCCATTAGCGAAAGTAGTTTCGGGAGCCCCTACAGGAAGCTGGCTGTGCAAGGTGCGAACGCAGAGGAAGAGGCTGCAAAGACATTTCCTTCTGCACTGAAAACACTGAGGAATGAAGATACCCCTGGGTCATGGTTTTAATATTGCTAGAACAAGTCTCCTAAAAACTGTCCTATCAATATTAAAACCATGACCCGGGGGTATATTCACTCCTCAGCCTCAACTAAGAAGTCCACATGCCACAACTAAAGATCCTGCACGCCACAATGAAGATCCCGCATGCCACGACTAAGACCCGGAGAAGCCAAAATAAATAAGTAAATAAATATTTAAAAAAAGAAAAAAAAAACTGTCCAGACTATCCTCATGGCCCTGCATCTGGAAAAGGCTGACGGTGTCCCGGGCGAAGTGGTGCAGACTCTCCCATGAGTCCAGTTGCCAATGGACCAGTGTAGGGATCTGTGTGCTGACGTTCACAGTGGGGCCGCTACTGTATTTGCCAGGACTCTGGGTACGAAAGTCCACAGATATAAAGGGCGCTACCACACTGTTCTCCCCACGCTCTCTGCTACTTTTAGTATGCAGCTCTACAGAGCGCAAGGCTTTCAGAAGACATATGGCCTTATTCTAGAAGATACTTGTACTTCCCCGAACACTGACAACATAATAAGTAGAAAGAGAGGGGCGGACAAGGAGCAGTTGAGTTGAGAAACTCATCACCTCTACTTTCTGCTTTTCCATATAGTCTAATCTTTTGCCATATTTTTCAATGATTTAAAATAAAAAACACTGCCACAGATAGAATGCAATCCTGAATTAGTCCTCATCTGAAATCAGATTTAGAAACTACTAATTTAGCCATACATGGCATTTATTAAACTTCTGAGTGGGAATGGAAAGTCTGCACCAGGATCTCAAGGACACATCCGTGTTTGCACAGATAACTTCCTGTTCTGGGAAAGAAGAAACAAGGGAAGATACACTTACACATACAAGACGGTTCTGGTATCACCCACTTTCCCAGCATCGCCCACGGTTAGGGTGTCGTAGCCTCTTTCCAGCTCAAACTCCTCAAAGGCAAGCTTGATGACCTAAATCAAACACAAGAGAGAATTACTTAGCATAACAGGAACTTTCTGGGACCTCACATAATGCAAATATCCAGTTGTAGTATTAATTTTGCTCCATCATTTCACTGTTATTTCAAATGATTTAAAGTTGCTTTTAAAAATAATAATTGTATATATTTGAGAGCCCTCGATTATAGAATTTTATGGAATTCAAAATTGCTATTACTCCAAAGATATTTATCATCAGCTCTAAAAATGAAATTAACCCATATTGTATTGATACTTTAAATCAAATATCTATCAAATATTTATTGTCACATAGTGTTCAGAATGACCAAAAGGTAAATCAGTATAAGCAAAATAAATGGGGACTGCAGTTAATGAGATATATTTTGAGGATACCTAGAACACCAAGGAATAGATATTTTTAGTGTGATGTCTGCAGATTTCATGTATGTACCACTATTAACATACGAAAAAGACCTTCTGAGGCTAGAAAGTTGTCCTCTACATTTAACTTTGCAAAGCCTTGTCTTTTTTTTTCTTTTTTTTTTAATAAAGAACAGTTTGTCTAGGTATTCAACACCATTTAGACAAAACCAGTTTGTGTCTGACACATGGATATATTAGAATACTATGAACTTCTTTCTTCTCATAAAAGAAATGCTTCCTTTGTTGACCAATATTGTGATAAAGGGGGAAGAGAGTCTGTCACAAAGTTAGGCTGGAACCCTAGGTGACAAGGAGAAATATATATATAGATAATAGATAGATATCTGTAACATGAAGAAGAGAGAGAGGTAGAGGCTATCACAGACAGATGAAAGAGACAGATGGATAGATGGACAGACAGATATGATGGATAGATGAGATAGGTAGATAAATGACAGAGGGGGAGAGAGAGAGAACAGGAAGTACAGAAACCATAATATTGGAAATACATTTTAATGGGATCTACTTCAGAGTAAATCTGAAACTCTGGAATCCTATAAAAAACATTAAATGCCTGTTCATTAAACCTGAAAGAAAGACTTAAGTGGTACCAGGGGGAAGGCAGGCTTCTGACTAATATCCAATTTGATCTGTACAATACTGAGCAGGCCCTAACCAGGTGCTTTCCCAAGCAGTGCTAATATGGGATGCATTAATTCTGCTATTGGAAATTCTTACTAGAATTAGTGGTATAGCTGTTATGATTTATTTTAAAAATCTACTCTTTCAAATTTCAGCGTTTGTCTGAATACATTATTTTAGCAATCTAATTTGAAACAGGTGTAGAGGTTCATGACGTTGCAGACCAGTATCAACATTGCATATGAAGCCCAACACCCGAGGATGGTTTTATTTCAACTTCTGTGTTTCCCATGGGCCGATTTATAAATGTCCATGGTGGTACAAGAAAGAATAAAAGGACTAAAGAATCATGCAACCTGGAGGTTCCCATCACCTTTTTTGACACATTTACTCTGTCTTGACTTGGGTAACAGCCTTCAGTGAAGCAATGATAATCCATTCAGGCCTGAGGGTCACGGTTGGCAGATTTGTAATGAGTCACAGATAGGGGGTCTCACTTCATAAATGTGTTTTCATTATGGGTGTAAAAATAACCATTCTGTAATTCTTTCAAGCCAAAGCAAAGGGTGTTGGAGAGGTTTTTGTCAGGGTTCAGATTCAACAATCAGCCTCTGCTGATAGTCATAGGACGATCTTTATGCTATTAATGCCCCATAAAAAGAGAAAAGGTGGATCCAATCTTGTGTAAAGAACCTCTCGTTTGTCAGAAAATATGGCATTCTATAAATATACCTGGTAGTAAAACAGAAATACACATCTGGAATGAAAGTTGCTGTCATTTCTCAGTGACAAGTGATGTTGATTGGAGAATTCATTTTTTAATAAAAACTGTATATAAGGAGTATATCATGATGATTTGATGTACATATACACAGTGAAATGGTTACTACAGTCAAGCTAATTAACCTGTCTCCTCACACAGTCACCCTTTGTGTATATAGTGAAAGCACCTTAAATCCATTCTCTTAGCAAATTTCTAGTAATCAATACAGTATTATTAACCATAGTCACCATGCTGCCCATTAGATCTTCAGATTTATCCATTCTTCATAATTGTAACTTTGTGCCCTTTGACCAATATCTCTCCATTTCCCCACCTTCTCATCCCTGGTCACCACTGTTCGACTCTCTGCTTCTGTGTATTTGACTTTTTTAGATTCCACACATAAGTGAGATCATGCAGTTTTTTCCTTTCTGTGTCTGTCTTGTCTCACTTAATATAATGCCTTCCCAGTGCATCCATGTTGTTGCAAATGGTAGGATCTCCTTTGTTATTAAGGCTGAATGATATTCCATTACATGTATATACACCACATCTTTATCCATTCATCCATTGATGGACACTTAGGGTGCATCCACGTCATGGGTATTGTGAATAGTTCTGCCTTATGTTTTAAAGTGTGAATGATTCAGTGGCATTTAGTCTCAATGGTCCCTTTAGCTCCACATGTGCACGCACGCGCGCACACACACACACACACACACACACACACACTCACACACACACACACGTGCTCTTCTGTGTCTTGACTGGTCCCTGCAGCTGGCCTTGTACATGCTGCTCCACATCCTTCAAGTCTCTGCATGAAGTCTGTTCTTGGTGGTGTCTCCCCTGCCCATTCTGTCCAAGACGTCAGTCTCTTTGTCAACATCCAGCCTACTCCCTTCATGATGTTGCATTTTTTGAAATTTCTTGCTGGTTTGCCCGTACCCTCTGCCTCACCTCCTTCATGGTACATGCCCTGAGGGCAGGCGCTACGCCCTCCATCTGCTGAGGACAACTGACTCATCTTTCAGGACGTACTGAATACCTACTCTGCCCAGGTCCAAAGAGAAGGTGCACCAAGTTCTAGCCTTCAAAAAACTTAGAGTTACAAGGGGTATCATGATAAACACAAAGTAATTATAGAATTTTTAACTTTTCCAGACAGATATTCCTTAATGACAACAAATCAAATAGGAAGGAAAATGAAAGAAGGACAAAGTTCTAGAATTCTAAAAGCTTAAGACTCACAGGGGGTAGTTCGATAAACACAAAACCCAAAACAATTATAGAATTTAACATACAGATTAAGGTTTCTCAATGACAACTGATGAAATCCTTTACTTTTTCAACTTCCAAACAGAATCTCAGAACTGTGAGAAAAAGATGCTGCTCAGTCTAGACTCTAGTGTAATTTTTAAAATACATTCTTGGTATTTTGTAATATGTTCTTTTCTCCTATTTAAACTAAAAAGACTCGAAAAGTTTGAACCATTTCTCCTTTCCCTACGTCCTGCTTCTGGCAACCACCAATCTATTCTCTGTATCTACAGCTTGTTTGTTGTTTTTTAGATTCCACATGTAAGAGAGATGAGACGGTATTTGTCTGTATCTGTCTTTGACTTATTTCACTTAGTATAATGCCCTCCAGTTCCATCCGTGTTGTGGCAGGATTCATCCCTTTTCATGGCTGAATAATATTCTTTTATACATAAAGTACATATGGTGGCAGGGAAGTAATGGAGTTAAATTACATTTGCTTATATTTTCTTACTAGAGGATGAGGAGGGTCAACAGTTTAGTGTGACCAAATGTGGAATACAGAATCTAAGCAGGCTTAAAATTACTTGATATTCTGACACCTCTGTTTTCACAGGAGGAAAATGAAAGCCAGGGAAGATGAGGGCCTTATTCTGCAGTTATTAGTGAGAGGTTTAGATCTCAAACTGGGAAATCCTGAGTCTCGATGTAGTTTTTAGATTGTTTCCCACACGTTCAAATATAAATGAAGAAGATAAGAGTAGAGGTTATAAAACTTAATTCTATTTTCAAACTTCTTTCTTTCTTACAAACTACTCATTTTAAAGTATTTCTTCGAAAGTTTTAGCTACTGTAGTCCTGTTTTCTTTCTCTGATCCTAATCTAATATGCCTTAGTACTATAGCGATGTGGCAGTCATCTCTTACGCCAAGTTGGTCTCTGGTAATTAAGCATCTCTAGGAAGACTCTGCTGTGTGATGACAGGTGGTCCAGTGAAAGACACCGCAGGCCAGCGAGAGGAAGGTGCAGGACAGGCCGTTCTCAGGGTGCGGCGGGTGCTCAGGGAAGGAACCTCAGATGCGGAAGATAAGGAACATCTTCCAGAGGAGGTGGCATCTAGGAGCTAAAATATCCAAACAGTGGGCTGAACCCAGCTGCTGGGGGTCCTGAAACCTGCCCCAGGAGTACCTCGAAGAGTGATGCCAATCGCTAGATTCCTGGAAAAACAACAGCCCAATCCTATGTCTCATCTAATTTCACTCCCTAATTTGTGCAAAATTGGTTTGTTCACTTTACAAACATTTTCAGTGGATATTCAACTATTTTTCTTCACCATCTAACCAAATTCTGTTGACTATTATCCTTGCATAATAGAAAGTAGCCAAAAAATTGATTGTGCTCAAAGTAAGTGTAATACAAATTAGTTGAATTCCTTCTCAGTTTTTTGTTTATTTTTTTAATGGTGCAAAGATGCTAATCTTTCAGACAGAAAGGTTAAAGGGAAAAAGCACACAATAATCTTAAATGAGAGAAAAATAAACTGGTCAATTTTGCGGGGTGTAAGTATGAAAAAGAAAACAGAATTTAGCTATTTAATTATGATTACATAAAAACTGCAAGAGCCTTGGCAATTAAGAATGTTATATTGGGACTTCCCTGGTGGCGCAGTGGTTAAGAATCTGCCTGCCAATGCAGGGGACATGGGTTCGATCCCTGGTCCGGGAAGATCCCACATGCCACGGAGCAACTAAGTCCATGCGCCACAACTACTGAGCATGTGCTCTAGAGCCCAGAAGCCACAACTACTGAGCCCGCATGCCACAACTACTGATGCCTGGGCGCCTAGAGCCCTTGCTCCACAACAAGAGAAGCCACTGCAATAAGAAGCCTGCGCACCGCAACAAAGAGTAGCCCCAGCTTCCCACAACTAAAGAAAGCCCACACGCAGCAGCGGAGACTCAATGCAGCCAAAAATTAATTAATTAATTAATTAATTAAAAAAAGAATGTTATATTGTCAGAAGAGCTTTTTTTTAATTTTTGTTTTGAGACACTCAATTTTCTAAATAGAGAAAAGAGAAATATACGATGACAGAGTGGTAGAATTGATATAATACTGAATTTTTAAGTATTAATTTAAAACAAATATGAAAACATTGCTCTGAAAAACAAAATGGAAGTACACTACATAGTCACAATTCATTAGGGGAAAAAAAGCCAGTCACTATAGGCCCATTCAAATAAGGAGTCCATCTCACCTGACTCAATTAAGCTAGAGGAATCCAGATGTATCAGTTCATACACACACACACACACACACACACACACACACACACACACACACACACACACATACTCACACAGACACCCCATATGGATCACTGGGCTTCCTCATCAAAAGTTTTATTTCTAATATGCTTTTTGTTTCAGTGTTATCTTTAAACTACATTTGGGGTTCTTTTGGATGACATGTTTCTGCCCAAAATTGTGATGGTAGGAAGAGATACAGAATAAGAGGAAGATTTTACCATTTTCCAAGATGTAGAACTGACAGCACAAAATAAATAAGTAAAAAGCCCCTACATCTTGGAAAAAGCTAACTCATAAATGCCTTAATGAATGACGGTAGCGTTGAAATCAACAGGGTAGGGAATAAGGACTTGAAACACAAGGGGACAGAAACTGATAAAAAGAAGTCTTAATAACCTGATCCATTCAATTTCACATTATTTTTCAGAATAAAGACTTTTCAAACTGTGAATTTCCTCCAAAAGGACATAACAACTCTATACCTCACATCTGAAAGGCAAATTCACACTTTCTATGAACCAAAAATTATGAAATGATTTCTGATAAATTTTAAGTGTTTTAGCCTGAGGTTCTAAGGACCAACCATGAAACAACTGAAAAAGTATAATTAATTATAAAGAGATGTTCTGTCCAAATGCATGCACCACATAGCCTGGGTAATGCACATCGGTGTTTCCCACAGAAAAATACATATAATGTTTCATATCTGTAAATTACATATACAAACGGCCAATGATATGTAATATGAAATTACCAAGATTTGGTTCCAACCTAGAGAGAACAGTACTTTGAAAGGAACAATTTAGGAAAAATATATTATTATTTCTAGGGTAGCCTTGACTTATATTTAGCCCCCCATATAAACTCTAAATGTCTTTTAAAACTAGAGTTCAATGCACCATTAACAAAAAGGGGACATATATTATTTCAAATGTAGCTGCAATGTTATTAACCTTGTGCTACCAAGAGTCAAATTAAACAGGTAATCATTGGAAGAAAATAGAAAACACTCAAACAGGCAGAACAACATGTAATTTATCCAACAGCAGCCGTTTGGTCATGTTACCACATCACAAGAAACGAGGAGCTTGGTGTCCGGATCGTGGACTCTCTCACATGGTTTTCTAGAACTTTGCTGATGTCCATCCTGAAGGCTTCTGCCAAGTCCCTTCTCTCAACAGTAACTGGAACATAAATTACCGTAATTCTCTCTGTGCTGCCCTTACATGGACCCTTTGTCTCTGAGATCAAGACTCCTAAGAATGCAGGTGCGTGCCATGTGCAAGGCACGGAAAGGACCCAGATCTGCTTCTCCTGCTCCCTCCTCCAGGCCCACACTGCTGCTGGAAAGCAGCACAGAGCGAGCAAGTCCAAGCCCACCGAAGTGAGAGGGGATCCTGGCCCTGCTGCCCACCCCGCGGGGGCCTGAAGGACTTGCATCCCCCTCCTACAGCCTCCTCATCTGTAAAACCAGAGTGACGTCATTTCCCAACGGGGGCTGAGGATTAATGGGAGGATGCAGGTCAAGTGTGTGCATTTTGCAAGGGTCCAGCAGGCACTGGGTTAGCGGTGGTGTGTTCAGCACCACCGTTATCGCTACCTTTCACAGCAAACTCTTCACTGCTACCAGGCCAGGCCACATTCTGTCACCAACTTGAGGGATTCTATTATTTCAAACCTCACAAATCTTTAAAACCAAGGAAAATCCTGTCTCTCTTCTTTCTGACACATCAATTCCTAACTCCAATTTTATTCAGAAAGGAATCCTTTATCCTTTATTTAAAAAAAAATTTTTTTTATCCTTTAATTTCCAGATAAACTTTTCCATCTACACACCTCCTTCTTTATATCAGTAGAATTGTGCTTCTCGTAAGAAGCTTGTCTTGGCAAAACACTTAGATGTGATACTATGGATTCTCAAGGATTAAAGTAAGATCCACAAAAACCTGAGGAAAGAAGCAAGTGGGGTGTTGGGTGAAGATAACAGAGACTAACATTATAAAGAAAATTCCTCAAGCAAAAATCATCAAAATGCCAATAAAACTGTCAAGGACATAGAACAACAAAGACTAACTAGCTCACTGGGAAAGTAAGCAAACTCAAAGGCGGTGATGGAGGAACATTAAAAATGGTTTACCGTGTAAAATAAGAGAATAAACCAGTGAGATCTCCAAAAGAATTTCATTAATCCCTGAAATGAAGCAACCAAAGAATCAGTCACAAGCATTGTTTGGAAAATTATTGAAATACATTCTCGGATGGATGAAAGAAAGTAGCATATTTGTTAAAAATGGGGGACTGGGAATTTGAGAGTCACAATACAATAACCACTAAAGAATAAATCAGAGCACTGTTAGATGGGGTAAAATGCAGAATTAACATTTACAGAACACTGAAATCTATCAACCTAGGATATGTGGAGCAACTTAGCTGGAAATCTGAAGGCCTAAAAGATGAAAGGATTGCAAGAGAAAATTATAGATTTATAGATACAAGCAGAAGATATTGAAGTTTGTGAAAAATAATTGGAATGAAGGGTGCAGAATTAATAATTAGAAAAATAATGTAAGGCACATTTTTTTTTTTTTTACAGCTGGTTACAGTTTTTAGAACAGACCTTAAAATGGTTGATTATGGCCCCACTTAAACAAAATAAAGCAACCATAGAAAAATAGGAATACATCATCACATAGAACAGTTTAACTCTAAGAAATCCAAAAGAGTTCCATACACAAACACAGAAGAATTTAAAGAAATGCAAATCAGAGTTAGTTTTGTTTTTCTATGATACAATAAAACCTTAGAGATGATGAATCAACAAGATTATGAGTCTCAGATATAAAGAAAAAATATGTCCTTTTAGCATGTTTATTCAGTGAAGAGGTTACTTTATGTGGGAGGGGAAGAGAAAATATTTTGTAGATTTTTAAATGTCTCTGGTACTAACACACTCTTTATCTCCAACTTGGCTGAAAGATACTTCAAACAACAGGATTCATTTTAAAGAGTTACCTAAATGGCATTTTGTTTAAATATGAAAAGAATGATCTAAAGGAAGTTATATAGACTAGAAAGGAAAGGGCTGAGTTGATAAAAATAAAAATATGTACATTTACTTCTACATATTAAGTAATATAGTTAAACAAAGAATCAGGCAACATATTTACTTCTGGGATTGAGCCCTGGATCTCAGAGGTGGCCTCCCAAGGTGGCTCGTTAGTGATACAGCCATTATAATTTATTTTTAAAATCTACTCTTTCAAACTTCAGTGTTTGTCTGAATACATTATTTTAGCAATCTATGTAGAGGTTGATCACTGCTGCAAACCAGTATCGACATTGCAACTGAAGCCCAGCACCGGAGGATGGTTTTATTTCAATTTTTGTCTTTCTCATGGGAAGATTTATAAATGTCCATGGTCCCACAAGAAGGAATAAACAGACTAAAGAATCACATGACCTGGAGGTCCCCATCACCTTTTTTGACACATTTACTGTCTTGACTTGTGTAACAGCCTGCAGTGAAGCAATGATAATGCAGTCAGGCCTGAGGGTCACGGTTGGGTGATGTGTAATGATACAAAAGGTGGAAATGAGGCAGCCACGGAACCCCATGGTAAGCCTGCAGGGAGATGCTGCCATCTGGACATCAGTGGACCTGGTTCTAATGTGATAGCTTATCTGTCAAGGATGCCAGCAACAGCTGCTTTGGTGAGGCCATTCACGTGCCTCCACTACAGCTGCCACCCACCTCTGCCTCCTGAAGAAGGGAGCTTAGGAGAGCTCGGGGTCTAGAGGTGTACAGGAGATGGAGGGGTCTACACCTGTGTAGAGAAGAGAAGGCGCAGGACAGGAAAATACTGACACTCTCAGTGTATGGGACGGGGGAATGAAAGACCTACAGACCTGCTCCAGATCACGCCCTACAAAGTGGTGGTTACACAGACATTTTACAAGGTTCATTCACTCATTTTTTATTCATCTTCAGTTCTGTCTATAAGTCTCTCCCACTTTAGCAGGAAATCTCTAGAAATATCCAAATTTCCATCAAGAAAGAAACAGATCAAGTAGAAATAGCTAATGATGAATATTAATTAATGCTTCAAACTATGATTTTTAGGAGTAATCTATTATTTGACCCCAAATTTTTGCCTTGGCGGACAAGACAGAATTGTTCTCTTCTAAGCCCTGGACTGTACTTAGTTTGCCTCTCAGCAGAAAGTTCTCTCTTGAGTCCTGGGCATGGTTGCCCCTCTGACTGGGTCCCAACTTGAGTACCTTTTTCTCAAGGGTGTTCTTTGACCCTGTGAATATCATCCTTACTCTATCCACTAGCAGTCCTGCTTATTACCTAGTTTTATTCCCCCCGAAGTTTCTTAACATTATCTGAGATTTTTCTATCAATCAATCACCATCTGCCTATGTAGCTATCTATGTATCCATCTATGTATCTATCTTTGTATCTATGTATCTACCTATGTATTTATGTATGTATGTATGTATGTATGTATGTATGTATCTATCTATCTGTCATGTGTCTGCCCATTTTCTGTCTTTCTCACTAGAATGTAAAATCTAAGAAAACAGGAGTCATTTTTGTTTTCTTTTTTTCACTACTGGGTCCAGTACCGTATTGCTACGTATTAAGTGCTGCATAAATATTTGCTGAATCAATAAACCTATTTTCCCTTGTGTACCATTTAACCTAAAGAACCTGGGACTATCATATATATACAGTGTTTAACTTTAGTCTCTTATGCTAGTCAAAGATTGATGGCCTCACATTAGCATAAACCAAAATAGCACTGAAGTTGTACAAAGCAAAACCAAGTTGATGCCCTCCTGAATAAGGGATAAAAATTTTACTCATAAATATCTTGTAACACTCCTGCATGCTAGAGGATTTTAGAAGTTGGGTAAGAGTGAGTTATTTTATGGGCATACGTACCCTCACCTACTCCAGACCTAAGAACTGCTAACTAGTAAACTACTTATTCATGAATTAGTTTTTATTCATTAAACTCATAGGATTTCATCAGTGGTTCAACTTCTTAGTTTTACTGAAGAAAAAAAACAAAAGAATTGTTCTTGTTATGTCACTTTTTAAATTAGTAGAATAAAGACTCCTTTTAATCTTGATACACAAGGATTCCTTCTGACATTTTTTGCTAGAGCAAAACTTGGACAACAGTTTGTTCTAGCTACCAAACATGCAGGGAAAAATCTACTCAAACATCCTGGATCTGTACACATTTATTTCAGAAAATATTCTGCACAATGCTTACCCATTGTTTGGCCTATAGCTACCCATACCAAAGGACACTAATTGAGAACCATAAAGTTTATTTCTGTGGTCATACATGAATGGTAATTTTATTGGGATTCTGACAAAATATGTATTCTAGGTATAGCAAATGATGTAGTAAGAGGCACACTGGTGGTCACTGGAGGTCTTGAACCTCATCTGGCTTTGAATGTTGGCTTTGCAATCTACTAGCTGTATGATTTGCGTAAGTAAATTCAATTCTATATGTTTCCCTTTCCTCATTTGTGTGACAGGCAGAATAATAATATCACTTATAGGATTATTGTAGGGAATAAAGGAATGACTATGCATAGAACACCTAAAATAGCACATGACACACACTACACATTCAGTGAGTGCCAGTTATTTCTTCTAATTCAGACACATGCCTTGGGTTGGGCTCTGTCAACAGTCTGCTAATTGTTCACTCTCCTTTCACTCAATTTACCCATCATATGCATCCTTAACAATCCATTATAATTTTTTCTTTAAACAAATTTGAACACACTGTTCTTTTCTTGAAAATCTGCACTATCTCTCTACTATATCCATAAAGTTTAAATTATCTTGTAGCATGTTTCTCAAAACACAGTCCATAGACCACCTACATCAATAACTTCTGTGTGATTATTAATTCGTAATTATTATTAAAAATGCAGATTCTTAGACATTGCCAAGAACCCACTACACCAGAATTTCTCGGGGATAGAGGGCAGGAAAGGTGCATTTTAATGTGCTCCCTCTGTGATTCTTTTGCATAATGAAGTGTGGGGAAACTGCCTTAAACTGACATGTACATCCTCTCCCACATGGCACTGAGTCAGCTCTGCACTGACCACACAGGGTGTGTGTCCACACCCTCAGGTCCCAGGGGGCTCTAATTGCCACCATGGTTATAGAGACCCCATTACACGGCTTCTGTTCCAAAACAATTGTTCCATGTGAAGAAAAATTAATCAAAGAAAGATGTCAGGGATGGAAGGTTTGTAGTTGAGCCTGTCTGTATGACTTAAAACTGTAAAATGGAGCATTTAAAATGACTTTCAAAGCCTACACAATTGGGCCTTTTCTGGATAAGTACTCAGCAGGTGTCAGATATTTAAAGATGAAAGAAAAAAAGTAGGTGTTGCTTGATCACATGAAGAAGGAAGAATTTAACCCCACTGCCAGGCCCCCCAGTACGTGCAATCAGAAAAGCCATCATTGTGACTCAAAAATGAGAAATCTAAAAGACCAAGAAATAATAACAACAACAACAAAGATAGTTCCGTGAGTGACACTCTTGGTCTGGTCCTGAGCTAGCTCTTTCATGTGTACTGTGCTATTTGTCATTACAATAGAAGTGTAAAAAAGGAGGATCTGCGTTTTACAGGAGAGGGTGATTACTCAGAGGCCAGGAGGTGTGGGGCAGGAAGAAATGAAAGAGAGGGAGGAAGGAGAGGGGGAAAATAGAGGAAAGGAAAGAAGTGGGGAGGGAGAGTGGGAGGAGGAAAAAGGAAAGATGAAAGAGGTCAGCCTCATGAGATTAACTGGGTGTTTGGTAGTGACTGTGCAAGCCCTCAGGTGATGAGGTAGAAAGAAGGTCTGCATCACTGTTATTGGTGCTGATGGAGCAGACAGGGTTGCACGAGGTGAAGCTGTCACCCCAGGGTGACAACTCAGTGCCATTCAACCCAGGTGCCCTGCCAGGTTGGTGATGGCGCCATGGGAGCCCTGTGACAGGGGTGCGCTGGCATTACCACGCATTCAGCTTGTTACCAGGTTAGCTGTGATTCAGAACAGTGTGCTCCTTTATAATGAGCTGTATAAACCCTCATACTTATCACCCTCTCTGTGATTTTGCTCTTGTTTTCCTTCATCCTAACATATAGTTACAGTTATTTTCTACCTGCTGAAGCATCGAAGTACCTATGAATCCTTTACACTTATCGCTGCCCAGTTCTTGAAGATTTTATACAACAAAACATGCAGAATCATACTAATCTATTGCTCAGGAAAACACACGTGCAGTAAGATCCTGGACCAAGTAAACTGCAAATGGATGATGTCTCGAGGGTAAGAGGAAGGAGACTGTTGCAATGAAGGAGTACCCAAGGAAATTCAACACTATTGATAATGTTTGGCTGTGATTTACTTATTTTGATACATGACTGCTCATTATGTTTCATGACCTGTTAATTTCTTAAGTATTCTATAACAAATATAAAGCTAAAATAAACATAAACAAGCAATTAAATATTTGATACTAATTTAAATTTAAATTTTGGCATCACCATTGTGATGTGTGTTGACATTAATTAATTTAGATAACTTTGCTTACCTATAAAATAGGGTTAATAACAAATACTTTCATCTTAGGATACTGTAAGGATTGTTTAAAAACATGATATATGCCAAGTGCCCACAGAACTCGGCAGGCGATTAAAGTTTCACGAATGAGAATTATTATAATATCATGAAAAAGAACAGAAATTGAATAAACAGAATTTACACAGTTAAAAATGACTATTGAAGTTGTTTAGAGGCAAACTCAGTCACAAAGCATCATGAAATGTTTGCAAAATCTTGGAAAAATTAGCAAACCTATATAGTCTATTTTTCCTTCAAAGTAAAATGGACATTTCTTTCCTTATTCATTTAATTACTAAGAACTTTTTTAAAAGTACTATTAAAGTTAAAACTAAGCATGAAGGGACTCCGATCAGTGAAATGAGACACAAATATATCGTGTGATGTTTGAGAAAATTTTATATTTATTAATCTATTCATTCACTTATTTAGTAGGTTTTACTGTATTTCCAGCTTAGCTTTTATAGAAAAATTTCTGCCAGTTTTATGATGTTGTAAATATCTTCCACTAATATTAAAAACAAATAAAATCAGTATTATATCTGGAGCAAAGAGAGAAGAAAACTCGACTGTGAACCTCTACAGGCTGTCTTCCCTCCAACCCTTCCCCCTCCATGGAAAGCAGGTACATCAATCATCACCCCTGCTGTGTGCACCTACAACACAGGCCAGTAACAACCATTAGTGAAGAACAATTTAGGGCATTTGTTCAAGAAAAGATAAAGATTTCTCAGAACTCAAAGCACTCCCACCCGTAGTACTCAGGAGCTCAGACTTGAGTGCGGATGTCCAGATGCAAATCCCAGCTCTGTCTCTCACGACCTCTTGGCCATTGGGCAAGTTGTCACCTCACCTCTGCAAGACACGTTCCTCATCTTTAAATTGGGGTAAAAATAACTCCTGCCTAAGAGGGTTCTTATAAGAATTTATTGTGAAACTTCCCTGGTGGTCCAGTGGTTAAGAATCCACCTTCCAATGCAGGGGGATGCAAGTTTGATCCCTGGCCAGGGAACTACATCCTACAGGCTGCAGGGCAACTAAGCCCACGCACCGCAGCTACTAAGCCCGCATGCTCTGGAGCCCGTGCGCCACAACTAGTGAGAAGCCTACGCGCTGCAACGAAAGATCCCACGCACCACAACTAAGACCCGATACAGACAAATAAATAAATAAATAAATCTTTTAAAAAAGAATTCATTGTAAGTGTTCAGTAAACAAACTAATCTCAAAAGTTTCTACATCAAGAAATAATTGATTGTTAAGAAAATCAGGACAATTAGGTGAAAAATACAATCTGGGCTTGTTTATGGAAACACACGGTGATTAAAAGAGATTAAAACATTTTCGGTGACTGCATATTATTTTTTAAGCCTTTCCCCCACCTAGAGTTAAACTAAAGCATTTTACAATCCACGATTAAGTTTTATTAGCCAAGTCAATATTATCATAAGAAAAGTAACCCACTGTTATTGAACAAAATTCAAGACCATTTTCTCAGAGAAACATTTTGGTGATACTAAGACTGTCTCTGGGTTTATCTACTAGTTGTCATTTTTTCTTATGAATTCTGCCTGTATGTTCAAAGATGTGCGGTGGGTATTATTTACCTAAGTTGGGGAAGGCACTATTAGAATCTAGAAGGTTGCAATTTAATGAAAGAAAACATATGGATTGTCTTCAAGTACACAGCTACCAGCTTCTCAAGAATTCATTCAATGGTCAGAGTTCCACACTCTCCAACACACAGACACTTTAAGTGTGTGAAAAAGAATTACAAATGCATCTTTCTAATGAGCAAATACAAGTTATGTGCCCATTTCCCCCCTCTAAGTTATTTAAACATTGGTGAGGATTAAGAAAGTGAATTAATTAGGAGAGAGCATATTTTCCCCTGAAAGAGAAGGCTGGTTGACATGGTGTGCCTGCTGGTGGGGGTGGATGCCAGCGGGTTCACCCAGAGCAGAGGCCAAGTCCCACCTCCCGTTTCCTTCTTCCTCTGCCTGCACACCTAGGGCCTTACCCACTGCTGCCTTTCCCCTGTCCCTCCCCATTCACAAAAAAGAAAAATACATTTGAAGATAGGGAGAGAACAGAATAGAAAGAAAATTCATCTTTGAAGTCAGACATGTTTTGAAGGCAGACCCTACTACTTATTCAGTATGGCGTTGGTGGGGGAGTAACCTTGAGTTGAGGGTCCTCAACCTTAAAACAAATATCTTCGAGGGTCTTTGAAAATATTAAATGAAGCAACATTTGTTGGGTGCTTAGCACTTACCCAATACAGAACAATGCCTCAAACATGTCAGTTGCCCTTCTGGCAGAATAACACAGGATAATGGCACGGGGGGAACATACCCCAAAATGTTGATATAACAAACATTCATTCCATGCTTTTTTTTCAAAGTTAAGACTTTCCAACAAAAACATGAATTCCATGAAGATAAATTACTCATTACAGTTATTTTTGATCAAGTGGATGAAGAAACTTTGGATAGTTTCCTCTCAGATGCTCTAGTAGTAAATTTGATGCAGGTCAGAGCCTTATTTTGGCATTTGGAGGCTGATTCAGGAAAAGATCTTCTTTATGTTGCTGAGGCAACTGCAGTAACGAAATCCATCCTTGACAACCTTGCCTTAGCATTAAACACCACATGTTAATCAAACATAAAGTTAATAGAATCTGCACAGGAAACAGATTGTGATATTGGTGACAGGACAGTTCTCTTGGTTATAGACTTATCCAATTTCACTTCTTTTTGGATCCTACATCTGGTCATGAATTTATGAATATATTGGGACTGGAAGTGATGTTCCTGACCATATCCAGTGTCCTAGAAAACACAGGGTAAGATGTACTGCTGGGTCACCCTCATCTAAGATAGTCTACCTGTCAGTATGTCACAACGACCACAAAATACAGAAACTTGGATGCCTACATGGACTGCTTCCACATTTCATGTGTTGGTTCTCCTGACAGATCATAACTTCCCCAAGCACACAAGGGACACAGAGGACAAGATTTCAATTATAAGAATAAATTACAAAACAAGAGAGCAGCATCACAGATTTAATGAGAAAACCCTGGAGTATAAAAATATGGAAAAACACACAAAGGTTGTAACTACAGTATAATTCAGGCCAGAAAATAAGAGATAATGAGAGGGTAAGAGTAAATGACATGAATAAGGGTGCTGATCAGGGAGCAGATTCTAATCCATGCCTTCTTTTTATGGTACAGAAAGTAATTTCCTTATAATCATACACATTTCTCCCAGGGAGGCTCCTGTTCTTTAGTTCCTGGAGATAATCACTCAGTCTCAGTAGACAGGAGGCCCACCTCAATCTCCTCAGCACCTTCCTGAGGACATTCTCTCGTTGGAAGGAACCGAAGCGACAATGGCTTTCTTAGGTCCTCTTTCTGTTTCTAATCAAGCCATGAGCAGGATGAAGACATTCTCAGCGCATTGCAGCTACTGTGTGTTTTTGGCCGATGCATGATCTCTCTCCTGCTATTGCTACTCTTCAGGTGCTGCACACCAGCTGATAAATCATGCATCCCCTCTCAGACAGCCTGGGGTGTCTGGCAAACATGTACCCATGCCATGCCCACCTTGCCTTCAGCCATGCACTCACAGACAGCTCCCACTGAATGATCCTGATGGAACACCCTTCCGTCATCAATAGAGAGAGGAGAGACCATAGTGACAGTGCTTCCAGGGTCTTCTCATTCTATCCTCAGCATCAATTCTATAACGTTTAGTCAACATGCAAAAGTAACTGTTGTTCACCATGTTGCAAGTTGAAGAATTTGAGGATTTTTCTTATGGCCACCATAATCAACATGGGAAGGGCAAAAGTGGTTGGTCTCGACTGTAGCTACACATCCCTGCGATCCAATGTCTGAAATATCTAGACCATCATCATTCTCAGCCTTGTCATTTAAGTTCGTGTGAAAACACATTATAAAATAATGTGGAAAATGTACTTCATTCTGACCAAACAGTAGATAAGGGTAGGAATAAATCAACCCAAGAAGCTTACACTCTGTTTACAGCATGATCATAGAAAGCAATGGCATCAAGAGAATTATTACCTAAGTTTAGCTAAATAAAACCAAAATCCCAACATGATTCCATATCATTTTGTCAGAGTTAATTCCTTCCTACCAATACCCTTTTCATCACCACAATCGTAATGGTATGTGTGATACTGCAGGATCAGACTCAGGTCAACCTATCACAGGGTTAGTTCAGGGATAGGATTCTAACACTTGGAGAAACAGAATTTATTCCCTGTTAGAGTTTTCCCACACATTCTCACCCTAGGACAGATCTCATTGGAGAAAACCACTCAGCAATTGAATAATTCTGGAATCATTTTAACTTGCCTGGGCTAAATTGGACAGTAATCTAGGCAAGTATTAAAGTTAGCCCACTTTGAATGTAAATTGATGCAGCCACTAAGAAAAACCGTACGGAGGTTCCTTCAAAAACAAACAAACAAAATTAAACTACCATATAATCCAACAATTCCACTCCTGGGCATATATGTGAAGAAGAAAACCCCACAAATGTGAAAAGATACATGTACCCTAACGTTCAGAGCATCATTATTTACAATAGCCAAAGTATGGAAGCAACCTAAGTTTCCATCAACAGATAGATGGATAAAGAAGATGTGGTACATATATATACAGTGAAATATTACTCATCCACAAAAAGAATGAAATTTTGCTGATTGCAGCCACACAGATGGAGCTGAAGGTATTATAATATATGAAATGAGTCAGAGAAAGACAAATATTGTATGTTATCACTTACATATGGAATCCAAAAATTAAAACAAACTAGTGAATATAGCAAAAAGTAAATAGATTAACAGATACAAAGAACAAACTAGTGGTTACCAGTGGGGAGAGGGAGGCGGGGAGGGGTAAAGTAGGGTAGGGGATTGAGAGGGACAAACTACTATGTATAAAATAAATAAGCTACAAGAATACATTGTACAGCACAGGGAATAGAGCCAATATTTTATAATAACTAGAATGGAGTATAATCTATATAAATGTTTTGAATCACTGTGATGTATACCTGAAACTAATATAATATTGTAAATCAACTATACCCCAATAAAATGTGAAGTATAAACCAAAAAAAGAAGAGCTAACTGAATTAAAAGTAGTTTAATTCAGTTAAACTGCCTCTGAGGGGTGGAAAATGACAATGTAAATAAGCAGGGGCAGGAATTTATAAAACATATGTATATGTATTACTGCAAATAAAATATACATTTTTAAAAGGATAGAAATTGATCAATAAAATATATAAACCATTCAAGACAAACTGATAATGTGAAATACATTTTACAGTGTAAATTTTTAAAAAGATAAATCTTTAAAAATAAATAAATAATAAAGTTAGCCCACCTACCTAAGAAAATATTAAAATTTCAGGGGTGTGCTAGAGTTGGCTTGTATCAACTTTTGAGAGCCAATTATTAAATTCAGAAATTTTGCAAGGTAGGTTTTAAACCATTAATAGTTGAAATCATCTATGGTGTGAATATTTAGGCCATGGACTTGGCAAACCCTGCAAATTTGCCTGCTTACTAGCATAACATTGGGTGACACACACCATAGAATTTTGAGAAATGATTAGAAATTTACTGAAGCAGTTTAAGGAGAATAGGCAAAAAATAATATGTACCTCAAAACCTATGGCCACTGAAATTCAACCCACTTGTTTCCAGCCCTAGGTTAGGAATTGTATGTAGGAGATCTCTGTGTTCTGGAAAATGTAAAATTATAACACAGAAAATATTTTCTTAAATTTCATTGCTTTACCCATCTAATACATGACAAACTTTCTTCTACTTCTATCAATATATCAGTTACTTACTAAACTGCGTAGGTAGTAAACTTTATGACTATTGTAATTGTAAGATAATTGAAATGGACAAATATATTCAAATAAACATCTGAACTTTTTCTGAAATTAACACAAGTGGTGTAAATGATAATCACTTAAAAGTAATGTTTCATGAATAAATCACATGGCACAGTTGGAGGAAAAGCCTCATATTCTGTTTAAATGTGTTTCTTTTCATTTGATTCATTACTTTTTTCATGACTAGTCTTACATATCACCAGCTAGCTTTCATATCATTTATTTTCTCATGTGTCTAATTCTCTTTTCTTAGTATCATCTAGAAGTTGAACACATACATTTTTTAGCTAAAATTATTGTCTTCTATTAATATATGTCACACACGATCCTTTTGCGATTAAACTGTAACTTACACTAGGAATGTACTGTATTATAAACAACACAGTCCTGGCAATTTCTAATAGCTTTTGAAAAAAATAAGAGAAACACATTATGGGGTTTTATCATCGTGGTTTTTTTGGTTGTTTATTTGCCTATGCTATACATCGACCAAATAAATTCATTTAAATTGATAAACACTATTTGAATATACAAAAGCACCTTTTAAGATACAATTTTATCCTAAAATTGATACCTAAGATTTAGCTGAATTTGTTAAATACCAATTATATTCAACATCTACCTTTCCAAAATAATAATATAGCTAATAAATAAAAGTTTTACACATTTAAAAAAATCAATGCCTTCAATGTTACATCCATTTTAATAGACGTCAAGAATCAAGGAGTTGTGAAAATCCTATTTCTTATGTGATTTTAAAGATTTGAGGAAATTAAATGTCAAGTACATTTGACAATCCTATTTGTCCTTAATATAAATAAGATTAACATGTCTGGGTTCTCCTGGAATAAAGGGTGTAAGTAACAGTACATGAGCTGATTCTGGGACTCTGTTCAGTCCATTTTCAGCAGCTACAGATCAACACTGTGCAAGATTAAGAAAAATTAAAACTCATTATGGCTTCTGTAATTCTGGTGGGGTTTAGAACTTCACCATGTATTAGTTAAACAGAAACTTGCAGGAGAGGAATAGACACAATTATTTTCAGCTTTGCTCAGAAATATCACTGAAAGAGAAAGACACTGGTGCACAATATGTGTGGAGGGAGAAAAAGTAGATCATGCTCTTCCATGATTGGTTTAAGGCATTTAGAATGTTTCCAATTTTAAACGTGTTACTGTGGCCCATGAACCTGGCAGGCTGCTGGGGGAGTATGGACCAACCTGGCTAACTTGGGACTCTAAGACAAAATAAGAATTTTATTAAGTATTCACTAATCCATGTGTATGTTTTCCCCCAGCTCACTTTGCAAATATTTTTAACACATATGTTAAGTGTGTCATTACCCTTGGCATTGAAAAGGCTTATTGTACACAGGAAAACAAAAGTAGACTAAATTGTGGAGAAGATGAACATCTCAGGGCACGCTCTGAAATTATTAATGTTTGATTTTAATGGAAGAATAAAATTATAGTAATAAACAATAGCAAGCAATGGAGCCATGCCTACAGGGTAACATTCACTGTTCTATTATACATGCTTAAAATTAGTAATGTATTCAATCTTCTCAACAAGCCCATGAAGAAGATCCTATTAGAATCTCCCACTTTACAGGGAGTAAACTACATTATAGAGGGTCTATTTACATTCAAAAGGTCTCATAGCTAGCAAGGGAAGGGACAAGAATTTGAATCTAGGCATTTTGACCTCAAAGTCCATGTTCTCAATCATTAACATTGCCTACAAACTTGAATATAACTCTTCTGGAAAGGGACAATCTGCAACATTTGCAAAACATAAGATTTATTCACCAGTCGTTTACAGTTATTGAGTTCTCATAAATGTCAGGCACTGGGATTATAAATAATTTGAGGAAGGTCAACACGTAAGATGGATAGTTTTCTTCAAAGTTACTGGACAGCTTAGTATAATGGGGAGAAAAAAAAGATTGGGATGTCAGAAGTCCTGGATTCTAGACGAGTTTTCATACTAGTCTAGCTGGTTCAAGTGAGCACCTCCTGTTACTTACTGGAGTTGCTGTAAAAAGCCAACAGTATCTATTCTATTTCCCTCATAACATCACTATGAGACTCAAACCTAATGAAGTGGGTTTTGCCTAATTAAGAGCCACAGAGACTCAATCAAAGTTGGAGAGGATGTCTCTGGATTGATGAGGGCGAAGGCATAGAACACAGGACCTGTGAGATGGTCTCTGGGCAGAACAGAAGCTGGTGTACCATCAAGCCAAGTGGATACTGGACTTGGGGTTCTGGGAACTGGGTAGCCTCTGTCCTCTAGCAGAGGAATTTGGCCATGGATGTGACCCGGCCACTAGGGCCATGGCTGATTATCTTTATGTCTACCCCGTTCTGTGATCACTGTAAGATGTTTGACTGCCTTTCTTCTCTCAGAATTGACAGGAGAGTGAATAAAATCTGTGATTAGATGGAACACTTGAAAAGATGCAATGTTTTTAAATTATAAGAAAAAAGGGGAAAAAAGAAGGAAAGAAGAGGATGGGTAAGATGGGCAGAGGACAGAGAATCAAAGTAAAATTAAAAGAGGAAAGTAGAACAATTGTAATATTATTAAAAACAATTATTTTTTTTTACTAGGTTAATAAAAAGACCTCAGTATCCAAACCAAATTGTCCTCTAGTTCCAATCCACACATTCACTTAAAATCACTAATGAGATTTGCATGTCAAGATAGTTCGATGTAAAATACATACAATCTCAGATGTCAATGTCATACAAATACCTGAGCAGGGGGAAAAAACTCATTTTTTATCTCTGCCCTCTGCAATACTAAACTTAGACTATGAAAGTAATATTACATACATGTTTTTAGGGAAAGTGCTTTTCTGAAAATAATTTTAAGCTAGCCAAGGTAATTTCCTACTTGTAAAAATAAAGGCATTCCCTTATATGTAAAGGCTCAGAGGAAAAATGTGATAATTAAAAGAACTTACAGAATTTTTGATGATATAACTAAAGTTGAAAGATTAATCAGAATTAAGAATTCAAGAGTAGGGAATTTGAAATATAAAATAATGGGTAAAATTCCTTGTAGAACTTTGAGAACGAAAATCTTTTGTCATCCAAGATGTTCTGAAGAGAAACCTCACACCTAACATTATCAACAAATATAAAATAATATGGACAGGTTGATGCTCCTTCCACAATTTATGAACACATACATAGGTAGGTGAATGGAAGGAACAAATCTAGAAAATTCTTTACCTCAACAAGGTTTACCACCAGACTCAAATGTTTAGAAATGTTTAGAAATGGTGATTATAACTATAAAACAAGATAACTATAGCTCATACTATAAAACAATATGAACTTACCTATTTCTAGGGAGAAAAAGGATAAAAGTACACCAAAATGCTGCATGGTTATCAGTGGATTATGGACCAATGACTGACTCCTTTTTTTCTACTTTTTCGTACTCTTTCAATTTTTGTAAATGTATATATATGTCCTTTTTAAATAAAAGAAAAACCATTTAAAATAAAATTATTTAATTCAGCCAACAGCTGAGGATAGTTGTAAATTCTTCTGGAGCTTAAAATGTGGGGCTGCAGATTAGCAACATGTAGGAAATGACCATTTAATCACAGACATTTCAGACGCTATTAGACTGTAGACGGAAGATACACAAGTGTGTTGTGTGTGTGTGCGCGTGCGCGTGTATATATAATGACAGCATGTGGAAACAATATTGTCTTTGTTAAATGTCATTGATAGATTCAAGAAAGAACTCTGGAAAATGACTAAAAAGGTAAGGATCAATGATTTCCAAAAAGTAAAATGCAATATTCCATGTAAGAGTCAATTAGAAGGCAACAGTACAATATTTCAAAATAATTCAGAATTTGGAGTTAACGTAGGATATCAGAAATGAAAGGAAGACACAAATGAAACAAATGAGAAACAACTAATCATGCCCCAAAGAATAATTTAAATAAGCTGTTGGTGTGATTCTCAAACTCCTGTGAGGGCTCTGGAACTGAGCACTTCATTACGTGTTCTGTTTGCTAGAATTAATTATTGGATAGAAATAGACACCATGAACATTTTAGATAAATCAACCTGATAGATGTCATTTATATGTCCACTCCTACTAGTAACAATACAGCTGTAACACTTACAATGAATCCATAAAACACTTATGGGAAGACCTATTGCATTTCCTCACATTTTTCCTTTATTTTGTTTCAAACTGAGAATATGATATAACATTTTTAAATTGAAAGATAAACTATTTGTTTTTAAACCATTTGCAGGCTAACCTTTGTTTCTATTGCAACATATAAAGAATGCTTTTAAAACCAAACTGTGCTTTACTGTGCCCTGTACAAATATTTGGGTAACAAAATTAAAAAAAAAAACATATATGTTTTTATGGCCGCTGAGCCTGTGCGTCCAGAGCCTGTGCTCCGCAACGGGAGAGGCCACAGCGGTGAGAGGCCCGCGTACCGCAAAAAAAAAAAAAAAAAATATATATATATATGTTTAACGTTTAAGCTAAACGTCCCTTAATTTTAAACTCAATGATTATCTCTTAGGATACCTTCTGTGATAATTTAATAGCTAGGGGATGAGCAAGACACAAAAGCACTTGAATGCAACAGCCCAGGGAAAGTAAATCAGAACCAAAGTCATTAATCTACAAGTAAGCATGATTTATAGCTTCTCTCGAATAAGTAAATTTATTTCTTGACCACACTTCGTATGCAAGTTACCATCTTTAGCCATCTTAGTTTTTCACAAATAGTTGCAAAGTTATTCTCTGCTTAGACAACATCAATGGACTTTATCACCCCTTGTCAGCTGGCTGGATGTCCACCTAACACACAGCTGACATGTAACCCAGAACGGCATGATTCTACTTTGATATTTATATATTAAAGTTAGGCTGAACTAAAAGAATGACTAAAAGATCTCTAATCTTCACAAATTCCTCATCTGTGAAATGTTGTAGGATTGTTAACAGAGAAGAAATGTGGAAATATAAGTAAGACATATAACACACAGTAGGTGCTCAGCAAGCAATAATTCTCTTCAATGCATTTCTATCCTAAGTCTTGCAAGTATAGTATTGTCCTAAATTATGATTATTTCCTATCCTGAGAAGGGCTTATCTTCCTATAAATAAGACCACACCTTATTTATATCTGTAATATATTATTTGTACTAACAGAATTTTTGGAAGTTTTTACAATGACCCTCTAATTTATTGAAAAATAAAATCTACAGTCCTGTGAAAGGATACTGAAAGAGAAAAAGTCGAAACGATGAAGGGAAACTCAGGCTTAAATTTCAAAGTTTTTCATCCACTTTAGTGTCACAAAAATTTCAGAAAAGGAAGTTGAACAACCAGAATCTTTTTTTTTTTTTTTTTTTTTTTTTTGCGGTGTGTGGGCCTCCCACTGTTGTGGCCTCTCCCGTCGGGGAGCACAGGCTCCGGAGGCGCAGGCTCAGCGGCCATGGCTCACGGGCCCAGCCGCTCCGCGGCACGTGGGATCTTCCGGGACCAGGGCACGAACCCGTGTCCCCTGCATCAGCAGGCGGACTCCCAACCGCTGCGCCACCAGGGAAGCCCTAGAATCTATTTTAATGCTTTAATGATATTCTATTATATCCTTCAAAGTCATGTGAATAGTCTTCGAAGATGTGACCTTGATAATGATAGGAAAGTAAGGGCTCTTCCCAGAAAGTGACAAAAAAAACAACACTGGAAGTTTAAATATGCAGGGTTCCTTAAATGTCTGTGTTGCATAAGAACCTGAGTTATATGGTACAGGTAAGTGTGCAGATTGATGTAAATATCATCCTTATTTTAAATATCAATAGCATCTGGATCAAGTTGAAGACATAAATGCCCCAGTTAGTTCCTTTTTTTTTTTTTCTCTTTTCTTCCTTGCGGTACGCGGGCCTCTCACTGTTGTGGCCTCTCCCGTTGCGGAGCACAGGCTCTGGACACGCAGGCCCAGCGGCCATGGCTCACAGACCGGGTCATGAACCCGTGTCCCCTGCATCGGCAGGCGGACTCTCAACCACTGAGCCACCAGGGAAGCCCTATAAATGCCCTAGTTAGTTCTTGAATGGTAAAATGAATACACACACACACACACACACACACACACACACACACATATATAACCAGCTATTAGCAATATAGTACATGAGTAATGTTGAACTCCTGTCTCAACTAAATAATAAACATTAATGCTTCCAAACAGTCAAACTAACAGTATTATTTTTTTCATTTTTGTTTTTGTTTTAACTTCATTTTCAGAATGTCTTCTAAGAAATTAATTACATGCCTTAGAGAGGAAAAAAGTTTCAGGGATCTAAACATATTTTGTGTCTTGGGTATTTGTATTCAAGGGTGCTGCATATTCAATAATGCCACATCTATCCAACTAAATGTTTTCATACATAACCCTTAGGCTATAGAGAGTCCACAGTGAGGTTACATCTCTCCAGAAAACTCCATAGCACTTGTGGTACTACCCATCCTAGGACACAAGAGAAGTTTGTTATAGTGAACACTTCATATGAAGAGCTCACAGGCTCTTCAAGTGCATGCTGTTTAATTTTTGCTACAACCCTTTGAGTAAGACAGTCTTTGATCTTCATAATGAGAAAGAAAAAGTGAATTCAAGTCTCTGACTCTACATCCAATATTATAGTCATCTCTGTAAATTCTTTCTAAACATGGAGAGAATTATCTTCCTTGGCTGACCTCAGAATAGAGTATGGGCTACTTATAACCAAATATAAGTGTGTCCATAATTTTCCTGCATATTATAGATTTAAATGAGATAAAAAATGTCTACCATACAGTATCTGAAATAAATCCTGGTTAGTAGTAACATATTCCTATAATTACTTTTGCTTTACCAAAATTATTCTGTCCTACTGTAACACCACATTCTCACTTAGAGAGTACATGGTATAGAATTTTGGGGTGAAAGAGACCTTTTGATTAGAAATCCACATGCTTATACCCCCGATATAGAACTTAAGCCTCAGAGAGAGTAAGTCACTTACAGTCCAAATTGCCCAGTTGTGGAAGGGAGCTCAGAAAGGCAGTGTAATACACACACAAACACACACAGACACACATGCACATACAAAACACATGATTTCTAAGGTGAAAGCCAAGTCACCGGTGTTCAGATATCTCTTAATGAATGCTATTATTTTGCTTAACCTTTACAACTTCATTTTAATTTCAGTATCATTGTATTTAATAGATAAACAACAAGGATTTACTGTCTAGCACAGGGAACTGTATTCAATATCTTGTAATATATATATAATATATATCCTATAATGTAAAAGAATCTGAAGCTGTACACCTGAAACTAACACAGTATAATAAATCAACTTAAATAAAAAAATATTAAATAAAATATTATTGTGTTTATAAACTAATTTTTGATAGAGATAAAAAAATTAGTAAACTCAGTATTATTTAATGCAAAAAAGTTCCTAAAAATACATAGCTGTGTACTCATTGGGTGCTCTAGGGAAATGACAATGTGTGAGTATCAGTGAGGATTTTATTTCTGCTCCAACCTGTGAATGTTTCTGCTTGGTCCATGCTGCATAGAACTCTAACTAAAAAGCTAACTACAGTGAATACTCATTTTTTTGATTTCTAGTAAAATTTTATTTATAGATATTGAAATTTGATTTTTATATAATGTTCATGTGTTATGAAATATTCTCCTTTTCATTTATTTATTTTTAGTAAGACTTTATTCTCTTTAGAGAGCTCCCATACACTCCCTATCCCCACCCGTGCACGGCCTCCCACCTTATCAACATCCCCACTGGATGGTACACGTGTCCCAGGTGATGGACCAACTGACGCATCATTATCACTGACAGTCCACAGTTTACACTAAGGTTCCCTCTTGGCGTTGCACATCCTACGGGTTTGGACAAATGGATACTAACATGCGTCCACCATTACAGCATCCCACAGAGTCGCTTCGCTGCCCTTAAAATCCTCTGTGCTCCACCTGGTCACCCCTCCTCCCCTCCCCCAACCCCGAGGGCCACTCATTTTTATATTGTATCTAGCATTACTTTTCAAGAATGTCACCCAGTTAGAATCATACAGTATGTAGCCTTTTCAGGTTGGCTTTTTCACTTAGTATTATGCATTTTAGTTTCCTCTGTGTCTTTTCATGACTTAATAGCTCATTTCTTTTTTTTTCTTCCTTTTCGCTCATTTCTTTTTAGTGCTAAATAACATTTCATTGTCCAGATGTACCACAATTTACTTATCCATCCACCTACAGAAGGGCATCTTGGTTGCTTCTAAGTTTTGGCAGCTATGAACATAGCTGCTATAAACATCTGTGTGCATGTTTGTGCGTGGACGTAAGTTCTCCACTTCTTTGGGTAAATCCAACAAGTGTGACTCCTGGATTATATGGTAAGAGTACATTTAGTTTTATAAGAGACTGCCCAGCTATCTTCCGAAGTGGCTGCACAGTTCTGCACCCACGCCAACAAGGAACGAGAGTTTCCTCTGTTCCACATCCTCACTGGCATTTGGTGTTATCAAGATTCTGGATTTTAGCCATTCTAATAGGTGTGCAGTAGTATCTCACTGTTTCTGAATATCTCATTTTTAAGCCCAAATTTACAGCATCACATACATATAAATCACAAGCTATTCACAGTGAGTCTTCAGTCCTGTAGTAGTACGGTTTTCTGGTCTGCCTGGGACTCCGCCTGTCAGAAACCATCCAGAACTTGACCTTCTTTGGGCGAGACTGAGTTCCTGTATGCTGAGAGCCTGAAGAGCACTCAGGAACTTTCAAAGCAGCAGATCAGGTTAAAAGGGAATTAGCATTTTCAGTGAGAAGGGCAGCATTTCCAAAGCACTCTGGGAAGTAGGATAAGGATCATGATTCTACAGTGGATTTAATTTCAAGGTAACCATAGTAATATCCCATGCACTGAGTTCACAAAAATTTACAAGCTGAGCTATACTGTACCTGACAGTGGGATATGGAGGGCTATCCTCGGTGATAAGACTTGCTGTATCATGCCATTGATTTTACTCTGAAAATCCTGGTGGAAGCCATTGCCTTTCTTGACAGTTCAGGCAGCAGAGGAAGAAGCCTGTCACTAGGGTGCGCATTGTAACCTCCAAGCCTCCTTCCATTCTATCAATCTTATCATGGCAGCATTCAATGGAATTAAATGATGTTCTATTTACTCAGTTTCCTAGGACCCATAAGGATTTTAACATCTATATGTTAAAAAATACTTTTTAGAGGAAATGAATGGGAAAAATACACTACAAGAATTTCTAATGTGATCCTTGGCTGTTTACCACTAAGTTAATGCAGAGATTGCGTCAGCAGTGCCCAAGGTCACAGACCCTCCAATAGGAAGTACCACCATCTTGGTCTCCGTAACAGAACAAACACATGGGGCACGTCCCAGTCACTCCACATATATTGTTTTAAACTTGACAACAATTATTTCAAAATGGTAGAACCAGCCCGTCTCTATGGATGTACAAACACATTATACAGCTTAAATAACTTACCCCAAATCAAACAATTAGTAACGTGGGTATATAGCTTCAAGGAGCCATCAAAATGCTGAGTCATCGATTCAGGTTAAGAAAATAACCTACATTCTCACTTTGGAAGTTGAAAGCAGCAAGCTGGTATTTAACTTATAGATAATAGTCCTGTGCAGGATTTTTGACATTTCTCTAGCAATCATAAGAATAAACAGTTTTCCCATCCTAAATTCTCGATAGAATATGAATTGTCTTATAATATAAAGCTATCACAGTAAAAGCAAATAGAAAGAGGCATATTCTTTCAGAGAGGGAAAATGTCTAAAGCATAATTTTTGTGTAAATGGACACTCCAAATTTTGTGTGAGTCGAGAGAAATAAAGCCCTCTCCAATAGTAAGTATATTTTAAGTTATAAGTGGTTAAGCCCACACAGTTTATATACATCAGATATATTGCTAAAGACTGGTTATTCTGTAGACTTTGCTCTCTGGACCAAGTGTCAGACATAAGACACTCAAACTAAACTCCTATGAACAGTAAGGGCCCCAGAGCGCCACCAATGAATCACTGTCCTGTGTTCATTCTAAAGCAGTATGCTATCTCACAGATGACAGACTTAATTCTTCCAAGGGGCCTCCCATCAATATTTTGTGTCTTCTGCCTGGTGCAGGCACATTCAGAGTGCCCGTGAGCTTCTACCTCATGAGGACCAAACATTATTCACTAGTCAGTAAGAAGTTTTTGGAGCACATAGTAGGTCCAGACCACCCTCACCTAAAAGGAAACAGAAATGAGGTGAGAAGGCAAGTGATTCTTGCCCTGAGTAGTGAACTACATGTCTACATATATGTGACTTCATCCAGGTGGACCTTGAAGATTAATGCACTTTTACTGCTTTCCATGCCTCTTGCATTATGTTTTCCTTTGTTAGAAAGAGGCCCCTAGGCACCTCCAAGGAGACTGCTTTTCTGGCCCTGGAAATCGGCCCTATGGTGGGTAGTTTTACCTTTCAACTTGACTGGCCCACAGGGTGCCCAGGTATCTGGTTAGACATTTTTCCTGGGTGTGTTTGTGAGGGTGTCTCTGGCATCTGAATAGGTAAACTGAGGAAAGCCGACTGCCCTCCCCAATATAGCAGCAGTATCCAACCTATTGAGGGACCAAGTAGAACAAAAAGGTGGGGGAAGGTTGAATTCCCTCTCTGCCTGACAGCTTGAGATGTGACGCTGGTCTCCTGACCTCGCGTCACTGGCTTTCCTGGGTTGCAGTCAGCAAATTGTGGGACATGTTAGTTTCCATAGATGCATGAGCCAATTGCTATAATAAATCTCATCTCATCTCTCTCTCTCTCTCTCTCTCTCTCTCTCACACACACACACACACACACACACGTGCACACGCGTGCACATGCACACATCTTACTGGTTCTGTTTATCCGGAAACCAGGCTAATATAGGTCCCTTATCTTCCAGTTTCCACTATCTAATCTCACCCACTTCTCAGCGGGGAACTCCCCACCCCAGACCAATGGAAAACTGTGCAGCAGAGTGACTGAAAGTATGGGTTGGGAATTATTCAGAGCTGGCTTCAAAGACAAATTACCCCTTACTAACTGGATCACCTTCAATGTCAACCTTTCTCACACTCAGTTTCTTCAGCTGTAAAACTGATTTATAGGGTTTGTGGCAGACAACTCTAGTTGTCTACATAATGCTGTTACCTTGTGTTCCTTAATTACCTGATCCCTGCTTTCGAGTGGCAACATGCTAAACAGCCACATTTCCAAGGACCTCTCTCAACTGGGGGTGATCTTTGTCAAAGACATGTAGGTGGAACTTGGGTGAGGCTTCTCAGAAAGGCTTCTACAGGGGCAAGACTGTCCCACTCTGTCTCCCTCTTCCTTCCGAGAGAGAACGCAGCTGCGGTGGCAGTTTTCTCATACAGGTCAGATTGAAAGCCAACTGTTAGGCAAGCAGAGAAAAATGCCAGAAAGAGCCCAGAAATCATGTGAAGACAACTTAATCTTAAAACATCTATATCCACATTTTTCATCACATAAAAAAATCCTTAGTTTTATAAGCCACTGTTTTCTGTTTTTCATGACTCAGAGTCAAAAACAATTCCTAATTCATATAGGGAGCCTTGTGAAATTTTAATGGGAAAATTCAGGTCAAGTGTCTGACATAATATTCGTTTCTTATTTTCAAAAGTACTTGTACCCTTTCAAAAAGCCAATCTCAAAAGGTTACAAAGCGTATGCTTTCATTTATATAACATTCTGGAAATGACAAAATTACAGAGATGGAAGATAGAGTAGAGGCTGATAAAAATTAGAGCCAGTGAGGGTGATGGTGCAACTACCTAGCAGTTTTCCGTTGGTAGTAATGAAACAGCTCTGCATTTTGATGGTGGTGGTAAAATACAGGTGAAAAGATTTCACAGAAACACACACACACAAAGTACATGTGAAACCTGGTGAAATCTGTAGATGATGTCACTGTCAGTTTCTGGTCTTGATGTTGTCCTATAAGCACCTAAGTCATTATCGTCTTGGGAAAGCTGAGTGACGGGTACACAGGCTCTTTCTGTACTTTTTAAACTTCCTGTTGAATTTATAATTACTTCAACATGAAAAGTTACACAATGTCCTATTCGATAACAGTTGATACACATACATTAACTTGAAAAGTAGATATACTTAGGACTGGGTTCCTCAAAGTGAGCACGACTGACATCCTGGCCGTATATTCCCTGTGGCTGGGGGCTGGCCTGTGCCTTGTGGCCTCCAGGGCACAGTGGCCTCTCTGGCTTCTGTCCACTAGGCTCTAGGAGTACTTCTACACTAGCCTGTAACAACCCAAAGTGTCTCCAGACATTGCCATGTCCCTGTTTGAGAACTGCTGATTTAGAATAAAGTAGAATGAAAAATGACTCCTCATTTTACAAAGGGTGTTGATATAAACGTCTTTCATGGGCTTCCCTGGTGGCGCAGTGGTTGAGAGTCCGCCTGCCGATGCAGGGGACACGGGTTCGTGCCCCAGTCTGGGAAGATCCCACATGGCGCGGAGCGGCTGGGCCCGTGAGCCATGGCCGCTGAGCCTGCGTGTCCAGAGCCTGTGCTCCGCAACGGGAGAGGCCACAACAGTGAGAGGCCCGGATACCGCAAAAGAAAAAAAAAAAAAAAAGTCTTTCACGTGGCTAAGCCCTCTAGTGGAAGGAAAATTTGATTTGCTGCACAAACATTCAAACCAAGTGCTGAATTCTGAACTATCTATTGTGAAATGTGATATACACAGATGCATTTTAAATAACTACGTTTTTCTATACTGTTGAGGTGTTCTGTCAAAGCTGGGTGACAAAATGCTCCTCTCCTAATTTTCACAAGAGAATAGCGAGAGACCATAAAATTTCTGAGAGCAGGGCAGGTAGAACTCATGCAAACAGAAGATCGTTATGGACATAAGAGCAGACATGCCTATTTTTACAACACCCTCTCCAGCCTCTGAGGCTTGGGGAACAGGTATTTCCTAAGGGACTTTATGGGCCAGTCTTCCTTACAATCTCCGTTCCATTCCCATAAAATATATCAGAGAGTGATGTTCAGTAAACTATAAAACATATCATTTGAGTTTCAAAATACAAGTTTATATCAATTGACTATTTAAATATCTTCTAGGGCAGAGTAGCTGCACCTGAGACAAATAGATCCTTGCAGCTGGGAAACTTGAGGGACTGAAATAGTGGATGTAAACTTTCTTCCCCCTAAACTGATAGTTGATAGACAGAAAACACCTGGATAAAATTATTTCTGGAAATAGTTCTCTGTTTAAATATAAGGATGCTGCCTAATTAAAGTTTTAATACTATTTGTGTATTATAAATGTGCATTTGATTTGCATTTATCTACAAAAATATAATAAATAATATAAGCCTTAGATAATTGCATGTCAGGGAAAAGTATGGCAATTAATGTACAGTCATACTGACCTGTCTTCAGGCATCTCAAGTATTATCACTCCTGAAAGAACTGATGGATAATGCTCACTTTAATAAAAGCTGTAACCCAGACACTTTCAGTAGGATGTAATACTGACTTCTTTGAGTACTAGACTTACTATTTCACTAAAATATTGAATTGTGTGGTTAAGGTAATACATATAGTATTGATTCAGGTTTACTCATTTGAACTAGACTACCTGTGCCAAGAGCGGTAATGTGTTACTCAACATTGTAAATAAACTATACCCCAATAAAAGTTTAAATTTTTTTTTTAATTTAAAAAAGAGTTGTGTTACTAAAATGCAAAATGGCACTAGTTCCTATTTCAAGGCAAGTTCTTTTTCATAGTCTTTGACACTAATTATAAGAATGCAAAATAAAGAGTTTTCAAGCTGCATGTGACCTACACACTTAAAAGACCATCCAATTGTACCAAATTAATTCAAGAAAAAGTAGTTCACTCTTAAAGCAATTGCATCCTTACAACGAAGGGGAAGAAAACAGTAACTGAAGAATACAGCAGGAATTCTTATAAAATATGATAATAAATTGGGGTTAGGAGAAGAAATAGAGGACGTGTGATCCAGACTCAAATTGTACAAAGGAGGACTTTGAAGCTTAGATAATTTAACAGTATTTTCCAAAACCCTGTGATGTAATGGCAGGACCAGGACAAGAACACACATCTTTCTGAATCTTTGTTCATGAGCTGTCAAAGTACAGTGCTTGTGTTGGGGAAAAATACCAATTCCTCAGAGGCACATCTTGGAAAACTGTGTTGTTGTTTCACCCACAAAAAATTGAAATTAATCCTGCACAATGCATGTATGTATTTTCTTTCCCTTTCTAAGCAATCCTGTCCTTGGATTTTCCCATTTTCAGTGTCTGCTCCTGTGAGCAGTAAATCAGTTGTAGTAGATGGAGGAGCAGGGATTATTGCTTGTGAAAAATCTCTCTCTGGTCAGAGAAATAACATTTGAAAATATGTTCATGATAAATTTGCACACCTAATAAGGACGTGTCCTATATATTTTTTGTTTGTTTTACCATAACATTTTAACTTTAACAGTGACAATTACAAGAATGGGACACAATCACACAGTTTGAATGTTCAACTCCAAAACGAATGATTTTCATAGTCAATCTTGCTAAATGTTTGTCAATTTTGCTTTTTTCATCTTTTAGTAATATTTCTATACTGGAGGTTAGCATGCTGCTGCCGAAGATGCGTCTCAAGCAAGCACTGCTCCCAGCAGGCTTCCCTGAGCCCCCCATGTGGATGGTGCAATCTCCCCACAGCCTCCCAGAGTCCCATGAACTTGTTCTAACATGACGCTTATTATTACATCACCTGGTAATTTTCCATCAACGTGTCAGCCTCCCCCAACTAAGCTCAAAGGCACTTGAGGTGTTTATTTCCCTTATCCATCATACAACCTGGGAAATATCAGAAGTTCACTTTCTTTCATGAGTCTTTATATACTTAGAGATACCAGACAGAAGATACCTCCCATCCACATCTTCCAGATTTATCAAGAGAGCTCTTCACCTGCTAAGAGCACCTTCGGTTCACCAAGAGCAAGAACAGCTCTCAGACGAGAGTGCAAATGAAATGTTTTGGTTTTGCAACATTTATATTTCAAACTCATATTTGCCAAGAAAAGCTATTCTATGGGTCAATATCATGGTTTCCAGTTCTCAGTTTCAACTTCCCCTCAAATAATTATTTTAGAATTGTAGGATATTAGAGCTCATATCCCTCCTCTCACTCACTCACATTCTCAAATAATAAGCACCCTTAAAGGGATCACATCCCCTCTGGACGTTTCATCACCTAGTTGCCCCCATGACGCTACAGTGTTTCCTACATGATCCAGAAGCTCTGCATTCAGTGATCTAACATGTTAATTCATCTTTTCTTGCCAATTCATTCATTTCCTTCATTTTTAACTTGAAATTAAATTCCAAGAGGACCTGTTTTCAATCCTTAGTTCTCTTTAAATATTTTGCTTTATGCCTTCAGTGTAGCTCTCTTTAATTCTCTCCTGCTCTGCTTTGTACAAATTGTCTACCGCACACTGAAGGGTAGCATTAATAACATCCTCTCTAAGGCTCAGGAATAAATAGATATCTTTGGCTTTGTCAATTAGAAGAAAACCTTTTCAAAAATCAGTATACTATCAATTACTTTCTGTGATTGATATAAGGAGTTTTCTGCTGGATGTCAGATGGTTCCTGGGGATGCAGGTTTCATAGCCCAGAGACTTTAGGAGATGCTTGTGTAGATGACCTTCCAACCCTGACAGTTTCCAGAGCCTTTCATAAACCAGGAAATGAGCATCCAAGGTGAGAGCATGCAGACTCGTTTTTTGAAGCTGAATTTACTTTATTTCCTTTCTATGAATGCCTCACAAGAAGATTTCTGTGGGTCACATTTTAAGTAATGTTGCTCTGTTGCCTGAATTTATTCATTGACTGTCTGGAAGCTACCTGCTACAAATTATTTACTCTAGAACTTAAATAAAACACAGCTAGGGTCACTGTGAGAAGACTGTCACAAAAGTACTGAAATGGCTATTCAAACTTTGGATGTTCTGTGGGTCTTCTATATACCATGCCAAGTCACTATAGAAAGAAACTGAGTCTGGAGGACAAAAATAATAAAAGTGTATATCAGATGGTGGCCTCATTGCTTTTCTTGTAAATCTAAATAAACTTGGTTTGGATCTTCAATTATATAGTCTATAGCGGTTCAAATCCTCCATAATTTAAAAAAAATTGTAAGGGTGGAACTCCTCATGGTTTCCTCTGTCTCCAGGTTTTGCATCTGTGTATGTGGTCTTCAGTTGTGTTGTACACAGAATTCTGATGCTCCTAAGGTTCATGCCCCCTGTGACCCTTATACAGCCTATATAATCTTCTCTACCTGAGTCTGATCAGGATCTGTGAGCATTTAGATTACTCTATAAGGCAAAGTTGACATCCTTTGATTACCCTATGATATACAATTCCATTGCAGCCACTTGGAGAGGGATTCTCTTCTGGTTTTGAAGGAGTAGGCTGCCATATTACGAGAGGGCCACCTGGCTAGGACCTGAAGGTGCCCCCACGTAGCTGAGAGTGACCGCAGGCCAAGAGCCAGCAAGAAAATGTGGACCTCAGTTCTACAAATGCAAGGAGCTGAATTTTTCCAACAACCTCAACGAGTCCCCAAGAGAGCACCAAGCTCCCAGTGAGAGTGTGGCTTGGCCATCACCTTAATTTCAGAGTTGAGAGACTCTGGGCAGAGAGCCCAGCCTCCCCAAGTCAGACTTCTGATCTACAGAAGCTGAGCTGATAGACGGCGGTGTTATAATGCCAAGTGTGCACTAACTTGTTAGATAGCAATAGAAAATGAACGCTGGCCATACACTAATTTGGGTGGGAATTTCCCTCTCAGTTTTTGCGAAACAAACTCCTTCAACACACACAGTGTAACTTACCTGGAGATTTTAAGGACCTTTGGGATGACCCTTGTACCCTCCTCCCCACCTCCTCACCTACCTCTCTCTACTAGCCCCTTGACGGAAGCCACCAAAATGCTCTCTCTTTCTTGAAGGCAGATCAGTGTCTCTCCCTTTGCTGGAATTTTGGAGACATCCTGCACATAGGGCTTCAGTTTCTAACTCAAATTACTCGAAGAAGTATTCTTCCAAATACAGGGCTCCTCCCCCAAAGTATCCTAGTAGATCGATTTTTCCAATGTAAAATTCATAGCAATAGTAGTAACAGAAATATCAGCATAACCTCCTACTATGTGCCACGGGCTGTGCTCTGTGGTCTGCATATTATTTTCAATTCTTACAATTGCCCTGTAAAGTAGAACTCATTATTAACATCCTTCTTTCTGAAATCAAAAAGAGGTGAGGGGAACCCGGACCATCAGAGGTAGAAAGTAACTGCATCTAGGATTTGAACTCAGGCTTGTCCAGCTATAAAGCTCCAGATGTTAATCCGACTGCACATCCTCTCATGAGATGGTGTTTGTTAATGGAGCAAAGATCAGTTGGCAGAAGGACATTTTGGTTTCAGTGTCTTTACCCCTCTCGGGAGACCCAGCAATGGGCTTGATCTAGACAATAGAGACAGGAATTCATGGTGGTGGGATTGTGTGCAACAGCCAGTTTTATAATCCAGTGCAATGGCTTTAGAATAAGTTAATGTAGGTTTGAATCCCATAACCCTTTCTTAGAGTGTGTGAGATCCTGGCAAACTTACTCTCTCTACTTCTCACTGTGCCTATGTGTAAAAGGGAATTATTAGAGTTCGTGAGGATTCCTGTGAGAGATAAATGAGATAATTTATATATATAAATGGTCTGCCATGTCGTGAACATTCAATGAATGTTAGATATTAGTATTGCTGTTGTTATTGTTATATAAAGCTCTGATGTCGAGAGCCTGAAGCTATACTTAAATAACAAAGCGCATGACTTCCAGCAGACACACACAGAGAACCAGGGAAGGGCAGGTATGCTTCCCATATTTGGAAGCATCAATGTAAACCTTAAATGAACTGAGTTAATCAGTCTGCGTGTATGACGTATACCTGTTCTTAAGTTTTCCAATTAGTTTCTTTGAGACGTATTTCAAATGGCAGCTTCTGGTTTTAATTAATGTAAACACATAAGGGAGGCTGTTGAAATTCCATCACTGTTGAGTCTGCCATGTGTAACTGGAAGAGTGAGTGGGCTTAGAGTCAGAAGACATGTCATCTGTGGGCTGAGTGACACTGAGCAAAGGTTTCCTCTTTGATTACTGGGAGTTACGTGATTTCCCCAATGGGATAAGCATCAAAGTCAGGACGAGCCTGGTTCATAGTAGAAACTCAATAAATGGTGGTTATAATCTTCACAAGCCTAGTGCAAATAAAAACTATAAATCAGAAGTGTGAACTGTCACCACCATCTAGTGGTCAGAAATGTTGTCACTAAGTAGGAGAAAGGAAATCTTCACCCTCAGAGCAGTTTCTCATCCCATCTTACATGTGAGACTTGAGCCCCGATGTCCCAAGGCGTCCACCGTATTAACGGATCAGCTGCCCTCTTCAGCATCTAGAACGGTACTAGTTATGTGCCATCCATGGGGGAGGCGAGGGATAGTCATCCAGGTCATCGTGAGTGTTTTGTGCTTCAGACCAGAAACCCACGTGAAAAAACAAAAGTCTGATTTGGCCCTGGTCAGGATTTACTGAGAAGCTTTGCACTGCCGTACCGTGGAACAGTGAGTCAAGTCCTTTCCTTCTTATGTGACTAATCTTCCCATCACACCTGTGTGAGATTTTATTGTTCCTCCGTGCTTGTTTTACACAACATCAGGTGTCAGGTAATGATACCGTTTATGACACCCACTGCATTCCAGAAATTGACCTTGCGTGGTATGCTAGCTAACTGAAACGTAGATAAAAATATTTTAAATTATTTCCTCAGCAATTTGAGGCAATGGTTCATAAACGTGTGGAAAAGCCCCTACTTACTAATCTTTTTTTTAAAAATGAACATCTTCGGGCTTCCCTGGTGGCGCAGTGGTTGAGAGTCCCGCCTGCCGATGCGGGGGACATGGGTTCATGCCCCAGTCTGGGAGGGTCCCGCATGCCGCGGAGCGGCTGGGCCCGTGAGCCATGGCCGCTGAGCCTGCGCGTCCGGAGCCTGTGCTCCACAACGGGAGAGGCCACAACAGTGAGAGGCCCGCGTACCGCAAAAAAAAAGAACATCTTGTTGTTTTAGATAGTTGTGCCATGGTGATAATGTAATGATGGGAATTGCATTTCCTTTAATGACATCCATGGAACAACTTTTGTTTCAGGCAGATTCCAGATTGATTTGCACTACTTTATATTTGCAAGTTATATATCACTTCACACATTATAAAAATGTTTTAAGTATTCCACAGTAGCTGGAAATTTAGGACAAGACATAAAGAACATTTAACAAATTTAAGATGTCTCCTCCCTTACCACTTGGCTCAAACTTTGTCAGATGTTATAGATTCAATAAATACTTTCTAGTTAATGCATCAGCTTCCTCTCCCATATTTCATCATTGACATTCCTTTTGTTTTTCTTGGATATGGAATAATGAGTATTTCTTCTGTTAAAGCTGTTTATTCACTAAGGGTAATGATGTAGTCTGACATTTATTGTATCCTTGTAAGAAAAACAGAATTGAACGCTCGTATAAGATACTGTGCTCAGCACTTTTTAATGCTACACGTGCAAAAGCGGTGTCCATATGGCCTGTGCAGGTAGGAACCTGCACAGTCTTAAAAGCAGAGTGTTTCAGGTTTCTAAAAGAACACCTGAAAATGAGGATTACACATGAATTCCTAGATTTACAACTTCCTTGAAAAGTTAGGAGACGGGTTAGCCAGAGCCATCACTGCATTCCCACAGGGCAGCCACCAGCTGGACCCGAGCAGCAAGGGCTCACCTGAGAAGGCACCTGCACTCAAGTTCACCCCGGTCCCCATCACCCAGCAGAGGTCCACAGCTCCATCTGTACATTGTTAGCCTGGCTCTGTCCCCTCTATCAACGTGGAAATCCTGCCAACTTTGATTGCTCTCTCCCTCACACCCACATCCAGCTCCTCAGCAGTCCTGCCAGCTCTTTGCTGGTCATAAGGCCTCTGCCTCTTAGAATCCACCTGCACTAAGAACCTGTCTGCCCCTCCCCTGGAGTAAAACAGTCTTCCTCTTGTCCTCCCTCCCTCCATTCTTGTCTCACCCACACTCGGTTCTGCACATAACAGCCAGAGAAATCTGTGTAAGGCTCCTATCTAATCAGAGTACACCCGTTCTAAAATTAATACAGCAGCTTCCCTTTGCAATTAGGATAAAGTGCAAACCCCTTAGCCCAAAGGCCAACAGAGCTGCCCCTTCCTCCATCACTTCTGCCCCAACCCATCATCCTACACCTTGGACAACAACGTCCATTTTTCCTTCCCCCTAACATTCCCAGCTCTGCTGGCCACAGGGCCTTTGCACTTACTTTGTCTCTGCCTGCCCCCACCTGCGCTAGGCTGCCCTGTGTATGTAATGGCCCTTCCCCTCACTTTATCCTAGAGAGCCTCCTTGACTAACTTAGATGGAGTTGGCTCCCTCCCCCAAGGCTTTTCTCTGTCCCAGGTTTTATCTCCTTGCCAAAATATATTTGTTATTTGTTTCCAGGTTTATGACTTCATCCACTGGATTATAAGTTATGATGACAGTGCATATGTATATTTTGTGTATGTCCAAATCTTTATTTCCTAAAACAGTGCAGGGCATATAGCAGGAGTGCTAGACACATCCTTATATGGATGACACCTGCAAAGATTCTCATTTGGACACGCCCATGAAAGCATGACCTGAGGTGATGGAACTTGGTCAGGACTTGAATTCAAACACAGCTCTGCCTAACTCCAAATCTCCAAAGCGGCTCTTTTTACCATCGGGTGATCTTGATGCACACTTATAACACCAGATAAAGTGTGGGACTGTGACAGTTAAAACTAAAAATATGTTAACACTCTGAAAGGAAGAAACTCTGGCCATTTCTTTAATACAAATGAAAATAAAAGCAGAGAAAACGCCTTTAGAAAATGGTGGAAAACGGAAGGTATGTTGAATGAACTTGGACATCCAGTGGGTAATTTTCCTCAAACAAATGGACTTAGAAAATGACCTCCTATAATTCAGATACAGTCCCATCATGCATAGACGGCAACTTCTGTTTCTCATAAATTGTTCCTAGAATCAACCTTCTAAACCTTTCTTATACATGTCTCTAAGATGAAATAGTGTTTGTACCCTGGTGATTGCAGTTCTGTGCTACATGGATTTGTAGCTGGTTTTGGATTTGTCTAACTGGATTTGTCTCTGGTTAGACTTGTTTGCGAACTTGTTTGCCGCATTCAGAGTTTTCACACTTGGAAATTAAGCCAAACTAAACTAAATTAAACAAGGACCGTTTAACCTTGGAAAAAATGCCTTACTCCAATGCTTTGGGCTTATTAAACTCTGAATTTTAACCAACATCTCGCGACTTAACTTCTACACAAAGCAATGTTCTCATTTGGCAACACAGCAAAGGGAGTTAATTAAATTAGGTGCTAACAGTTTTTGTTATAAATAACTAGAGGTTTTGCACCACACTGGTGCCAGATACTGAACGGTGCCACATCCTTAAAAAATAAAGGCTTTATTTTCACATATAGCTTAATACCATTTTTTAAAGTTGAAATTTATTCCTAATCACCTACTTCTGCATATAGGCACAGATACTATTCATTTTACTTTGCCACACATCCTTCAAAAAATCAGCACATATTCTTTTATTTCCTATGGAAATTCCTTTAAAGTTGTGCTATTAGGAAACATTTCAATCCTAAGGGTTCTAATTGACCTTGACATTGATACTCAGGCTTATTAATCAACTAATACTTCTCAGATACTGTCCTAAGTTTCTTATTTAAAAATTGTTTTTCTCCAGCTTTATTGAAGTATAATTGGTACAAAAAAACTGCACATAATTAATTTAGATGATTTAGTGACTTTGGTTATAGGTATATACTGGTGTTATCATGACCATAATCAAGGTAATAAACATATCCTTCACCTCCAAAAGTTTTCTCATGTTCCCTCTTTTTGGTAGTAAGAACACAACATGAGATATACCTCCTTAACACATTTTGTTTTGTTTTGTTGTTTTTTGTTTGTTTGTTTGTTTTGCGCTACGCAGGCCTCTCACTGTTGTGGCCTCTCCCGTTGCGGAGCACAAGCTCCGGACGCGCAGGCTCAGCGGCCATGGCTTACAGGCCCAGCCGTTCCGCAGCATGTGGGATCTTCCTGGACCGGGGCACGAACCCGCGTTCCCTGCATCGCCAGGCGGACTCTCAACCACTGCGCCACCAGGGAAGCCCTGTTTTGTTTTTTAAATGCCCTATACCTTATTGATAACGACAGGCATAATGTCACCCAGCAGTTCTCTGAAACTTACTCATCTTGGAGAACCGTAACCCATTGAACAAGAATTCCCTAAACCATTGTAACAACCAAAGATACAGTCTACTTCTGTACCTTTGACTATTTCAGAATCCTCATGTTACAGGAATCATGCATTATTCACAACAGCCAAGATGTGGAAGCAACCTGAAGGTCCACTGACAGACGATGGATAAAGAAAACATGGTCCAGCCATACAATGGAATATCATTCCACCTAAAAAGAGAAGGAAATCCTGCCATCTGTGACAACACAGATAGACCTGAAAGACACTGTGCTAAGTGAAATAAGTGAGCATAAGTTCCTTATTATTTTGTTTCCTTTTTCCCCCTCACAACTCTGAAGATCAGTATCCAATCATGATTTCATTCCACAAATACTTTCGAGCATCTGCTATATTCCAGGTACCGTCCAAGGATGGCTCTACAACAGTGAATAGAACAGACACAGTCCCTGCCCTTCTAGTGCAGGGACAGAGGCAGTAAACAACCCAGTGACTATGTGTATGTCCGTGGTGGCAGGGTCCAGGGAGGAACACTGATTGGGGTAATGGGTGTGCCTGCTGTGAGCAGGCTTTGCTGCATGGAGATCTGCGGGGCATGGCCAGCAAGCCTGCACACGTCTAAGAGGAGATCATTTCAGACAGAGAGAAGGGCAAAGGCAGAAGCCACTGCTTGATGTGCTTGAGGAACTTGGAGGGAAGCGGTGAGCGGGAGCAGAGTGTGAGGTGGGAGCAGCGCGGAGTGAGGTTGAGGAGAGGTAGGGGCGTCCGTGCAAGGGCCTGGGGACCATCATTAGGACGTCTGCTTTTGCACGGAGCGAGATGACAAGCCACTGGAGGGTCTGAGCAGAGTGATACAAACTGACTTTTAAAAGAATCACTGTAGTTTCTGTGTGGGGAACAGAATGAACAAGGGCAAGAACAGAGGTATGGAAATCAGGCAGGAGAGAATTTCAGTAACCCAGGCGAAGCAAGACATGTGGCTGCTGAGACCTTGCTTACAATTAACAGCAGAGATGGTGGAGTGTTGGGTATTGGATACGATGGGCAGAGGTTTTATACACACACACACACACACACACACACACACACACACACACATTTCAAATACTGAGATGTTTATTGCATTTTAAAGTAGCCACAATCTAAAATATCCTGTTCAAATTCTTCCAGAATTCCTGTGCAGCACACAACATCAAATACTGAAATAGTGTTCTCACAGTATTACACTTGAAAATACCACTTAGGAACACTATTTTAGGAAATAGAGGGTTTAAGGCAAGACATTCATTTGGAATCATATATATATCCAGGTTTGCTGATGAATGTTTAAAATGATTCTGGAGGGCCTTCCCTGGTGGAGCAGTGGTTAAGAATCCGCCTGCCAATGCAGGGGACGTGGGTTTGCGCTCTGGTCCAGGCAGATCCCACATGCTGCAGAGCAGCTAAGCCCGTGCGCCTCAACTACTGAGCCTGCGCTCTACAGCCCGTGAGCCACAACAAAGAGATGCCACCACAACGAGAAGCCCATGCACCGCAAGGAAGAACAGCCCCTGCTTGCCGCAACTAGAGAAAGCCCACGCACAGCAACAAAGACCCAACGCAGCCAAAAATAAATAAACAAATAAAAAACAGTAATTATTTTTTAAAAAATGACTCTAAAGTATTTTATCCTAAGCAGCTGAAAGAAGCAACTGCCATTTTCTAGGAAGAAGATGGTGGGAACAATTTTTAGAGAGAAAACCCAGAGTTTTGTTTTGGGACGTGTTATGTTTGCGATGTCTACTGAACATGTAAATGGTGAGGGAGACAATTATATATATGTATCTGGGGTTCAGAGGAGAAATCTGACTAGAGAGAGACTTGGAAGAGGTCAACATGCCGATTATAGTATGTCAAGTACGGGGATAGAGTGAGTAGAGATGGAGAGAGGAGAGGACCAAAAGGATGCTGAGAACAATGACAGTTACAGGTGAGGGACACCAAGTGGCATCAGAGAGGGATGGTGGAGGCAGGAAGAGTAAGACAGGAGAACCTGGGTCCAGGTGGGCAGTGAAGGAAGTGTTCCCGAGCGGAGGGTCCAGCGTGGACAGGTCAGGGAGGAGGAGGACTGAGAACTGGCCATCAGCCCTGACAGCAGGGCGGCCACTGCAGACCTGCCTGCAGCTCTCTGGTCCGGTGGGAGGGGCAAGAGTTTGGCTGGGCTGGGCTCCAGGGAGACCAGGAGAGGGTCCTGAGACAGGGAATACAGCCAAACTTTAAGAGATTTTTTTCCTAAAGAGGAACAATTTTAAGAAGGGGATATGCAGAAATGTACTAGTCCAAGATGCCCTAGGACTCTCGTCAGTAAAGTGTAAATATGGATAGTTCTGTAAATCAATACTAGAAGTTTAATCTGAAAGTAATTAAAATATATTACTTCTCTGTTCTCTCATATGTCACCTTGATCCTTCCTTATTTCTTTGCTTTTCCTCCCTCAGGGAAATTTATCAGGGTAGTATAAAGCTAATTTTAAAATATATTATTCTGTGAAAATGATCTTTGTCTATGACCTTAACACAGGACAAACCCTAGTAGATCTTACCTCTCACTAGTTTCTTACAATCTAGTGCAGTGAATGGCCTCATATCTAGCACATAATAGGAAGTAAAACTATTGTGTGTGTGCATGTATATAGGTGTGTATGTGTATTTATATAGATATGTTCTTTTATTTTAAAGATGTAGGTGGTTATAATAATTTCCAAGGTTCCATTGTCTCTAGAATTCTATTAAATAAAATAGTAGTCTTCTCCCAGTACTTAACGTATTTTTATATAAGGAAAAATCTGTGAAAACTAAATAGCCATTTCTATAAGAAAGAAAATATCCTCAAGAATTTATAGACTAAAATGAACTAGTCTCACATTTAACAATGTAATATTTAAATTCTTCTGAAAGGTTAGACTATATAGCTATAGTCTTTATTTTTGTAAAAACAATTTAACTTATTTAACAATGGAAAGTAATTTAGAATGGAAGACAGATATCATACAAATACTGGTTTAATTTATCATCTCAATAGGTTATAGTCTTACACATTTGGATCAAAAAATTCACTTATTAGGTAAGCTTCTTGTCTGACTAAAATACAGATATTCTCAGATTTTAATGGTTTGCAATCCAATATGTGACTGTAATTGGGCCCTGGAAAGTTGGAATTAATTTTTCATGGACTCAATACTCAATTACGGCTATGGTCCAGGCAAGTCCTCGTAGGTTGTTGTAATTCATACTCAACCTACTGGTGTGTACTAGAACCAGACAGTATTCCCCACCGTGCCTTCTGTAGTGTATGCTTGCTTCTCCTGGAAAATATACTCCCCATTTCTAACTGGAAATATCGCAAGAAATTTTAACCCCACTAAGCAAGACAAACTCCTTCCATTCATGCCCTTGTTCACTTATGAGTAAGGGCATTCCCCTCTTTGGGATCGGCACAGTAGTTTGGGAAATGAAAGCCTGGCGGGGTTCTGAAATCTGTGGCTAGATGTCCCAGATCCAGGAGGAGGAAAAGTTTTACTTTGTGGTCACCAAGATGGTAGAACTGACCCACAAGGAACATGGACTGGAGAGGATGTGAGAAACCTAGAGAATGACTATATTTCAGGGTCTCTAAATCTTTTTTTTTCAGTAAGGCACTCAGGTATACACTGTCAAAGGAATTTCTAAAGACATGATCTCTCTCCCTGACTCCTGCCTGTGACACCTTATTAATTTTAACTCCTGAATAACTCTCAAATCTGTATCTTCCTTTCTATTTTCACTGAATCCATCTGAATGATCAGAGTATCTTGCATGGCATGATTTAATACCTGGGTTTCTTAAACTGGCATCCACAGTGAGAGTGTGATAGAAGATAAATGAGCATTGTGCTTTGACCTTTCCTCAGCACACAGTGCTGATGCTGATGGTGATGGTATGACTGGAAAGCTTGTGAGGAATTTTGTCAGTGGACTGGAAGCACCCGGATCCATGCACAGTAAGACCTTGCTGTTTTGGTTGAATCTTCTCATGTTTTCTGACTCGAGCCTGGGGAGGCTGCTGATACATGGTGAGAGCCACACAGGTATATATTCCCTTCCTCCCTGAATTACCTGCCAGAACTTTCCTTAATGTGCTGCCAAACAGCTCACAAATTAAGTAAACTCTACTTTGCAAATAAATATTAAACAGAATTTTCATTTTAAGGATGGGTTTTTGTTTTTCTTTCTTTTTTTTTTTTTTGGCTGTGCCACATGGCATGCGGGATCTTAGTTCCCTGACCAGAGATCAGACCCATGCCCCCTGCAGTGGAAGCACAGAGTCTTAACCACTGGTCCGTCAGGGAAGTCCCAAAGAAGGAATTTTTATGCTCCATCACCCAACTACCCTTTGCTGATGCTATATATGTTGTCAAATGTGGACTGGGTAGGTTTACAAGTAAACAGCACTGTGAAGTTGTTATATTTTCACAATCTGCTCATTTGTGTTTTATATGTTACTACCATTTATGTCATACACACATATCCGATGGCCTGATGTGATGATTTCTAAAGATGAGGTGTGAAATAGAAGAGGAGCTTGCTAACCCTACAGACAATTCTGAGAAGGTCAGTGATAAAGAACTACCTGCTTCTGTATCAATTCCCTGCACTCAATGCAACATGGGATACAAAAGAATTTTGTCTTTATAATGAAAGCCACTTGTCATCATTTTACACAGGGCATCCAAGCTGTTCTATTCACTGTGCATTGTACATGGAAACAACTTACAAACACAGCACTGAGTTCAGCAAACTTGAAGACCCTTAACTGCAAATCACAGCCATTTGACAGGTAATGGTGCTGATTATTTTAAACAGCTATTGGAATCTCAAATAGAGGAACACTTTGGTGGAAAAAAAGTCACATTGGTGAAAAGGCTCAGGAAGCAAGTTATTTAATAGCAGAATTTATTGACCAGAAAGGACAAAGTCAAACAGTTGGTGAAACCTTAATAACTCAGTATGAAGAATTACAGTAAGTGCAGAGTGGGATTCCAGGATAAGATGCAGTGGGAGAATCGGGAAGGAGACTTCTCCCAAATGTTAAAATGGTACCTCCGCTTAACACATTGATGGCGCGGCATGTGATGCTGAGGAGGACTTCTACAAGAGACTAGAGAAACAGCCTGTCCAACAGCTTACTAGTCAACAGATCTCACTAACAAATGTAAACGGTGGTAAAATTCAAGAACATGGTTTCTGCTGTAACAGGTACTTTAAATAAGCAAAGACCAATACGTACTTAAAGGTTTGTACTCCTATCCTGAAATAAAAGACGTTAGAGAAACTGTGCTGGCGACTATACAGATGGTGCCCAATTGTTGACCTCATGGGAGGTTTGACTCTTGTTTACAAAAGAAAATTCTCATGTTGTCACAACACATGGTTCTCTTACAGGAAGGGACTATTGTGAAAGCTTGGGAGAAAAGATTAACTGTATAAAATAAAGACAAACTTAAGAATGTTTAAAGACTCTGTGGACATCTAGATGAAGACGATTGTGAAGGGCAGAGAAGAGCTGCAGAAATGAGTGTCTGCAGTGACCCCCATCGCATGAGCCCAGCATTCGACCCTGTCCATACACCACACCGAAAATCCACCACCTGGACCCCATCAGTCTCCACCTCTTTGCTCAGTTTTACCGACTTATTTACTTGTTTGTTTGCTTCACAAGGCACCTGTCACCACCCGAAATCATGTTACCTCTTTGCCTCTCGTTTCATGTAGAAGTAAGTCCCATGAGGGGCCAAACATGCTCTGTCCTTGGCCCTAGACCGGTCACACACAGACACCCTATGAACACTCATTCTAAATGAGTAAATAAACCAAATCATCAGGCACATGCAGCCTGCATTAGATGCTTCAGTCTCCACTTCTTTTGTGAAAACTGGAGTATGGCATCTCACGTGACTCCTTCAGATCACACAGGAGGGTGTGTTTCTCAAAGGTCTCCGGCTGCCTATCTGTCAGGATAAAACTCATCTAACTTTAATCACCATTCTCATCATGTTTTCAGAGCTGATGCTGCCTGATGCTGTAAGTGGTTAAAAACCTAGACTTGGGCTTCCCTGGTGGCGCAGTGGTTGAGAGTCCGCCTGCCGATGCAGGGGACACGGGTTCGTGCCCCGGTCCGGGAAGATCCCCCATGCCGCGGAGCGGCTGGGCCCGTGAGCCATGGCCGCTGAGCCTACGCGGCCGGAGCCTGTGCTCCGCAACAGGAGAGGCCACAACAGTGAGAGGCCCGTGTACCGCAAAAAAAAAAAAAAAAAAAGTGGATTTAACCTCTCTGTGATTCAGTTTTCTTATCTTTGAAAAGGAAATAATAATAGAGCCTGTGGCACATGTTTTAAGAATTTAGTAAAATAATGAACACAGTTTCTTCCAGTTTCTAGAACAAGTTAATTTCTCGGTAAATATTAGCTAATATCTTCCGGCACTTTTTTTCTGTATTGTAGCATCCCCTACCCGCTCCCATCCTTGAGATATTTGGAAATTCCAATAAATGAATAAATTATGAAAGCCAATACACATTGGCTGTTAGTCTTTGGGTAGATGTGGTGGGTAAATGCTTCAGGATGCCGTGAATGAAAGAAGCTAATCTACCCTGTGGGAACTCGGGGGAACAAAAAGATTTTACTGAATATATGCTTTTTATTATAACCAAGTCTGTTAATATCCTTTACTTGTCTAATCATTACTACTATATTGGGAGAGCTGTTTTCAGACTTTTTTAAGTAAAGATATAGAAGTTTTTCTTGATGACACATTATGCTCCTCATAGCTCAGGACTGATAATAAACCACAGGATGGTATTTTATTATGTGTGATACAGACATGACTGGTAAGACGCACTCAGGGCCGTGTGTCACAGCACTTCTATGCTGAAGTCAGTGACCGGCACAGACAGGACATTCTCTGTAATACGAGTACATTGACGGTGGCCTAGGCCTCCTGGTCATCCCACTCTGCAAATTCCAGACTTGAGATACTGAAGAGTGAGGCTCATCCTTGTTGGACCTGAGGACAGGTTTCCCAAATCCCACAGAGGCAGTGACATGACAAGTCTCAAATGGAAAAGATTTATGGCACATGTTTGGACAAAACAGAGATTTCACTGACTTGTGTTCTGAATTACTGAATGACATGGCAAAAATCTTAGAGCAATGAGTGACAAAGAGCTTCTCTACATGGAGGAACTGAATCCTTCCTAACCTCTAAGAGACAGAGATGTGATTTCCTGTGGCAGGGGAGGGCTATCTGTGGGGAAAACTGTGCTATGATTTGGAAGGAAAGACGGAGGGAATTACTGGAAACTTAAAAAAGACAGTGACACAGGAAGTTTGAAAAATGACTGAATTATCTATTGTCAATATGGCATAATTTTTTTAAAAAATCAGATCAGCTTACACAACCTGAGTCAGATCACAGCAGAGTAGAGGGAGATGCTTCAGAGCAGGTGGAGGAGAACAGGAAGGGTGCTGCTGAATTGGGATACAGTGTGTGGCTGGGGGCCCAGAAGCAAGTGACAGAACTAGGGAGATGCTTCAAGGCAGAGCTACATGGAGGTTTTCATTCTGTTCTCGAGATGTGACCAGGGTGTACCTGGTGTGATCTACAGCCCAATGTTGCCTGAGGATTCAGCCAATTCTCCCAAAGGGCCCATCTCTGTTGACGGCTGGTGGGGGCAGGGGGAGCTCTGGTGAGGCTGGAAGGCAGAGGCCAGTGCCTCAGATTTAAGTTGTATACCTGACCTCCACCTGGAAAATTCCACATCTGAAGGGACTTACTAAAAGCCTGCTTCACTGAAGACTGTACATAATTGTAGCTCATTTACTTTAATCCTACATCAAGACAAACTTGTTTTACATATACATTAAAAAAGTATATATGTATATATACATTTGCTTCTGGAAAATTTTAATTCAAATGTGAGGGGTTTTTTTCAAATATGTGCCAATCATAATTTAAATTTTCGCTTTATTTTCCATTCATTTAATTATCTATATACACATGCCAGCCATTTTTCTATGAAATAGGTAATAGTTGAGCATTTTAATCATACTGTATCTGTATAGGACTCTGCAAGTCAGTCAAATGTGACACTAAAACTGTTTCTATAAAGCAAATATTTGAATGGATCATGTTCTCCCAATGTTAAATGGGAGAATATTAAAACTGGTGATTTTAATCCAGACTAAGGACAAAGCATGTAAGATGTGAATGTAGCTAAAAAAGTTATGCTCTAGATATTTCAAAATCTGTATTATTCCAAATATACATTGTACATAAGACTATTTACAATACCCACCAGACACTGGAATGATTCAGAATCATAAGTGTCCTAAATGGATTTTATAAACATGAAATATTTAATTACGAGCTCTTATTCATCATGTTAGAATTTAGAAGGGATCCTGTGAGATGATATAATTGGTTCGGTCCTCTAGTAAAACGTGTCAAATAAAATGTCTTTTTCTCAACAACAGCAAAACAAATGTTACAAATAGAAAAATTCAAAATCACTCCATTGACTTCAAGGAAGCCACAAAAACAGTGAAGCAGGTGCTGCATATGCCTGCTGTTAATAAAAATAATAATAATTCCATTTCTCCATTGTGAGCACCTTTAAAAGAAAGGTGTGATTTAGTCCACTTCTGCTACCTGGGAGGTTTATTCAGTTTCAAGTACAACTTCTCAGCATGTGACGACAGAGAGACGACCAGAGGGTATAATGGGTGTGGCTCCCTCCCTCCGCACCCCCATCACCCGCCAGGGGCCCACTCTGCAGTGTAGACAGCCCTCAGCGTGCTTCATGCTGCAGTGCAAACCCGTGAAAGCAATTCCCAGGTCAAAACACAGTTTCAAAAACACACATCAAAGCACCACTTGGAGGATTGTGAGATGGCAGAACACAGTATCCAGACCTCTGGAATATTCTCTTTTTAAGTCTGAATATTGGTGGGAACCGCTGGCTAACAGGCATCATCAAAAATACAAAACCTAACAAAATAAAAACCTAACAAAACAAAAATACAAGCCTAATGAAAGCAACAAAATATGGGAAAGCCAACTGCTTGCAAAGTATTACCCACAACCAAGCTTAATCGCAACAAATGCACCTTTTGTGTTACATGCAACAGATGTTGCTAAGAGAATAACATTTTCTTTGTATGGAAACATATTAGTATATTATATTTGGCCATATTTAAGATCTAAATAACATGTAGATTTGTGGAACTGGTGGCTTGGAGATAACTATATCCCTAGGAATTATGGCACTATTTTCTCCACGTCCTTAGTGATAGAAAACAACATGCTCCTGGCCATTGTCGTGGCTACTTATTAACATCAAATGGTCCTCACTGTACGTCATCCACTATGCAAGAGACTGGAAATTCAAAGATGCTGTAGAAAGAGGCTTGCTTGCAAAAGATGAAAACTTATTTCATTCAAGTCAAGATTCCTAAGATGCACCACTATGCTTTGTGCCATTAAGAAATAAGCAAACAAAATTTTAAAACTCTTAAAAATAAGATACAAAGTTTAATTTTAGCTCTGAGCAAGTCATGAACTGGTCACACAAATCTATTACTGTTTGTGGAATTTTTTTCCTCTATTTTGGGAGATTTAACGATTTCTCCTGCCTTCAGTTGAAATGCTTCGAGTATGAAGGTAAGCTATTTCCAATTTAAGATATTGGGTTGGCCAAAATGTTCGCTTTTTTCCGTACGATGGCTCTAGTAGCGCTTAGTTCTCTTTAACTTCATTCAAAACAATTTTGTTAGACTGTATGTGACAGCTGTCATATCAGCATGCATTTAAAAAAAAACTTATCAAAATTGGTGAATTTTTATGTAGCCATTTTAATATTGAAGATGGAAGAAAAAAAGCAACAGTTTCAGCATATTATGCTTTATTATTTCAAGAAAGGTAAAAATGCAACTGAAACGCAAAAAAGATTTGTGCCATGTATGGAGAAGACACTGTGACTGACTGAACGTGTGAAAAGTGGTTTGCGAAGTTCCATGCTGGAGATCTCATGCTGGATGATGCTCCATGGGCAGGTAGACCAGCTGAAGTTGATAGTGATCAAATCAAACAATCAACGTTATACCACGGAGGAGATAGCCGACATACTCAAAAGATCCAAATCAAGCTTTGAAGATCATTTGCACAAGCTTGGTTGTGTTAATAGCTTTGATGTTTGGGTTCTACATAAGTTAAGTGAAAAAAACCTTCTTCACTATATTTCCGCATGTGATTCTCTACTTAAACATAACCAAAACGTTCCATTTTTCAAACAAACTGTGACGGGCGATGAAAAGTGGATACTGTGCAATAACGTGGAATGGAAAAGATCGTGGGGCAAGTGAAATGAACCACCACCACCACACCAAAGGCCAGTCTTCATCCAAAGAAGGTGATGTTGTGTATATGGTGGGATTGGAAGGGAGTTCTATTATGAGCTCCTTCCGGAAAACCAAAGTATTAATTCCAACAAGTACTGCTCCCAATTAGACCAACAGAAATCAGGACTCGATGAAAAGCATCCAGAATTAGTCAACAGAAAATGCATAATCTTGCAACAGGATAACGCAAGACAGCGTGTTTCTGTGATGACCAGGCAAAAACTGTTACAGCTTGGCTGGGAAGCTCTGATTCATCCACTGTATTCACCAGACATTGCACCTTCAGATTTCCATTTATTTCGGTCTTTACAAAATTCTCTTAATGGAAAAATTTCCATTCCCTGGAAGACTGTAAAAGGCACCTGGAACAGTTCTTTGCTCAAAAAGATAAGAAGTTTTGGGAAGATGGGATTATGAAGTTTCCTGAAAGATGGCAGAAGGTAGTGGAACAAAAGGGTGAATACATTGTTCAATAAAGTTCTTGGTGAAAATGAAAAATGTGTCTTTTATTTTTACTTGAAAACCAAAGGAAATTTTTCGCCAACCTAATCATAAAAAAAGAAAAAGAAAAAAATACACAGCCTCCTCCACTTTACTTGTGGACACTTTTCCCTTTGTCCTTTAATAGGGTGACATAAAAGCTTTTAGAGTGTGACCTCATTTTTTGCTAAATCAGGATGTGTGTACATTAAAAAACAGAAGACCATATATTAAAACAAAAATATACGTCTGGGTTACGTCCAGGTGGTAAGCATTATACAAAGTTTAACTTTATTTTATAAATATCTAATATCCTCAATATATGATTTCTCCATCCTGTTTCATTGTCATGAGATTCCTGGTCACCAGTTGAATATATTTTACTGAGTTGGGCTGTTGGCTGATTCTCTCCCTCTTCCTTCTGCTGTGGCATCTCCACAGAGAGCAGACCTTAGCTCTCTGTTCATCACTCTTTCCCAATTATCTACAAGAGTGTGTGGCTCACTATGGAGAACGGTATGGAGGTTCCTTAAAATACTAAAAATAGAACTACCATATGACCCAGAAATCCCACTACTGGGCATATACCCTGAGAAAACCATAATTCAAAAAGATACATATACCACAGTGTTCACTGAAGCACTATTTACAGTAGCCAGGTCATGGAAGCAACCTAAGTGTCCATCGACAGATGAACGGATAAAGAAGATGTGGCACATATATACAATGGAATATTACTCAGCCATAAAAGGAATGAAATTGAGTTATTTGTAATGAGGTGGATGGACCTAGAGTCTGTCATACAGAGAAGTACGTCAGAAAGAGAAAAATACCGTATGCTAACACATATATACGGAATCTAAAAAACAAACAAAAAAATGGTTCTGAAGAACCTAGGGCAGGACAGGAATAAAGACGCAGACGTAGAGAATGGACTTGAGGACACAGGGAGGGGGAAGGGTAAGCTGGGATGAAGTGAGAGAGTGGCACGGACATATATACACTACCAAATGTAAAACAGATAGCTAGTGGGAAACAGCCGCATAGCACAGGGAGATCAGCTCGGTGCTTTGTGACCACCTAGAGGGGTGGGATAGGGAGGGTGGGAGGGAGATGCAAGAGAGAGGGGATATGGGGATATATGTATACGTATAGCTGATTCACTCTGTTGTACAGAAGAAACTAACACAACATTGTAAAGCAATTATACTCCAATAAAGATATAAAAAAAAGAGTGTGTGGCTCAAAAATTTGCTGAATGAATAGGTTTTGTTTTGCTACTTGTAATAATTACTATTGTGTTAAATAAGAAGAGCACTGAAAAGAAGAAAGGAAATGTATATAAGTGCAAAGCGTGAGTAGGTGATACATATTAAAAGAAAAATAAAAGGTGACCACTTTTAAGATGTGTAAAGTTAACCAGGAACAGAAGAATTAACTCGGGAACCTCAGAGCCTCAAAGAAAATGGATATTCCTGTCTCCATTTATCATAAAGCACACACACACACCACTTATAGAAAACAGAAGACAAACAAAACAATATAAAACCTTCTCCACCCTTCCTTCCTGAGGACCAAGAGTCATTCTTCTGGGCACGTGGGGACATACAATTATTGCTACACACAAAGCTTGTGTCTACCTCTCCGCAGTCATTTTTCACCTCTGTACTGCAGTCTGCACACTACTGATGCTGTCTCCATCATGTGTGCGTGTGTGTACACATACACATGTGTGCACATGTGTGTATGTGAGTGTGCGTGTGTGTAATTCAGGTTTGGGCTTAAAATGCAAGCAAATCAAAAGCACACACCTTGTTTTCTATTGTCTTTTGAGGGCCAAGAAGAGATATAAAAATAAGTAAATTTGGGTAAAGAAGTCAAGAGTCAGAGCTGAGTCCAATGAAGAGAGTGCAGGTGTCCCTGTGACAGAGAAGAAAGGATATCGGGAAGGGCAAGTCCAGAGACCGGAGAAGGAAAGTCACATGACCCTAACTCAGTTCATGAAAGAGGCTGCAAATATTAAACAGTGATGATGGGGAGGACGTTGACAACAAGAGGGCTGGTACAGAGAGGGGAATATATTGGAGAGTTGACAAGGATGAAGTAATGAATCAATAACACAAGATGAAGGATGACGGCCCAGAAGAATACAAGGGAGCCCCTAACGTGCAGTGAAGGGAAGCTGGCAAGGAACCCAACTTTCCCAGCAGAGATTAGTGACATACAAGAAAAGTAAACAGACCCCATCGTGGCATTTGGGCTGGAAGGGTGTCTGTGAGGGAAACACAAGGATGCTTAGTGCAGTGTTACAGCTGACAGTGGTGTCTAGTCTCTGCTTCTCCACCAATCTGTGACTCCCCTAATGGGAAAAGAAAGTCTACTGAACTATATCTATTCAAATTCCATTTCAAAACAGCTTAAAGTGTTGTAAATGAAAATGAATGCCTTTTCTGTATCTGCATGAATTTGTTACTTGAAATTATGTACAAAATCCGCTGAATAATAAAAGAAGTCAATGCTCCTTCCCCCAAAGGGACTCTGATAAACAGCTGTATTTTCTTAAAAGCACTGAACATAAAGCAAATTTTCTTATTTGTCTTTAGATGTCAAGTTATTCATTAAATCAAAGGTGCAATATAAATGTATAAATTGCTGTGACTGGTTACCCATCTCTTAAATATCTCTCAAATCCATTTTCTTCTCTCCAAGTCTGATGCCGTTGTGCTGATTTAGGTTCATATTGTCTCATAATTAAAATAAAGTCCTGAGGTTTCCTGCTTCCGATCTTGTGCCCTTCAAATCTGTCCATCTGACTGTGGGCAGAATGGTCTCTAAGACATAATGTGCATTATAATGTCCTTCCTTCCCTCCATGCAGTGCCCTACACTGACACCCTGGGCCCTTAGCATCACATTTAAACCCTTTACCTGCCATTCAGGGTTCCATTTATGTCTTTTTCAATCTAGCTTTATTATTATTAATAATAATAGTGAAGAGAAGGAAGGGATGGAGAAAGAGGGAGGAGCAAGGGGAGGAAGAGCAGGAAGGAGGCATTTGTCTTAGTATTTGGAAGACAACGTTTTAGGTGTTTTACACTGACTTTATCCTCTTCACAACCACCTTCGGAGGTGGGTGCTGTTAACACCATAAGGAAATACTGGGGCTCAAAGCCATTAGGCGTTAAATGGTTGTTTTTTGTATGCCACCTAGTCTGTGATATTTTGTTATAGCAGCCTGGATGAACTACATAAGACAACGTTCAAATGTCTTAAATCACTTCAATCCTGAGTTTAATACCAAAAGAATACTACTCTCTGAGGAGCTCAAATTAAAATTAGGTACTAAAATTATGCCAGCACAAAATGTATTTGAGAAAAAAATAAACACTCACACACACATATATCCATACATCAAAGGATTCCAAGGAAAGCTGTCTTCCATGTTTAATCCTTTCAATGAAAACCCCAGGGATAAATGTTGGTGAGCATTTGCTAATAATTCCCATAATCTGTGGTTCACTAACCACCTATTACTTTTAGGGAATTTGGTCACAGGACTCCTCAAGAGTTTTACCTGAGAAAATACATATTGTTGAATGTGTTTACAATAAAATATATTAATAAATATCTTATTACTTGTGTTCATTTTTACTGAATTTCTACTAGACTAGTTCGGCAAGAACAATTGTTTTAGAAACCTGCTTCTCCACTAAATTGAATCTTCTTGAGGAACTTTTTTGGGTTTTTTTCCAACTTTTTGCCTACATATCAGTTTCTCCCAATATATGCATATTAATATAATACACATTATATTAATACATATAATTCTAATATGCATTATATATGTGTTTTAATATAATATACATGAGGATAATTATATATGTACATAAATAAACGTATGTAAGTGAATAGACTTCTAGTATTCCTTTTAACTTGACATCCCTCAGTATTATAAATTGTAACATACGTTACTAAGAGACACAATGAACTTCCCACAATAATTACTTTCTATCAGCCATTTTATGTTAACACTTGGTATAAACTGACACAGGGAACTTGGTTATATAATGGTCAAAGCAGATCTAAGACCAGGAAAGAGTATAAATCATCATGAGAGGGTTAATCTTTCAAAAGAAGAGGAGTTTACTAACTAATCTCTCATTGACTCATCAATTTGGAAATTGATTTTAGATTTCTATTCGATCTTATTTCTTAAAGTTTACAAAGCATGTCAAACAACAAATTAAGGTGTACCAACAACTCTTCTTATCTAGAATTCTGTTAATGCTTCTAGCAGGAGTCACTGTCTGGAAACCTTTACATAACTGTTCTTTTTTCTTATGCTCAATATGTAATATACCTTCATCACCATGCGCTTCATCGGGAAACCCCCTTATGTGGACTGTCTCCCAAGGAATCAAATTAAGCCTAATTATACTTAATGGCAATGGCTGCTGCTTAATTTGGATGTTAATTCTGCTTAATTGAGATGCCTTCAGGTGACTAAATAGTGCTCTTGTAAGAAGATCAGTGTGTTAGTCTATCAACTGGAAGCCTTGGTTCTTCTCTGAACATTTCACCAAAATAAATAAAGGAAGGCAAAGAATTTTCTGAAGCAGTATAACACAAAATTCCTGAAATTTAACTTGTGAATTGTTACGTGTTCAGAGTCAATAAAATATATATGAAGTCTTTAGAAAAATTTATGTAAATGTACAAAAACATGAGAGAGAAAAGTGAACTTGTATAATAAGAAAAATGTAAAAACCCAAACTGCATAAATTCATTATTTCATTTGTCACTTTGCAGTTTGGCCAAGTTTAAAAATCAACTTCAAAACATCAAAGTACATATTTAATGAGTTTTAACTAATTTTAGTCTACTGGTGTCGGGTAAAACAGGATTATAATGGGATTTGAAACATTTGAAAAGCAAAAGATCAATCTGGTGATAACTGAAATCTCTTCCTTTGACCTTTTGCTTGTCTGCATGTGGTAGACATGACTGGTTATCCATAACCATATGGAACCATAACCATATGGTTATCCATAACCATATGGATAACCACTGGTTATCCATAACCATCTGGCTTCCAGATGGTTCTTTCCTCAGGCTGTCCATGATCTGGATTGTGGACATTTTACTCAATTGGACCAGAAGAGAAGCCTCTGGGAATTTCTAGACAATTCCTACCATTTCTAAGAAAGACATGCCACATTTCTTCATTGAACACTGAATGTGATGGTGTGGCAGCATCTTGTGACCTAAGGCGGATGTTATCACTGCTCTGGAGACCCGAGCAGAAAAGAAAGGCAAACACTTGAGCCCTCAGCAAAGTTACTGAGTTCCTGAATTAAACCTGGAATCTCCCTGGCTCTGCATGAAATAGTTTTTCCCTAAAACTTCTGGCTTTTAGTCAGCTCTTCTATTATTTACAGCCAAAAATATCCTATTGACGCACTGAATAACCTATTATTTCACTTCCTTGTGGTTCTCGTCAAAGTGATAATGGAATAGATAGCTACAAAAGAAATAACTCTTCTTTAGTGAGGAAGAAAGCTAAGGAAGAGGCTATCACAGTGCAGTGCAAAGAGCACGTGTGTTTTTATCCTGCAATAAGAGTAAGGAGCTGTGCAATCTTACCTTCCCTGGGTCTCAGCTTCCTCTCTGTCAGGTAAAGGGTTTAGACAATGGGAACTCTAAGCTTCCTTTATTTGCACAGAGATATCAATTATTTCAGTATATACAGTGTGGATGAAGAACGTCGCCTGCCGCATCAGTAAACAAAGGATGTTGTGGCCATCAAGCCACCAGCCTCTGCACCCTGAGGGGATTCAGGTTGGAGAAAAACAGGATACTGGCCCTAGACAGTTGAGGTGCTGTGTATCAAAGGAATGATTTCATTGACCCCAGACCCTTGCATCTTCCCACACATAGAAAAGCGCTAAATTCCTTAACTTGAGAGGTCTGGTTTTCTCTTATTAACAGTGATCTTTTGATGTTCGACTGCCTGTTTTTTCCCAAAACCTCCTTTATATCCTGGCTCCTCCTGTACCTCTTCAGAGCAGTCCCTGAGATCTATCTGAGAGGCTGTCTCCTGGGCTTATGTCTTCACTACATCTGCCGAATAAAACTAATCCTTAACTTTTAGGCTGTGTTTTCAGTTGACAATTGGAAAGAAACAGAAACACAGATATACAGGCACATCTTCCATATAGGAAAATATTTATGATTATCCCATATGTAATCTGGATTTAAATGAATTTTTAAAATACTGGAAGGGGGTTAAACAAATCCCCTGACGATTTAGTTTGGAGCCACTACTTTCCCTGTTGGAACACCAGGGTATCCCACTTCAACCATACAAGAGTTTAGTATTTTAAAACTCTACGTGGCACTTGTAGTTGCAAGATCACTACCATTCATGACAGTGGAGCCCAGTCCACCCTCCGGCTGGCTCTGAGAGAAAGATGATGCCACCATCAGGACTCTCTTTGGCTCTTTGTCTTCTCTGCATGATGTCACACACATCCCAGGTTTCAGCAGCTAAGGAAACACCTGGGAATTCCGAATTGACCTCTACCAGGGAGACCCACTTGGAGACACAGCAGGCACCTCACTCTCACTATGCCTAGAGCCAAACTCATCATCTCTTCCCATAAAACACTGGTTTCTGAGGCCCTTTCCCTGGTTCGAGGTAGGGAGAACTTCGAATCTATTGCTCCAATCTGGAATAATTAGGAGAGTAAAGAAGGGCATCATCATCAGTAACTATGCAAGGACAGCGGAGGCCCACCAGGACTCCCCAGGAAGCTAGACCCTGTGCCCATTCTGGTCAGGGCTTCACCACACGCCCCGAAGCCCTTCTTGACTCCGCCTCCCGCTTACAGCACCTGCACTTGAAGCCAGGTGGACACAGTGTTAAGCAAGAGAATCAAAACCACCTGCCCATGGCTCCTCACCCCCCCCCCCACTCCCCACCCTCCACACATCAGTCATCAAGTTTTGCTGAGTAGATATTAAAAGTTCTCATCACAAGAAAAATTATGTGTAACTATGTGAGGTGATGGATGTTAACTAAACTTATTGTGGTAATCATTTAAAAACACGTACCAAATCATTATGTTGTACACCTTAAACTAATACAATGTTATATGTCAACTATCACATCACAATAAAACTGGAAAAAAGAGAGCATAAACATAACCTCCAGAACCAGTAGGGGGCAAGCACACTGAGAATACTCACTAAGAATTAACTGAATCTAAAACTGGTTCTGCAACAAATGTAGACAGATACACACACAATGCAGCAGAAGATTTTCAATTAAAACAACAAAATGTAAGGGTGCATGACATTCACCAGGTTGTCCGTTGTAAATAGTTGCCCAGGCAGAGTGCTGATTTCGTCAGGTATGCAGAGGGGGAAGATGAGAGCCTTACCTTGTCTGGATCTGTTGTGGTGATGACCCACACACAGTGTGCATTGTCTTCGTACTGAACTGGGTAATTAGGGGAGGTAATGACACCACTGGGCCCACGCAGATTTGATCCACACGTTCTAGCTAGAAGTACACAGAGATGATATTATTTTCCACAGGATTTCATCTGTGTGATGAAGACACAAGACATACATGGAACTTCAAGTTATGTGTCCAGCATTTATTGCAATGAAAAGCTATCTGTGACTCAAGCTGGCAAGTAGATTTCGCTCAGCCTTCAGGACCCTTGCTTGGTATCTGCAACAGTAACCTGGAACTCTTTATTATGTTTCCCAAGGCACTGACATTCACAGAATGACTTAATTACAATAGCACCATGGACAATGTCAAATCAAATTAGTCCATTTCAAGCACCATTCTGACTCAGAGACGGTCTGTATAGACCTTTGGTTGCACCCAATGCAATAAGAGTTCAGGAGACCGGAGTTAGTGTCTCAACTATGCCCTACACGATATGACCTTGAACCAGTAATCCCGACCCCCCACAGCTTCATCCTTTTAATTTTAAACGAGGAGGAACAGACGATATTTAAATTTCCTCTCAAGTTTTACACTGTATCATTGTATTCTGTAACAAACTGTACCCATTTCCTTATAGCACAATGCAAATAATAACTTAAAATACAGTTGAATTTGTGAAGAAAGAAAATAGAAACGGTGGCTCTAAAAGGAAAAAGAAAATACCTTAAAAATGAAAGACCAAGCAAATCATGGAAGTAACATAACCCAATAAGAATGACTAAGTTTTGAATATAAAAATATTTCAACTGACCTCCACTTTAAGAAAGAAGCCTTTAAAAAATCAGTACACAATTTTGTAAATCACATGTCAGCCTGAACTCCACTCTTAACATTAATAATTTAAACTGGGTTTGAGAAAAGAGCAGAAGAAACTAATTCCACAAATAAGAACTAATACAAGAGAATCTCAGGTCCATTTTCCTAAGATACCATATCACACGAACTGATTAAACTGCTGTCCACTGAAGAGTAGATTTTATTCATAACCCACCCTTCCTTCCTTCCTTTTGCTGGCTGAGCAGGTCCGGTATTGTCCTAAGAGACTGAGCTACAAGAGAACAGGATTCTGACCCCCAAGGGCCAGGCTGTAGGGGAGGAGTCACAGAAACCTTTTAATGGGGAAATCCCTAACTGCCCTCCAGGAATATCTCTCTCTCTTCCATTTACATTGATACAGCAATAATATCAATTATGCCTACTCCTAGTATTGTAATTGTCAATGTACAGATCTCTCTTTCCAACAAGGCTGTGGTTCCCTTGACCTTGGGAAAGCATCCTTCCCTCACTTATCTGTATATCCTCAGCACCATATCTAATGTTGATAGTTGCTGACATAAAAACTGTGGGAAGCTGACTTTACACAACATTTCAGGTACTTGATATTATGAAAATAATTAGCTAAGAATTAATCTACTATACATTGATTAATAAAAACATATGAAAGTTAACTTTTAAAATATTGGCATTTGCTTTCCAAATGAATACTTTTTAATAAATATGGATAAAGTGTCACCTGGTTTTCAAACCCCAGTAGGCGTGTCTTGGCTCCAAAGGTCATTGAACAGAGCAGAGCCCACAAGCACATACACCTGTGCTGTATGATTTCCCTCTCCAGTGAGTCTGCTTTTAGGAACATGTTCTCGAGAGGATCATGAACTTCAGATCCGAAATTTTCTTAAAGCCTTCTAATATTACGGGAATTAATTACAGAAACTTAGAAGAAAAGTTATCAATAAAATTTGAGTTATCACACCTTTGTGTTACCCTACTTTGTGAAATTTCACACTGAAGAGCTGATAGAAACATAGAGTGTTACTCAATAAGTATCTGTTGACTAGTTTTAAACTAATATTATCAAAGTGCCATCCTAAGCATTTCAAACTTCGAAAAAAGACATGTGAAGAATGTGTGCAGTGGGGAACTAATGTGTTATATTACCATGGACAATTTGTACTCATCCAATCATTAGCCCCAGCTGTCACTCTGCTAGAAAGTTCACCAAATCTGACAGCCTGTCAATGGCCCTGGGTCTTAGTTCTTTGCTTTGAAGCTTGACCTCAACTTGACTTACTGAAATTGGTTCCCAGCTCTTCATGGAATTCATCTTACCCACTGTTTGGGGAGACAGGAATTTTAGTGATTATATTTTTAGTGAGATAACTATTAGTAAAATTTACATAGGAAACCAGCACATTTTGTACATTTTCCTGCATACATAGTACTGTGTTTCACATAGAACAAGTTATGAATCCAGTCCCTTCAGAAGTATTTCTCACCAAAACTTGTCAAATTAATACATAAAATATTTTTTCATTTTCTTACAACTATGTCCCTATTTTTGCAGTACATTTTCCTAATAAATTAGCTTTTTAACTCTTTTTTCTACCCATACTTTTAATCAAGCCATCAGAATAATCAGCTGAAATGAAGTATGTGGGAATATTCAGGGCAGGGATTTTGTTTGTTTGTTTTGTTTTCCTCCCTGTATAACCTCAACAATTAGAACAATTCCTGGCATTCAATAGTTACCCCATAGATACTTGTTGATGTATTTTTTGAGTAGGTTGATAGCCTTAAATAATATGATTTAACTCTAATTATTTACTTCTAATCCTCTTTCTTGGGAAACTGTTGAAAATTTTAGCTAGTACCTCGGTCTTTGCCTTTCTAAGTCGTCCCCATTCTAATCATCTGCCTCTTCATCATGTGATCATCCTACCATCATCACACCAATTACAATTCATTAGGTACTAGTTTCTTATATCAAGGCTTTCCTACTAGTCAGAGACAATTCTCAGATATTCTATTGGCCACAACTCAAAGTTCAGCCATCTATGTGTAGAGTCGCTATCAGATAATAATAATGTTTCTTGAGTTATCATGATTTCTGTGTGCCATTGTCCAAATCCACATGGCGGATGAAGCACAGACTGGACATTATCTTCTATGTCTCCTGCAGATGATCTACTGCCTGGGGTTTTTTCTCTGCTCTCTGGTTCTGCTGCAGGAAGGGTCATACCAAGCTGCAATTTCTCTGAATTGTATAGTGGAGAGAGCAGAGTGAACTCTACTCCTTCCCCTATAGCTGCTCAGACACAGAGAAAGCTTAGCGACCTGCTCTGATTATGATGAGCAATCTCACTGTGTCCTTGCAGACGGGGAACTACTTCCCACACAGTTGCTTCTGGATTAAACACACATTGGATTAGTCAACAAAGTATTTAATTAAGCAAATAATTAGGTAATTACAATATACTAGTGCCAAGCAAGTTTTTATAGCAAAATTTAAATGCATTCCCATAATGGAAATGTATATACACATTTATACAGTTGAATATCACTTTCTGCTCCTGCAAAGGCTTTCCCCCTTGTCAAAACCTTTTTGGAAATATAACACTAACATAAAGTAATTTATGCTTAAATCTTAAAAATGCTTAATAAATGTCTTTGATAATAACCACGACCTAATTAATGTATAGCTAGTATCACTCACATGACAGTGTTCTAAATTTGTAAACTCAAATTTTGCTTATATCTTACATGTTTTTAAGATAAAAGCAGAATTCACAAAATGATCATTGGAAATATAGCTCAAGAAGGAAAGTGGAAAGGGAGTATAAAACTAACCAATTCTGAAGCTTCCCTGGTGGTGCAGTGGTTGAGAGTCCGCCTGCCGATGCAGGGGACGCGGGTTTGTGCCCCGGTCTGGGAAGATCCCACATGCCGCGGAGCGGCTGGGCCCGTGAGCCATGGCCGCTGAGCCTGCGTGTCTGCAGCCTGTGCTCCGCAACGGGAGAGGCCACAACAGTGAGAGGCCCGCGTACCACAGCAAAAAAAAAAAAAAAACTAACCAATTCTGAATGTCAATCTGTGCCATTTATCCATTTAATCACTGAATATTTATTATGTATAAAACATTTGTTTCACACAATTTATCTTATATAATTTGAAGTAGTAATTTATCTATTTATGTATAATCAGTTCCAGGAATCTTTACTGTTCTATAGTAACTACTTAATTAATCAAAATAGTTGAAAAGAATAATATTCTAATTGACCAAACTTACATTAATAGGATATCTGGACTCACATCTGAAGCTTTTTTCAAGCACATTAAGAATTATACTGGAGAGTGTATATCTTGTATGATTTAGAAGAAAACCACAGACTTTATGTCTTTAACCAGACTGTCAGCCAAAATGGGGAAAGTATGTCACAGGTTAAGAGCTTGATTTTCTTAATCACACCTGAGTTCTAGGCCTGGTTTATGAAGTTACTAGATGTCCTATCTTAAATTATTTCATTTTAAGCCTCTCAGGTTATCCACATAACAATCATAACTTCATCTATGATAGCTGTAAGGACTGAAGGGAAGAATTCGAGTAAAGCCTTCAGCCCATTTTCCAACACAGCATAGCATGGGGAGTAAGGAAATAACCAGTAAATGCTTTGTAAGAGTTGGGCACTATTTCAGGCATAGAGGATACAGCAGAGAGAGAATAAAATTAAGTTCCTTGACTTCCTCAGGCAATTATACACATGACCATCTAATTCAGGAGGATATTTGACCTTTACAGAAAAGCAGAATCGGGGTTCAAAGCATATCTGGAAGAGGGTGGGCATGGAAGGGTTTGGATGAGACAACATCTGATGACCAGTGTAGGATGGAGACCCATATGGACTCCAAGTGTTCCAAGCAGAAGGAAAACAAATGGACTCCAAGTGTTCCAAGCAGAAGGAAAACAAATGCAAGGGAGCTGTCACAAACTTCCCAGGCAGGTTCTAGGAACATAATTAGCACCAAATTAACATTAGCTTTCAGGTCATTTTATGTCAGTAGAATTTGAGAGGAGTGGTATAAAAATACATGGCTTTGTTATTTCCAGTAACTTAATAAAAAATAGAGAAAAACATGTTTTTCTCCCAAGTGACATTCAAGTAAAGAGTATAAATCCTTAGAAGTCTAGAAGCGAAACCAGAAATTTATCCAAATTCACTGGAATTAAAGTAAAAGTTAAAAGTGTGAGAAATTAAGAGGTACAAACTTGCAGTCATGAAATAAATGAGTCACAGCATAGGGAATATAGTCAGTAATACTTTAATAACTTTTTATAGTGACATCTTGTAAGCAGACTTATCATGGTGATCATTTTGTAATGTACAGAAATACTGAATCACTATGGTGTGTAACAGGAACTACCATGGTGTTGTAGGCGATTATACTTCAAAAACAAACATATGAACAAACAAACTCATAGAAAAAGAGATCAGATGTGTGGCTACAAAGGGGGAGAATGGTGTGAGGGAGGAAGGTGGTCAAAAGGCACAAACTTCCAGTTATAAGATAAATAAGTACCAGGGATGTGATGTGCAGCATGATAAATACACTTAATACTAATGTCTCTTACATATGAACATTCCTAAGAGAGCAAACCCTGAGAGTTCTCAATATTTTTGTATCTATCACAAGGAAATATTTTTTCTTTAAAACGTGTGTATGATTCTTTAAATCTCTGAGCTCACGGCTACCTGATATAATAATTAGTATTAAAATATAATCTTACAATTGGCTCTGGACCTTTAATCTGGTAGAATGAAGTCGTCTTTCAGGTATAAATGGTCTTTTCACTACCATTTAAAAGGTCATTCCTGTATGGACAGAAACTATCAGTAGGGAAGAATAAACTGTAAAGTTCTTGGTAAGTGAAAAGTTAATAAGTTAAGGGTAATTCTGAGCTAACCTGACCTGGAATCCCAAGATAATAATAACTTTATTCTGTGACCCTTGGTAGCTCTAATTGGCTTCCATGTAACCACAGTTAAAATTGCAAAAAACACTTCACTTTTCTTACGTGCCCTTTCAACTCAGAGAGCAACTAAAAATATTAATTCCACAGATCAAAGTGCATTAGCATTAAAAGAAATTCTCTCTATATATCCTCCCTAAATACTGATGGAATGAAATGCCAGCTGGAACATTTTACTTAAAAAAAAGAAGTATATCCTCTTCTTCTCTTTTTTGTTCGCTTATTTAAAACATCTACTGCTAGTTAAAGATACTTATACAGTTCCAAACAGCTCATATTTTACCCTGTGAAAACTCATAATGGTTGTTTTCATATCCCTAAACGAAGTAAGCATAATTTCAAACAAAATCACTTGTGTAATTACTGAGCTATGGCAACCATTCATCCCTGTGGTAACAGGAAGAAAAGGTAACATCTCCCATTCTCAGAGCTAATCAGCTAAGGTAAGTAAGCATTGGCTTAGGACCTAGTGTCCAGATGTGAAAGATCACTCCTGACTCACCGCAATTTATCGAATGCCTCTACCAGATATTCCTTCTGTGGAGAAGGCATGATAATTACTTAAGAGTTAGAGACCCTTCATGAAGAAGGGAGCCTCGAGAATCAGTCCTTCCTTAACTGACTGAGTTGAAATCTCATAATGCGTGCAATGCTCAGACCAGAGGCATTTTATTGCATTTGATAGATAGTTGAATTTAGAACATGTGGCTGAGATGATCAATATAAGGGCTGCTTTAAAGGCTCACAGTGCATCAGGAAAACCCAAGCCATGGTGCTCGCCTCTTACATACAATGTATTAAGGGGTAGCACAGAAGAGAAGATGAACTTGAAAAATTGCACTTGGTGTCTGGAACCTACTGACAGCTAAGTAAATATCCCTATGTTGTGTTTTGGGTAGCATTTGAAACATCATTATGTTTCATGTTATCCATTTCCCCCTACACTTTAGACAGCTAAAGCTATCTTTATAGAAATAGCCATAAAAGTTCCAACTAAAGAAAGGTTTTTTCAGCTCTTCTTTAATTGAGGAATCAGTCATTAAAAGCCAGTACAGACACTATTTCCAGTAGAGACACTATTTAAAGGAGAGAATGATGACAGACTCAGGGCTCCTAAATGTTGCCAACCTGGAAAATGTATGGGCTTTAATAGAAGAAAGTATGTTCTACACTGAGGGATGCCTGCCAGGAAACCACCCATGACTCATGGAGATCACTGCTTCCCTTCACACCCACAAGCCTGTTGAGTGCTGAGAAAACTGGAACTGGGCTGAGCTACACAGCCGGAGTGGCGCTGTCCATGGTAGCCACTAGCACATCTGACTACTGGGCACTTGAAATGCCACTGGTCTGAGCTGAGATGTGCTCTGAGCATAAAATGCACACTGGATTTCCAAGACATAGTATGAATAAAAGAAAGAGAAAAAAGTAAAGCATCTCCCTATAATCTTTTTGACTGCACATTAAAATTATATTTGTAATATTTTGGTTAAATAAATTATCGATACGTTATTAAAATTAACTGCACCTGCTTCTTTTCCTTTTCAAATCTGGCTACCAGATGTTTTAAAATTACATCTGTGGCTTGCATTTTATTTCTAGTGGAGAGCCCTGCTCTAGAGACTGCTCGAAGTGATCCTCTATTGGGTCAGCCTACAGATGCACTAAGATGTTTGACCATCCATCTGTATATGTAATCGATCAGGTCATGGTATATGGTGATTACTTATGTTATATAAGACTCTGTCACCCAGACTAGAGGGAAGGGTGTTCCTGCTGGCTTTGCTGGAGGAAGCTGCCTCTTGTGAGAGGGCAATGTGGCCAGGAGGTGAGTACAGGGCAGAGAAAGGGAGTTGGGTGTTGAAGGGGAGGACAGGTTCCTTGCTTAACCATGACACTTACAGATGAGCCCTTTCCAGTCCAGAAAGTGGGATATTCATATACACACAGCTCCACCCTTTTTTTCATCCATATAGCTTACACATATAGTCCTGCACTGATACAAAAATGCCAAGGGACATGAGAGAGGGATGAATGATTCTCTCATTTATTTGCACTCTCCACTTGTGAAAAGCTGCAGATGATACGGGGAAGCAAAAAAAAAAACAAAATGTGTCATTTATTCAGTGATTTATCCCACCTCTGCTTATAAAAATATACCCCCATGGCAAAGATTCCCTTAGTATCTATTCTCCTTTTCTTTCATAGAAATATAATTGTTTGGCATATATTTAAACACACAATAGAAAATATACATGTTTCTAAGTCTCACAACAAGGTGAAAATATCTGGCTGGATTTTGGCCAATGAGAATGAGCAGAAATGCATATGATGGTTCCTGCAGACTCTCGTTAGCATACATCTGCTAACCCTGCTTCTTCTAACCTCCTCCATCCAATCACCTGGAGTTTGGATACCACCGTGGACTCTGAGGATGGAGGCGTGACCATAGTGAGGACAGAGTGAGTCTTGAGGACATTTTCATATCTGAAACAGACCTGTCGTCCTTGTCCTGTACTGCCTAGCTCTTAACTTCTGTATAAGAGAGAAATCCACTTCCATTTGTTTTAAGCTTCTCTTGGGTTTGGTTTTCTGTCACCTAATTGTTATCACCTAATTCTGAACAGTTTATCTCAAATTCTTCTATTTAGGAGATTTCAGGACTTTAATTTTTTGTTTAATGTCGTACTACTCCAAATGCTCTAAAATACTTATTTCTTTAAAACTGTGTTTTTAAAGATATTTTTTACTGTTCTCTAGACACAGTCTGCTATCATTCTATTATGCAGATCTAAAATGTACATCCTATAAGAAAACTCTTCCTTAATTATTTCTTGCTGCTATAGCTCATTATTTCAGGAAGTTAAAAGTAATAAATTGAAAAAGAGCTAAAGGATTAGTCCATGAAAATGAAGGTACATCTAATTAAAGCAAAACAGCTGAGTTAACAGCTGGGAGGAAAAAAGAAGAGATGAATAAAGTTGAGTGTGACAAACAGAAGTGGGTGTGGAGAGAGGTGGGGAGGCTTCCAGGGAAACCAGGCCAGAACCACACAACAAAGACCCTGTGGGAGAGCTGTCTCTTCTAAAATGATGAAGCAGGGCATTAGAGTCTATGGGAACAGGAAGCCAGAGGACTCCTCCTCTAATTACCTCTAAAAGTGAGCAGTTGGCAGTCCAGGAGGATGGAGGGAAGTGTCCCACCATTAGCCTGGATGGAGCAAGCACCTGCGTGTTTGACACCAAATCAGCATATAAGCTGGGGCCAATGTGCTGGGAAATATTGTTATGAGTGTAGATGAGATTTGGGCCAAAGGGAAAAAAAAGGAAAACTTCTGGATTAATAAGTAAGGTAAGAATCAAATAATATCCTACTCAATAGTTCCTTTATGTTACTCTAAAATATCAATTTAAAGCAGATGCACATTTACTAGTTTTGTCTAGTGTGGGCTTTTAAATAATGACATATGTTCCTGGTATAGAAGAGCAAGAAAAACATTTAAAAATGAAAGCATATTTTTTTCCTTAGGGCAAAGATAATACCTGTGGCTTAGTCCTCATTTGTAACTGGGGCATGAACATTACCATCCTTTCATGGGAATATGGATTTTGCTACAGTTCCTTTGAAAGCCTAATGATGTCACTTTAGTATTAGTGTACAAACAGTCTAGTGACCAAAAGGGGAGGGGCGTAGCCATACACATTTCCTGACCAGAGGTGGGTGCTTCTCCAAGGAGGGAAACTTTTCATGGGAAAGGGCCACCTGCAACCAGACCACACGCCCACTCTGCCCTCGGGATGAACAGATGCTACAAAGCTGTGTTTTCTACATGTAAAAAGCCACCAAGTTGTTATAGGTAAAGGTACACTATACTAAAGCCTGCAATCTAGTATTTTAGCTTTGATGAAACTAGCAATGTATTTTGCAACTACTTCATTTCACAGGATATAACTTAACACTGTTCATCTTGTATCGTACCTTTTTACAACTGGAACATTTTAAAATAAAAATTTATGAATCCATTCACTTGAAAAAGACTATAAGGAGGGATAAGATATTCTTATATATGAAAGTATATAAGAATATACTTTTTATTCCTTGTTCAACTTAGTACCTTTTTTCTTCTTCCTTTAAAACTACCAATTTGCATAAATTTTTTATGGCCAAAATGCAAACAAAACAAAATACCTAGTTTTTCTTTTAATTTTATTGATTCTTCCTTAGTAAAATAGCCAAAACAGTTTTCTGCTGGGATCACTATGGCTTCTATACTTCTGGTAGAATTCTTCACGTACTTCACAGAAGCAACAAATACATACTTTGGCCTCACTGAAGAAGATGGTGATAATGCAATATTTTGCTCTTCTATGTCCAAGATTAGTTTAATATGATTTAATAATAAAACGATGGCTTCAGATCATGTTAACAAACTCCCTTTATCACTGATACTATCAAAACCCAAGAACTCAACTTCACTACTATTGCAAAGTGAGAATTTTTAGATATGCAGGGACATGCATAAAGTTTTCCAAAGCATCTGGTTATGTAACATATTTTCATACATATGCAAACTGTGTATATAGATAGATAGATACCAAGTTATATCGAGTATGTGTGTGTGTTTGAATGATTAGATTTGCTCATGTATTTCCTGAAATTTAAAAACCACAAATATCTCTGGAAATGTTTGCCTGCTAAAAAATTTCAAAAAATATTTCTTGTTTACCTACATCACTATGAAAGCATAAATCATCACCACGTTTTGCTCTGCCTATACACAGTGCTTTGCACGCAAATCGTTCAGAAAAGCATGCCAAATCTGAGGAAAGAGAGAACCTGGGCAGACGCAATCATACAGGCCTTACCTCGGCAAATGGGCCGGTGGTCACTCCACGCAGCCAGAGTCTCCGTGACTCTCTGACACGTTATGCTCTTGGATCCCTGGAGCACGTAATTGTCCTCACAGGAGAACTGTACATTTGCACCAACCCTGAGCAATTACAAAACCAAAAACAACCCGAATTACTCATGGAAGACTTCTTAAAAAAAATCATCACAGTGCTGCTACTGTGTTATGCCGTCAAAACGATATTAAACATTAAGTGATCCATTAGTAATTATTCACAGATACAACCCTCTAATGCAGCACAAGGCCTGGATTCAAATTTCCGTTCTGCCAACTTCTGCTAAATAAATATATGATCCTTAAGGTATCTTCTCTAAAATTAAGACAACGACAAAGGTGGCAGGACCATGTGTTGTGGATTAAGTAAGAAAATGCATGTGAAAGAAGTGAACCCTGGAAACAAAACAAAGTTGGATGTCATTCCACATGGATAAATATCTTACCAAAAAAAAGACCGAAAAAGCCTGGGTTAAGAAAATGTCTCAGTACACAGAAAGACAAGTGCTGTATGATTCCACTTATATGAGGTATCAAAAACAGTCAAATTTATAAAATCAAAGACTGGAATGGTGGTTGCCAGGGGATGGGGGGAAGAGGGGAAGGGAGGAAGGGGGGAAATGGGAAATTATTAATTCAAAGGTATAAAGTTTAAGTTAAGTAATATAAATAATTTCTAGAGATCTGCTATACATCATTGTACCTATAGTCAACAGTAATGTACACTTAAAAAATTTAAAGAGGGCTTCCCTGGTGGCGCAGTGGTTGAGAGTCCGCCTGCCGATGCAGGGGACACGGGTTTGTGCCCCGGTCCGGGAAGATCCCACATGCCGCAGAGCGGCTGGGCCTGTGAGCCATGGCCGCTGAGCCTGCGCGTCCGGAGCCTGTGCTCCGCAACGGGAGAGGCCACAACGTGAGAGGCCCGTGTACCGCAAAAAAAAAAAAAATTTTTAAGAGATAAATCTCATGTTAAGTGTTATCATCATCATCATCAAACTTGCTTGCAATGAAAAACAAGGAAAAAAATGTCTCAGTAAAGAATTTATCATTACAAACATTAATTATATTATATTCAGAGAGAGGTCAGTGCTATTATATTTCAGAAATACATCTTATAGGAAAAGAATAATTTGATTTACAAAAAAGCAATCCATCCAGCCTAGAGTTAGATGAAAAACTGCTTTGGCTCCAGAGCTGCCTCTGAAAACATGAAGCCCTAAGGTTGTAAGCAGTAACGAAACGTGATTGCAGAATCACAAACCAACAGGTGCATGAGAAGATGTGAGAGGCATACATCAGGTCTGAGCACACCCAATCACTTCCTTCTAAGCCTGTTGTCTGGCACTGAGTTGAGTGCAGCATTATTTTATTATCTGACAAGCCTATTGTTACAAGAGGAAATTCTACCTGTGTCTTCCATTTGACAAACCCTGACGTTGACGTTGACAAAAATGGGAAATGAAAGAGAGTCTTTGAGAGAAAATATGCATAGTTGCCCGTGTCATGTGTAAAGTTATTAATAGATAAAAGATAAGGAAAAAAATAAACAAATGCTTTCCTTCCCTGCTTATTGAAAAAGTCTAACCTGCAATATCACAGTGAACGTTATTCCAGTAACATTATAGCAGCATTTCCCACACTTCTGTATAACACTCTCGGAGGATCATCACAGATGTCTATAAAAATCATGGAATCAATTTGAAAAATTCTGAATTAAACAAAATTAAGCATCTTTCTTTTCTAAAGGGGACTTTCAGTTTACTAAAATTTAATATGCAAAATGTGTTTCACCTACTTAAGAGAATGTAAAGTATGTAGAATTTTCCAAATTTATCTGGTCAGGAAGCCCTTTTGCACTAAGTATCCAGGGCAACTAGAATTCTATGAAAGTAACCTGCAACTTTACCAAATTCACTGATGAGCTCTAGTAGTTTTCTGGTGGTGTCTTTAGGATTTTCTATGTATAGTATCATGTCATCTGCAAACAGTGACAGTTTAACTTCTTTTCCAATTTGGATTCCTTTTATTTCTTTTTCTTCTCTGATTGCCATAGCTAGGACTTCCAAAACTATGTTGAATAAAAGTGGCAAGAGTGGACATCCTTGTCTTGTTCCTGATCTTACAGGAAATGCTTTCAGCTTTTCACTGTTTAGTATGATGTTAGCTGGAGGTTTGTCGTATATGTCCTTTATTATGTTGAGGTATGTTCCCTTTATGCCCACTTTCTGGAGAGTTTTTATCATAAATGAGTGTTGAAAATATTTGCAAATGATGTGACCAACAAGGGATTAGTCTCCAAAATTTACAAACAGCTCATGTGGCTTAATATCATCAAAACAAACAACCCAATCAAAAAATGGGCAGAAGCCCTAAATAGACATTTCTCCAAAGAAGACATACAGATGACCAAAAGGCACATGAAAAGATGTTCAACATCACAAATTACTAGAGAAATCCAAATCAAAACTACAATGAGGTATCACCTCACACCAGTCAAAATGGGTATCATCAAAAAATCCACAACAATAAATGCTGGAGAGGGTGTAGAGAGAAGGGAACCCTCCTACACTGTTGGTAGGAATGTAAATTGGTACAGCCACTATGGAGAGCATTACGGAGGTTTCTTAAAAACTAAAAATAGAGCTACTATATGACTCCTGGGCATATATCAGGAGAAAAACATGGTCCAAAAAGATACATGCACTCCAATGTCCATTGCAGCACTGTTTACAATAGCCAAGACATGGAAGCAACCTAGATGTCCACTGACAGAGGAACGGATAAAGAGGATGTGGTACATACATACAATGAAGTATTACTCAGCCATTAAAAAGAAAGAAATAATGCCATTTGCAGCAACATGGATTGTCATACTGAGTGAAGTCAGTCAGACAGAGAAAGAGAAATATCGTATGATATAGCTTATATGCAGATCTAAAAAGAAATGATACAAATGAACTTATTTACAAAACAGAAACAGACTCATGGACTTCGAGACTGAACTTACAGTTACCATGGGGGAAGGGTGGGGGAAGGGATGGTTAGGGAGGTGGGGACTGACATGTACACACTGCTGTATTTAACATGGATAACCAAACAAGGACCTTCTCTATATATAGCACAGGGAACTCTGCTCAATGTTATGTGGCAGCCTGGATGGGAGGGGACTTTGGGGGAGAATGGATACGTGTATATATATGGCTGAGTCGCTTTGCCGTGCACCTGAAACTATCACAACATTGTTAATTGGCTATACTCCAATATAAAATAGAAAGTTAAAAAAAAAAATTCTATGGAAGTAATTTTGAGAAACACTGTGTTATAAAGACATAATATGTATTATTTTTGAAAGGGAAAAGTGGAAAAACCAAAATGTAAACATAATTCTCATTTTCATTGTTAGTCATAGCAGTTATTTAAAACAGCTATACTTTTTAGACATATACATCATAATTTCATTGGCCTTTGGTCTTTGTTTAAATTTCCGGAACCACATTGAATAAATGAAGTAAATCTGAATATTTGGTTTGAAAACAACTATTATATCTCCGTGTTCTCTATTCCAGGCCCCAATCTTCAGTTCTCTTTGTTTACCTAAATTTCAGTTTTCATACTTTTCATCATTCTTTCAATATATTTTTATTGAATATCCACTGTGTGCCACTCTCTACTCCAGGTACTAAATATGCAGCAATTCATAAGACCGACAAAGTCCCAATCTCATGGAGATAACATTCTAGTTAAGGGAGGACAAAAAACCAAACAAACAAATCAAATGAGAAGAAAATGAAAGTGTTTTTAAGTACTGTGAACAAAATACACCAAATGATGTGATTAATAACGGGTTAGGGAGAGTCGGGATTTAAGAGTCCTTCAGAATTTTTTATGATCGTCTCAAACTAAGGTGCTAGTATCGCACATAATTTCTAGGCATGGTCAAACATAAAGGAAGGAAAATGAGATTATTGCTTCCCTCTGGCAACCACCTACTTCAGTTACCAAAGCCTATCATTCATAGTTTTGATGGAGTGTACTCCATTCCAACAAAATGTCTATCTTTTTCATACATGCTGTTCATACATCCGATCAACTTCCTTTAGGTATTCTTAGTGAACTGTGTTAACTTTGACTACTCTATCTCATTTCTGGCAATATATTATAGATTTATCATCCAAAATTGGAGAAAATATGGGCAGTGTTGTTTTTTGGAAACCATGAGAAATATGAATGACTATATTATCTCATATATATTTGAATGAATACATTTCTACAAAAATGAGCAAAATATATAGCGATATAGAGAAGAAAAAAGCTTGATACAAAATTGTTACCCCAGATAACAGTTATCTATATAAGTATCTGAATCTGTATATCAGGAAAATTAGGCATAAAACTATTTTTAGCGTGGTAACAGAATCACAAGTACACTTTTGTTTCTATACTGCAATAATCGTAGTACTTCTGATTTTATTAAAAGTTAAATTTTTAAATATTTTAAAATCCTACTATTAGATTGCCCCATTTGCTCTCACTCATTGAGACAGAACTCTCTCACACCTAACAGAGTTCACACTCTCCTCAGATTTCCAGCAGACAAAAACTACAGAAGCCTCTTCTACTGCAGAAGGTAGAAGACCCTTCCTAATGTTCCATAATCACTGTAGTGTATCACAGAAGATCTAGTCCAGAAATCTCCATCTGGGTTCTGGGGAAATCAGTCCTCAGTATGGACAGAGTCTGATATGGAACTCATTCCTTAATTTCTGTCCTGAAACCTTTTGACAAATGACTGGAAATAACAATTGATAAAACAGTGAGGCTTCTCTACTTTCAAAGCATTAAAATTATTAACAAGAGCAACCTCTTAGCTTGACGGCAGTTTGGAAAACAGAGCCACTGATGGGTAAACTCATTCCCAAGAGTGAAGATGAGGAGTAGTCTCTGCATGGAGATGAACAGGGTTGAGCTTGAAACTGATGATGATCCAACTTCTAATTTATTATTTCAAACTTTTGCTTTGGTTTTATCTAGCACTTGAATCAGTTCAATTTAAAATCCATGCACACTGTCAGCTTCAAATATATAATAAACTAAGCTTTTATTTATGATTTGATTTTATGATTACTATGTTTGAAGGCACATGTATAACATTAGGAAGTTTAATTTGGTTTTCTGGAAAGCACTCAGAAGAAAATAACAGAAAAAAAGAAATTAGTATCTTCCCATTGGCAATTAAATTTAGAACACCTAAGAATTATTTTGTCATACAATTTTGACAATTGTTAGTAGCTGGAAATTGTCAAAAATAACAGAAAACTGATTTTGTATAAGATCAAGATAAATTGTGTATTGATAATAAATATCCAAATGGCAAATTTTAAGTTAAATAGTTGAAGCAGAATAATTTGGTGTTTTAAATATAATAGAACAGAATAGAAAAAAACACACTTTTCACTTCTTCAGTGCTTAGCACTTCCAAAAGGCTTGTCATTCAAAGTCTGAATTATGAAGACATTCCATTTGTCACCATCTACTTGACTTTACCTATAGTTTGAAGAGACTTTCTAGGTGAATGAACTATTTCTAAATATGGGTTTCCTAGAGAATGGCTATTTGTGCATTTATTTAAGATTGGTAGTATAATTATTTCTAAAAAACCACACACACAAAGTAACTTAAAGATTAAACTAGAATCCAAAATAGGATGTGGAATGATTTAGCTGTGATGTGTAACTATCCATTAATTCAGAGATAACTCTGACCTACCTGAGTGGCTAGATGGGCAGATCCCACCTGTTACCTCAATCCATGCTGGCTGTTGTTGATTGAATCTATTGAAGCAACTAGTTTCCCCATTTAGAATGTTCTAAATGGATAAATAGATTGATAGATTGATATAGACGATACACAGATAAATATCTGTCTCTTGGTTAAAAAAATCCAGCTCAAACAACATACTTAAAGATTCATAAATACAAAAAACTAGATACTATTTTTAGGCATCAGGGGTAGGCATTTACACATTTTGCATCTGCAGCAAAAAGGAGAAACACATTATATTATACTGTTTTCACATTTAAGCAACAGAAAGCACAAAAATTAGAGCAAAAAACTTTCTTTAGAACTAAGTTGAAGTCAGGATTTGCTGTATTTCTCTTTGTAAAGTGAACACAAATGACATGGGGAAATTATATCTGGAACCACACTGTACCAAAGGTATAGATATCTTAACTATTTTTTTTATGTATAAAAAGGCAACAACTGAAATTTTAATAAATTTTCAAAGATTTTGTGTGGGTCATCAAGAGAATTTAGAATCCCTGGAAACCCAAGACACAAAGGTCACCTAGGCTTCCTCACCAGATTTTTTTTTTTTAACATCTTTATTGGAGTATAATCGCTTTACAGTGGTGTGTTAGTTTCTGCTTTATAACAAAGCGAATCAGCTATACATATACATATATCCCCATATCTCCTCCCTCTTGCTTAACTATTTTTTGAGAAGAACTGGAGCCATGTGGCAGGATAATATGTGAAGTGGTAAAGGGTGTGTGTGTGTGTGTGTGTGTGTGTGTGTGTGTGTGCGTGTGTGCACAGGCACAAGGGTTCACACCTGTGATTTTTCTCCTGTATTTTACTTACACCCTGAGGATGCTGATACTGGCATAGCACGAAGTAAAATTATAGTTGTCTAAATCCAGAAGTGTCCTCCAGGTGTGTGAAATATGTTTAAAGGAGCAGTGATAATACATTGCTCCCCATTCCTCATTCCTCACTATGAAACATAAAAGTAAAGCAGCAAAAAAAAAAAAAAAAAAAAAAAAAAAAAAAAAGTAAAGCAAAACACAAGGCCAAGCTGAGGCAGGTGTCAGGTGTCAGGGCTGTGGAATGCAGTGCCCTGTTATCCGCAGCACCCTGGACCAGGAAGCAAGTTGGGTGAGGCAGTGGAACAAGATAGGGCCCCGCCCAGGGCAGTGTGTGGGCTCCCAGGGCTAACACAGACCCGTTCCTCTTTCCCAGCTGTGACCCTATGGACAAGTCTGTGTCTAACGGCACAGCCTGTCTAAAGAAGAAAAGGCAGCATGGGAGCCTACGACTAGGAGGTGGAGCCCCTGGGCCCTCGAGTGACACAGCAAGTCGTCCCCAGGGTGCTCATGCCTCTTGAATGTTGGCTGTGGTTGGTGGAAAGGAAGCCCCAGACTCAGAAACATCTCCCCTCCAGGAAGAGGATGTGCGCCCGGCCAGGAGCCGGGGACGATCAGGACAGGAATCCGAGGGGCAGGGATAAGGCGGGGAAGCCACGCCCACTCCCCACCATTGAAATGAGGGCCTTTCCGTAAGCCCTGGCATGACATCATCAGCAGAGGGGGAACGGGAAGTGAACAGCTGACTAAACCTGATAGACTAAGAAATCACGGATTTCAAAAACTTTTAAGAGTAAATAAATACAATTTTCTGACTCAGACTAAATGGGGATATTGAAAAAGAAATTAATTACAGCCCCAGTACAAAGAAGATTACGTTTTGCACCTCTGAATTCATGGGCCTGTAATTAAACCGCTCACAAGCACTGAAGCTGACTCTGCAAACAATAATCACTGTTCTTAGCATATACAAGCCCCCCCACCCTCCCCATCTCTGCCGCTCCCTCCTCCTCCTTCTCCCTCCCTCTCTCATCTGTCTCTCTCTTCCTCTTCCTCCTTCTTACTTCTTTCTCATTAAAAAATATTTACTTCCCATAAATAAAATTAGTTATACAGGTAGCTTCCGGAAGTAGATGTTAAAGCTTCCAGAAAACTGTAGTAGGAAGAATTTGAAGGTATTTTTGTAACTTTGGAAGAAAAGAAATGACACTTGATACAAGAAAAGAAATGAGAAGAAAACTGTCAGGAACACTTCCAATGTTCTTCAACATCTTTAGTACATTTGGACTCAAGTCCTCCTTCTACAAATAAAATATCCCCACTGCCTTAAACAGTGCCTGGCATATCACAGGCACTCGAAAATACATGCTGAACAAGTGGAGAAAGACAAGTCACTTTCCTGGGGCTACATGTGTCAATCTGTCAGTAAAATGGGCCTGAGAAATAACGGTAGCAGAGAAATCCATCTACTCTTCGTCCTCTTTACCGGCCTTTATTACAGCTCACCTGCATTGGTTCACAACTGGTTATGGTCAGGCTTTTAAGCACGAGGTGCCCTGCTAGTCATAAGGATGTACGAACTACTGGGGGCAGGAAATACTTCATCCAACAACCACTGGGCAATGAGGTCAAGAAATATAAATTACTATGGGAAAAATGATTCTGCCCTCAGTGAAAAGGTAAAACAATGACATTGCCAGAAACTGAAATTTGGGTTGGGTCTTAAAAGATTCATATAGTTTACTTACTTTTCTCAAAATGAGTATCTGTGTTCTAGAGTGAAACCCACCATAGAAAGCCCTGTTGGTGTCAAAGTTGGTGATGTGTTCAGGGAACTGCAAGTAGCCTGGTTTGTACAGAACAGTATTTTCCAATTCCTGTTCCAAAGAGGGGCCCATTCCTTCCTGCTCCAGAGTTTTTCCCCTTTAGACTTGGGGATTTGGGGTCCTCTCCTGATTCACCCCTTCTCCTTTCCCTCTCTTTGAGGTACAGCTTAGCTCTTTTACTACTCCACAAAATGTTTCTTTTGAGAAATATTAACCTAAAGCCCAGAAGTAGGAAGGGTATGAGGCTTGGAAAAGGCCACCCAGAGAGGCAGTTCCCAGGAGCAAGGGTCCCTGAGGGAAAGCATCATGTTTCACTCACCTTGAAATCTCTCACAGCCTCCAGCAGAGTTTATTGCGCTTATGATATCCCTGAGATAGATGTTTGTAGAATGACTGCACAGGACAAACAGGAGACAAAGGCATGAATTCAGATCATCTCCTAAATGTGCAACCGGCCACCACAGTGCAAGGCTGCAGGGAGTAAATCCCAACAGCAGCATGTGAAACCCATCTCTGCAGCCACCTTGCAAGTGCGTGTCTGTTATTACATGCCTCTATTTCAAAAGAAGCTGTTTTAGATAACCTCACTGATTCTCTGACAAATGAGTCGTACTCCACTCGGGAAAGGAACTTTGATACTGAACCGTATGTTCTCCACTAATGGCAAGACTGGTCCTAATACATTCGATTGATTTCAGGCTACAAAGAAGGTCCAAGTAAACTGGCCCTTCACTCCTAAGACGTCGTCAGATTGTACAGTTTGCACAGCCTTCCAGACAATGGCATCACCAGAGAGATGCATGTGCAGCTGCTGTGAATATCGCAATGCCTATTACCCCCCTTTTGATTTTCACACATAATGTGTCGTTTCTGGGTCATTTTTTCTTCTTATAGTGGCAATTTTTAGACTCATCTCCTCAAGCCTGAAGGCAATTTAGTACCACTAAGAATGCATTAGATGGATCTCTTTAGCCTAAGGAAATAATCTAATATTTCATAGGATTTTTAGATATTGTACTTTAATAACAGCACAACAAAGACCCCTAACCGCGATCAGAATACAAGCAACATTAACGCCGTGAATGGGGCTTCAAATGACCAGCAATCTTCAGACTCTGAGAGCTCTCAGATGTGCAGCATTTAGAAGAATGTGTGAATTTTCCCACGAGGAAATTTAATTTGCATCTTCTGAGTATACCATAAGTTCATGGGGATCCACTATTTAGCAAAACAAGAGGGGTGTTTTTGTCTGACCAAGTAGAAATATTAAATCCTCAGATTCACACCCACCCATTCATACAGAGGCAGAAGCCACTACTGCACTATTTTTGGAAGGAACAGGTGGGCAGGGAGAGGGGATTCAAGTAAGCCTGGACCCGCATCAAGGCTCTAGAAGAAGCTGATCCAGCACTCCCTTCTCCCATCTCAGTTCGTCTCTCTGTGGCCCCTCAGCCCCTGCCTGACAATCTCCTGATGCCCTGCGAACAGTGGCCTCTACACCTTTCTTTCACTTGACATTTAGAAGCCAAAGAGGACCGCAGACTCTGGGCCTTGAGCTGTTTTATGGGCTGTTCTCTTTCCTCTGCAGGTCCAGTGAGAGAGCCTGGGAGCTTCTCAGATGGAGGGAGGGGAGAGCGCCTGCAGCCTGTGGACAGCTCCAGCCTCCGCCAGGAGGGCGAGCAGGGCTGGAGGGCAGGACACACCAGCAACGACTATTTGTTTTCTATGGTGAACAGGCCCGGGGAGTGGCGGGAGTGGCAGGGGCTAGCCAGGCAGGGAGGGAAACAGTAGCATTAACCACGTGCTCCTGACAGGCATTCATCCAGGGCCCCGGGATGAGTCATCACTGGAGGTGCCTCAACCCCACTTTGAGAAAAACAAGACTCAGAGGGTCAACTGCTCCAGATCATGCAATACATGGATTCAAACTGTCTTTTTTTCTTACTCTGAAACTTATCACCTATACTTGTGATTGAGCAGAAAACAACTGCAAATACAGAGAGGCTGCACAGCAACGATTTTCCTCTAGGCTTGTATCTACTCTGTGCAAAGCCTTCCAATATTCTGAATCATCCTGCCCTCCTTGTTACAACAAAGTGATGGACTGACAATGGAAAGATCCAGGACAGACAAGGCAACCCGAGCCAGGGCTGGTGCGTGTGTAGCAGGTGCTGGACACACGGGGTGCTCCAGGCTTGCACGCGCCCTCCCCGTCTCCCCGTCTGGGCCTTGTTCTGCCCCTGTGGCCATGCAGCCACATCCCAGGTGCTGCTGCTGACCACAGCCATGGGTCTGGGGGCTCCTGACAGAAAGGAGCCCCCTCACCCAGGTGCTGGCTGGGCAGAGCATGCCAGTGCTCTGGGTTCCATAGCAGCTGCCTGGAAACGTGGTGACTATGGCCCTGCAATATGGAGACGCTCTGGGGACATTCCTGCCCAGTGGGAAACAGCGCTGGAGGGGTTGCAGTGAACAGCGAGGCCCCAGCAGTGCCCCCAGGCTGTTAAGGCACCTGTGAGACTGAGCCAGCCGGCTGGTTACTAAGTGTGAACGGCTTCCCTCCTATTCGCCATCCCTACCTTCTGGGCTTACTGCCATTTCCCTCCCTCCTGCTTCCCTGGGATTGAACTGCCCCAACACTTCTTACCTTGGGCTGATTTCTAGGGAATTCCAAATAAAGTGGGGAACCTGAGTCGATGATCAGCCTCCAGCCAAGCCCCAAGACCTAGAGAAAGTATTCGCACCTGGTAGGCCAGATGTTTAAATCGCTGTCAGTAAAACACAGCTCAGCTAGAACAGGAGCCTGTGTTCTTCCTGATTTCTCCTCTTCTCCTCTCATGCTCCTCAAAGCCCTAAATACACCTTCTCTGTTTCTCAGCATACCTCCTCTCTCTATCATCTGCCCCACTTCAACCCAATATGGAAACGTCTTCTTATTACAATTTCTTCTCCTCCGTCTCACATTAATACTGGGTCATTCCCAGAAATGATGTCTCATATTACCTAACACATTTAGCACTGTAAGTAGGACCAAGCCAATCTGAGAAAAGGGCAGATGAGGGATCCTGGGAAAAGCAGAAAAGGTGTCTCGGGGCAGGTGAGGCTAAAATCACACCAAGCCGTGTAGGTGTATAGAATCAAACCGTAAACACCACCTGCACAGCTGGATGTGCCTCGCTTCCTCTCATACCATTTTCTCTGTGCAGCTATGCGTTTGTTGGTTGGTGCGTTTGCTTTAACCTCCTTTCGTTTAGACTCAGCCCTTAATGTTTATTTTCACCTCTACGGAAGAGAGGCAGGAAGGGTTCTTCCACCTCAGGGTCTCTGCATGTGCTTCCGTCTGCCTGGACTGCCCCCACCCCACTATTTTGCATGGTGGGATGGGGGCAGTCCTTCTCATCTTTTGAGCTCAGCTCTGAAGTTATCTCCCCAGAGCCTTTCCCTGCTATTCTGTCTACAACAGAGGAATCCCTTTCCTGATCCTTCTTTGTTTCTCCTTTTATCTCAGGAGCACGTCACAGTTCTAAGGGCTCGGCTCATTTTGCTTAAGGAAACCAATGAATTAGTAAATACAAGGATGGGTTCCTCAATCTCCCTACCCATGGCCCCAGGTAGTGATCTGCGTTTTCTCTTCCCCTCTTCCTTTGGGAACAAAGACTACAAGCAGAGAAGCACAGCTGTGTGGCTGCCCTCACTTACTGCCGTGCTCCATCAATGCCCTGGACCCAGCCCTCCCAGCATGTGCCCTGCTGCTCTCTACAAGGTGGTCCTTCCCACTGGCTCAAGAATCTCCTGCTCCTTTTCTCTTGTCTGTTATCCAAGTCTGCTCTGAGCAAGATCTGATGAACTGTCCCTACACCAGACTATGCAATGGGACCCGATGGTGATGCCTTGCCCTCCCAGAGGGAGTCCACTTCATCAGAGCAAGAAGTTGCAAAGCAAAGTCTTGGTCCCTAGGATCCCTCCACAGCAAAGCCGCGGGAGCTCCACCCTGAGGGCACCCTCTCTGCTTCCCACAAAGGGCAGTGTTGGTTCTAGTTCTTACTGAACTCTTAACAGAAGTCTGCTCTGTAAAGACAGCTGAGGAATTAATTTAAAAACACACATAAAAAACTGTAGATGGCATCAGTAGGCTAAGAACTGACAAATCCTCATTTCCTCATCTTCCCACATGCCTGCCACCTGACTTTCTCCCCCTCAACTTTTACAAGTAGGAAGATTAGGGAGCCCCCCGGGTGGAATTTAGGAAGGTGGTGCAAAAAGAATGCAACTGACAGGTAAAGGGCGCAGACTGGTTTTATCAATATACTGACCTTAGTCAAATCCAAAAACTACCTAACAAATTACCCTCTCTACTAACTAGCTAGCTAACATAGAATATAAATAAGGAAACATAGAAAGTCTCTAAACCAGCAATTCTCAGCAAGGGTCAAGTGCATCAGAACTGAAAGGGAGCCTCATAGAAGTTGTGTAAAATCTTATTAGACTACGGCAAAAACATGACCAAGAGACACAGAGCTTTATAGCTCTGACGGACCACAGAAATCATCATCATCTATTTCTGCCCATTCTTTTACAGATGAGGAAGCCAAGAAACAGAGAAACAAACTGTGTTAAAGAAGGTCATTTTAAAGAGTGTTAATATTTAAAGGATCCCTAAAATCCCATTTCTGATGGTCATGATAATATGGGTTATTGAAAAAAATCAACTATTGCATTTTGAAATTAAGAAATTGATGTATGCTTCAATATCAATGAACAATTCTCCCAGACAGCTATTTAAATGGATATTATATTTTGACAAAAATTAATTTACTATTACAGATACTTTAAAGACTGGGAGAGAGAGGAAGAATAGTCCATGAATTGTACTCGGTGGATTCTTTATCAGAAACAGCTTTAGCCACATAAATGAGATCTGAAACATTCCCAGTGTGCCCTTTTTCAAAGGGACGTAAAGGTTTCAAATAGTGTGAACAGAAAAATACTGGTTGTGGTATTTCATTAAGTAGTTCTTAAAAATACAGTCAATGCTCCTTGAAAGAGCAGTAGTCACTGGCAAATATCTTTGCTAGACTACTTCAGTTTCCTAGTAATAGTGAAAGTGAAGTGCTTGCATTCAGTAAAAGGCATAGAAAAGCGTTATGTTCCTTAAATATTTTTCAAATTCTAAAAACACTTTGGAGCCTGTCAGGGGACTTTGGTGCTGAAAATCCAAATGCAGGGTGTTAGGAAAGGTCTACACTCACCAACCTGTTTTATTGATATGGAGACCCTAGCAGGGATGTTCTGTCGCCCTCACCTTGTTTTTTCCACTTGTGCAGGTGAGTAAAGAAATCATTTACAGACCCAACCCTGCATCCAGAAATAAGCTAATGCTTGGGTTCCAAAAAATAAAAGACAGTTAGTTCTTTGACTGTTCCCCTGGGAACACTGAGTGCAAAGGGATTATGTCATAGGAGGTGAATCTTTTCCAACAGGAAACTAGCTTGAGTGTTTTTAAAATTTCCTGTTGCTCCCATTATAGTTCCCAAATTTTGCTTATTAACAAAATATGGACTTAATTCGAACTTTAAAACATTTTTAACTTGTTTATTTATTTATTATTTATTTCATTTAACTTGTTTCATTTATTTTTTTCTAGCTCTGTTGAGATATAATTGAGATATAATTGACTTATAACATTGTCTAAATTTAAGGTATATAGTATGATGATTTGATACATGTATATATTGTGAAATAATCACTATAATAATGTTATATATAATAATGTTAGCTAATGTATCCATCACCTCACATAGTTACCATTTTTTTGTATGCGGTGAGAAGTTTTAAGATCTACCCTCTCACAACTGTCAAGTATACAATAAAACATTGTTACGTATCATCACCATGCCATATGCTAGACCCCAAAACTTGGTTCCTTTTATTAGTAAACTGATTATTTCTTTATTTGATGGGGAAAAAATCAGGCTAAATAATACAATAATCTCTTAATAACAGTAATAATGAAATCTATATTTTCCTCCTGTTATTATGATTAGCAATGATGTACACAAACTATCTAGCAAATAGTAGGGATTCAGTGCCTAATACAGAATAAAGAAAAAACTAGTAGCTTATTTCTCTGTAATAATTATATTCCTGAAAATTTACCTGTAAATCAAAATTTTGCATATCAAAACAACACTTACCATTGCCTTACAATATGTAAATATACATGCATTTCTTATATAAAATAGAAGGAAATGACTTAAGAAATATTTACTGAACACTCGCTATGAGCTGAGAACTACGCTGGGCACTGGGAATGAAACAATGAACAGAACCAAGTCCACTCCTTACAGAGCTTACATGCCTGTGGGAGAAAGAGCATAAACCTGTGTTATGTGTAGTGAGTTAACACTGTAAACACAGGCAGGTATAGTATCTTGGGTCCTGCTCAGTGCTGGGAAGCAAAAGTAAAGCAAGGAAAGCATAGAGGGAGTGAGGGGTGTGAATGAAAAGTGTGTTTCAGAGACTATGTTCAGGAAGAGGTACTGGCGCCAAGACTGGAAGGAAGGGAAGGCTGGATCATTATAAGATCTGGGTCTTCCACAATCAGCATTTAGTAAAATATCTCTTATGCTATTATTATATATTGTGAGGATGGACAGTATCAACACATCATGGAAAACATAAATAAATAGAATCATAGAAATAAAGAGCTAAAGGGGAGAACTGATATTAATCAGTTCTAATATCAGAATTTCAATTGATACATCTGCTCCAACTTTAAAGTATAATTCAATTTTTCCATTATAGCAAGTGGAAAAAAATAGAAATCAGGAAAAACATTCCAACAAGCCAAGAAAGCAGGTGTATGTACATGATGGAGGGAAGGAGAGCCCCCTCCCCACCCAGATACCTCTCCACCATTCTCCCCATCCACGGAGAAGACTATGTTCTCTCACTGACACCCTGAACGTAGCAACAATAAAGCCTTCAGTAGCTTACAATTTACCCGTGTTTCCCTCATTCCTCCATCATTTAAAAAATAATTCAATGAAAGAACTTAAAATCAATTCTTAAGGAAAATAACACCATACTTATTTCCTGGTTTATACACAATCTCTAAGTACAGTTCTTAAATATTTTCACGTAAGAAGAGGCAGGTAGCTCTGTTGTCACTGAGACTGAACTACAACAGAGAAGTAATAAAACGCACCACAGCAATATTTTAATAGATGTACATAATAAAATCATCATTGTGTCACAAGAAGAAGAACACAGTTGAAGGTGGGAATTAGCAGAAATGAGCATCAGTTTATCAAGAGACTTGGGTTATAGATTTTTTTCTGTTTCTCACTGATTGTGTAGTTTTCCATTATGTACCTCAGTTTCTCCTTCCACCTGGCACCTCTTAACTTCATAAAGTGTATTATGCAAGATGCCTTGGGGAAAAAAGGGGGTCTAAGACATAGCAACAAAAGTTATTAACTTGAATGGTGATATACAAATGTCAATAATATAAGTTACATATTTAGTTATGAAGTCATAACTATCACTCTTTCAACTCCCAAATTCCATTTTGAGCACAGGTCACGTTTTAAGAAAATGTCATTGATCTATTCTCTGACCAAGGGTGTTAAAACTTAATTGGTTTAGTGGAGTACTAATGAGGCTATGATGGTACATCCCTAGGGATAGGCTTGTTAGCTTCAATTTAATGCAATTCAACAAAAAAATAGTGTCTACCCTGTGGTGGGCACAGTAATGAGAAATAAAATAAATAATCCTTCCTCTTTCCTTCAGGACCCCATGATCTAACATGACAGAAACACACATCTAACATAAATATATGTTTCTATCATTCTAAGATGAGTCTAAGATGATAGAAACATAAATGGGTGTCACAAACACAAAAGTGCTGGGAAAAGTTGAAATAATGGGATGAAGCAAGGCGGGAGTGTCCTGCAAATAGAAGCCACCTGTGCAGGTGGAGAAGGGCAGAGAAGACTGGGATACACACCACCTAATAAAAAATAAATCCTAGGGAGGACCATGGAGCATCTGCCAGTACTTCCCAAGTTGGCCTCTCCAGGCTGCTCATCTGTTCTGTACTAGCCTGCCCTACCCTACTTGTGTCTCTGAGAACAACCATCATGAGAACAACTGAGAATAACCATCATGGGTGGTGTAGGTGGGGCAGGAAGGAAAACCATCCTTGGTGAAGAATGTGACTGGGGATGGAAAGCAGGAAGACAGACCCTGAGGGTACAGTGGCTAGTCTGAAGAGGAGGGAGTTTTAGGATAGGTACTGCAGCTCATCTAAGTCTAGGGTTGCTGCTAAATGGGGTTTGGCTATGAAGGTTACTGAGGGAAGTTCATATGAAAGAAAAGGAGAGACATCGGGAGGTCCCTATTACATATTACATACGATAAAAGATTTTAATGATACATCTTAGGATTCTACATGTACATAAAGAATCTGTAACATGTGAATGTATGTAGTGTTTATATAAATATATAATATTTATCTAATATATATGAAGAAAGTGTAAGGTCTCGCAGTGAGTAGCATGGCTGCTGCTAGCCAATCAGAATGAGACACCCCTCTCAGTAATCAGTTAGGACAAGTTATCCCTCGTGCTGAGGAGAGGCAACCCCAGGCTGAAAGGCATGGCTTTGAACACTGGGCCTCAAGGTCGGATTTCAACCGTATCTTGACTCCTCACTTGGCTGCTTTGTGATGTCCACACACTGCACACCTCTCTCCAGGGGTCCTGCATGATAGGTGTGAAACCATTTAATCATTGTCATTTTCCTTATTACAAACCACTAAAGTCAAACCTTATTATAAGGTTTGAGGTCAATAAGACCCAGTTTCAAATCTCAGCTCTAACCATGATTGGATACCTTATTATGTTGAAATTCTGAATTTCAACAGCTGTATTTGCAAAATGGGAATAATTATATCTGCCTGTACACAGGCTATATATCCTACTAGCATAGGAAACAGATGAATAATAAATGCCAGTATCCATCCATAAACTCTCCATCTCTACTCCAACTCCATCCCTTATATATTTGTATTTGAATTGCTCCATCAATCTATTCATTAATATTCAGTTCTAATGAATACACTCTGTCTTTAAGAGAGCAACTGATGGTGAAGAAAATTGTCAGAAAATTGTCCATGGATTGATCTAAATTCAAATAAGAAAGCTTTGTATTTTAGGCTTCATTTATTTAGAATTCTTTATAGATAATACTGGAATGAATATTTAGATTTTCTAGGGAAAACAAAAGATTTCCAAAGAAACAAGAATAATAGTATAAATAAAATCAGATGAGGAATATTTTACCAACCTAATAAAGTATACTCTTTTCAAACAAAAACTGCCCCAAATTACACATAATTACAGTGCTAACTACAAATGAATTCCATCCACTCATCTTAACAATGTTGGTTATTAGTTTGTATTATATGTTAGTCATTCATTTTGATTATAAGAATTTAGAAAGAACTGAATTGCCTTTCATTAAAACCAGTCTCAAAAAGACTTTAAACAGTTAAGAACATCCCCTTTCTCTGTTTAAAACATGAACGTTTACAGTGAGCTTATCATATGCTAGGCACATCCACATGTCATTTCGACTAATGGGCCTAAGATACCTTTCCATAATGATGAAAATCAGAATGCTCTCGCGCTAAGATCACGAATAAGTCAAGAATGTCTCACCAATTCTATTCAACCTTGTAATATAGGTCCTAGACAGTTCCTCCAGGAAAGAAAAATAAATAAAATACATTCAGATTGAAAAGAAAAAATAAAACTGTCTTTATTTGCAGTTGACAGGATCATCTAGGAAGAAAGTCCTATGAAAAAAAAGTTGTAGGAACTATAAAAAAAGTTCCTAAAACTAGCTTATCACAGTTCTGTATATATACATATAGGTATACACACACTGTACACTCATAGATGGCAAAATAATAATATTTACATTTTAATGTAATTTTAAGAAAATTTGATCTTTATATTATATTATTCAATTGCCATAAACTTGGGAGACATGTAAACAGCATAGAGATTCCCCAGAAAACTAAGAAAGTGAAAGACTGAAAGTCTCAGCTGAGATACTCTGTCCCTTTCTTGACTCGTCATGCACACACCCAGCTGGATTTCCCCCCAGACTCATCAACACAGCCCCAATGGCCAATGCTTATCCTGAGTTAAACAGCTGCAGGAATAAGGCTGTTATAAGAATGAGATAGAGTAAAGGCCAGCATATTCACCTCAGATACTAATAAAATCTTCTTTTCTTGCCCTCCTGCTAAACAGATACTGGCCCTGAATGTTTCTGAATTCCTTGCTAACTTTTGAAGATTAAACAGTTTCTCTGGCTCTCTTTACCATACGATGCAATTTGAACAGTTTGCACAGTCAGAAAAAATTTAATTTGCTTTGTTTTAAAACAGAGCTCTGCCACACAGACCAAGGAGGTTTCTGAGTTTCAGGGATGACAGAGCGCTGGATGGGCAATCTCCTCATACACAAGTGCCTTTGACAAACACCCTTTGAGTTCCTTTGCACCAGGCACTATTCCAGTCACTGATGAGGCAGAGACAGTAAGATACTATCCCTGTCCTGCAGAAGCTTAAGTTGGGTGGAAGAAATGGATGTGCAAAATGCATAATGCAGAGTCACTGCTGTAACTCTAATGGAGGGATATGTAAGGCTTTTGGGAAGCAAGGTTTGAAGAACACTTTCTGGTAGGAGCTGACTTTTGAGATAAGAAAGGAATACACAGGACAGAAAGCTCCACGGGTTCTAGCCAAGAATGTGTAAATTTCATCTATTTGCATCATTTTAAAGGAGATCAAATTCTTGAATGCCTTCAACTGACAGCTACTTTACATTTGAAATCAGTAGTTTTCTTTCTTAGCTGACCACCACACTCACTGGACACAACAAACCCCCTGGGGTGCTAATAACTACTCATAATCACTCTTGCCCTGGGGAACTTCCTTGAGCGGAATGGAGGAAGCCAATGATGAAAGGCAAGGGTGGTGGGTCTAAAATGTAAACTATTTGTTCCCTGAAATTCCCCATAGATTGAGACTGAAGCTAATCTCCAGTTAAAATCAACCTCCTGCTCAGCTTTCTACTCTGATTCTACCCTGCTTTGTTCCCCATAACCAGAGGTCACTTTTCCGAAAACCACTTGAATAAGAGTCCCCATCTCAGGCTCTGCTCCAAAGGAACTTCAACTAAGATACTAACACCTTAATGTACACTCAAAGTTTGTGATATTTAAACTGCAAACATTCCAATTGTCTATTCCATTTGCAACATGACAGACACTACTATGAAGTCAAAAGTATTTCAGTAGCACAGCTATACACTTTTGTTTCCTTTCCATGTAAAAAAATTATATATCATTTTACCTACTTCATTACAGCCACCCTACAGATAATTTTATTATTTTTCTATCCATTAAAAAAAAACACTGCTACTCCAATTTCACTGAGTAACATTTCTTCTTCCTTCTCTAATAGTATCACTACTTTCTTTCAATTTTCAGCTCACTTTAGTAGGCTAAACTCTACAAACATCTTTTCTTGTTTCTTTCTCAAAAATAGTGAGATTATAAGAAAGAAAAACATATTTCTTGCTCCCCTTTACTCTTTGATTTTGCAGCTTACTCCTAATACTAGTATCCATCTTGTAAGTTGGAAAATGTTCAATTTCTTGAACTAACTGAAAGGAATGCAAAAATCTAGAAAAAAAATCACTATTACAATCACTACTACATTCATAATGTAACAACTATAAAGCATTCTCTAGTAATCATAATCTAGTAAAATGAATCATAACATCTTCTGTCATAAATTGCATTGACTGCCACTCACCTTCATTATTATAAAAGTTTATTTAATGAAATAATTATGAGGCTATAGTTAAATTTTTGTACCATCTATTTTTTAAAACACTAACAAAAATGCATTCGAATATGGGAAGGTAGCAAATTAAAAACAGAATAAAACCCCTGGAGACAAATTTTGATCATATCCATATAGAGTTAAATTTTTAATAATGGCTTATATACTGAAAGGTACAAACTCTGGAGTAACTGGAATTTTTCAGCACAATATGTTTTAGAATTCTACAGATATTATAGATGCATAAAAACTGAGAAATTGTATCTTTAAATCAAAAGGAAAAAGAATTAAAACTACAAGATGAAATTATATATGTGTTAGAAAATAACATGTTATTGTTATTGTTATCTCCTACCTGAAGTCCGAACCCGTTCTTCTGCCGTTTTCTGGAATCCCAGGATCTGGACACATGTCAGAGACCAAAGCAACACCTCCTTGAGTTACTGTAATAGAAAGAAACATTATTACATTTTCATGTAGCTGTTCAGAAAATATCCAGATAATAAATTTACATTAGGTAGATTTGTTTCTTAAATGCTGATGCCTTAACATGTGATTTCTTTAAGAATTAAGATAATTTAGCTAGATTAAGATAAATCTATTCTTATTCCTGAAAAACAGACTTCTTACCCAGGATGCCAACAGCCTTTGGTTGAAACTCTTTCCTCTACTAAAGAAGTCTAAATTTAATTTTAAAACATTTTCTCATTATGATCACCTTTATGATACGTTACAATTAATAGCATGATGGGAAAAAAGAGCACCATGCCATAAATACCATAGCTTATATAGAAGAAAGCTTTCATTCATTCCCATGGTGAAATGGAGACGTTAATTATCTATTAAGATCTATACAAGAACCTGCTGTATAAAATATATATATATAAATAAAACTCAAAAATTCAAAAAAAAAGATCTATACACGAGATATTTTAAATAAAATTACCTATTAGCTTTTAAACCTCAAGCATGCTTATCATTGAAGTAAAAAAAGTAATGGTCTTCTTGTGCAGATGTGATTTTTTTTTTTTTAATCTGTTTTATGAAGAGCCTTCCCACCTGCTGGGATGTTGCACAGTCAGAATAGTTTTTAAAGGATTCATTTGCTTGTTAGAGTGGCTGCTACTCCAATAACTATCCCACTCTATCTAATTAGTGTAATCCAAACAAGGCAATTCCCTCTTTCTTTCCAGAAATTTGTTCAACGGTGGTTGTGACTCAATTCAGTTCAATGATGCTTGAGAGGAAGCCAGCAGGAGTGTTTCTGGGGAGACGTTCCTGTTAGCTCATAGAGATCATCTCTTTTTCACTCTGGACCTTACCATGTTTGAATTTCAAATGTGTAACTGTTGGTACCATCTTGCTACAGTTCAAAGATGGAGGCAACAGCATGAATAGAAGAGACTGAGCAAGAACCAGGGCCCCTGATATCATAGTTGAGACAGAAACATTGACCAACTCAGAAACCTACACTAGCTCTGAATATCCTGTTGGATGATTCATATATTTCCTACAATTCAAACTCATTTGAATACATGATTTTATTATTTGCACCTGAAAAGCATTCTTACAAATATAAATATGTTCACATATATTTTGAATAATACCATAAGAAGGAAAAAAGAGTCTGGGTAGATATTGAAATCCTTAAGCATTTAATTAAAACTATGCATAAAAATGCACTAATAATTATAGCAAGATTTAGTTTTTATTGCTAAATTAGGATGAAACTGTGATATGGATATAACCCTTCATTAAATACCAATCTTACCACAATATAAAATTTTCTTTCCTAAGTATTCAATGTTCTCAATTGAAAAAAATAATCCAGCAAGTTCGGCAGTGAAATGAGAAGATGGTGGAATAGAAGCTCCAGGCCTCCTTCCCCCATTGAAACATCAGATAAATAACTACGGGCTAAATAACTTTGTAGGAACCCGGAAAACTAATCAAAGATCTACAGCAACTGGCAAATGTCCAATGAAGAAAAAGCCACGTTCATAATAGTGGTAAATTTCAGGGAATTTTTACATGCTTTTGTCCCACACCTTCCCTGACATGGCACTGGTGAGAGGAAGGGGCCCATTTCCTGGTTCCCTACCAGAGAAGGAGGACCAAAGAGGAACTTGTTTACAGTGTTCTGGCCTGTGAGTGAGTCCAGTGTTGAAGGACTAGTTCCTGCCTTGCCTGAGTCAGGCATAGGCTGGGGAATGGCAGCTGGAGGCCAATAAGACAACAGTGGACACTTGGCTATAAAAACTACGTGGGGACTGCAGAAAAGCGGGCAGGTGTGGGCAAGAGATACAGGCAGAGCAATACTGCAGAACACAAAAGACCCTGAGAAGAGGCTCCAATGAGGCTCTTTGCGGAATCAGGATATTTTAAAGCAGCTGAGGGAGAAACACACAAACATATACCCAGACCCAGACAGAACATGTGAGCAGTTAAGACCTGAGAAGACCTTAACTTCTTCACCACAGGCTGATCTCAAGGCTCAGTGGCCCACTCATTTGTGGAAGTCTCCCATACCACTCTGCAAGACTGGGAAAGGTGGCTCTCTCTTTGAAATGCCAACTTTTTAACAAACATCACAAGGCATGCAATAATATATGGGAACATGGCCTATTCAAAGAAACAAAATTAATCCTGGCACTAGTCCCTGAAGATATACACAAATTGGACTTATTAGACAAAGATTTTTTAAAAACTATCTTAAATATGAATCTGAGTAAATAATGGTTGTACACCTCTCAAATTTCAGAAAAGACGCAGATATACACTTCCTGGGAGCTCAATAAACTCCAAGTAGAAAAAACTCAGAGACTCACAGTGAGACACATAATCAAACTACCAAAAGACAAGGAAAGAATCTTGAAAGCAGAAGGAGAAAAGCAACTCATCACAAACAAGAGATCCTCAATAAAACTATCAGTTGATTTCTCAGCAGAAATCTTTTAGGCCAGAAGGCAGTGGGGTGATACACTTAAGTGCTGAAAGAAACAACACTGTCAACCAAGAATTCTATAGCCAGCAAAACTATCAAAAATGAGAGAAACATTAAAACATTCCCAGAAAAACAAAAGCTGAGGAGTGAATTACTACTAGACTTGCCCTATTAAAAAATTCTAAAAGGAGTCCATTTTCAACTTGAAATGAAGGGGCACTGGACAATAATTCAAAGCCACATAAAAATACAAAGTTCTTTGGTAAAGGCAAATATGTGAAAAAAGTAAAAAAAAACAAACTATTATTGTAATTTTGATTTACAGCTCCACTTCTTAATTTTTATAGGATTTAAAAGAAAAATACATAAAATAATTACAAATCTATGTTAATAGGTACACAATATAGAGAACATAATTGTGACAAATAGCAGTTGGGAAAAACTGTAAAGGAGTAGATTTTTGTGTGTGATTAAGGTTAAGTTGGTATCAATTTAAGACACACTGTCATAAATTTAGGATCTTATGTGTAATCTTCATGGTCACAACAAAGAAAATATGTATAGAATAAACACCAAAGGAAATGAGAGGGAGTCACGTGTCACTATAAAAAATTAACTGTCAGCCATAAAAAGGAATGAAATTGTGCCATTTGCAGAGACATGGATGGACCTAGAGACTGTCATACAGCGTGAAGTAAGTCAGAAAAAAAAAGAAATATCATATATTAACGCACATATGTGGAATCTAGAAAAATGGTATAGACGATCTTATTTCCAAAGCAGAAATAGAGACACAGATGTAGAGAACAGACATATGGATGCCAAGAGGGAAGGCGGGGGTGGGATGAATTGGGAGATTGGGATTGACATATATACACTAATATGTACAAGGTAACTAATGAGAACCTACTGTATAGCACAGGGAACTCTACTCGGTGCTCTGTGGTGACCTAAGTGGGAAGGAAATCCAAAAAAAGGTGATATATGTATATGTATGGCTGATTCACTTTGCTGTACAGCAGAAACTAACACAACTGTGTAAAGCAACTATACTCCAATTAAAAAAAAAATAGCTGAATGCAAAGACAGATAGTAATGACCTACCACCAAATCAACTGCCATCAGTCTGATATTTCTACTGCTTTTTTCTCCAACTCCATAGTTTCACAGTCTGTATCATGTGCTAGGGCAGGTTTCTCAACCTGCACTCAGCGATCTACTAAAAGGTCTCTAAAATTTATTTTCTAAAAAGATTCTAGTTTTAATAAAAGTTCAAACCCCAATGCAGAATCTTACTTCCACCGTATTTTTTCTGCCCCCATCAATTATGTGACTCCCACATTCCCCCAAGCAAAATAGTCATTGCTGTGTCAAATGAAGCCATTTTCTTCAAGCTGAATGGCCATCACTGTTTCTATCAGACGTAGCCCACACTAGTGTGGTTCTCACTACACTATTTTAGAGTACCAAGCTGGTCTAAAAAACAACTTAAAGGCTTAGGAAGGTCTATTTCTATTCTGCTTTTCTGTTTTTCTCACATGGAATAGTAGTTAAAAATAAATGACAAATCGGAGGTACCCATGCAAATCAGCTCAAAACACTCTGGATCTTTTTTAAAGTAATGTCAAAGTTGCCTACTTATTCAAAGAAGGGTACTTAGTTGGAATTTTTTGAGAGCACAGAATGAAACAGATAAGTCTGAACAGCTTGCAGATGGCAGAAGATAACAAAAAAGTGATGAGAGATGTATGTAAAATATGGCTGATTTTCTGAAACAGAAATAGGCTTATAATGGGATGACAGAAAAAATATGGTGACAAACAGGTTATGCACAAGTAAACAATGAGCTCCACAAATCCCAACTACCTATTCCATCAGCATCATGAGCAATTAACTTCTCTGAAAACTGAAGCTTTAAAGTTGCAAAGAATCATGGAGATCCATCTGTTTCAAGCAGGATCCCAATGCCTCAGAGAAACATTTTCAAGAGAGGAATCACTGGGCTTAACATCATTTTAACTCTAATTTTATGGAATTATATATCAAATCTCACAGGACATATGCCATAGATATTAATAAATATATGAAACTGCAGTCAAAACCTTAGAGTTTAAAATCAAAACTGGAGTATTCCATAGGCAGATTAATGACCCATCATTGACAGTAAAGCAAGGTGTAAAATTATGCAAGTGGATGAACAGATATAAATTAGACAGTTTGTAAAAGACTTCGAACGAATTTAGATTTAAAATGTGTAAATTATATTAATGTATATATAATCAAGTGACTTTTTCAAAGCATGCTGATTCACACTATCTCATTAGACCCTCACAAGTTTCTTATGAGATATGTAGAGCAGTAAGGAACATGCTTCTCCCATCAAATTGTAACCAAGCAGGAGCCTATGGGGCCTTCCCTGGACAGATCCCCCCATGTCCTCTGCCTTCTTCCTGTCTGTAGAAAACTTTAGCCTCCGAGACCTTCCCCAAGTTCCAAATAATAAATTTAATCAGAGAAGTGAGAAAACACAGGAAGAAAGGAAAATGGTCAAGCAAGACAAACTAGTAACACTTTAGCCATTAAACAAAGTCAAGGACTTTTAGTTCCTCCTCAAGAGTTATAAAAAATATTCTGAGCCACGTCCTTTGAGCTGTTTTGCAGATACCGAAACCCCCACCAGGTGGGAGAAATTAACTGCATGCTGCCCATAAGCACATAGACCCCAGACCAGTTGAAACCAAAAGGTTGATGATGTTGACTCCCGATTACCTCACCACCAACCAATCAGAAGGATGTCCACGAGCTGATCATGCATCCCAAAACCCACCTCCCCTCACCCCGTTTTTAAAAACCTTTCCATGAAAGACTTCAGGGAGTTTGGGCCTTTTAAGCACTAGCTGCCTGGACTCCTTGCTTGGTGCCCTGCAACAAACACTGCATTTTCCTTCACCACCACCCGGTGTCAGTAGATTGGCTTTACTGCGTGCAGGTGAGTGGACCCAAATGTGGTTCAGTAACAAAATTATCCTGTTCTTTGAGGACATGTCTTGTGACTGTCAATTCAAATTCAAAATGAACTTTTGCTTTAAGGAATTATATAGCTAGACTAGTGCCCTAGCAAAGGAAGCAACTAACACAAAAGAAGTATAAACAACTACTTTTATGGTAAAGGAGACCATAAACAAATTAGTGGAGACAACATTTACATTAGTGAAACAAGCAGAAATCATTGTAAATGAAGTACTAAGAATAGTGATGATGATGATGATGATGATGATGATGATGATGAAGATAATGTAAAATTAAACATTTACTCTTGGCTAGAAACTCCAAGTATCATTTACACACATTCTAAACTGAATCCATACAACCATCCCATGAGGAGATAACGTTAAACCCATTTTCCAGGAAAGGAAACTGGGGACAGAGTTACCATTCAATTGATTACAAAGTCCAGGTTCCTTCACTTACATTTCCTGCAGTAAGCTGATGAGACATTTTATATTAAAGGGCTTGTAAATTGAAGTGAGGCTTTTAAAAATAACTTTTTAAAATTCTTAATAATAAAATTCCTTTTATATTAAAAATGAATATAATATATGGTCCTAACCATAAGGCTTTAGTTCAAATACCATCTGGTGGTAGTTTTCCTGCAGTAAAAAGACCAGATACACAGGCCTTCCACACGATGCCATGAGCCACCTCCAGAGCACTAGAACAATGAATTGACTTGAATATTAAATCTTCCATGTAAGATGCCATTCTTTTATGATAAAATTTAGTTTATATACCTTTGAAATATTAATCCAAAATAGAAAACATTTAAAGACACACATTTTTTAGTGAAACTGCTCCTGTGCTGTATTAAAACATATTTTTACTGTTGATATTTATTTCTTTAGAGACCTAATGACATGTTTCAGCTCTATCAATTTTTGAGACTAATTCTTATCATTTTAAACTGTGGGACTCGAGGGACATTGTTCCAGCTAATGATTAAGAACTCTCCAGACAATAGGGGCTCCTTAGACAATGGGTGAATTTCCAGGATGTCCGGCCCCCTTCCGAGAAGGAGGGAGATAACAAAATGTAAAGAAGGTGTCTGTCAAAGACCAATCAGGCAGCTGGGGAGAAGGAGGGAGATAACAAAATGTAAAAAAGGTGTCTGTCAAAGACCAATCAGGCAGCTGGGGAGAAGGAGGGAGATAACAAAATGTAAAAAAGGTGTCTGTCAAAGACCAATCAGGCAGCTGGGGACAAGTTCCCTCTCTGGTCCGAGCCTAAGCCGGGACCAATCAGCAGGAGAACACAACCAAATCTATAATTTACATACGGGGAAGTGGGAACCTATAAAACTGACATATTCGCGCCCAAAAGGGTTTCTTCTTCGACCTCCTGCATGAGGACCAAGGAACCCCGGTGCACCGGCCTTCAATAAACCTCTTGCGTTTTGCATCGACTTCCGACTCTTGTTGTTTCCTGGGCGAGTCGAAACTCCTAGGAGACCGCGCAGGTCTAACAAAACCTTCAGAGAGGTGACATATGCTTCTAGTTGCATAACAGTCAGGAAGGTTGTTACACAAAACACATTCTGGGTGAAATTCCTTGATATCAATATCTCCACTCTATCAATGACCTTTAGATGACAGACACCCATGCTAGGCATGTGTTTGGGGGATACTGTAAACTTCAGGCTTTTCTGCTATGATCAGTTTGAAATAAGTCAACACTGATATTTGTTCCTTCAACATTTAATGGACTGAGGCTGTACTGAAATGAAAAGCAACACCTACTTTTTAATACATTTCCCCTTTTTGATTTGCAAGAGGTTTTATCTCTGCAAGGATGAAGCATCCGTATTAGTCCTTCCTCAAAAACTAGTAACTTGATTAAATGTTCAACAACATTTTGATATTGTAGTAATTTCTTTCATTTAGCTATAACAGGATTATTTTCACTTAAAGGGCATCGCATGGGACATTTTTACATGCGTAACAGAATTTTGGGTACTTTTCTATTTCTACTGAATATTTGCAGTCTTTACCAGTCACTGGTTTTGTTTTTGTTTTTGCACATATAGACAAGCTTTACAGAAACAGGTTAGCAAGAACTGTTGACGTTTTGATAATAAATTCTCATCGCAACATTAGGGTTTAAAATGGATAGTTTACATAGAAATAAGTTGTTAAAAACACATTGCTTTGATCTGCATTGTTTGGACCTCAGATTAATGGATGGACAATGAAACAGCCCACAAACAACTGGCCTTGTGTGTGAGAGTCTAGGCTGGATTTTCCCAAGTGTTTAATTTAATACAATGCCAGACATTTTTGTCTGGACTCTCTCTCTTTTATCATTACATATTTTAATTCTCTGACTTTTAAAACACTAGAAATTGAATGCCTACTATAATAATTTTCATATCTTGATTTTATCCATGTTCTCTTATTTCCAATTCTAAGGCCATAGTCTTAAACTATCTCTTAGTTTACAGTAATTTATTTTTAACTCGTATTTTAGCTTCTAATGTAATAAATCCATTATTGAGAAACTCTTTCAAGAAATTATTAATGATTCCCTACTCTACAACAAATGAAGACTATTTGGCCGGCATTCAAAACCTGTCTTTCTAACATTATTTCAACTACTACCTGCAGGGATCTTATGGTCCAGGTAATTTTAAATACTCCAAATTCTCTCACTATTAAGCTTTTACTTTTCTTTAACATTGCCTCTTATTGATTTTTTTTTTTTTTTTCTGACAGAGGCAAAAAACAAGTAGATTTCTTATAAGGGCTATAACATTAATAATTATCCTCCAACTGCTAAAATCACCATGGCAGCAAATATTCAAAGAGGAATTATTTTCTTTATGTATCTTCAAGTTAAACCAAGATGTTTATTTGGTACCCAAATAAAATGAAATATAAGAATATGTTAGTACAAAATCAGTATAAATTCACAGCACTGAAATTTTTACAAGATCCCTGAGAGTTGTCCTTATGGCTGTCTGATTCCATACCGTCCTTGAAGATGTTTACTTGGATGTATCCTGGCAGCACTCAAAAACCCAAAAGAGATGTCTCAGACCTCCACTGGCCCCCACAAATGCAGAGTGACCGTCACCCAGGGACTAAGCTGCCTTAGCTTGAGGTCTCACAGCCTGTCACTTCTGCTCTAGTCTCTTTGTGAGAATTTAAGGACTCTGGACTTAGGATTCATGAATAATTTTTAGAGTCTACTCAGAGATGTCTTGCAGGATGCCTAATTATTCATGGTCTTCTAACAGTAAAGATAGCATTTGACCAGGTCAATTTATATTACTACTTCGCATAGGATCTAAAGTACTAGTCTAATAACCTTGAAACATGAGAGAAAAGGGGAAAAAAAACTCAAAGTCAGTGTACAGTATAATTGATTTCAGGATTATACATACATATATAATTACTTTATATTTAAATATCAGATATTTAAGTATTTTATTTTAGAGGTAATACATTTAAATTCTAAAACCTTATTTGTCAATTAGTAGATTTAAAAAATAGGAAATATTAATTATCTAAGTAATGAGTACCCATAGAAAGTTTTTATCATAATAGTTTATAAGTGATTTCAGAAGCTTGTATTTAAGTACATTCTAATACAGTAAATATAAATGATGTCAGCATGTATCATATACTTTATGTATATATTTATTTTTTCACTTATACACACATTACATATATATTCATGTTATTAAATAATTTTTAAAATTTAAATTAATTTAAATAAATATTAAATATATATAAATATTCAACCAAATATATATTAATAACTATTATTTGCTTATACAGGATAGTTAAAATATATAAATATTAACATTATTAAATTAATAACTATTATTTGCTTACACAAAATGGTTAAAATATATAAATATTAACATTATTAAATTAATAATATTTAATATGAATGATTTGTCTATCATATATTTTTATAACATACAACATTTATTAATATTTGTTTACAGGGATACTATACAATAAGAGAATGCTTAGTTCTTCTTTATGTATTCTAGCAGGGCAGAAATGTTAAATTCTCTGATTGAGAATTTTTGTGATACCTATAGTTTAAAATTAATAATATATCAGTAAATCAAATTGATATGGTCACTCCTAAAATTCTCATTAAATCAAAATCTGTGTTTGTAATCTCACTCTGTACCTTATTCAGATGTTTTGCAAATGTGTAATTAAGAAACAGAAATGATTTTTTGACTATTATAAAACAATTCTTGCAGAATGCTAATAGCCATTTTGAAAACACACAGCTGCAAGGTATTTGGGAGAAATAATAATTAGTACACAATGATATAATATGTGCATAATGTTTCAATTTTACACATTGTAAATTATTAATTATAGCTCTTTAAAGACATAATGGCATATCACCTCCAGTACTGAGATCATAGATATTAAAAATCACTGAAAAAACTATCAATTACTTAAAGTCATGCTATAATTTTTATTTATATGGTCTCAACTGAATATATCACACTGCTTTTCCTTTGTTCCTCATTATTATAGATCTGCAAATATATTTTTTTAACATCTTTATTGGAGTATCATTGCTTTACAATGGTGTGTTAGTTTCTGCTGTATAACGAAGTGAATCAGCTATACGTATACATATACGCCCATATCCACTCCCTCTTGCGTCTCCCTCCCACCCTCCCTATCCCACCTCTCTAGGTGGACACAAAGCACCGAGCTGTAGATCTGCAAATATTAAAAGAGTAAGAATCTAATATTAATTAATATTCTATTCATTTCTACAAAAATGTGTAAAATTTAGTTTGTATAAGGAATTATGCAATATTAATAAAAGAAAAAGGGGAATCATGGCATGTGATGTATTATGGCAGGCCTTTTCATATTTGTTACATAATTTAATCCTCACAAAATCTCTGTGAGGGAACTGTTACTTTTTCTGTTTGAGAAAGGAGGAAAGTGGAGTTGGAAGGTTAGTTTGCATATCCTATATATTTAGCTGATAAATCTTCAGGGCCCATATCATTCTTACTACATTAATCCACTTTTTTACTCTCAGCCAAGAGGGGGTCTTTCAAGGAAGTTTTAAGTGACAAATTGTAAAACTGTAAGGTATAAGCAGTGGTTGTATTTTGTATTTGTGTTTTGTCTTATCATAATGCTCTACGGTGAAAATAGGTTCTTTAAACACAAAAAAACACATGTGAAAGTGAAACAGAGATCTTCTTTTCCATGTCCTCCTGCCCACATGCCTTCCTCTGGGAAACCTCCCAGCCCAAAGTCCAGCTACGACCTTTCTCGCCTTCCTTGTCTACCAGTGTGGGCCAACAGTGGGTATCTGGCCCAAATCAGGCCATGCTTCCTGTGAAAATAACTTACGGATTTGCATTTTAAAAATATATATCTGAGCCCTTACCATTGACTTTTTTGAGAGCTGTAGCTCTGATGTATAAAAGACAGGAGGCAGTTAGTGGAGAAAGCTGTGTTTGAAAAGGTACCACTATGTAGTCTGCAGGCGTTAGGTGACACAGCCAGCCAAAGAGAGCAGGAGGAGCACAGGCTCAGAGGGGGAGCAGCTGGACATGCAGGGGTGGGCTCGCAGGCCTTCCGGTACTGAGAGGAGATGGAGCAGCCTTTCAGAAAGGAGCCCACACACCTCTGTCCATCATGTCTTAGCTCTTGAGGGAAACACTAAGAAAGTAACCAGTCCCAATAATCATGGCTCCCTAATTTTAGTACATGTTTGTCCTAACAAGGACACTCTTTTCCTTAAATGATTCTGGTAACCAAAAGAATCTAACTTTTTTTAAGTTATCAAAAATAAAGAAAAGTAGCCAACATCCTGAACACTGACAACATCAAATGCTGGTGAGGATGTGGAGCAACAGGAACTCTCATCATTGCTGGTGGGGATGCAGGATGGTGCAATCACTTAGGATGAAAATTTGTGGTTTCTTATAAAAATAAACACACTCTTACCATATGATCCAGCAACTGTGCTCCTTGGTATTTACCCAAAGGAGCTGAAAACTTACGTCCACACAAAAACCTGCACACATATATGTATGATAACTTTATTCATAATTGCCAAAACTTGGAAGCCACCAAGATGCCCTTCAGTAAGTAAATAGATAAATTAACTGTAGTACTCCAAAGAATGGAATATTATTCATGAATTTAAAAAGCCATGAAAAGATGTGGAGGGGCACGTCTGGTTGAGAGTCTGCCTGCCGATGCAGGGGACACGGGTTCGTGCCCGGTCCGGGAAGATCCCACATGCCGCGGAGCGGCTGGGCCCGTGAGCCATGGCCGCTGAGCCTGCGCTTCCAGAGCCTGTGCTCCACAACAGGAGAGGCCACAACAGTGAGAGGCCACAACAGTGAGAGGCCCGCGTACCGCAAAAAAAAAAAAAAAGATGTGGAGGGAATTTAAATGCATATGACTAATGACAAAAGCCAATCTGAAAAGTCTACTACATACAGTTGAGCCTCGAACACCATGGGTTTGAACTGTGTAGGTGCACTTTAAGGGGTCCGCCTGTATGTGGAAGTTTGTTTTGAATAAATATACAGTTATCCCTTCGAATCTGTGGGTGCCACATCTGTACTTTCAACCAACCTCAGATGGCAAATTTAATACACAATCTGAGGTTGGTTGAATCTGCAGATGCAGGATCTGTGGATATCAGAGGGCCAACTATGGGACTTGAGCATGAACAGATTTTAGCATACATGGTGGGTCCTGGAACCAATCCCCCATGGATACCAAGGGACAAATGTACTATACACTTCCACCTATATGACATTCTGGAAGACACAAAACTATGGAGACAGTGAAAGATCAGTGGTTGCCAGGGTTCAGGGGGTTAGAGAGGAGATGAATGGGCAGAGCACAGACGGCTTTTAGGGCAGTGAAACTACTCTGTGTGATGCTATAACGGTGGATACATGTCATTATACATTTTTCCAAACCCACAGAATGTACAACACCAAGAGTGAACCCCAATGTAAACTACAGACTTTGGGTAATGACGACGTGTCCAGATAGGTTCACCCTTGGTAACAAATGCACCATCTGGTGGGGGCGTTGATAATGCGGGAGGCTGTGCATGTATGGGGACAGGGAATATGTGAAAAATCTCTGTACTTCCCTCTCAGTTTAGTTGTAAAACTGCTCTAAAGATGGTCTTTAAAAAATAAAAGAAAAGATAAAAGAAATAAATAAAAGAAGGAGGAAGAAGAAAAGAGGGAGGGACTGCAAGGAAAGGAGGAAAAAGAAGAGAATGATGGAGGGATTAAGGAGGGGGAAGTAAAGGAAAGAAGATAATAACTCTAAACTTTTCTTGAAGGACTTGAAAGTCTCAAGGGATAGATGAATTCTGGTACGTAGAGAGGAGTTGACGGGCTGGTGGAGAGGGGGCACCCCAGGCAAGGGAACTGTGTGACCAAAGGCATGGAGGTCAGAGTGGCTATGGAGTGTTCACAGAACACAGCAGAAAGTGCTCTAAAGGGGAAGGAGTTATACTGAGAAATACAGAGAACCCAAGTCAGGAACTGAGGCAGATGTCAAACCATGAAGGTGCTTTTGACTGAGATTTCTCTTTTTTTAAATTGACGTATAGTTGATTTACAACGTTGTGTAAAGTGATTCAATTATATATATTTAATTATATATATAGTCAATTATATATATATATAGTGTATATATATATACTTTTTCAGATTCTTTTCCATTATAGATTCTTAATGAGAAGTAGTCTCACTTCTTTCACGTATGCATTTCACAGGACATTCAGATATCTTCTTCTTCATTATGTGTATGTACATGTGCATGTGTTTAGTTACATGTAGTTATAATCTGAAACTTAAAATATACACTACAGGTGGTCCCCAACTTACAACCGGTTTTGAAACGGAGCAGGACCCTATGGTCCTTGCCCTGCCATGTCCTCAGCCTGCCTTCTGTCTGTGGAAAAACTTTAGCCAAAGAATAAGTTTAATCAGAGAAGTGAGAGAATGGAGAAACAAAGGAAAACAGTCAAAGGAGACCAAATGATAATAGTTTAGTCATTAAGCATAGTCAAGAACCTTTAGCTCCTCCTTAAGGGCTATAGATAATATTCTGAGCCATATCCTGTGAGCTGTTTTACAGATACTGAAGCCTCCACCAGGTGGAGGAGGATGACTACATGATGACCAAATTGAAGCCATGACATAAGCTACTGCACTTCATATAGTTCTGAGAACTGGACTCAAAGAAATGGAACTAAAGATTAACTGTACTTAAAACAACTATGCTGTTCTGCTCCCACCCTCCACCTATACAACCCTGAAACTCCCCTTTAAAAAAAGCCCCTATCCCCTGAGCAGTAATCGGGAGTTGGTTCTCAGACAGGAGTCCACCCTCTCCCGAGGTTGCCGGGCTCTGAAATAAAGCAACCTTTCCTTTCCTACCAACACTTGTCTATTGAAAACTGACTTTCAAGTGGCGAGCAGCAGCCAGACCTGGGTTCGGCAGCAGTCTGACTTACAATTTTTTGACTTTACAATGGTGTGATAGAGATACACATTCAGTAGAAACCCTACTTTGAATTTTGAATTTTGATCTTTTGTGGGCTAGTGATAGGTGGGCAGATCACCTCTCATGATGCTGGTCGGTGGCAGCAGCCTCAGCTCCCAGTCAGCCACGCAATCATGAGGGTCAACTGCCCACGTACTTAGAACCATTCTAGACCCAGACATCCATTCTGGTTTTCACTTTCAGTACCTTATTCAACAAATGACATGAGATATTCAATACTTTTCTGTAAAATAGGCTTTCTGTTGGATGGTTTTGCCCAAGGCTAGTGTTCTGAGCATGTTGAAGGTAGGCTGGGTTAAGCCATGATGTTCAGTAGGTTAGGTGCATCAAATGCATTTCTACTTAACCATATTTTCAACTTGTGATGGGTCTATCAGGACATAACCCCACTGTAAGTCAAGGAAGATACATATATATATATATATATATATATATATATATATATATATATGGTCAAAAATATTTATTTTAAAATATTTTCTTTAAACTTTGAATTGGATTTTTCACTTTCTTAAATGGTAAATACTTAAATGGTAGAGTACACTTAACATTTTTATGTTTCCTTACAAAATCAAACTTCGGTAAATGGTGAAAAGAATAGTATTTAGGCTAATTTGGCAACATCTTTCAGGCTGAAAGGACACAACATAATTTGTGATAAAAGGAAAACAGGTATCATTACTAGAGGATACAAACTGAAAAATAAGATAGAAGGCTCGTGTCAGAAAAATCACAGAAATTTATTGATGAGAAAATTAAATAATGCAGTCCAAGTCCTGTATTTTTTAGTTCTGGTGAGTGAAGTCCAGAAAGGTTAAGTGACTTTCAAGGTGTGGTGGGTGGCAGAACTGGGATTAAACAGAGATGCTCTCAATGCCTGTGGGACCTTGGGCAAGCTTGCTGTTGAGCCTTTATGAACCTCCACCTTCTCACCTGAAATATCTGCCATGCAATATCACTGTGAAGATTTAGCGTCTTAGCTTTGCAATACGCCAAGCAATCCTCAATAAAAAGGACTGTTTCTACCCGTATTTGTTCCTCTCCTCTTTCTGCTGTAAATACCTTGGGCTAAATTATTTCCGTGTTTTCTTTCAGCTCTAATGTTTCATGTGTCTGTCTCTATGTTCCCATCCTCAGGGAAATTTCATTGAGGGATGTTAGTTATTACACAAGTTTACTTTATAAAAGACTAGGGAAATGGAAAATACCGCTGATAGACACAGAAAAGATACAGGTAAAATGATATTATACCTGAAAGCAACATGTACTTTTCATAAAGTAAAAAAAGAAAGATGACTTGCATAGTGTCAGCAAAGGCTAAGAGATATAAATTTGGAACTGTCATTCAAAAACACAGGGTTTAGCGTCTCATAACTCAAACAAAGCCAGTTACATTGGAAATCGTGCCTTTCAACTTAGAAGTAAGTGGATTTGAAATTTTGTTTTCACAGTATTTATACTTGTTTCTTACAGTGCTATTGTGTTACGTTTAAAAGCCAGCAAGAGATGTTAACATATTTTTTGAACTCTGTATTTTCATTCATAAGAAGCAAACAATTCAAACGATTGGTTTTTTGATATGTTAGAGTAATCAAAATCACCATGGAAATAACACTTGGAAATAGAAATAACAAGTTAATTGTGGCCAATTCCATTTAGTTATTCACCATCCACTCAGCAACATACTGATTGAACACCCAGGGCAGGGAGCCTCTGTGTTAGCCTCTGGGAGGTTTAACAGAAAGACCTCACAGAGAAAGCACAAAACAATAAAACCCCAAAGTAGTACTCACTGTTACACACTGGAAAGGTGCTAGGGAGAAAAGAAGTGAATAGCATTAGAGAGAGTAATGGAGAGAGGGAAGAGAGGATCAGACTTAGGACGGGGTACGGGCTGGCCCCTGAAGGCGAATGACGCTTAAGCTGGAACTTTATTAAAGCATGACTGGAGTTAGCTAAGGGCCAAGTGAATATAATATCCCTCTTGGCCAGTCAACCGCAAAAGTTAAGCTCCTTAGGATGGGAAGATATAGGGCCATTCAAAGAACCGAAAAAAGAAGGCCAAGCTGCCCATCTCACTGCAGCTTGAGAGGAAGTAGCAACCAAGTGGGAAACCACTGAAGACGCTTAGGTGAGAAGGTCTGACTTATGTTAAATACTTCGTTTGGCTCCTCCCAGAGGACTGGGCAGACAGAGGGAAGAAGCTTTGATGTAATCCACACAAACAATGGTGGCGGCTTGGACGGGCAGGTGACTGGGAGATGGAGAGCAGCATACCGATTTTCACTGTTGGAGATAAAAAGGAAATGACTTTGTGATTGGTTAGGTCATAAGGCCTGGGGAAAAGGGAGTTATCTGTCTGAAGGGACGCATCATTTACAGTGGTGTGGAATGCAAGAGGAGAACAGATTAAGCTCGGGAAGGGGAAACATTCCATTTTTGATCTGTTACACTGAAGATGCCAACAGACAGACCAAGGGACAGGTCAGCTTGTCTGCTGGATCAGGAGAAGTGATGTATTACAGAAGCATGGGACTTGTTTTTATACAGGTGATATTTAAAATCAAGGAAACCATCGATGGGATCTAGAATGAAATTCCATCACTCTGTCTCACCCTTGAACAACCCAAGCACGCTTCTTGGCATGTGCTGCTCCTTCTGCCTGAAATACCCTTCAGCCACATCTTCATATTCCTGCCTTCTCAGTACAAGGAGATCAGTGCAAGGTCACCTCCCCTGAGAAGCCTTCCATGAGCAGCCTAGCTAAAGCAGCAGCCTCCCCACACTGTTCTCTCTCTCAGTGGTCATTTTATTTTCTTGAAAGCACTTAACACGATCAGAAATTATATTAGTTATTTATTTGGGACATAAGGTAAGCCCCTTACATAATGTAAGTCCCTTGTGGTAAAGAATTTTCTGTCTTGTTCATTATTCTATCCCCAGAATCTGTACAGAGACCAGCACACAGTCGGAAAACAATATAGCTTAGCTGATGACTGATTTGAGAAACAACAGAAGCCAGCCTCCAGTTGAGTCTGGAGTGGTTTGAACATCTTGAGGTCAAGAACAAGCAGATAAAACAGCCAGGGAACTGAGAAGGAGAACTCAGGGCAGCAGCCTGTAGTGTCGGGGGAGGTAAGATAAGAGAATTTTCCAGGATGAAAATTGTCTGAAACAATGCTAGGAAGCCAAGTAAATAGAAGATTAAAACATATCCACTGGTTTGGCAACACTGGACATTATTGGTGATCTCAGCAAGTTCAGAATAATGAGAGATTGAAACCCTCAGGTGGACGGAGGGAATTTAACTGTTCAAAGGAAATGTTCTAGGTACAGCTCTTGAGTAAATAAAAGACTCCCAAAGAGATTTTTCTGACTTAGGCGCTAGCAGGTAAACAAGTGTCCTGAAATACTTAACCTATCTTTAAAACTTGAATTCTCCCCTGCTCCAAAGATAACCTGGCTTCATCTATGGTAGACCAAAAACATAACCACTCATGGAGAGATGCCTCTTCCTGTCCTTCCAAACTGCAGCTCAGTAGCCCTTAAGTTACAAATTGCACAGGTAGAAAGAGAATACTGATTCTAACCATGGGTAAATTCACCATTCATTTCTCATTATTTATATAAGAATGCAAGTATTTTTCCTTCAGATTTTGTTATTATTGTTTTCATCATTACCAGGAGAAAATTAGCAAGATTTTTCCTTAAAGTTCTCAGTAGAGAAAACTAACTTAATAAAAATGCAAAAAGATACAGCAAGATTAAAAGTACTTAGGCAACTTTAAAAGGCCACGATGTGTAGTGCTAGCTTTTACACGTGTGGTGATGTAACCATTTTATTATCGAAAGGTCAAGTCTTAGGTGTTCAACAGTGCTGGTTAGAGGCATCTTTCATCTCATCAGTTAGAGCCCTATTTTGCTCCTTGGATCTCCATTCCTAACCGCCTCATCCCCATTTGCCCTCACTGAGTTATTGAACACAAACTAAAGACTGTCCCTGGGGTATTTCCATCTTAATAAGAGATTACTTTTAGTGAGAGAGAAGTACCAAAAGCTTCTAGATAAATCTCAGTTAATCTGTAGTGATCAACTCTTAGACTGTGATGGGGGTTGTAGATGGATTAGGGCAAGAAGGATGCCTCTTTTCAATGCGTGAAACATTCAGTTGACTCTGAATCTCCTGGAATTTCTTTTAAAAATAACTACTTAAAATGACTGTAATGCAAGTAATTCATTTCCATAATACTTAAACCGGGAAATGACTTCAATTAAAAAGGTGAGAGCATACATGTGTGATCAAGTCTCCTATATGTGCTGTGTTTCATTCCGTCCATCTCCCTTTGCTTTCCCTTTCCAGGTACAAAGAGGGCGCTGTCTAATATCACTCCTTTAGAGGCTGCGTTTCTCCTCAGTCATCTGCTTTAAGACAGAAGCTCTCAGAGAGGGGCAGATGACGAAATGAAGCCAGAGGCTTTAAAAATTATAATTATCATTTCAGAAGTACAAATTTCACTCTGAAAAGAAAAACAAAAACACTTTGATAAGTGGGTTCTTTCAAACCCAAGAGCTATGTTTCCTTAGTGAATATCCTGTTATCTGGTACTTTTAGTTTTAAACTACATGCCCTGTTGTACCCAATCACTCTTCTATTTAATAGTCGCTGACATGTTTTTTTTTCCATCTTCCTCTAATTTTCTATTACTCAAGAAATTACAGACTAATAAATCCTTGAAAATAATATATAATGAACACTTCTTTTCTCATAAAACATGACTTAAAATGTCTATGTAGAGTATGATATAAATTACAGTGACAGTGAAAAATACCACCCAAAAGTATGTTTATAATCTATAGCCTGGAGGTCCAGCAGGTGGAGAGACTCAAGACGCATTGTGTAAAAAGTATTGTTGGTTCCACATATATGCGTTAGCATATGGTATTTGGAGGAGGGGGAAGCTGGGGGGAAGTGAGAGTAGCATCCACATATACACACTACCAAATGTAAAATAGATGGCTAGTGGGAAGCAGTGGTATAGCACAGGGAAAGCAGCTCAGTGCTTTGAGACGACCTAGAGGGGTGGGATGGGGAGGGTGGGAGGGAGGCTCAAGAGGGAGGGGATATGGGGACATATGTATGCATATGGCTGATTCACTTTGTTGTACAACAGAAACTAACACGGTATTGTGAAGCAATTATACTCCAATAAAGATGTATTAAAAATTTTTTTTTAATTTAAAAAAAATGGTATTATTGGGAATGCCATATTTTCTTTCAGATGGACAAGTTGGAAAACTCGGTGAGATTTGACAGTTAATGGATGTTTCTTCCCCTCACATGAAGCAAATAAAATCTGACGTGTAAATCTAAGCCTATTCCCAATTCAGAATCAAAAACCAATGCAATGGGATCAAAATATAGTGGAGAATTGGACTGGTTGTACATTCACACAAAAATCATATTTCATCCTTAGCCACTAATAGCCATTCTAATTTTGAAAAGGTATATAGATATTTCCTAATTAAAAAATATAAATGTTTTAAAGGTACAAATTTTCCAAAATTAAGAGATAAAAATATTGTATGTCCATCTGAAAACATTCAATTACCCTTAAATTAAACATGAAAACGTTGTGAAAACATTACTCTGCTTTCAGCAACCATGTGTGCATCACAGTATAATCACCAGATACTATTTCTTAAGGACCTACTTGATGCACAGCATGCAAACAGCTACACGTATTAAAATACCGTGCAGTGAAGATCACAGAAACAAAGGAAACAGATATATTCACTCAGATCTATCTGCATATTTAAAATACATAATAGAATCATTCCATCTCAAGAGGATTTGGTATAAAATATGAAGATGAATATGTGTGTCCCTTATCAAAAACATCTCTACATAGTTTTCATCTGGCTTTATCACCAGTACAGTGGAAGTCAGCAGGTCTGGGGTGTCCCCACCTGCACATTAAAAAGTCTGTCCTTGACCTGTAACCTCTGAGCCCTTGGAATGTCCTGCCTGATAAGAGTGCCTTTGTTGACCTGGAGGCCTTGGGCCACAGCAGGGCATCTATGCCTCAGTGTGATTATGGTGGGAGCCTCCGGTTACGTAGCGGGAGCAGCGTGACTTCTGCAGGGGCTGCAGACTAAGGGGAGCCGCGTGGGGGGTCAGTCATGCCTCTGTGACTGACGCCAATCAAAACCCTGGACCCCGAGGCTCGTGAGCTCCCCCGGCTGGCGATACTGCAGGCATGTCATTGTAGGACATTGCTTGGAGAACACAGTTCCACGGGGAGAGGACACCTGCAGGCTGGCTCCTGGTCTCTCCTGGACTCTGCCCTGGGAGTTCCTTCCCTTCTCTGACCTTAGTCTGTTCTGTTTGCTGAAATAAACCATAAAAGTATAATGGCTTTTCTGAGTTCTGTAAGTCCTTCCAGGGAACTGTCGGACCTGAGGGCTGTCTTGGGGACTCCCAAACCACATTCCCAACTAAGAAAATAACAGGCATGATAACCACTCTGCTTAATCAGACTGCCTGGTTCACAACCTGATCTAAGGCACACACCGCTCAATTGACTACCTACCCGCTTTTTTCCCTGTCTCTCCAAGTCTGAGAGGAAAATCTTTAGGAGTCTGCGTAAGGCAATCAAAGCCATCTTATTTACATAATCAGCTGTACTTGAGGAAAGTACATGTGACTTAACATTGGCCATAAAATGTGACAGAAGTCTTTGGCGGAAGTGTTCTTTCTCTCAAAAAGAAGCATGATACAGGGGCATTCTTCCTAGTCTTGGTCACTGGTGCAAACAGAGAGGTGAAGCCTGGAATGGCCGTCTTGCAGCTGTGATGGGATTAGCTCACTCAGTGAGGGTGGCAGAGAGGGTCCATTGACAATGAGATTGGGTCCCTCAATAATAGACCTAAAAAATACCCTCCTTGCACACTTCTACATCCATGTGGTGACACATTTTCTTTAGTGCTGAAGCTAGTTTTGAGTTCTGTGATTCATCTTATGTTAAGCCATGTGATGCTCTGCAGTCAGAAGCATCCTAACTGAAAACTGGTTGCCCCACTTGCTACCCGAGCTTCGTGGGGAATTTTCGTAAACAATGTATATCTGAGATTCCTCATCTGTGATGTGAGGATGGCGATTATACATACTTTGGAGGGTTGTTGTGAGTTTTGGCAACTTAAAGGTCTGAATCCAAATGTCAACACACTTCCTAACCCGAATAAATTACATAATCTCTATGAATCTGTTTTATTCGTAAAGTTAATGTTACTTGCCATAACTTCAGAATTGTTCCCCTGATCTTAACATAATGAAATACATAAAGGTATCTGATAGGAAGAATACATCAAATGGTTTGCATTCTTCTATATCAGGATAATACTTTAGTCAATAATGTCTAATATTTGATTACTTATTATGGACTGGGTACCACTGTAAGCACTTTTTGAATCTGTGATTTAATCCTCCCAACACTCCCGTGAAATCGGATGACAGAAGAGTGATCTTTGGCGCAAGGATGTTAAGTAATTTTCCTGAGGACACACAGCTGGTGAACCAAGGAGCTAGGACTTAAACCCAAGCACAGCAGGGCTTCTCAGTACCTTCCTGACACTGACTGCTGTCTCCCTCCCCACATTTCACCGGACTTCAAGACCCCATTGTTGCAAATCTTGGTTTTTAGAACTGGGCTTTTAAACATCAGTAGACCAAGTCCACTCAATCAATCACACGTATACCACAAACAACACACAGAGAAGAATATGTTATCCATTTGAGCTAGCTGTCCGACCGCAGTACGAGTTTTCTCTGGGGAATCAGAGCAAGAACGTCAACACCGGCTTTGTGTTGAGAGAAAAGCGCTGCTCTTCGCCTGCCCCCACATCTCAAGCTGGTCTGGAAATTCTGAGCCCTGCAGACATGATGGCGTGATGACAGGACCCCATGCATCTCCCAACACATGGATCTACAAATATACTGGACTAGAAAGAATTATGGAAGAAATACTTCCTTCCAATGTGGCTTCTGGAAAGGGTCAAGACCCTATGGGTTTCTCTTACGTGGTAACTTACAGGAGCAGAAGAAACACGCACAGTCTGTGTCTAGAAAGAATATTTCTCTCTGGAATAGGAAGTCAGTAGACAGGAAAAGGCTCTTGGTCAGAGCAAAGAGTATGTGGTCATGATCTGAAGCCGAAGCCGAGGACCCACAGCCCATCTGCGGGGAGAGGTGGTCTCAGGGGAGGGGGAGGCACAGAAAAGGGGTTAACTCATGGACATTTTATGTTGCTAATTTTTTTAAGAGATGTATATGTTTTCAGTATTTGATGCTTCATATTAACCATGGTTTGCTGGATTCATCCTTGTCAGTGAAGGAAAAAGAAAGGCAACACCATCAAATGTTAAATAAACTTTGTGTAATTTGTATCACCTTTTTAAATTCCCTGTTTTGTTTTCGTGTACCTTCAGTTGTGTGTGTGTGTGTGTGTGTGAATCGTGGCCTTAAAAGTTGTCATCAATCGGCCTCCCCGGGCCCGTGGATTCCTTACTGCAGAAGGCTCTCAAACAGACTGCCTCTCAGAAACGCACATTTAACACGAAATGGGCAATCACTTTGCTGGAGTCAATTGCCTCTTTCAGACTTTCCATTGGCTTCTTCCCTGTGCGCCATTAATCCCTACGCAAATGCAGGGTAGGAAGTGTCAGCAACCACTAGCTCTCTCCTCCAGGTGGCGAGCAGCGAGCTGCTAACACGTAACCCCAAACCCCCAGCAGGGGCACTTCACTCACTACCTCCTGTAACGGCTTCAAACTGAGCAGACCTCAGAAGCAGGGGGTACAAACCTGGTGCTTCCCGAACACACAGATCCCCTCTTTTATTATTAAGTGCCTGCATGTGACTCTGCCTTTATCTGGCAAGATGTGTAGACAGTCCTTAGAGTAAAGGATAACTTGGTCATTTGGGTAAACATTTTTATCTCAGTACAAAATAAAGAAGCATAGAACAGGGAGGAAATCTTTTTTTTAAATCACGATTTTATCTCTGTTATGAAATGCTTCTTATGTCACCAGAAGTTGTCAGACAGCTTCTGAAAGGATACAAGTCTCTACACTCATATAAGAATTCCAAATACATCTTCTACTTGTAAAAGGGAGGCAGGTCCTGGGAACAGACTCTGCGATAATCTGAAACCCTTGAGGTCAGCGTTTTCCTTCCCACCAGACCAGCCAGGGCTCTGGCCACCACTGCTGCACAACCACCACCTGTGTGACAATTGAAGCAGGCATGCACCTCTGCACCTCTGCTAATCTCTCCCTCCAAACAGCCCTGACTGTTCTGTTCTGAGTAGAGCTCACCTCAGTCAGGTTTCAGAACATAAGCAATGTGTGCAAACAAGTTCACATTAAGGTAAGTAAGAAATATAAACACTGAATGAATTCCTGACATGATCAGGTGAGATTAGAAATCCTGGGAGGTAAGCAGTCCCAGAAGATGGGAATCTCACTAACAGGAGCTGGAAAGCCTGGCTGCCGGAACTTCCCTCTTGTAACCATACTCAGGACACAGAAGACAGTAGAGGAAGCCTGGGGCCCCCCAGCATGGAACTTCTCAACCTACACAGACAGATCGAAAGACTGATATATTATACATTTCTATTTAAGTATATTTTATATTCTTTATACATAATATAGTTATAGATGTAGGTATAGATATAACTATATGAGACCCCCCCAGAGAATCACTCACAGTAAAAGATTTGACAAGGAATAAACCCACCATGAAAACGATCTGGAAAAATTTTTTTGAAATCAAAACTTGCCCTCTTCAGCCTTGGTTCTGTGCGGAAGAAGAAGAAATCGTTGCCAAGAATTCATAACTCTAAGTCAGCATTTATATGGGTTCACAACCTAAATTCAAGGAACCCATGTGTCCCTACAAATCTCAAGGTGAAACCAGAATTCAAGGATATTCTTTAGTAGTGACCGTAGGAAACTGGCAGAAGCAAACCAAGTCCTCTCTGGGGGAACACGGCTTCCATCAGAGCCTCAAAGAACCCCCAGTGATCCAAGGAACATGAGTTCACCGTATAAAAGAGAAGTAACCTACACCATCAGACAAGGACTTAGTGAAGACAAGGCCAAGAGTGAGAATCCAGATTCCCAGGCAGTGGGCCTACAGGAACCTCAGCGATAGATGCCTGTTCAGTGTGTACATATGACTATGAGAAAGGCCAACAGTGTGACCAAGGAACAAGAAGTAACATTTTCCAAGAGCTTTAAACTAACCCAGTAGAGCCTCTGGAAATGAAACACATAAATTAAAAACACACTGTATGTTTCTATAGATTAAAGAATGTAATAGCTGAAAAAAAAAAACAGATTACAAATGGCAGAAATCAAGATTAATGCACACAAAAATAGACCCTTAAGAAATTCAGAATGTAGCACAGAGTTTAAAAAAATAACAGCTGTGGATGTGAAAGTTCAGGGGTACAAGGGAGAGAGTGAGAAGGTCTGCATATGACTTCTTGAAGTCTCAGAAGATGATTTAAAAATCAGGAAGAGGCGATGCTTAAAGCTATGATGTGTGAGATCCAGATCAGGGCAGCTCAGGATGATCAGCAGAACAGCAAAGACAGGAGAGGATCTTAGCAGCTAAAGGGTCTGGAAGGGAGGGGAGCAATAGTGGGGAGGCCAGGGCACTGGGGATGCGCCCACCAGCTGAGGACACCCCTGCAGAGTCTTCAGGTGTTTCACACCAGTTAGCAGAAGCACCACTTTGCCTTTTCCTGCATTGCTCACCCACCAGCCACAAAGAGGAAGAGAGCAATCCAACCACTGCATCATTAACAGAATTAAATTCATCACTAGGTCAATCAACCTAATTAATTAATTTCAATTGGATAGCGGTTCAGTTAACCAGCTTGATCGGGTTTGATAGCTGGGAATGGGATTGGCAAGCCCCAAAGGACTACGGATTTGGTTAGTTGGAAGGTGGCAGCAGTGACACTCCTGACAGAGGAGACGGGCATGTCTAATGGCCCTTGTTTCGAAAACAACTGGAAACACATTTGAGACAAGTGGCATCAGAGCATCTGATTTTTGTCTCTAAGGACGAGCTCTAAACCAGCAGCATCAACGTCACCTGGGAACTTAGAAATACAGATTTTCTAAAGTTCTGACCCCACGCCAGACCTACTTCACCAGAAACTCTGGGGGTGGGTCCAGCAGTCTGTGTTCTAGTAAACTCTCCAGGTGGATCTGATGCAGCTAAAATTCCAGCACTGTTGCTCTTGGGGAATTTAAACAACAGTATCACCAGCACTCGTCTGTGATCAGTGTTGCTGAAAGCGCAGGTTGTGAAGCCCCCGGCTTTGAATTTTGTTGAGAGCTGTAAAATGTACAGGTATGAGGCCTTGGACAGCTGAGATGAGAGGAAGATGAGGGTCTGATAACTGCAGCTGCAGTTTCTTCACCTTAAAATAGGGCAGTAAGAAGACAAGAGAAACCAGGCAATGTTCCTTTGGACGACCACACTTCTCCTCTTGTCAGCGAAAAGAGGTTGGAGAGAGGGCGAGAAGTTAAAAATGAGAGGTTAGGATTGAACTGAAAGATCGCAAGGCTGAGAGAGGAACAAAGGAGACAAGATGTGGATAGTTGGAGAAAAGCATCTGTAGAATCGCTGTTTCCCTGGGAACTCCAGGTTTTCTGATGCTCAATCTCTAAAGGAAAAGACAAATCACTTATTCTCTCCCCACCTGTGTTTTTTCTTCCTCCGCTCTTCATGTGATGGGAAAACCCAGCAACTTGTTACAATGTTGAACTGTAAAGCTTCTGTCCTGAAGCTGTGGACCAGTCTGAATCGGGATATCAGTAACGTGAGGTGAAATTTCCAGAGTTAACTCCCTACTCTGCTTAGTCCCTACTCCCACAAAATCAATGGCAGCAAGAATCAGAAGCCTGCCCAGACCAACAATGGATCAGCATCAACGCATCTGCCTCTGGAAGCTGCAACACAATGAACACAGACGAACACGCAGGCATTCTTGCAGAAGCAGGAGTGAAAGCCTTGGAGGGAACACCTTCCCTTACGAGGAAAAGGCTTTGACAGCCAGGCTGGTAGAAGCTGAGCTTCAAGTGTCTCTGCCTTCTGCTCTCAGAGGAAGGGAAGGGCTGGCAAGAGACAAAGGGAGACCTTGGCTGGCCGCTAATGGGGGAGGAGGATGGTCCCCGGGGGAGGACAGAGGCCACCTCGAGGAGGGGAGCCTCCTGCGTTTGCAAACACAGCAGGGAGACCTCAGACAGCCACAGGCCGGCCGTGCGACTGGATTTTGAGAGTTTATTTTACTTTGCAAAAGAGATGGAGGCTTCTTCTCACATCTGATTATAGACACAAAGTTATGTTGTTTTAAGAAAAAAATAAAATGAAATACGTACTGAAAGAAAGAGGTCTGTTAAAATGATGTTACTCCAAGAGCAGATTAACTCCAATGTTTAGTGGATGTTTAAGCATGTATTGGGCAATTTGGGTATGAATACTATTATCGTCAAAACATGTCTTCCTTTACTTCTTGACTTGTAAATTCTATGTATCAAAATGTATCCTAAGGAAACATTTAAGAAAACTTGTTTAAAAAATACTAGCAATAATGAATGATATTTATAACAATTTCAGTATAGTAAAAGTGCTGGCAACATCCTAAATTCACAACAAAAGGAAATGGACTAAATTAATTGTGGCATAGCTGCAAAATGGAAAACTCTTCAGCCAGTAAAATATATTTGGAAGAATGTTTATCAACATAGAAAAATACTTATAATACATGAAATGAAAAACAACAAAAACAGTTATGGAGTATTTTGTCATAGTGGAAAAAATTATTACATGCACATATACATAGAAAAAGCAAGGTTATTACCCAGATGTGAACTGCAAATTTTTGCATTTAAAAATAGAGATGTTTATTAAACAGCTTGGTTTTTATTTGCATTTTCCTATTTCTTCTATGCTTGCATTGCTTTGTAATAAGAAATCAAAAGTTTACCTCAATTAAAAAAAATTAAGTACATTGTTTGAAAATAAGGGAAAAATGCATCTATTAAGAAAATAATCATTTCCTTTTGAAATGTAAATAAAAATCTGGTAGTTTAGTAGCCGGGATTCAGGGGAGAAGTAACATTTCATAATGTACGAATTTGTTTCCCTGATAGTCAATAGAACTGCCCAAAACTGCAGTTAGGAAACCACTAAAAAATGAGTAACTTTCTAGGTTCCTGCCACAAGCATACTCAAAGGGCCCTGATTTGCCTAGTTTTCACACCTCATTAGCACTTCTTTTAAACCGAGCTTTCAACCTGGCAGGCGGGAGAGGATGTTTTCCATGGATAACAACCACCATCATCAATCTTTTATTGATCCAGCCCTTCCATCCTTCCCTTGCCCTTTCCCACGGGCTGGCCTCATTCCCCTCGGACTTAATTTTGTGTGTGTCCCTGCCTTGGGGGCGGAGTGGGTACGGCAGATAGAAAACATATTCATACCTCTATAACTATACATCATCCTCTATAATAATTCCCAACTGAAAGAGCCAGGAGGTGTGAGTTTTCACAATGTTTCAGCACCTCTGTCCTGCCTCTTCTGGAGAAGCTTTGATGTCCTCGGGGAGCAAACCTGGCAGCTTCTGTGTAGTGGAAGGCAAGTTCAGCCCTTGACGTGGTAACACCAACTGAGTTAGGAGCTGACAGCAATAACCCTGTTCATGTAAGCTAGTGGGGCAGGACCATTCTGTGGTGTGACTGCAGACAGGGGCATATGACGGCCTGTACTCTTGGAAAACATCTGTGCTGTGACAGACAAAGAAAGGAGAAGGAACTATTCCAGATTAAAGGAGACCACCCAATGCCATGTCTGAGCCGGGGATGGATCTGTGGTCAGGAAGGAAATACAGCATAAAGCTCCTTTCTGGAACCATTAGCAATATTTGAAATTTGGTACAATGCTATTTTATGAAAAGTACTAAATTAAATTTCCTGAATTTGAAAATTATAGAGTTGTTATTGTAAGATACTGATTTTGTTCTTAGGAAATAAATATTGAAGTATTGGTTGGGGGGAAGAGAGAGAGAGACGGGGGAGAGAGAACATAGAAAGAACAAATGTGGCAAAATGTATAAGGCTGGTGAATCTGAGAGAAGAGTACTTAGTTTGCACTAGTCTTGTAACTATTCTGTAAGCTGGGAATTATTTCAAAGTAACTGTTACACTTGGTTTGTTTGTAGAAAAGTGTATCTCTTCATGAAGCGTTGAAACCTACTGTAAACAGTGGGGGTTTGCAAGGAGGCAGAACATCCTCCAGGGTTTGGGCAGCCAATCAATGAACCACACATACCGAGTGGCTAGAGACGGAGGACAAAGGTGTAACTGAGAATTTCCACCTGCAGGTGGAGGTTTCTACCAAGAAGAGGACCCGCTAATTTGCTCTGGGACTCTGCTCCCACCCCTGGAAACTGATTTGGTTCCTGACTACTACAACTTGTCTTTCTCTGTTGTTTCCATTCCCTGTCTACTTTCCTTTATTGCTCATGAATTAAGTGGGGTGAGTGCACAGGCACTGCATTTCATTTGCCTCTTTTATAAGGTGGTCAATGGTACATTTTAATTGACATCAAACAGAGAGAAACTGATTCTGTGAATACATCCTCTTTCTCCACTGGTGACATGCTCATTCAACTTTTAATTTTATATTCTACTCATTTATTCTTTTACTTTAAAAAAATCTACATACCTTGACTGACGAGATTCAAGCTTTTACACGTGTAATTATAAAATGATTTTATAATATTTTTATTTATAATTTTTATAATATTTTGTATTTAGTTGTTATGTATTATAGGAACATCTTTCTTTAAATGGGGTAACGTATTCTAAACAAAGTGAATCTGTACAGTTTTCCCTTCAGGTCAGGTGTCTTGTTTCAAAGATTTCTCATTAAAAAGAAAATCAAATGCCAAATAAGGTTAGAACTGTACAATTCAAGTTGTTTATTTTTGGTATCAGTTTAAGAGATTCTTAATAAAAAGGAAAAAAAATAGTACTGGGGAGGGACTTCGCTGGATTACAAAATCATGTGACTGGAGAAAGGGAGAGAACCAGTTCACTGCAAACTTTTGCAAAGGTTAGACCAGTGGTTCTTAACCAGGGGCTGTATTGCCCTAGAGGGGACCTCTGGCTGTCACAACTGGGAGGCTACTACTGGCATCTAGTGGGTGTCGGGTAAGGTCCTTAAACATCCCACAGTGCACAGGACAGTCCCCCACTCACCCACCCCCTGCACCTCCCACCAGAATTATCCCACTCCAAAATGGCATTGTCAAGGGTGAGGGAATTGATATTTGTGTACAGGTGTGACACGGATAAGGAGGTAGAGATTGAGACACTGCAAATGAGTGGTCCCTGCATATAGGTCAGTAAGGGCAGAACAAGGGTTGCACCCCAAATTTGCCTGCTTCAAAAATTGCTTACATGAAGCTCAGTCTAAAGCATTCTACAACCTCTCTGAACTCTTTCTTACTGTTCAAAACTCACCATTTACGACTCCCCTTTCAATCTCCACGACCTCATGTCTCCAACATGACAGCCTGTGCACCAGCCAAGTGCCATCATCCCTGCTAATGTAAGTCAGTGTGGCGCATTACCAGTCTCTTCCTTTGCTCACTGTGTCTCACTCCATTGTCCTTTTCTCTTCCCCTGCCACCCCTCCCTCCCTCCTTCCAGGGTCCACTCACAGCAGACTCATGGGTAAGAAGACAATGAGGAAGCGGCAAGTTCAGGAAGCACTGTCGCGGCAGCCACTCCAGACCCACACGGCGACCAGTCCAGACCCACACAGTGACGCCGAGACCAGGCAGCCAGTGCCAGGCTGGGGGCTGATACTACAGGAGGCAGCGGCACAGCCTGCCACAAAAACGCACCATCTACGCCCTGCCCGTCACAGCGGTGACTAGGCTCCCAACCTGAGTCATCCCAACAAAGGAACCCAATCCTACCCAGAAGCCTAGTGAGAGCGGTCTTGGGGTGTGTGAGCTTCTGCCCACGAAGGATGTCTCCTGAGGTTGTTCAGCAACCAATCCACAGTGTTGGTCATCCTGACAAAGCTCAGTTACTGGTGTTTTACAACTTAGGTTCTATTAAAGAGACTGTGTTGGGCTTCCCTGGTGGCGCAGTGGTTGAGAGTCTGCCTGCTAATGCAGGGGACACGGGTTCGAGCCCTGGTCTGGGAGGATCCCACATGCCGTGGGGCGACTGGGCCCGTGAGCCACAACTGCTGAGCTTGCGCGTCTGGGGCCTGTGCTCCGCAACAAGAGAGGTCGCGATAGTGAGAGGCCCGCGCACCACAATGAAGAGTGGCCCCTGCTTGCCATAACTAGAGAAAGCCCTCGCGCAGAAACGAAGACCCAACACAGCAAAATAAATTAATTAATAAACTCCTACCCCCAACATCTTCTTAAAAAAAAAAAAAAGACACTGTGTTAATAATGTTGACAAGTTTGCTTACGTGTCCTGAGGACCTGAGGTGTCCTGTGTGAACGCAATCTGCCAACGTAGCTGATGTCCTGTGAGCTTCATTACAATTCATCACAATTTCTGATATTATACAGACGTCCTTATGTGACCTTAGCTTGGGAACTGCGACTGAGCTTCTGCCCATGACGAACACTGACGCTTACCCATCGATGTACCCTATACCCACACAACATCTGCATGCGTCGGCTACTTAACAATGCAAATATCTGCCCCCCTTTAAAAATTTTTATGCTTTTCTTCCTTATGGGTGCAGTTGTGGTCCAGCTCATTGATGGCTGTTGATTAGAGCATGCTGAATACTGCCTGTTTGCACTAGAGAGGCATGTAACAATCTTTTTTATCACAATACACTGAAATGTTTTTATAGAATTGGGCTAAAATAATCATTTATTCTGCAAAGATGAAAGGTAAACATATTAGAGGGTAAATATGCCTACTACTAAGGAGGGCTATGTATGTAACTATTACCATTATGTAGGTATTTTTAATGTAGCATGCTACTTTTCAAATGAATTAAGATGTGCTAGACACCAAAAGTCATGCAATATTTTATCTGCTTTATGTATTTTCTGCTACTTGAATCTGGACCTCAAACTTAATATTAATCTTGGAGCAAAAACAACAACTCCTACACATCTACCTGCATTTAATTAAATGTCAGAGGAAATCTAAATGTCTACTGTTAAAACTGATGTTAAAATTTATCAACGATATTAAATTCACTAGTACCAAATTGTGGCCTTATCACACACTGTGTAAGTTGTCAAATTTGGGAGTATCTTGCTAGATGTTTTATCCATTTTTTAAGGACATACACATTTTATCCACAGCTATTTAGCTGGATCCTTCCTCCATGGCACATGTAGTCAGATATTACACTGTCTAATTTTTATGAATAATCTTAAATGATAAGAGATACTAGAAAAGGATAAACAAGCCACGTATTATAATAAAAAAGTGATTATACCTTTATTTACAAGCACTCAATGTGCTTTAATTGAAGCAAACTATGCTGATGTGGCAAAATGAACAGACAAAAAAAGGAACTGACTGTGTTCAATGCTAAATTCAGCTGAGCTGGTTAGAACGAGAGGGTCATGAAGCTGCCCCCCCGCCCAGGCTCCTGGCCTTGATTCCATTCTCACAGGTTGTACACTCTTAGTTATTCTAAATATCTATAGGCTTATGACTAACGGCTTGGTCTGCTAACTATGGATGTGCAAGGGAAAACCCTACTAACACTTCAGAGTGATGAATCACCAAGGTCAGCCTCACACAGACAGGGCATCAAAAGCTCAATGAGAAGACCCACCATCACTTCCAGTATACAAATGTGGGTTATGCTGTAGAAAGTCTTTACCCTTCTTGGCGTACCTTGAACCTGCCAAGGACTTAATGCCTCAGGGCCTTTGCACATTCTGTCCCCTCTTCCTGGAACATTCTTCCTCCACTGAAGTGCATAGCTGGCTCCTTACTTCATTCAGGTCTCTCCTCTAATGTCACCTTAATAATGTAGTCTTTGCTGACCACTGGCAATCCCCATGTGCAGCTTTATTTTACTCCGGAGCACTGAAGACTATCTGATACACTATATCTTTCCTTGTTCGCTTTTTGTCCCTTCCCCCGCTCCCTGCACTGGACTATAAACTCTCTGAGGGCAGTGGATTTATCTGTTTTGTTCACTGCTGTATTCCCAGAACCTGGAACAGTGCGGTACATAGTTACAACTCAATAAACATTCACTGAAGGGATAAATTAACACCACTGAAGACTGAAGTCCCCTGTATTTTAACTACATAAAATCAATAATTAGCATTCTTGGCACTATTAGTAACACTCAAGTTCGATTAAAACCCAATAAAAGCCACTTAAAAATGCTTTCTATCAGAAAACAGCACTGCATTAAGGCACATTCATCAAGGGAAAGCTGCACTTCTCCACACATGTACTTTATCAACTGAAAACACTGTAAAGTCATATATTTCAAAGTTTAAGAATATATATATATTTTTAAAATTTATCCTCCTTATTCAGATGTTGTCTCACATAGATATAAGGGAGCTACATTAGAAATGATTTAAAAAGAGTGAGGTGTAGTGATTCTGGTCCTTCCTCTATTTGACCCTGGCCTGTAACAGCCAGCTCTCCACCATCTCCAAGGCAGTGATTGGCAGAAGCCCAGCTGGAAGAATAAAGACCCCAGTGAGTGTCTGGCCACACCTCACTGGTGTCCCACAAGGGTCCTGAAAATACTTGTCTCTAAGGAGTAACACATGTTTAATAACCAACACATATTTCATAGATGTGATTATATATATCTTTGCATTCACATACCCAGAAATGACAGTCTCAGTCCTGACAGCATCAGTTTTAAAAATCAACACTTGCTCTCATGTCTGCAACTGACAGTTTCATTTCACCCATGAGAGGCTACAGTTATCATATAAAAAGTATGATTTGAAATTGGATTATTGATGTGAAAAGTCAAACCACCACACTGAGTACACACCATCCAGTTAGGCAGAAATTGCTATAATTATGTCTCATTTGTGTTAGACTGGTGGGCGTTTGCAGGAAACAATGTTACCACGCACTCAGGTTTCTCTTTATACCAGGAGCCACACAGGTACACACACACACACACACACACACACACACATCACTGAACACAGCATAGTTCTCAAGGATATTTTAGTACTTACCTCCGGCTTGACTGAACTGTGCGTGGTACTTTGTAGGGACTGATTGAAAATGACATTGTTAGCCAGAATTTAGATATAATAAAGATATAAAGCTTTATGAAATTATGTAATAACTTATGGTGGAGTTTGTAAAGATAAATATTTGGTGTCCAGCTGACATTTTTTTGTCTTAGACCAAGTGCAAATGTCAGTTGTGTGTGTGGGTGTATGAACGCATTTATGTTTAGGGGAAAAAATACAGAAAATGGTACACAGCATTCAAAAAATCAAGAGAAAACAAAAGTCTAAATCTGAAAGGTTAAGAGAAATTAAATTAAAGAATAGGAATTAGCCACGTATATATGGAGAGTTTAGGAGAGGAATTAAATTTCTGCATAAACTCAGAGAACCCGCACATCATTTTCAAAATGAGTTGGCCTTTCTTTTGCTAGGTATGAGAGACTGAGGAAACTTGGTCAAAACTGACTGAGTCTCAGGTCAGAGCAGAGGGGGCTCTGGGCATCTCTGCAGGAGACAGAACTCCAGGCCTGGAGCCAACCTGAACAAACTCAACAAACGTCGTCCCCACTGGGTCTACCAATTAGCCCAGTGCTGTCATGGGGACCAGAATCCATAGGGCCCCACTAGATGCCTCATCACCTGCTTCCCACCCACCCACTGGACCAGGAGACAGGCACTAGCCTCCACACAGTCCAGCCCTGAGCACTTTGTCTGGCATTTGCTGCCATGTTGGTCTTGATGCTTCTCTGGAACAAAATGCCATGTGTGTGAGGGGTGATACAGCAAAAGCCCTCTTATCTTCTCATTTTTTCTTTAATTGAAACAATCAGTTAAAGAGGGAAAGTATTTTTTTAAAGTGCCTGTGCTTCTTTTTACTAGTTTATTTTAATTCCAAACATGAAGATGTACATTGATTTTCCAAACTTCAGCTCTAGAGCTAACACACTTTCTTTTGAGTATAGGTTCACAGGCAACACAGGTTTTTGCAAAACCAATTCATCAATGACCATCTAAAACTTTCAGTTTTTAGTGACTATAAAGTGAAGTGAGAACTTAAGACCCCTGAAGCCTACCAGAATGCATAACCCTTCTATTCTTTTTTTTTTTTTTTTTTTTTTTTTTGCGGTACGCGGGCCTCTCACCGCTGTGGCCTCTCCTGTTGCGGAGCACAGGCTCCGGACGCACAGGCTCAGCGGCCATGGCTCACAGGCCCAGCTGCTCCGCGGCATGTGGGATCTTCCCGGACCGGGGCACGAACCCGTGTCCCCTGCATCGGCAGGCAGACTCTCAACCACTGCGCCACCAGGGAAGCCCAACCCTTCTATTCTTTAAAAAGTGTTTTCCCCCACAATTTTTTTACAGTCATCTTGCCTACAGCTAATTTGCCAGTCATTTTCATTTTTAGCTATTTTTCTATGGACAGAATAACTCCCTTTTTAAAACCTCATATATCATTGGTTTATCTGAGATTTTATTAAATTACATAATTATGATGACAAATGACACTGACAGAAATAGTTTTGGCACAAATGCAAAACCAGATTCTGAATGAGCCCACACCATACCTGCTGGAAACCCAGCCAAACGAAGTACTAGGAGGAACCTAGTTCCTCCCCTAGTAACGACCATTCAGCCAGCCAGGTGCCTCCAGCAAGAAGCGTTAAAGGAGCCAGTTAATCCTGCAAGTGAAGTGGATTTTGTGGAAGCACACACCACACACAAATACTTCTCCTGTATAGATGTCCATTCTAAATCATTTTTATAACTTAGCACAGACCTGCAATCAGGCAGTTAAGTATTATGTAAGAAAACAAGAGAGGCTGGCTCTAAAAGCATAAAAAAAGACAAAGTCTTCAAACATTTTTAAGACTAAACCAAGAGAGACTCATGGCAGATGCACCAGACTTCATTTCACAAGAGAACAGACAGGCATAATCTTCTGTGAGGCCAGGAACAAGAGGAAGGACCAGGTGTCCCAAAGCGCTCTCAAATTTATTCCACGAATCCCAGAATCCCTTTCCCTGCAGAGGGTTGGTGAAATAGCTTTTATTTCACCACTAAAACTAAAATTTAAATTGGAAATCCCCCTGGGAAATATGAATGTGAGTTATTTCAATCCATGTCCAAATCCCCCTGGTATGCACAAAGCTGCTCCCAGAAGACTGTGGGGTGGGTAGACTCAGTACAGACAGGGGGAAGAAGGTCTCTTGAGGAAGGTGATGTCTGAGCACAGTTAAGAGGGGGCTGCTGCAGGAGAGAACATGGGGGCACCACTGAGAACAGGAAGGGAAACAGAAAAGCCAAAGTGAGTGCACTCAACCCAAAACATTCCCCCAACTGGCCAAGAATCATGAGGCTTCAGGCACAAAGGTATAACACTACTTTCTCAGAAAACCTTTCTAAGCAGTAGTTTTCATTTTTCGGGTGATCTGTGCTCTTCCTTGTTATTTTTCCTCTCTGTGGATGACTTATACACAACGATTGAGATCTCCATGAGAGTAAAAGGCAGTCTTTGGTGGAGAAAAATCTGCACTGGGAGCGTTTACTAGGCAACAGTGAAAGCTTCAGTCTCCTAATGCCCCAAAATAATCTTATAAGCTCAAGCAGGAGCAGTGGGCAGAGAGTTTGGGTTGCTCCATGGAGTCGTTTTTCTCTCCTTTCTTCGTTGCTGGTACAGCTCTTTTTTTATAAGAAGGACTTTAAGCATTGGAGATTGACTTTACCAGCCAGCGGGCAATGTTTAGGTGTGGGTGTATGACCTAATCATGGCCAATAAGACATGGGGGAAAGTCTGTGGGGCATTTCTGAGAAAGACATTCCCCTCGACAAGTCCCCACCCGTCTCTTACTGCGTTTGGGCATTCATTGCCCTGGGAGAACAAGGACAGTCAGAAGACAGCTATAAGCTTAGCAGACAGGCTAAACTAGACTGGCCTATGAGTGGAAGCACAGAAGCCATGTAAGCGCCTCACGCACTTTACCCCCAAGAGCATATCTGTGACTATCCTAATATTTAGAATTAATCCTAAAACTGCACATCGCAAGGACACGTATAAATGTGAGCAGCACCGTAATGAGGGCCCTGTGTGAGCAAAGGAGAGTGGTCACTAGGAGGAAAACCAAAAACATAAAACGCAATCAATTAACCTGAACAACGTGTACTCACACCAACTCTGCCCCAGCTGCAGTTGAACACAAATAAGCACTGCCCCGCCCGCAAAGAGCCCAGGTCACACCTGGGAGTGTGGGGAGGACACAAAAGAAAATGATTAAAATTGCAGGTAATACACGTGATGGCAGGTTCATATAGAGAGAGGGTTAGAGGATTCTGGAGGAATGTGGAAGGATCCTACCATTACAGCAATGTGTAAAATTTAGGTTAGGAAAAACAAGCTTTATGACGCAAAAACCCTTCAGGGCATCACTTATTATCACCCCATATCAAAAGTCCCCATGTTGAAACAACATATATACACTGTCTAGAAATACTGCGGAGAAAATATATTTTTTGCTTTTCTGCAATTAAAATTTATGGATTAAAACATTTTCTCTGACAATTTAAAATAAATTTTAAAAACTAAATTTAGTGAGTACTGGCTAAGTGTGTTAATTTTTAGATTAACTTTTTCCACTCTTTAGAACTTCTAGCCTTGAGATCAAGGTGACATTTTTGTTTCAAATATTGCCAAGAATTTGAGCTACATACTTTTGCTGACAATAGCAGAAATTTTGTGGAGTATGGTGTATGTGATGTGGTTATTTTTCTTGCCTCAGAAAGAAATTTTTTGTGTATAAGCCTGCTTATTCTGTGATCTTTTGTGTTGATAATCTGATCAAAATATACTTAATAAGTAAGATAAAGGTATGCTGCTATTACATTATGGTTTAAATGCTTTATGCCATATTTAGTTAAAAATGAGGCAAATAAGACATTACATATTACGATTTTAAAAAGAGTAATGTGTTTTCTGTCAATACTTTATATAATGAAACAGATTCTTTTTATATACATTATGTAAACCTATGTGATTTTAAAGTAATGCTGGATTTGGTAAAGGGTTATAGAAAGTACCATAATGCATACTCCTGAACATATATGCAGCTATAATAGGGGGGAAATACTGAAATATCACTTAATTAGTTTTGTCAGTGTTTAATCTTAGTGTCTTTATTGTGAATGAGGAGATAACAGGTAATAAAAAAGACATGTCTGTAAAATGTGTACTAGAATATCACTGCTCAGATTTGGAAGCATTTGTGTTCCATCATGAATAATCGTTTGATGAAGAGGAATGAATTCGCATTTGAATATATTGAAAATCAGACATCAGAAACAGGTCAGCCTCTTGAACACCCCAGAGAAACCTGGTGGAAAAGATTTCTCTGTTTATATAAAGTTCAAGTCCAGAACACAAACGCAGGGCAAGGAGCTTTCAGCTATAAAATCATGAATCTACCAGATAACACCCTTACTGAAAGGGTGAGCTGGTGGTGGCCTGGGGCTGGTACTTCAGTGACCACAATACACAGTGCCTGCCTCCTTGAAGTTCATAATCTGCTGGAGAGTGACGGGTGACACCCAAATAAACAAGATATAATTTGCCAGATCCTGATAAGTGCTATGGAAAAAAAAACCTGGGTACAGAGGACAGGGAATTTGCAGGGTAGGGCTGGAGCTGCCATGCTACGTAGATGGTCACGTAATTCCTGATAACTAAGGCTGGGCCTATTCCATGCCAGTGGCCGAGTTAAACCCTAGTGTTTTGCAGATGTCTCCAGCTGTTTTCAGGAAGACTCACTCACCTCCTGGACATTACGATGCCCCTGTTGGCTTGCTAGCCAGCAGGATGACCTGCTCCTTTGCGTGAGGATACTGAGGGGGTTGGAGCCAGGCAGGCGTCGCCTTGGGGAGGAGTCAAAGATCCTCTCTTCTGGGCCTAACCCTCCCACAGTCCAGAGGAACCATTCGGGAAAGAGAAGCAGCGGCAAATTCCAGATCTGGAGGCACCCTCCTCAAACTGGCACTAAGTATGATTACTTTTAGAGAAAATACTTAAAGGTTTAAGTTTTTTGCTTCTTCCTTTTCTTCCTCTCATATTTTCATCTTCTTGGAGTCTAGTGTTGTTTCTTTGTGTCATTTTGTTTTATTCTTAGTAAAAATATTGAAATCTATATAATATGAACCTGTACAAAGTAAATAAATAAATCTTCCGAAAAAAGAAAAAGATATAATTAAGTAAAATAAGCATAAGTCTGCCACAGACTAGAATAAAACCATTTGTGTACTGAGGGGAAAAGTTGGCCTTCAGGCTTTTACAACACTTTCTTAAGATGTGATTTTATAAGAACAGACAATTCTAACCCTAGTGTTTGACTACCAAAACATAAATGTAATTTGTGTAGTAAGCTCCTGCTTCGGGCATATTAGTCCCATTATGCCTTAGGATATTTAACTAACAAAAGAAGGGAAAAGAAGTTTAAGTAGGTCAAATAAACATAGCAGCCCACTTTCTGGTGCTACACGATTATTGTGATTATTGTGTGTGTGTTTGCTTTCCTGTTATAAACCTCATGTTTTCCACTTGGCCTTGCAAACGTGTATTCTGGGCTGCAGGCGACCCCTTCTTGCAGTAATGTGCCCTGAGGTCGCTTGAATGTAACCCAGTTTCCAAACTGGTCTAGCTGCTGGCAGGTGATAACATCACCAACTACACTGTGGTCGTATTTTCATTCACTGACTTTTTCTCTTACACTCTCACTCACAATGGTTGCATTAAAATTGATTATAAAATTAAATTTGATTATAAAATTAAAATTGATTATAAATGGCAAAATCATTCACATCCAGAAAAGGTCTACACAAGACTAAATATGTGTATGACCAACAATTTTTTAAAAACTAACATATCTGAGAATATTTAGGTAACTATTTAAACACTTCACTTGTGATAACCTTTCATAAACAAAGAGTGAGGTCCTTCTGGAAACTGGATATTCCCTTCAATATTAATTTGGAAAGCAGGCATATTAACTGGGATCTTACAGGCTCAGAATTTTAATGCCAAGTCCTTATAAAACAGATGCAGCTTAAATCCACTTGTGAGCAAAAAAAAAAAAAAAACAGTTTGGAACATCAAGAAGTACCTTCCTCCAGTGAAGAGACTAAAAGAACAGTGAAGCGTGAGAAGGAGGGGTTTTAAGGAGAAATGTTATTTTGGCTCAGAGTTCACATTTGCCCTTTTCTCACTGATACCAAATCTGTGTCCTCTTTTCAAAGGACACAACTGACCCTCTGGCACTTGGCACATTTAACGCATCCTCTGTTCCTTTCCCTCCTTCCTTGAAGTTTTTGATATGATTTTCCGGCATCCCATCTTATTCTTTTCTGCATTTCATCCTTTCTCTTAGTTCCTTGGCCCTCCCTGGATAATATAATTCACGAACATATGACCTGTGCAGGTGTTATTTGAGATGATGTGACCACAGCCCCCAATCTCTCCTCTCCACCTCTGCACTCCCTCTGAGCCACACGTTTCTGGCTGCCTACAAAAACACTGTGTTATGCAACAAAAGGATATTAAAAATTGTCCAAACGTCTATTTCACTTTAAGAAACAAGCTGTATAATAACAATAATAATAATACTTTGGCTGAATGGGATTAAGAACTACAAATACTGTTAACATTTTTCCTATGTATACATCATAAAACACATGAAAACATTTTTGGGCTCACAAATGGATATGCAGTATGTTCTCTGAAAAGGCTCTTTAGAAGTTTGAATGAATAAATAAGAAAACATCAGAGTGAAATTAAAAATGAAATGCTTAATGCAAAATGGTCCCCCAGAAGAGTATTATATTCTTAAAAGGTACCACAAAGATATACTAAGTCTACTTATGACATCTTAAAATATTTTGACTAGTTTATCCTACTAGGTAGAATAAACTCTAATTTTATGAGCCTGGTTCACTGTCATTCAATACACTGAAAAGCATGTTGGATATAAAGTAGCACAGTCTTATCAGAAAAACAAATACCGTATGCTAACACATATATATGGAATCTAAAAAAAAAGAAAATGGTTCTGACGAACCTAGGGGCAGGACAGGAAAAAAGACGCAGATGTAGAGAATGGACCTGAGGACATGGGGAGGGGGAAGGGTAAGCTGAGATGAAGTGAGAGAGTGGCACGGACATATATACACTACCAAATGGAAAATAGATAGCTACTGGGAAGCAGCCACATAGCACAGGGAGATCAGCTCAGTGCTTTGTGACCACCTAGAGGGGTGGGATAGGGAGGGTGGGAGGGAGACGCAAGAGGGAGGAGATATGGGGATATATGTATATGTATAGCTGATTCACTTTGTTATACAGCAGAAACTAACAACATTGTAAGGCAATTATACTCCAATAAAGATATTAAAAATAAAATAAAAATTAAGTTAAAAAACAGCACAGTCTTTTTAAAAGGGTAAGTTCCATGAGTACTTTGTAAAAATTACCCATTCATTTAATATATTTACTGAGCATTTAATAAGGACAGAAACATCTTTAAACACCAAAGAAACTGGCTTCAAATCGTGGATTTAGGAAATTGCCAGGCACAGGAAGGGAATTTCAAGTGGGTGATGTTTTGATAACCCCTCCAGTGGGTCACCTACCTCAACCCCTAATGTAGCCACTTATTCGTTTATAACCAAAAATTGAGGTCCTACGCGATGTCAGGCACAGGGGCATGTGGTGAAAGTGCAGTGGGAGATTTGTTCATGGAAGGACTTATGGTCACAACAGCAGGGCTCAGAGGCAGAGGACAGAGTGGTGGGGAGCTGGGGGACACCACGGAGGTGCTGTTAGGGACACTGAGCCCCCCAGAGTGCTGAGGGTGTGGGCAGAGCCCGGAGCTGCCAGGTTGGAGGTACATCCTGTTCTAAGGCCCTGAGGCTACAGAAAGTCAGAAGCATTTAAAAAGCATCAGAGAAACTTTTTGTATGCTGTTTTTAGGAACTGTAACAAATCATTTTGATGTGACAAGAATGACACTATTTAACAAACGTCAATAGGAATAGGTCACCTGGGGATGCTAACGTGTAGAAAGACAGTACAAACCATAAACAAAATTTCCTTTATACTCATTTGGGGTTTTCTTTGGAAATTTTCCTTCTTTACCCCTGCTGCTTCCTTTCTTCCTTCTCCCTCCCTCCCTTTCTCTTTCTTTCCTTCTTTCTTTTTCTTTCTTTCTTTCTTTCTTTCTTTCTTTCTTTCCTTCTTTCTTTCTTTCTGTCTGTCTCTCTGTCTGTCTGTTGGGGAGAAACAATATTCAATTGTTAACTAATGGTAAACATATCATATACATCATACACTGTATAAAGAGAAATTTTGCATTAGGAACAACAATAATGACTCTTTCACTTTGAAATACCCAGATCAAAAGTAACACAGAGCCAGCACAAAGGCATGTAATAGTGATTATTACAACACAAACAACCTTTTTGTTATTAAAATAAAAGGGGGACTCAAAACCTTTACTAGGTTATCTCCCTCACAATATTACACCAAAACCAATTTCTTTTTAAGCTTAGTTCGAAGATGACATTTATTTAATTAAAAACAAATGGTAATATGTGAAATACTGGAGTGGAATGAATTTTTGTCCTATCGATGATTGCATTTCAGTGTATGAAAGGCTGACCTTTTTCATAGATTTAATGCAATAACTATCTAATTTACATAAATTTCCTTAGAAACAATTGTTCTGTTTACATCATTCTGATCTTAAAAGTGAATTTCAGTAATGTTTAAATGAGCATGTTTTCATTATAGCTTTTTTTAAGAAAAAAATGAAAGTTTTTCAACAAATTTATTTGAATTCTTGCCTATAACTTTAAGGATTTCCTGCCAATTCTTGGGGTATTGTTTCGTGTGCCACTTGTTTTGCTCTTTGGATTAATAATTCCATTCTAGATCTATGAAATGATGCATATTAAAATCATAAACTTCATATGGTAGATAACTTAATATTAATAGTGTATTCTCTTAATTTTAGGTCTTTAGAACATTGTCATTAAATTGAACATGGAGTGGTTACATCTACTTTAAATCCGTCTAGTTTCCTAAATGCTAATACAAGTATTTAAGAACAATTTACATAAATTGCACATAAATTCTTGAAATAAAATGTAACTTGTTCCAGGAACTCAATGGTAAAAGCAAACTGCTTCTTGTTGCGTGTCAGGGAGGCTCAGGGAAACAACATCATTTCTATTTTGAGAAAAAACGGGTAATGAAGACTATTAGAGAGATGCTCCCCTTCACTGATTAATGATGTCAGTGCTGGGACAAAAGTAATATGATATTGGACTCTGGTTACCTACTCACTGCCCCGACAATTTTTTTTTTTTTTACTTGGGACACAGGTAAGTTGCCTCAGTATTTGGAATCCTTCTATGGTTATCTGAAACTCCATTTAGTTTTCAAATCTTTGAAACACACAAACAGCAGGTACTCTCTTTACCAACCACCCCCGGGTAACCGTACTTTTCCTTCTTTGCAAAGAAGAATAAATCATGAATCAGTCCCTTTGGGATCTCCCACTGTAAGAAAAAAAGGCAGTGCTGATGTGGTAAAGCGGATAACGGGAAAAACAGTGCTGTTTTTTTTTTTAACAGTGTGGGCTTTTCAAACAAATGCAAATAACTGCAAACTTTATTAGATTAATCCTCTTAATATCCTTATGAAAAAGTATCATTAAATATCTTGAGTTCCCAATATGCAGCAGAACTAGGGAGTAAAATCACACAGCATAAAATAACATTCCCAGATGCGCCATAAAATGTTAACTTCTTTAGAGAAACGATG